>NC_091684.1:127890000-128515000 GCF_041296265.1 Equus caballus | reverse complement strand
AACCACTGTGCCACTGGGCCAGCCCCACTCTAGAGTCTTTAATGGCTACCCCATGCTGCCTTCCTCTCAGGAATAGATCAAGAAATACATTGAGTTCCCATCTGGTGCCTCCATCATCTCACGGTCAGCTCATGGTGGAGAAATGGCACAGAGGTCCTCATCCTGAGGCCAGAAGGCCAAGGACACTCAGGTGTGCTTTTGGCCTTTCCTTCCCAGGACCTAAGAGGAATGTGACAGAGGAGGAAGCAGCAAGCCTGGCAGGCTAGGCACCCAGAGCCCCAGCATGGCTTTTGGTGCCAGAAGGAGTAACAACTGATGTCTTTGCTTAATTAAACACCCTTTCCCATACTACCTCATTTGTCACCTCAAAACACAGCCTTTCTCTCCTGCCATTAACTGTTCATTCTTTGCTAGCACTTTATGTGTATTAGTTCATTTAATTCTACTCTATGATGAGATATTATTTTCATCCCCCTTTTTCAGATGAAGAAACTGAGGCTCAGAGAGATTAAGTGACTTGGCTGGGCTCATTCAATAGGTTAGTGGTGAAGCTGGTAGTCAAAACCAGGCCTTCTCTCCATAGACCCCTCCTCCTCTCCACTCTGTTTCCACTCTCAGGTCACAGCAGAAGTGGTGGTGGGATGAAAAACACTTGGAGGAAACTGAAAAGCAGTTATGGGGCCAGCTGGCTGCAGGTCCCAGGGAAGGCACCCTCGGTAAGTTCCAGAAGTGGGTCTCACCTTACAGAGGGCCTCATGCCTCTGACAGAGGCAGTCTTCTGGGCCCCCTTCATGGGTGACTGTGAGGAGGCATCTGAGGTGGACCCCACCTGCCTTCTCTGGGGGCGGTACTCAGACCCTTCCTCCTCGGTGCATTTCTGCTCGTCTTCCTCTCTTATCCCTGGAGGCTTTGGGTGGTGGCCATGTCTGCAGCCACATAGGACCTCCTCCGCCTTGCCTGACCCTGCCCTTGGGACTACCCTCACCTTTGGGAACCCTTTTCTCTGCCCTTCCTGTGGCTTCATTTCCTCTGTCCTTCCTCCATCTCTTTGCCCAACAACTTGCATGCTTACACTAGCTATTCTCTGAACAAGCGCATCCTTGCCTGTTTCTAGGCTTCTGCTGCTCTTCTGCCTGGCATGCCCTTCCCACACTTTTCTGCCTGGCAAATCATTCTTACTTATCCCACAGCCTCCGCACATCTCTGTGGAGCTTTTTCCAATCTCCCCCACCACATTGCCCTTTCTTCCTTGGTGTCCCCAAGGCACTTTCTGCACCATGCTGTGACAGTGTGGCTCAAATGGTCCGTCTCTCTAGTAACTTATCGATGGTTGCAAATTCTTTGCTCCTCTTCCTGTTGAAGGAGGAGCTTGAGTCTCTTCCCTTTGGGACTGGTCTGGCCTTGATGCCGTGTGGGTTTGATGTTCTGGGAATTCTGAGGCTAGGTCATCAGAAGCCTTGCAGCTTCTGCCTGAGTCTTTTGGAAGGCCACTCTTAGGATTCAGGTGACATACTGTGAGAAGCCCAAGCCACATGGACAGGCCATATGTGGATGCTCCAGTCAATAGCCCCAGTTTAGCCCCGAGCCAATGTCGACTTCTCACCATGTGAGAGCACCATCCTGGACATCCGGTCCAGTGGCGCCTTCAGATGACTCCAGCCTCCGCTGCTGTGTGATTGCAACCTCACAAGAAACCCCAAGCAAGAACCACCAGCTGGGCCCAGGCAACTCATAGAACTGTGAAAGATAATAATAATTGTTTGAAGCCCTTAAGTTTTGGAGTGACTTGTTCCAGGTGCAATAGATAACTCAAAAGATCTCCCTCATCAGACTGTGAGTCCCCCAAAAGCAGGGATTGTGCCCCTGTCACTCTGGATCTCTAGTCACAGCCCAGGGCTTGATAAGGACCAAGTGCTCATCAAATGTCCCTTGAGTGAATGAATGAATGAAACCCATCACATCCCACTGTTCACCCTGAGATAGAATAGATTTATTAGCAAGAGGTAATCAGGAAACATATATTTTTACAAAAATGGAAATGTTTTTTTCCAAACAAGCTGTAAGTTGAAATATTTTAGGACTTGAAATAGAATTCTCATACCACTAGGTATTGCTTACAGCAAAAGTTGTCTGTTTGTCGTAGTGGAGCATGCCTGCCACTTCAGAGTGAGCCTGTGTTTTCTATTCTGTACAATGTAAAAAATAGATGGTACTATTCACAGAATAAGCACTACAGTCCTATATTCCTGCTAGAAGGCATTTAGACAGGACTACAGTATATGCAATAAAAACACTTGGTGATTGGTTTCTTATTTCTACCGTGTGGTACTATTTTCACAAGGCATACAGACTTAGAGGAGCATCTCAATGTAAGCTCGTCGTGACCGTTAGGAAGCTAAAGGAGGAAAAGTGACATTTTTTGTGTTCCCAACTTGCAGTGAACGCTGGGCGGCGGTCAGCAGACTTCGACATGACGTTGCGTTGTGATTCGGTTCTCCTCAGGAAGTTCCAGGGCCTCGTCCACTTTTATTGAGATGGCTATTCATGCTATCTGGTGTTATTCCTAGAGCAAGGAGCGATGTAGTGCCTGAACGAGATGGTGGTGCTGGTGTCACGGGGCATGGTTCTCAGCGGAGAGGACTCCCTTCCATCCAGGTGACTGGGAGATGGGGAGTTTTGAGACCTGCTATTTTGGCTGAAAAAGCTGCTTTGGAAATTGGCATCACCATCAGCGGGGAGCCTTGTTGATGACTGGGCTTCAGGGTATGGTCCCCCTCCCTCCCCACCCAGTTATAACAACTACATGGAACATGCTGGGAGGCTGCCGGGGTGGCCGACTCGACCCAGGGCCCTGGGCTGGGGAAGGACAGAAGCGGCACTGGGGCCTAAGAGTCGTGTATGCACAGGTTCTATTTTCCCTTCCGAGGAGAGTGAGGGGCTAGGAAGGACAGACTAAGATTCAGTTGTTTGAAAGAAACAGGCACGGCAGGAGACGAGGGGTGGGATGGGGGGTGAAGGCGTAAATGGTGCGGAAATTCATATTCCGTCTCTACAGGAGTCTAAGAGCAAGAGCAGATTTGTATTCTTGGAGAAGCACATCCTAAAGAGGAAAATCCAAAGAAACCAAACGAATATGTACAATATCATACAGCGTGTGTCCATGGGGCGGCTGGGTCTGGGCTGGGTACAGGTTTAGGTGGGGAGTTTTGGTTCTATTCGGAGAGAAGACTCGTAGAGGCTTTCTTCGTCCATTACAAAAGATTGGTCCAGTAAATACTGGGTTACCTGAGCAAAAAAAAAGAGAAAAAGGATAGCAGGGTTATGGACGCCCGTAATACTATGACTGTGGACACTGGGCATCTCCTGGGAACCAGGCTGGCACATGAGGCAAAAATGCATTAATCACTGTTAGTCTTGATATTATTTAATATTGTCTTAATAGTAATATTAAATTACACATGATCAAAATTACTCTTGGTTGTTGTTTCTTTTATTGAACACAAGATGAAGCATTTTGGGCTCATATTTACCATACATATCTAAAATGTCAATTGTAAAGTCTAGGTGGTGGGCATATGGACGTTCACAATTCTTTCAACATTTCTGTATTTTGGGAAAAATACATTTAACATTAGGACTACATAGCACTGACAGATATTCACTCCAAGAGAGGAAAGCGGAAACTGAGGCTGTGTGATCAGTTTTCTCCTTCACGTGGGTTTTTGCCCCCTTTTCTCACCTCATGTGGCTCACACCAGGGTGAAATCTTGGAGTGGAATCAGGAGGACTCACCGGAGTGGATCACATTCTTCTTCTTCCTCCTCCTCCTCCCCGCCCCTACTTCACTCCTGCTCCCAAGTGTTTTGCTGAATTCCTGCGCGTCACACATGCAACAAGAGAGCAGGGCCCAGGCCCTACAGGCGCCTCCAGCTTCAGAAAGAGTCTTTCCAAGGCTCATTTACTTGTCAGTTGTTCAGAACTGAAGGTTCATTTTTTCCCCCACAGAAAACCAGAGTGGAAGGACGAAAAAAATTATATTTCTTATAACATATTTGAGAATCTTCTGATAGCTGCTTGAGAAAACTCCAGTCTTTGTTGTTTGCATGTTGTCTAATTGACTTTCTGATACTGTGAGGGATGGAACCAACTGTCTAGTATGCTGATTGTTGGTCACAGATGAAATGATTACGATGTCTGAGCAACGGTTCACACCCAGCACCTCTAGGAAGCTGACTTCGGATACCACAGTCTAGACGAACCCATACCCACTGATGAAGATGTGGTGATTTTACCATCATGTGCAAGAGACTAGTCTTTTATTCCTAGCTAGTAGCTTCATGTGAACAGCCTTTTCTAGAGGGTGTAAATTTCTCCCTCTCAAACCCTCTGGGAATCAGCAGACTGATTGGTTGGTTTTCTCCATAATGAGCATGCTCAAGATCAATTGCCCTAAGAAATTTTACTTTAGTGGGAGACTGGCAGCAAACGCCACCACTACAAAGCTGTTAATGAAAGTACTCCAAAGAGCCGTAGCATTTATTTACATTGCACATTGGAGCTTGAGGGAAAGTTCAAGGAGAGGAGGCCCAAGGCCTAATACCGTGCCTGGCACATAGTACTTGCTCAATGAATGTTTGTTGAGTGAGAGAATGAATGGAGAGCAAGGAAAAAGTGGCCTAATTGGTTACCCCACTGATTTGTCTTTTCTAACGTGACGATTAGACATAAAACAGATAATGAGTTCACAGAGCGCTACAGAAGACAGATAGTCTCTGACAGGGCAAATCTAGTCCAAAGGAAAGTAGAAGGGAAACGCAATAACAGCTTGATTTTTTGCTGTGCTTTCAGGGTGTGTCAGGAGCTGGATACTTTTGTGAACTGCAAGATAGAAGATTAAGATGCTGGCTGGGAAGTGAATAGATCTCTGGGCAGAGAGGAAGGGCTGCAGGATTGGGAGCTGAAGAGTCTGGATCGGCAAATCTCAGCTATTTTGTCTGTAAAATGGGGCCAATGGCACAGGGTTTGAAGAGTGAAATGAGACTAACCTGCCAACCACTCTCCCTATAGCCCTGCTATCTTTTAAAAATGGAAACGAATCCAGTTCTACAAGCTCCTTTCAGGGTTTCCATCATCCTTAGGACAAGGTCCCAGATCCTCCTAGGAACCCACAGTCTCATCTGGTTCAGGCCTGTCTGATGCGGCTGCTCTGCGCTTCTCAGATGGACCCTTCCCACCTCCTGCAAGCCTGTCCCTCTGCAGGAAGGACATGCCCTACCCGCCCAGGACAACTGCTCCAGGGGTCTTTTCCCCAGATGAACCTCCCTGGCCCCTGCCAGGCACAGTCTAGGACTCCCACTGTCATGGCACTCTCCATTTCCTGGATGTACAAGTGTCTTTTTCAAGCCTTGTCTGTAGCAGCAAAAGACTGAAATCACCTAAATGTCCATCAATACAGACGACTGGCTGAATAAATGGATTTCTCTGCAGCCGTAAGGAAGAATGAGGATGCTTCTGCCTCAATAGGAAATGATCTCAGAGATGTCATTAAGGAAAACAAGAATGATGCTGAGCAACGTATAGTATGCTACATGACAGTATAAAACCTTTCATTGTGTTTGCATATACATGAGCAATGGGTGACACGGTTGCCCTTGGGAGGGGAACTTGGTGGCTGGGGGACTTTTTGCCATGTGCCCTTTATATCTGGTGAGCGTTTTACCTTCCAAACAGGTGTTATAAATGCTGCCTCTCTTGCCTTTGGGGAGATCACACAAGACCATCAAGCATCCTATGGCAGGTAAAAATCAGACGGGAGCCTCAGGATTAGCAGCATCCCAGCGTGGAGGAAGGACAACTCCCCGCGCAGCTCAGGGCGCGGGGAAGAGGGCGCTCCCTGAGAGAGCAGGGCCTCTGGTGCTGGCTGGGCGGGGCGGGGCTGCGGAATGCAGGGAGGGAAAGTGGTTGAGTGTGGCAAAAGCAGAAGTGGCTGTGAAAATGCTCCAGCTTACCTTTGCTTGGTGTTCTATTTTGTAGGCAGTTTGTTGAAACTGGCGAATCTCTCGGATAATATGGGATATCTGTGGGAAGGAAGGAGTTTTAGACAACAGTTTGCTGTCTTGGTGCCACCTCCCACTTTGCAGGACAGAGGGGCAGCAACAGCCAAGTCTGAAGTCAGTCACTTATTTCCCATATACCTTGCCTCCTGGGAAGCCCCACTGGGGCATCATGGTTTTCTTTAAACCAGCAATCTGCTTCCAAGGGCGATGCTTGTCAAGAATCTATAGGTTAATTATGCTATGTGATTGAGAGAAAAAAATACATCCAACATCCTAAAACAGCATGTCACAACTTCAGCAAAAGTTAAAGGTGTCCGCCACTCTGTAAGTGCCCACTATGTGCAAGGCACCCCGCACAGGGCTCCTGTCTTGTCATCAGGACAGTGCTTCCAGCTAGTGTTTGACAGAGAAACCCTTCCTATTACCAGAATCTTGGGTGGAAGCCCATTGTGCAAAACTGTTAAAAGCAGTAGCTCTCTGGCTGGAGTGAGAAGGGAGAAGAGATGGTTAAAAATCAGGCCCCTGCTTGGAGGGGACCCTCATCTCCCCTCCCAGGTCCTAGATTTCTCTGGGAAATTTGAAACCTCCTCACTTGGGAGGTGCTGCATAAGTGATTTTGCTTTGGCCACATAAAGCAAGTATTCATATCAACAAAGATGGATGGGCTGCGAAGAAAGGTGCTGGCTTTGGAGTCAGACAGACCTGGCCTCTAGACCCGGCTCTGTCCTTTACTTGTGGGATGACCTTGGGCTGGTCATGGATCCCTCCAAGCCTCAGCCTACTCTTCTGTAAGGTGGAGAACACTAAGAGAACTCACCCATCAGACTGTGGGCATTAAAGGAGAAATGCAGGTATGGCTGGCTCAGGGTCTGTCAACTGCTGACTGCTCATTAATAGGAGCCATGGTTCTTATAGGAGAAATTGGATTCAGGTGTCCCTATCGAGCAGGCTGGGCTTAGTGGGCAGAGCTTAAGTGGTTCCAGGGCTTGGGCCTGGGTTTTGATGACCCCTACCCGGCCTTGCTGTGGGAAACGCACCATTCTCATCTTGGAGAAGTTGACCAGGCCGTCCTCCGTGTAATTGGGTGTCCCCTCTTCAATGAAGGCCAGGTCGGTGAGGTACATCCCCAGGTAAGGGACACAGGGTGGGTCACAACTTCAAAGCAAACGGCATTAACAAAATTTTTCACTTAAAAACACAAGCTTCTACCAAGAACAGAACACCCCACATGCATCTTTTGCTTTGCTGGAGGCAAAGGGATTTCTATTCATCAAGAATAATAGTAGCTCTCTGGCCTAGGATTGCCATCTAAGTCTGAGGGTCAGTCCTCGGGGGTGGTGGGGGTGACGTGGTGCTGACTGGCGCTTGGGCCTTCTCAATTAGTCGTCCCCTCCCTCCCTGCGCCAGAAGGCCCTTCTCTACCTCTCTGCTCTCCATCCCTTCGGAGTCCTTGGGCTCTGCCACCAACCCCTCCCAGCCCACCTTTCCTCTCTGTCTCTCCACGGAAACTCTCTATCCAAACCATGTTCCAGAATCACCTCCTGGACGGCTTTGCAGCTCCCATCCCCATCCTGCCAGTCACCACCAGCCGCCCTGTCTGACCCTCTTGTCTCTTTCTGCTCCTGAGACCTCTCCTCTGCCTCGACTTCTTGTCCCACCGGGATCTCCTGCCCCCCTGAGTACTGGGCTGCCAGAACAGCAACACTTTGCCCTCTGAGATCACGTTCCCAGAAGCAGCTTCTGGGCAGGGGGCTGGGTGACAGCTTCTGTGGTTGGTGACTCTTGGGGGACGGCATTTTTGGGAGAGGGGAGCTAGGAGTGATGGGCCACGCTTCTCTGATTTGTGGTTCTGAAGCAGGGGCTCCTGTTACTGCTCTGTTGAGGCTTGTCCTGGCGCCCCTGGGTCGGGTGCTAGGTAAGGGGCTGGCTCTGTGATGGGTCCAGTGGCCACTATATTCTGGCAGAGCTCCATAGAGCTCCCTCAGGGGACTCCTCACACAGTGCTCTGCAGCCTCCTCTCAGCTCAGCACACAGAAGTAAGTGGACTCGCTGCACACATTGCAGGTGACCCTCATTTCTAGCCCACATCACCTTTGTCTCCTTGTGACCACTTGGCAATCCTGCCACTCTGGAGGAAGGTGAGGCAGGGCGGATAGTAGATCAAGAACAGAAACCCGGCCCCTGCCCCTCGCCTGTTTGCCTTGTGGCTCTGGGCCAGTTCTTTCCCCCTCTGGTCCTCAGGTTCCTCTTGTACAATAGAACTGATTATAGCTGAGACCATTTTAGGTGGCCTGAGAGTTGATTCGAGGTGAGGCACAGACACAATATTAAATATCATTGACTCACAGGGCAGGAAACACTTGACTGTCACTTTTCCCCCTGGTGCTCAAGGAGAGGGCTCCTTTGGTGGCAGTATGGCTTTGGGACTTCCTAACACTTGCTGCTCTCCTCCCACTCTTTTTTCTTTTTAAACAAATAGCAACAGGTCTCAGGATTAGAGTGTTGGCAAACATCAGGATCCGGCCAGAATTTAATAACACTGTTCCGTCTTTGCTATATTTATTTGTCATGGCAACTTTGTATTTATGGCATGTATGCTGGTTTCCTGCTTAGTGTCATGATATAGAGTTTTCCTTTTTATTTAAATTTATTTTGGGGGAAAATGATTTAATTTAAAGGAGACTATGAAGTAAACACAAACACAGCTGGCACATGGGCTTGGCAAAGTTGTGAAGGAGGCGGAGTTTGGGAAACAGAAGACAGGAGGGATGTTTTTTGAACTGTAGGTCTTGACTCTTTCATGGGTGTTACAATCAATTTAGTGAGTGTTGACCGTATTTAAAAGAGAAGTAGAATAGAACAGAAAATATCTGAGTTCATTGCATGGACTAAAGGTATATGTTGTTCTGTGAAATTTTTCTTCCTGTTATGCATATATGAATTTTTAGACAGGGTCACACTGTCAAATATAATTTTTTTTATGGTATGTTGTAGAATAAACAAAGCAAGACTCATACTGGCCACTGGCAGACCTCTCTGGGTCCTTCCGGCCTGTATGGTCTGATTGTTGCGTGCCTGGCTTTTCTGAAGCACAGGCTCGTGGATCTGATGGAGAAATAGTTCAAAGATCTGAGAAGTAACTCTGGAGCTGGAAGGTATGGCAGTTTGCTGACCGGCAGCCTCTGAGAGGGGCTCCCCCCGGCCCTGCTGTCTCTGCTCATGATGGGAACTAGGAACCTGGGGAGCTGGCAGGACCTCTTATCTCAGAGAGAGGGAGGAGGGGAGGCCAGGTGGCTGTGAATGACCAAAGAACATAGAGTATTTCTGAAGGCCTCACTGCGTCTCTGACTACCCCGACCAGTGAGAAAAATCAGGGGGGTCCTCTGGTCACTAAGGGGGAATTCTCTGAGGTATTTGAGGTTTGTCTCTGAGGTTCGTGATCCAGTTGTGGAAAGGCAATGGACGTGCAATTTAGTCACTTCCAGTGGCACCACCAGCCCCAGTACCAAACTCTGTCCCTACTTACCCTTCACAGTGAGGGGCCTTGCAGGAGGGGCCTAGGGAACAGCATACTTAATCACTTCAACCACATACACACACACACACACACACACACACGCACGCACGCAGACACGCACAACCAACCAACCAAAATCCAGAGCCATGTTGTTAAATGTATGGGGTTGCCAGAGTGGCCAGCATGGGGGGTGGACAGTAGGGGGCAGGTGTGGGGTAGAGAGTGAAGGCAGAGGGTCCCAAAAGGGCACCAGTGCACAAGGACTGACCCATGCTGGGCATCTGAACGGAAAAGGAAGCCCGCTGAGGGCTTCGTGTACGCAAACCGCCCACCCAGCTCTGGACTTTCCCTGTGAGCCTTGTGGCCCCACTCAGGGGGGATCCAGCCTTGCCCCGCATTAGGGCCTAGCCAACAAAGCTGATAACTGAGGGGCTTCCTCTTTTGGCAGACTTCTCACATGTCTTTAGCTGACATTTCAGGGTGTGGAGAGGCAGGCGTCCCACCCTTCATTCTGCTTCTGGTTTTCTGGTTGGTGCCTGCATGTGGCACACCAATGCCTGGTGACACGTGGCATCCAGGCCTTGCCTGTGGTTATTTGGGCCCCCCACACTTGATGTTTCTCTCTAACAAGAAATTCCTCGTGATGTCAAGCGGGATAATAAAGATTACATGGTACCAGCGAATGAAAGTAAGATGTAGCTGTCCCACTAGCTCTCCACCAAACCCCAGGAACCAGGGCCAGTGACAAGCAGGTGCTCCCTCTCCTTGCTCCCTCTCCACGTCCCCTCCCTCCTCTGCCCCAGTTGTGGGACCGACCACTCTCTCTCACACGTCTCTGCGGGCTCTGGTCAGGGATCTCCTCTCCTTCTCAGGGGGGGCATGGGAGGCACGTGGGCTGTGTGGGCTGGAACCCCTGCGGTCAGGGTCCAAGGTTCTGGCACGTGGTGTGAGAAAATGAGGTACTCAGATTTCGGGAAAAAAAAATAGTGATGGGGTGGGAGTGGGGGTAGGGCTCAGAGTCCATTCTTGCTTTTGGTCACATGGACATTAACTGCTCTGTTGTCTCATTAGCAGGAGACCAGGCTTTGCTGTGTGGCCACAGGCAGAAAATAAAGATGGAAACAGGTATCTGGAACCCCTGAAACTCTGGAACTCCAGAACTTCAGCCTTTGGACTCATCGTATCCACAGAGATGGATGGATTTCACCCATTTGGAGGGTGTCTGGCAATGTCCTGGTGGCTGACTCGCTCCTCCATAGCTCTTCCCATCCTTCATTTAGGGAGCAAAGGGGAAAGGCTTTTATTGCAGCAGCCTCCAACAAGCCCTGTCCCTGCGTTCCTCTAAATTGAGGCCTTCCTGTTCACACTAAAGACAAAAGGTGCAGATATGCAAATGTGTGCTGGGTTGAGATTAGACAGGGCAGGCAAAACCCGAGTGAACCGTCAAAGAGCTGGTGACCAGACTGGACTGCTAAATTGAGTTCTCGAGCAACTTTTGTTGCATGGAGCTGTGGGAAGGTTCTGATCACTGGGAGGCCGAGACGGGGGACAGTCTCATGGCCTCACACGGGTGTGGGTTTGGGGAATGACAAGGAGAGATAAGGTCATGCTTGGGGTGCCAGGACAGGGGTCTGAATGGGGGCACCTATGGCAAGGGTTGGAGGTGGGTTAGGGGATATTTAAGGGAGTGACTGGGGGAGAGAGGTAGGATTCAGGGGTGCAGTCTTGGCTGGTAAAGGTAAGAAGGCGATTCACTGGCCCAGGTGCTGGCAGAAGACTGAATGTTTTAAAGACAGGCTAGAAGGAGGCATGGGGCTGAGCGGGATGAGGACCCACACGGTGAGGCCCATCATGGGCTCCTTGTCTGGGCAGGTCACCAGCTGTGCCCCAGACAGCCATGTCACTCCCTCTGACCACTGTCCCCTGCTTGGTGTGACAGACATCCCGTGTTCACAGAACACTGCTGTACGTGAAAACCTTAGTGCTGCAGGAGAAAGGGTGCAGAAAGCTTTGCCCAAGTTTCCTCAGTCTCTCCTTCCTCTGCATGGCTTGGCCTACGTCTCTTTAAGGCAAGAACCTGGTTTGCATAAAGGTCTTAGCTCCCAGAATGCCCGAAGGCCACCTCCGCCCTTGTGGCAGGGAGCAGAGGCATCTGGGAGAGGCACTTACACAGGCCCACGGGAAACCTGAAAGAGGGAAGACAGTCAGGAGGGGGACTCAGACAGAATGGGGGACCACGGAGGCAGTGGAGGCGGCGGTGGCGGCGGCGGTGGACGAGGAAGCCATGTGAAGGAGGCAGATGGAGCGGCGCCCGGGGGCAGACGGACAAGTTGGTGAATGCACGGGGGGCAGCTCCCCACAAGCACAGTCCACAGGGGCTCCAGGGAGCCCAGGCGGAAGAGAGACGGCCGGACAGCACAGATGGGTGGAACATCTGTCTGAGGACACAAACAAAGTGGAGATGGTCAAGGCGATGGCACACGGAGCTGGCTGGGGACAGACCGAGTACGGCAGGGAGAAAACGAGAAGGGCAGACCAGGCCAGCGTGGGGTGGCGTGCGGTGTGTCAGAGCCGCTGTCCAGGGCTAGAGGCACTGACTGGTCCCATCCCCCTGTTCTGGGGGGTAGTGAACTCTGGTGGGCCCTGAATCGGTAGTGATCCTGTGATCCCTTGAGGAAGGGAAGAGAGGCATTCCTGGGCTTTATAGGGAGCCAGGACCCAGGGGTCTCCCAGGGTCTCTCCAAGGTCCAGTGAGTAGCCACTTAGGCAGGGAGAGAAAGGGTGAGGGCCAGCCCAACGGGGCACGTGTTTAGGTGCCCATGGGGAACATGGCGGAGACTGTCAATGAAAGGAGGGCAGAGACTAGTGTAGAAACCCCAAGTGCACACCTAATGAGAGCGAGCTCACATTTCATGTGACTGTGTGGCCGAAGTGTGTACGAATAAGCTGAGTCACTGCTGCCCTGGGAGAGCTGGCCTGGACATTCCCAGGAGGCAGCCTCAGCCAAACCACAGATCACTGGCCTTGGAGGCTAGCCTGGGTCAAGGCCTAGCTCTGTCACCATGACCACATGTCCTTGGGCCAGCCACTAGCTCCTCAGTTTCCTTGTGTGGAAAAACAGGATGGGGAATCTATCTTATAGTGGTGGTTCTCAATGGGGGCAATTTTGTCTCCCAGGGGATATCTGGCAAGGTCTGGAGCCATTTTTGGTTGTCATAGCTCGGGGGTGGGAGGCACTGGCATCTTGTGGGTAGAGGCCAGGGATGCTGTTAAACATCCTACAATGCACAAGACAGCCCCACAACGAAGAATTATCCTGGTCTAACTATAAGAGGGCCGGGTTGAGAAGCCTCACCTCATAGGCAATGTCGATGGGGCTACACACACTGTGGCAGCAAAGCTGCAAGCTTTGCAGACTGTAAGGGGCAACTGTTGGTACAACTGCATTTCCTTGATTCCAAGATACCATTGTCTATAAAATGCACTCTTGTTTTGATGACTAATTATCAAGTAAAAAAAGGAAACATAATCATGTTAAATAAACATATTGACTTTAAGACATATCCTGATGTCAGAAATAGTAAAATGTAAAAAAAAAGGTGACGTTTTGGAATCAAAGAATCTGGCATCACTATTATTCTCATCACAGCTACTATGCTTCTTGGGACTCCAGTGTTCTTGTGCCACTCCCGGAAACGCCCCAAACCCTGGAATCTCTTTGGTAGAGGATGGAGATCAAAGCTGACCCACCCTAGGGGTCTGTGACATCCTAGGGTCTTGCGGGTAGACAGATGGACAGACAGACAGACCTCCTGCTCCAGCCAGAGGTGGCACGTGAATGCCTCCGAAATGTGGTTCTACAATTTCAAAAATAACGGTGATAAAACAGCATACACTTACTTTTTCAGAGCTTCTCTCAGATTCTTAAATCTGCCCTCTGATGACACAAGCTTTTGGAGCTTATCAATCAAAGCTTTTGTCTAGGAGGAATCAGAAGCATTTACTAGCACACCGTGCACATCAAGGCCCAAGGCTCTGGCCCACACTCCACAGGCCGCCCTCCAGAGCTCCCGAGCCGCCTTTGCTTGGCCTTGTGATGGGGCAGGATTCGGGCCTTCCTGGGTCTGGCAGCCTGGCCCCTGAGCTCCTGAGGAGGCAGACACGGTCCTTGCTTTGTGGCCCGTGATCATACACACATCTTTCAGAAACAAAGAAGCGAGGCCTGCAGGGCCTGAGTGTCAACTTCCACCCCCAGAAACACTGTGCCATCCTGAGACCTGATGGTGTAGAAGATTGGTGGGTAACTCCCAGGAGTCGACGCCTAGAGCAGGGAATGGCCCATGTTTCATTATCATGGTCTTTCTCATGAAATGTCCCTAAAGCATGCGACCGTCTTTTCACATCTTCACTTTTATATATTAGGAACACCACCCAAACTTAAGAATCAAGAAAAAAGATGGTAAATGAACTGATCATCAAGAATAAAAGGCCTTGATGGAGAAGAGTAAATCCCATGGCTAAGGGTCCCCTCTGCCAAATGACCAAGCCAGGCCCTGCCCACACATTAGGCTGGAGCAGTTTCGGTGGCTGGAGTCTGTCTAAAGAGACCGGGTGTGTGCCACTGCGAGCCTGACTTCGGGCTCCTCTCCCTGCATGGCCTGGGGGAAACTTGTTTGCCTCTGCAATCTTCAGCTCCTTCCTTGATGACACCGTGAGACAGATTAGGGACCTCCTTTCCAGCTCCAGTCCTCAAAATCCAGATGCAGCCAAGAAACCAACCATGCTGGAGACCAGCTGTGCTAGCCAGCCCAGGGGGAACGCTGGCCACAGAGGCCAAGCGCACCCCTAATTTTTGAGACCATTTTTATCTGAGAAATCCGCCCACAGGAAATGACAATCTAAGTTTTCATTCTGATGGAAGACGAGATCAATGTGGGCTCTTCAAGGGGAAAGACTAGCAGAGCACACTGTTCAGTGTGGTCCTGTATCAGTGAAGAAAAGCAGCATTATTTGGACTGACCCTGTTCAAAGCAGAAATGTATTCTGGATCTGGTGAAAGAGACACTCGCCAGGACAGCACAGGCCACACCGAGTCAAGGGCTTGACTCGAGCTGACTGCTCTCAGAGTCCTGGCAAAGCCTAGATGCTCAGGTGCACCTCGGCCCCAGGCTTTCTGCTGCCCTCCTGCCCTGAATGTCTTTCCAGAGCTGCACCTCTGCTTCCTCTTCTTTCCCATTCACCTGCGGATGGATGACCTCACATGGTGTGAGGCCAGATGTGGAGACTGAGTGTCCAGAGACCTGGGATCTCACTGGGCTCTGTCACAACCTTCAGTGTGTCCATGGGCAAGTCACCACCCCTCTCACCTTCCTGGGCCTCAGCTTTCACATCTGGAAAATGGGAGGGCAGGTCCGGGTGTTCCCTAAGGGCAATATCCTAGATATTCTAGAATTGTAGGTGACACAAACACTAAATCAGGAGGCCCCGGTGGCTACATAGCTCTGGGTGAAATATCGCTATGCTCAGAGGCCATGAAAATGTACAGAGGATATGATGTGTGGGTTTTTTGTATACACCTGGGACTAATTTGTGGCTCCAAGCTGGGCTGACTTTGATTCCTTCTACATCCCTGTGCTTACTGTCTAGGAAGGAGCTTGTGGCCTGGGAGGATTTTCCCAGTTGCTGCTTAGAAAGTGTGTTCCAACTTGAAGCAGCTAAAGTATCTTCTAGCTGGGCCAGGAGCTGCCATCCTTTGATGCTCACTGGGATACCAGGCCCCCAGGATCGTGGGCATCTCTGCTGGATGCCCAGTGGGCAGAAATATGGGGTCATTTGGAATATGTCATTGAAACCAGAGACCAAGCAAGGAGCCTGCCTTGGAAGTAGTGTTAGGAAGAAAGATGACTATATGGCTTCCCAAATACCATCCCTTCCTGTTCACAAACAGAAGATTTCTGGATGGCCAAGCCTGCTCCCTCCCAAAGAGGCCAAACAGTATTGTTAGTAAAAGAGAGGCTTTTGTCTCTATTAAAATGTAACCATCCTTCGGAGGGGAAACACACAAAACCATGTTAATCATCTGCATCATTCCATGGTGGAGCATCATCTTTCCCAAAGGAAGGTTTTGTTTTCAAAGAAGGTGGGGAGAGGGTTGGAAGAAAGGGGAAAGGGAGACCAGAAGGCTCAAACTAAACTTGACCGCTTGACTCTGGCCAAGGGTTGGACTGGACTTGGACATAACAATTTTCTGCTTTGGGCCAGCACATTTAAGGGAATGATAAAAACTAGCTGCTGAGGCTACATTTCAGGTCCTCTAAGAAATGTGGCCATTTCAGCAGGTCACAAGTATCCAAGGGATATTTGTGGAGGATGATAGTGAACTGTCCCTGGCTGGTGTTGACCAGGCCATGGCCATGGCCACCCACAAGCTCTTGGAGCCAGGTGCTGTGCAGACGTACAATTATGGCACAGCTGAAGGGCTGGGAGAAGCCAGCGGGGTCCAGTCTGTCTCGAGGGTGCGGGCCTGGATGTGCTTTCAGAGGAATCTTTGATTTTTGGACCAGGTTGCCTGGCCCTAAGTCCTGAATGATATCTTAGAACGCAGGCCAGGCCTCTGCCTTGACCTCTAACTGCCCTCAATTTGCACTTTCCTAAGAGAACAGGAAACTTCAGGATGACCAAGGTAGTTGCCTCCCAACCCCATGACAAGAGTGATGATGGAGAATGAGGCCAAGAAATTCACAGAATCCCCAGTGTGATGGGAGAGGAGGGCCCAGTTACAGAGCCTCTGGAAAAGATGACATCATTCCAATGGCACAGGGCAGGAAAAGAAAGATGTTGATATGGAATGGACCCCTCAGACTCTGCCAATAGCCCTGCGGAAGGCTGATAGGCCAGATCAGCCTGGAGGACTTGGAGGTTCTACAGGAGCCCTGCTCAACCCCTGACCTCAGGAGTTCATGACATTGTGTGCCACATGTGGCCAGATGTGCCTGCAGCCCTGAGCTCCTGTGCTCCCAACCTCTGTTCTTTCCAGGGGCCCACTAACAAGACTGGCATCTTCCAGTCCTTGTCCTGACCTTGGCATCTCTGTGTGCTAAGCAACAGGAGGCCCCACCTCATTGGGATACAAGGGGTACCCTTGCAGCCCTCTGCAGTCCTGCTGTAATCCGGGCCTGGAGTGATTGGACCGTAGTGGAAGGGCAGCGGAGATGTTCCAGAGCTGTCCTGAGTTTGGCTGCTTATCTAAGTAGGAGGGATTTATGGACCTGCTGCCTGCTATGGGGGTAGAATCGTGACATGCAATTGGCATGAAGAGGGTAGTGAGGAGCAGGGGCTAAAGAGAACAATGAGAGGGACACAGTATGGAAATCCAGAGTGGTCCAGATGAGATAGACCCCTTGGAAGCCCTGGGCCCGGCACAGCCCACCCAGCTGCAGGACCATAGACACTATTGCCAAGGTCTCAGTGCCTTCGGAGGCTTACCCTCTCCTTTGGTGGTGGCTGTCCATCCTCCTGCACATATGCAGGCTGGGGTTGGGCATCCACCGAGTGCCCCAAGGAAGTGACCCAAGTGCCCCATTAAGCCCTCCTTTCAGGAGAGCTGCCCCCTCGTGACCCTAGTGCAGGGAACTTTATTCCTGAGAAAGAATCCACCTACGGCTTTTCAGAATTATGTTCTGAATGAATAAAAATCAAACCCACATTTAAAATCACCAACTATCCAGTGGGTAACAGGGACCAGCTAACTCTCTGGTGGCCAAAAGGCTGGTGAAATCAGAGTCCTAGGAAGGGACTTGCAGGATCATCTGAGCACCATCTCAGCAATCTGCAGATCTGGACTGGGATTCCCAGCAGGCCATCACTCTTTTGTCCCAACTCAAGGAGAAGAGTGTTGGGACCAATAATCACTGGTTTATACTTCCCACTTTACAGTAGTAATTATTCAAGTGGGAATTAAAGTCCCATGGGTCCCAATGTCACATCTGTGAGCCTGATATCTGGTCGCAGGTGATGCAGGAGCAGAGGTTCTTTGTTTTACTTGGGAGTGTTGGCCCTCAGCCTTGTCCTTTGCTCATCTATGGATGCCCAGTGGCCAGGCCTCTGGTCTCCCGGTCCCAGCCCCAGCCCAGCCCCAGGCAGGCAATGGTGCCAGTTTCCTGCCCGCACCTGCTTAGAGACTTTGAGCCACGTCTTTTTCAGCCGGAAGATTGCGCTTCGGTTCATGGATGAGGTGATCTCCAGCACAGCATTGTAGTTGTGTAAGCAGCGGCATATGTCAGCCACGGCCACCCACTTCTCGATGGCGCTCACCCTCGCGTTGATATCCTCATTGCGGACGATTTCTGAAGCAATCAAGTTACTGATCTTTAAGTCCATGCAATAAGACAAGAAAAAAGGAAGAGGAATAAGTATTGTAAAGAAGATATATCATCATTATTTGCAGATAGTATGAGTGCCTGTTTGAAAACACCAAAAGACTGGATTGGAAAACCACTAGAACAACTAACAGAGCTCGACAGAGTGGCTGGCTAAAGACTCAACACACAAAACTGAAAATTGTTCTCTATATTAGTAATACAAATTAGAAAGTACAATGAGAAAGATGTTATCTTCAAAATAACAACAGGAATCTGTAAGTTACCTAGGAACTTAAATTAATGAGAACTATGTAGGATGTTTCATAGTTGAAATGAAAAAAGTTAATAAATGTTATAAAAGGTTTGAATAATGAAGAAAGAGATCAAATTCCCAAATGGGAATGTAAGTATCACTTTTCAAAATTAATACATGAATTTAATGCAGTCCAATAAAACATGCCTTGGGAGTTCTCTCAAGAATTTGACACAGTGATTCTACAGTTCATCTGGAAGGAGGAAGGGCCATGCTCTGAGGGAATCTCCCGCCAGACAACTAGAGCTTGGAGAGGACACACATCTGGAGGCATCACTGGCCTCACGTACAAAGTAGAAGAGATCTCTAAGGACTGCTTTCTTCTGCTCCCACAGCAAACAGTCACATACACACAAACAAGCCAAATGTGGGTTGGCTCTGGAGCAGCCAGGGGGATGGGGAGCTGGGGCCAGAACATCAGGAAGCTAGAACTGCAAGGAGCTGGGGCAGCAAGAAGTGCTGACCTCCCTGTACACTTCTTTGCAATTTCCTATGAATTTATAGTTATTTCAAAGTAAAAAGTAAAAAAAAAAAAGACCTCGTTATAAAAAAATAAAAGTGATAAAAGATGATATGATAGATTTCCCTTTACAGATGAGTAAAAACTGTAGGGCTTTTGCACAAGAGATCTTCTTAAAAACAACTTTTAGAGGATGTACGTTAGGAAGAATGGACTGTAAAACTACTTAAGGATGGAAAAGTACTGATGAGAACCAGGAAGAAATGATAACACAAAACAGTACACATAGTATAACTCTTAATTCAATGGAAGTAGCAGTTAACATTTTTTTCCACAAAGAAAACACTGAACTCAAAAGTTTTACATATAAGTTATACTAATTTTTAGAAGGAAAAGATCAGTTAAACCTTTCAGAGAATAGAGAAAAAAAGACCTGCCAATTTATTCTATGAAGTCAGTATAATCTTGATTCCAAAATCAAATACACACAATACAAGAAAAGAAAATCACACACTCATTTGTTTAATATACCATGACCATATTAGATCTGTCCCCAGAATGCAAGAAAATATTGGAGAAAAATCTCTAACTGCCATTCACGACATCAGCAGAATAAAGGAGAAAAACGAGATGACCGTCTTAATCGATGCAGAAAAAAAATTTGATAAAATTCACTTATGGTAGAAACCCTTAGAAAACAAGGAATAGATAAGAATTTCTTTAATTTGATAAAGAAACAAACATTATCCCAAATGAGGAAATAGTAGAAGCATTCTTTTTCAAACCAACAAGATTCACTATCGCCATTTCTGGTCAACACTGTCCTGGAGAGCTGGGACTGGAGGCCCCCTGGGCCCTTCGCCTGCCCCACCCTGGATCCAGCTCCGATACTGGAGATCCTGGCCAGTACCCCTCAGCAAGACGAAGAAAGCAAGCCAAAAGGACTGAGAAACAGCAGAAAGCCCTGTGCCAGGGAGAGATTAAGAAACACAGTCGCAGGCCTGATGATCACCATCTTGGAGGCACACATTCAGTGTACCTGAAAAAGAGGGTGGATTTGAACAGATGTGGCCTAATGCCAAGCAGTGACGAGAGCAGCTCTCTGGAGGGGGACCGCATGGGATCGAAGCGGGCTCTCCCGCTGTGTACCATTGGGAATACAATTTAACCTCCTTGAGCCTCAGTTTTGTTTTATCCACAAAAGGGAAATAACAGGATTAAATGAGATGATGCTTATGAAACCCTTAGCATAGTGCCTGGCATGTGGTACACATTCAATAAATGCTCACTTCACAGTCTAGTCTTTGACTTAACTTGAGTTCTGGACACATACTGGAACAAGGGCGGGAAAAGGACTTGTTTTTGCTGCCTGGCGCTGTTGTTGGAGTTGCATGTAAGGTGTGGTGAGACTCAGGCCTCACGTGTGCTTCCTGGGGCCTGCCTGCTTCCGTCACCTACTCTCTGTGGACAGACGTGCAGCTCTCCGTCTGCTGCTGTGTTCACTACGGGGCTCCTCCCTGAGCTGCAACACCTGGGCTTCCTTTTTTCCTCCCAGCTGCCAAGGGCCCTCCCAGGGGGGGTGGGGCGTGTTTGCGGCTATGGGGGGGGAGTGGTGGTGGAGGTGGGTGGGGGTGGGTGCAGGGAGGGGTGGCATCCCTGTCCCTTGCGGTGGTGGATATGCTGTGGCCTTGGACTGGTGGTGAGGACAAGTAGAATCATGTGGTCCCATTTCCAGCCATCAAAGGCTCTTTACTTGCGTTGATGATTAAACTCAGAGGAATGAAGGTGTCACGTGCAAATGCCCTCAGAGCTGTCACGAGGCTGGGAGCAACGGCTCTCTGTGCTTGCAGGGCTGGGTTTGGGCAAATGTGGGAAAGTTGCTGGAGAGATTTTTTCCTCATAGCTGGCGCTCTGCAGCAGAGGAAGGCCACCAGCTCCCAGACACTAGTTCAGAGACCTCTGGCATTTGCCCTTCAGAGCCCAGCTTTCTTTACGTCTAAGGTGTGACAACAGCCCCCATCTTTTAGGGTTGGAGTGAGGTTTAAGTGAGATCATCATGCATATAAAGCACAGTGCTCCGAACAAGGTAGGGCCCAAGTGAAGGGGCAGTTATTACTTTATTAAAGAGTAAAGAGCCAAGGGAATGCTCCCTGTAGACCTGAAGCACGTTCTGGAAGACTCTGGCCCCCAGTTCTCTGTTGCTCCCATGTTTCCCTTAGACGAGATTCTGGGAGCAGGGGTGTGTGATACACTGCTGTCTTAGTGCCCAACCAGAGTCAGTCCAGGCCCTTCCTTCGACACACACTGGTCCAGGGCTTGGTCCCATATCAAGGGGACAATGAGAGCTGGGGGTGGGGGTTCCAGGAGGAGGGGCTGGAGGAACCAGATTCTGGGTCATGCAGATCCTAGCCAGGGACACTACTCTCATGAGCCCTTGGCTCAAACCCGGCCTTGGTTTCATCCAGGTCTGTGTGGCCTTTGGTCTCTGTAACGTTATCCTATGAGGCCATCTTACTCACAAGCTAAGGCAAGAAACAGGGAGAGGGTTAGAACATGACTTCTAGGAGAGTTGAAACTTGTAGCCAAAATTTCAGGAGGTACAGAGGCTTCTCGGTAATGTACTTATTAGAGGGAAATTGTCTGTTATTCCCCAGCCAAATATTACTTGTTTTCAATACTAAGATGAGGGTTAAAAATAAGAAGCATAGCAAGGAGGTCTTCATTCCTTTCTTTCCAAGATGTCTTTGCCACAGATTCAACAAAAAGCTGCTCGGAGGAGTGGCTCCTCTCAGCAATCAGTCTTGAGTACAGGCTCACTAAGAGCCAGGGCTCGGCTGTGACCTTCCTAGGACCCTCCTAGGGTCAGCCTCATTCAATAGGAGAAGAAACTGAGACTGAGATGGAGCAACCAGCCCAAGGCCCCACGGCTAGGGCGTGGGGGATGAAGAGGACCAGGTGGTCTGGTTCTAGCCAGGTTCTAGCCCGTTCCCCTTGCAGCCTTTTGAGGCTCCTGCAAAGAGAAGCCCGGAGAGAAAGGCTGCCCATCCCATACTCACGTCATTGAAATGCTTGGTGGTTTTCATGATGTAAGGGGTCCTCTCATTCTTTTCCAGTTTCATCCAGCCTTGTCCAAAGAACTCCCTGTAGGAAGGAAGCGGGAAACCTAGGCAGATGAGCTTAGTCTTTGCTTTGATTTATTTGCTTTTTGTGGTTGTCATTTCTGGAGGAGTGACTTTCTGCAGAGCCTGAGAGAGCAAGTGAGCCTGGGCTCCAGTCTTGCTCTGCTCATACCAGCTGTGTGGCTTCAGGCAAGCCCTTTAGGTCTCAGGGCTTCGGTTTGCTCATCTTTGAAATGGGAATAATGACTTTCCTCACAGGGTTATTGTGAGGCTGAGTGGAGATATGGGACGGAAAGGCACACCGCAAAGGGTGGTCTTCTTTGGATCCTGTTTCTCACAAGAGAACTCACATTCTAGAGTCACTTTGCAGAAGCTGGTCCGTAGACTAGGGAGGACATAGGCCTTAAAAAAGGGCCAGGTAAAGGATAAAGGAGCCTGCAAGCCAAGCCAGCAGGGTGGTTTGGTGATGGTGACCTCATGGGAAGCCACAGACCATCCAAGACTCCCAGGAGAATCTCCTCATTTGACAGTGACCATGAGAGTGAACTTGGCAGAGTTCCGTGGGCAGGAGGCACCGGGGGAAGTACACTGTATTTGAAAACATATTCTGCTTCTCCTCCTAGAGGGAGCATATGAAGAATGACTGCTGTTTCTACAACCAGATGTGGCAGGTTTCCAAACTGCCAAAACTCTCCACCCAGCTGAGGTGGTGCCATGTTGGTAAAGGCCTTGAGAGGGCCAGGGGCTGCTTCCCTGGAAAGCAAAGATCAAAAGTCCTACAAGGATTCATAGCCTCAGATCTGGTGATTCCAATTTCAGGAAACTATTTTAGGACAACTGTAAAAAGTTCATAGAAATATTTAGTAGTTACAAGATTTATCTCAGCTTTAAACATAAAAGCAGGAACTGAAAGCAATCCCAAGGCTTAATGCACTGGTAGGGAACACTGTGCATTTACTAAAAATGGTGTTTACAAATACCATTTTGGTGTACCGTTAGACGAAGAAAGGGTGGTACAAAATTATTTAAGTAGTATAATTACAATGAACACCTGGGGGTGATTGACTACTGGCCGGAGCAGGTTATACTAGGCCTTGGGGCTTCTTCAAACTCCAGAGCTGTCCCCAAAGTCTGCTCCCGGAGGGGGGGTGCGTGCGCATGTGTGCGCGCGCATGCACACACACACACACACACACTCACTCATGCATGGATGCACATTTGCTCACATGTGCATGTGCGCACATACATGAACATACATTTTCTAGACCTCCAGAATAGGAGTGCCAAGTTAGAGATGCTTCTGGAAAAGTGCGTGTGCATGTGTGCAGCTGATAGGTAAGGAGAGAAAGGGTGCAGGGATGTCCCCCCCTCATTCCTTCCAACACATGCATCTTTGTCTCCAGCTGTGGAGAGTCTGGGCAGCTCTGCAAGTCTGCTGCACATGCTTCAGGGATGCCACCAAAGGCGCCCCTGAGGGAGAGGACGGAGGAGGCATCTGGCACCCAAACCCACTTACTCATAAGGAATCTTCTTGAAGACGAGGTGGTCCATCAGGGTCAGCTGCTCTGCAATCTCCAGGGCTGAGTGGTTTTCAAAGGGCTCAGCCTTCACGCCTTCGGCCTGAGGGGAGCAAGGTCCTGAGTTAGGCCCACAAGGGACACCTCCTGGCCTTTGGTCACTTCTCTGAGAGAATCTCCACCTCGATTCTGGCAGGTGCTTGGATGGGGCGTGACTGGGGGAGGCCCTCCTGGTAGACTTGGATGAGGGGAGATGAAGAAAGGGGACGAGGGGAGCCAGGAGCCACGGTTTGTCATGCCCTGTGTGTGTGCAGGCCTGTGCTCTGTGCTTCACAAAGATCACCTTGTTTAGTCATCTCTTACCCTGCAAGGGAGCTACTGTTCCCCATAGTGTGTGGATGAGACAACAGAGGCTTCCAGAGGTCAGTGACTAGAGCAAGTCACTCAGCCAGGAACGGGCAACTGGGAAGGGAGCCCAGGTGGTCTGGCTCCAGACTATTTTGATCTGTCACTCCCTTTAGGTTCTGTCTCGGTCCACAACTGGTTCCATAAAATTTCCTTCTAAACTCCATTAGCAGATATGGACTCACAGGTTGATTACCCCCTGGGACAGTGCTCCTCTTCTGTGCCCAGAAGACAGCTGTCTGGCCTTAGTCTCAGGGTTACCATGTCCTTAGTCCCCAGGGCCACCTGTGGACACCACCTTTAAAGCTGTCCACCACCTAAGCCCCTTGAGCAAGAGAAAGACTCAAGAAAGACTAGCCAGGGGACTAAGGTCCCTATGGCAGGGATTAAATAAGAGGGGGACCCAAGGAGGCCAGGGGTTCTTGGGCACAGAGGCCTCACGGACAGTCTGTTGGATCTGGGAGGGGCTGGAAGGAGCTGGAGAAAACTCAGGAAGGGGACAACTGTGCTGGTTTTGGGAGGAGCCTGCATCCACTGAGGGATGAGTCAGGAACAAGAATCCCCTGCCCCTCACCTAGTGGCCGGCAGGGCCACATGGGAGGAGAGGGGCCAGCTACCCTGCCAAGAGGTCCCTGCGAGCTGGGCTGAGTGCCCGAAAGCTGCACTGATCACAAGGGAATGGGGGTCCACCCCATATCGAGGGAATAAGCCATCCCTCTTAGACTGTGTCTCCCTCCTTCCTTCCCTTCCACGTCCTCAGCAAATGGTCACTGAGGCCTGCACTGACGGGCCCTTGCTAGATACTGGAGACAGAAAGACCAGAAAACACAGTCCTTGGCTTCAGGAGCTCTAGTCACAGGACCAGAGCAGGGACAGAGTGTGGGAGCTCCTGCTTCAGCCTCTGTGTGTGTGTGTGTGCGCGTGCGTGTGGTAGGGCGTCCACGAATTCCCCCTGGCAGGGTCACCCCTGGGCCAGGAATGACCTGTGCAGAAGCCCAGATGCAAGAGCATAGGTTTGAGGGAACACAATGCCATCAGGGAACGACAATTTCTTAGGAAGGCAGCAGGGACATGGGGATGAGAGCAGCAGGTGCCACCTGAGATGCTGTGTTAAGGGGTGAGGACCCGCATGGGGAAGGAGCCCCCAGCTTCTGAAGCAGGTGCAGGCAGGTGGGCAGCTCAGCCCACTGAGGGCCCAGGATGGCTGAACTGTCAGGGCCAAGGGCCAATTTCTGGTTTGGACTGGGGAGAGGCCTGCGGGTCTCAAGTGAGGTATGGCCCAGTGGCCCAGGGACCAAGTGGCCAAGAGGCCAGGCCCGGAGAAGGTGAGCTTGGCAAGGAGGAGCAGGTAGCTCCCTTTGCTCCCTTTAGGTGTGGCGTAGGGAAGAGGGTGACCCTGGAGGCAGAGGCCGGAACTGCCCACTCCCTGCACCTTTCACAGGGCTTGCGAAAGCCCTCACAGCAAGAACCTCTCTGGTGAGGTTACTGGGGCCTCCTCTGAACTGGAGGTGCCCCATACAGGCTCTCTGGGCTCTGGGAACACGTCAGGTCAGCAGGCAACTCAGCGGCACTTTGTTCTAGAAGAGCCTCAGGCTGTTCACGAAGGAACAAGGGGCCCTCACGCTCATGAAGGCTAAACATTCCAGGTGGCCCCTGGTGGAAACAGGAGCAGAGTGCAGGCCGAAAACTTCCCTCTCAGGGGTCACCCAGCCTTCTGCCTCAGAGGGTCAATCAACTTCCCTGCCCGAGGGGCACATGTGGATTCCAGGGGGCACCAGACCTGCAGTGCTGCTCTCAGGGCAGGACGTGGGAAGGGTGCTAGCTGCTCCTTGGCTGGCCTCAGACAACCCTGGGGCCAGGAGAGTCAGCTGCGGAAGTCACGGGGGCTGATGGAGGGGAGCAACGGGCCCAGAACCCAGGTCTCATACTGGTTACTTTGAACAGACTGGAGGTCACTCAGCCAGTTTGGGGAGTGAGCCAGCTTGGGGCTGTGCAATCTCCACCTACAGGGAGGTCAAAGTCAGTCTGCCTTAAACTCCCTTGGCCACCATGATAGCAGGGGCCCAGAGCTATGGGGTGCATATTGCTGACCTGGAAAACAAAGTGGGCCCAAGCCCTGGAAGCACATGAGACCGTCATTCCCTTCCACCATGTGGAGCGCCACGATTAGCTCATCTTCCTTTGTGGCAAGCACAACTCTCCCCTGGGATCCCGCATTTATAGGCAGGTGGCAAGCTGCATTCTGACTCCTCAGGATGAGGCAGTGTCACGTGCAAGATGAGTTCTGAGCATGAGCACCAGCTTTGCCACCTACCATGACCTTGGGTGGGTTGCTTCACCTCCCCCTGCCTCAGTTGCCTCATCTGGAAGATGGGGATAAGGATATAAACTTGCAGCAATGTTGATAAGAGTGCCTTGAGTCTTTAATGTTCTAGCACAGTGCCAGCACACAGGGGCACCCACCAACCACAGTCCTGACTTCTTACCCTCCTCCTTCCAGAGACAGTGTGAGCAGAGAAGGAACAGAGGGCTTAGGGGGTGATGTGAGGCAGAGGATGATGAAAGGGAGGTGGTGGTGTTATGGGTTGACTTCTCCCCAGCCCTCAGAGAAAGGTAGGTTGAAGTCCTAAACCCTGGTACCTATGAATGTGACCTTATTATTATTATTTTTGAGGAAGATTAGCCCTGAGCTAACTTCTGTTGCCAATCCTCCTCTTTTTGCTGAGGAAGACTGGCCCTGAGCTAACATCTCTGCCCATCTTCCTCTGCTTTATATGTGGGATACCTACCTCAGTGTGGCTTGACAAGTGGTGCCATGTCTGCACCCAGGATCTGAACCGGCGAACGCCGGGCCGCTGAAGTGGAACGTGCAAACTTAACCACTGTGCCACCGGCCCAGCCCCAACCTTATTTGGAAATACGGTCTTTGTAGATGTACTCAGAATAAGATGAGGTCATTAGTGTGGGCCCTAATCCAGCATGGCTGCTGTCCTGATAAGGAGCCGTTTGGACACAGGGACAGAGGGAACATGACGCAGAGACACACAGGGAGAAGATGGCCATGTGACAATGGAGGCAGAGATTGGAGATTGGCTCCCACAAGCCATGGAATGCGAGGGGCTATGCCAGGAAGCTGGAAGAGACCCAGAAAGCTCCTCCCCCAGAGACTTCAGAGGAGCGGGCCCCACCAACACCTCCATTTCAGACTGCTGGCCTCCAGAGCTGTGAGAGTATAAACGTCTGTCGTTTTAAGTTACCCAATCTGTGGGACTTTGTTACGGCAACTCTAGGGGGTGACCGTGCTTTGTTAGGGGGTCACAAAAGCAGGGTCCCCAGAGGCTGGCGAAAGGCCAGCAAAGGCAGGCTTGGCAGGCAAGCAAAAGGCAGGCCCAGCTCACCATCTGCGTGATCTCCTCCAGCGTGATCTGGTTGTCACCTGGGTCCTCCTGGGTCAGAGTCCTAGGGGACAAGAAAGCATGAGGAGCCCCATGCAGTCTGTATCCAACCTCACCTCTAGGGCAGCACCCCGAACCCTACTGGCCTGAACACTCTGCAAGCCCCCCGCTCTCGGCAGGCTCCTGACCCCTGTCTCTGCTCTGCATTCCCTTTGTCAGGAGCCCTCGTCCCCCTTTCTTTCTCAGTGACTTCTTCCTGATGGTCCGTTCTCAGGATTCAGCTCCCTGACCCTCTTGCTGGGTGAGTGGCCCACTTGGGGCTCCCTCACCTCCTAAGCCTCCTGTGGTCTCAGCCCAAGTTCCTCCATGTTGGAACAGTTGTGTATGCACCTGCCCCTGCTAGACCCAGGCTGGAAACCCTTGAGGGCAGAGTGAGGTCTGATTTGTCCCCATAGCTCTGGCACCCAGCACAGGGCTGGGCAGGAGGCTGGTGCTATGTTCATGTAGAATGATAGGACGAATGAGGGGAAGAGGGGCGCACTAGAGCAGGTAGGAGGTGCTGAGAAGCCTTCCAGATTCAAGGGACAGAGGGGAGGGGGAGGCAGCAGCATGGTGGCCAAAGGCCCGGATGTGGGACTGTATTGAGAGAAAGTAAGGAAGGAGGCAGTGGAGTGGAGTGGGCCCTGGGCAGTGGTAGGGAATGATGGTGGACCTCAGAGTCAGGCCAAAGTGCTTTGAGTGTATTTACAGCCAAGGAAACAGTTGCTCAGAGAATGTCTCACCTGAGGGCCTGCAGCCAGAGCACGGTGGGTCTACCATTCAACCCAGGGCGGCCCAACTCCACGGCCTACTCTTCCCCCCGCACCCAAGGGAGCATCCAGAACAAGCTCCCTAACTGAGGGGGGCTTCGACCAAGAGGCTCAGGGGCTCAGCACACTCTGAGGGGCCTCCCAGGGAGGATGATGAGGGAGACTCGAGGACCTGGGGGCTGACTGTGTGTGTGTGTGCGTGTGTGTGTGTGTGCGTGTGTGTGTGTGTGTGTGTGTGTGTGTGGGTGGGTGTGGGTACTGAAAATGAGGGAGTCCTGGAACAGATTTTATGGCTTTGAGCCTGGGGCAATGATGAGGCCTCGGGAATGCAAAGTGGATGGTCTGGTAGGAGCAAGGCTGGAGACTTCAGTCCTAGGCAGGAAGTGGCTGAAAGTCTGGATCAGAGACAATGACTGTGGAGTGGAGAGGGCAGCTGGAGCCAGGGAAGAAGGAAGGAGGTGAGGCCTGACCCTGAGCCCTCGCACCTGGGCAGGGCTGTGAGGGGCCAATTGAATCAGCCGGATGAGAGCAGTGGGCGGACAGTGGTCCTGTGCTCGACACCCAGTGAGCAACCTGCAGAAGCAGCAGTATGATCTCAACCAGCCTCACTGCAGCCCTTGCAGTGGGTATTGTTCACCCATTTTACAGAGGAGAAAAATGAGGCTGAGAGAAGGGACTTGCTCAATGTCTCACAGCAAGTCACTGGCTGAGCCAGCTCAGACGTGCAACTTCCTGACTCCTGACCTCCACCAGGAGAGGCATCCTGGGCAGGAGGAAAAAGTACAGGTTTGGGGACAGACAATTTAACTTAGTTCAATTAAACAGATATTCCCTGGGCACCTGTAAGCAGGGGCTAGCCAGCGCTGCCCAACAGAACTCTCTATGCTGATGGGGATGCTCCTCATCCATGCTACCCAAGGCACGGCCACAAGCGATACGTGGCTAGCATGACTGAGGAACTGAAGTTTAAATTTTATTTAACTTTAATTAATTAAGATTTAACTGCCATATGTCACTAGTGGCTCCCACATAGAACAGCATGGACTAGATAGGTGCCAGCAGCTGTGGACGTGGCTGGAGAAGCAGGCACACATGCACAGCTCTTACCTAATGGAGATCAACCTCTGATGAGGGGCAGGGAGAGGGGAGGAAGGACAAATGGACTACCAGCTCCAGAGCCTGGCTACAGAAGCGGGGTACGCAGCCCCAGACAGCTCAGGGCTCTGGGCTCCTCTCAAGCACAGCTGCCTGAGGCTGTCCTTCTGTCTGGGAAGGGTCCTCACTACCTCCCTGCCTCTGGCCAGCCCTATATGCGAGTCCTCAGGCCAGGGGGCGGGGCTGCCTGTACCTGATGATGTTGGCTGCAGCCTTCCGCTCCTGGGTCAGGAGCTCCGGGTCATGCATGACCTCCTCCAGGAAGCTGATGACCTTGCATTTGAGCTCATCGTTGGTCTCGAAGTCCTGCAGGGAAGATGTGACGGTGGCTCTGGGGACTGTGTTCAAGCTGCCCTGCAGTGATCTCGGCCCAGGTCAGAGGAGGAGGCCGCAGTTTCCATTCGGCCCATGGCAGGCTGCCCTGCCTAACTCTCCTTGTCACTGGTGGTGTGGCAGGCACCAGTGGAGCCTAGAGACCCTTAGGTAGAAGGCACTGGGCAAGAGCAAGGACCACCCCTTGGCTGACTGCACCTCTAGGCCAGGACCCTGGGAGGTACAGACCTACCCCGTACCGCTGCTGCGGACAGAGAGGGGAGACAGAGACCCCGTGTCCCCTGAATGTCCTTGATTCCTCCTAGAGGATCTGAGCAGACCCTTCTGAGAAAGTGGCCTGACACGCCTGGGTTCCCTCCCTCTCTTTGCTTCTCTGACACCCCTCCCCCTCATTCTGCCAGCAGCTGCTCTCCAGGGCAGGTGGTTCCTGGAGTCAGGCCTGCAGGTCCCCAGCAGCCCGCCTGGGGGCTCGAACCCACCTGAGAGTGCTTGGAGACCCAGTGGCGGAGCACGTTCAGGACGCGATTGGTGGCCGCTCTGCGGATCACAAATTCCTTGTCTCCGTTCCTCTGGTCGGGGGGAAACCCTGGTGGCACACGTGGCAGAGGGGAGACACGGTATATGAGGACAAGAAGCAGAGCTTGGCTCTGGTCTGGATTCAAACCCAGATCTGGGTGAGCTGGGGCTGCTCTCATGGCTGCGGAGCGGGAGGGCTATGGGCAGGGGACAATAAAATATGTGATAGCCAGCCAGGTTCTGACCAGTAAGACTGGATGCCACGACTTCTCAGTGCACACAGTCCACACACATCCATCTCTACGGGACCTCTGCATCTTCAGGGGTTGCTGGAAGATTCTGGCAGTCTCTCCAGATAGGGCCACACTGGCCCTCCGCACAGGTGAGAACTCCCTGTGGCCCCTACTCCAGCCTCTGCGGCAGGACCAATGCCGTGGAGGTGGGAGGGAAGGCTGGTGCCCAAGGCTTCCACAGGCAGTGGGCTCTACTAGGAGTAGTTTTCCCAGTAGCAGAGGGGGAGGGGTGGGAGGAAGAGCCTCCGGGCAGGAGGGCCAGCTTTGGCCAAGGCCTGGAGCAGCAAGCGCCAACCACCGTGAGGTGGACAGGGTCCTGGGATCAGGGCTGTTGTTGCCGGCCTCACAGCTGGGCTGACCTCCGGGAGGGCCGTGAGCGCAGACCCCCACGCACCTGCGCTGGCTAAGGACATCCTCCGGTACTTCTCCTTGTGTGGGGTGCCCTCATTGGCACCCGCGGTTGCTATGGCAAAGGCAGAGGCTGCTGACAGGGCGCTGCGGTTATTGTCTAGCTCGCGACAGGAGGTCATGACGACTCCATTATTGTAGGAAAAGAGCGGGAACTCTGTGGAGAGGACGGAACCAACCCTCAGCCTTTCCCATTCCAGCCCAAGGCTGTTAGAAAACCGGGGGTCCTGAGGCTACAACAGCCTCCAGATGGGCAGGCTGTCTTCACTGCCCCCAGGGCTTGTCCGGGGGTGGGGTGGGGTAGGGAGTGGGGTCTGTCCCCCTGTAAAGTCCCCAGGAAGGGGCAAGCCCATGCCATGCCACCTCCAGGCTGTCTCAGGGGGAGGGAAAACTCTGCCTCCCTCTGCCTTCCTCCGTCGAGAGGCAGAAGGTCCCACTATCCTCCTGCTTCTGAAGAAAGTCTCCAGCCACCCCTGCCACCTCTCTGCTGTTCCCAGCCCCTTTTCCTCGTAGGCCCAGCTGGGCGCGGCCCGCTTGAGGACAGCACCATGACTTTTCTTACCCTTTTGTCTATTTGGAACCAACACGCAATCTGTCCGATGTCTGGCATCGATAATTCATATGACGGGCTCACTGGCATGGTGGGGCTGAGAGAGCACCGCACTCGAGTGCCCCCCGCTCCCGCCACTTACTGGCTGGGTAGCTTTGGATAAGTTATTTCACTTCTCTGAGGGTCAGTAATCTCTGGGTAATAAGGATATTGATACCTACTTCAAAAGACGGATGTAAAGATTAAAGGAGATAACATGGATGAAAGTACTTAGTACTATGTGAAAAGCTATGTGTATGCCATGGATAGCAATGCTATTAAAAATAACAACTTTTTAGAAGTAGTAGAATCTGACTCTGGAAACCTTTAGCTTCATCTTATAAGTCTCTGGACAGTAATCCATGCTAATACTCAAAGTAATAGTACTTATGCTGTGAAGAACAAATGCCTTATTTTCAAATCTCAAAGCTTATTTCCGAAGTGTGGCTTCCGTGACTGAGAAGCGGTGGCACGCCTGCGGTGCGTCAGGTGCTTTCTCTCTACAGAGAGAGGACCCTGTCACTGACTGGGTCTCTCCAGAAGGCCTGGAGAGTTGGCGGGCTCAGGATTCAGGCCACGCCTTGCATGTGGGTGCAGGGGCTCGAGAAGGCAGTGCGAGGCGCGGGAGAGCCGCCCTGGGAGGCAGGGCCCCCCTGAGCTCTTGCCTCACCTTTGAGTGTCTCAAAGTGTGTCTCTTGTGTGTGGGGAGATACTTTATGGGAACCAGAGACCTAGATGGCTCTTCGAAAATCCTTCAGGATCATGAGTCTGAGACTCGGGTGGGCTTGTCACAACCTCTCGGAGCTTTTTCCCTTATTTGAAAAATGGGAATACCCTGGCCACTATACAAGGCATCAGGACAGAGCCTGCCATGTAGCAGGAACTCAGGAAACACCTTCTGGATCTGCCATGAATGAACCCTAATTCTGGGCCTTCCTGCCTGCCTCTGCTGGGTGGGTTATGCAGTCTTGTCTGGAGTCAGGGGAGCGACTCCGCTGAGTTGAAGAGCAGGAGTGGCCCAGGCAGTTGTCTCAGCACCCACAGTTCCCCTCGGGGTTATGAAGCATCAGAATGCTTCCTGCACTTACGAGTCCCTCATAAAACAGAGGAGTGACACCCACTCCCCTTCACTCAGCTTGGCCTGCTGCCTCTCTCAGCCTGGGTCTCACACAGCCTCCGGGAATCTAGCTGTAGTTTCGGATTGGTGAATTGTACCTGAGGAACTTTTGCTTTTGACAGATTTTGGCGTTGTTGGAGATTTTGTTGGTGATGTCTCAGTATCACCGTCATCACTCTGGGTTTGATCATTATCTGACTCTTCCCTCACGGAGACTTCTGAGCCTGAGAGAAAAGAAGGATATAATTTTACATTTCTCAAATAGTCATTGATTTTTAAATTCAGGTTTATAATTTACTGAAGCAAAACAGCGTAACTGTGGGATATAGCTGTTGAAGAAAAGTGAACAGCTTTATTTGCACGGGCTCTATGGGATGGTTCATGTGCTAATGGGCACTGGAAATCTCCAAGATGGCTTCTGCTCCACCAGGCTTCTCAGACCTTACCTGACACACCTGAGGATCCGGTTAGAGTGCAGGTTCTGATTCAGAGGTTTAGGGTGGGGCCTGAGATGCTGCATTTCTAACATGCTCTCAGGTGATGCCCATGTGGCTGGTCCATGGACCACACTGTGAGTAGCAGGATACTACCACACCCCTTGCTTTTGTGTGTGTGTGTGTGTGTGTGAAGCAGCTTAGTGAGGGTAACTATCTGCCATGGCTACCTAGGAAAGTCCTGCTTCATACCTGTTGTCCCCTGCGCCTGGTCACTGCCCAAAGTGTCCAGGTTTGGGCAATATATCACAGAGTCTCCCCAATCTTGAGAGATTCATGGTTTACACACTTTGGGGAAACCTGATGAATTATATTAAAACTTCAGCTCTGGCTAAAATCTTGGTAAAAGATGCGACCTCTTTGGTCCTCAGTTTCCCCAACTAGAAAGGGAGTGGAGTTACACTTGACCTTTCTGAAAACTTAAGGAAAGCTCTAGGTCTTCTCTTTAGAAAAGAATGTCCACACACACACACACACACACACACACAATGTGGTACACAATTAGACAGGCTCAGGGGCCCCTGGATCACTGGTCAAGAACCCTGGCATGTGATGACTTCTTAGGACTGTCTTGCATTGCATTTTATGGTGTGACAGGCCTGGATTCACTGCAGGTTTCTGTCAGATGGAATTCTGCGCCCTGACACTGCCCCTCGAGGGTCCTATCCTCTGTTCCTGCAGGATGGCATTAGGGCTCTCTGGTAAGCTGTTACCTTGGTTACTGACTTTCAGCTGCACACGCTACACAATTACTGTACATGCCACAGTAAATGGCACTTGGTGATGGAGGCTCCTGGGGGCTTTACCTCTGCTCGGCTATGCCCTCTGTTGGGGGGTGCTCCCTGACTTCCCTCTTCTCATCTCAGAGGAGAGAAATCCTGACCATCTTCAAAATCTTTTCAAAGGCCTTCTTCTTCAAAGCCTGGGGCTTCTGACCAGCCCAGGGTTGTGTTTGTGTGTGTCCACATACGCGTGCGTGCACACAAGCACATGCATGCTAACCAAGACAATGTTGGCGGCACCCACGATATGGGGTGACCGGATCTAAAACAGAACCAGACCAATCATTCAAACAAATGCCCTTCTAGAACAGTCAGGAGGGCTCTGAGAGTAGGGAGGTCCCAGTCTGCCCTGATGTCGTCTCTAGCCACTGCCCACACACCAATATTCCAGGTATGCTGAGCTTAAGCTGTTCCCTGAACACACAATGCTTTTCCTTGCTCCTCATTCTTGCCCATTCTCTTCCCTTTATCGAAATGCTCTCACTTCCTCCTGGTGAAGACCTAGATGTAACGAGTCTTCCAGGAAGCCTTCTCTGACTCTTTCAGTGGTGTCCCCACCCCATCCTCTGTGCCCCTTGAGTGTCCCTCTAGCACAACAGGTATCAGGCGTCCATGTTTCTGTGTCTGGTCCTGCTCCTCAGCCTCACTGTGAATCCTGGGGGGTAGGAGCTAGGTCTGATGATCTCTTCTCTCCTGGGCCCTGACTGGGGCCTGGCCTAGGAGACGTCCTCTGCAGAGACGGACAAACACAGGGATGCAGGATGAAGCTGTCATCAGGGCAGCAGGAAGCCTGATGATAGGAGTCATAGTAATCCAATGACCTGGGAACCTCTGTCTGTCTCACTCTGCAGCCTGAGCTCCTGCTTATGGCTGCCTCTCCACACTGTCCAGACTCTGCACTGCCACCAAGATCTGGCCAGGATGCCCAAGCCTTCCCCTCCTGCCCTGCAGGAGCTTGGCTAGGCTGGGCTGGCCTCAGTGGGCCCATGAGCCAAAGGGGCAGCTTAGCCCAAACATCCACTCACTCTGCTTGCTGAGAGCCGAGGGGTCTTCGGGCTTCTCTGTAGTCATATCACTCTCATCTGGAATCTTGTTGGAGAAGCTGCTGGACACATAGAGCTTGCTGGTGTCCAGCGTGGCCTTGCTGAAGGGCGACATGGCTGAGTACATGCTGGTATAGCCATTGGAATTGCAGCTGAGGGCAGCCAGGTCCAGGGCCTTGCCGCCTGTGATGATGGGGATATTCAGGGAGAGCTTCCGCCGGCGGCTAGGCGATGATGTCTTGGTGATGGACAGGGGTGGTGGCGAGGAGAACTTGCGGGTGGCACGTGGGGACTTGGGGGGGTCACCGTACAGAAGCTTGTTGTTCTGGCCGCTGGCAAACAAGAGCTCCAACGACCTGCATGGAGGGCAGGGGATGACAACAAGTGGTCAGCATAGGCCGGCCTGCCTGCCCAAGCCTGGGGGTCCCCCTGTTCTGGGCTTAGGGGAACAGCAATGGCTCCCTCATTCTCATGATCTCTGACACCTGGGCTGATCCTTTGAGCAGGCGGGTCTGAGAGGAGCCAGGCCAAAGGGACTATGTGGTTAAATGGCCTGCGGCCAGGTGTCTATAAACACGAGTGTCTTGCTCTCGCTGGGTTGGGCAAGGGACATGGGATTTGGTGGCACACTGAGTCCATCTAATGCTCCCCCTCTGCCTCCTTCTGGGTAGCTAAGGGTCCTCCTGACCTGCAGGCTTCTGTGGAACCTCTCTCCATCCCACACACAGGCCTGGTGTCACCTACACGCTCTGACCTCATCATCACACAGGTCCTGAGGGATCTTTATGGATGAGGAAGCTGAGGCTCAGAGACGAGAAATGACTCATCTGATGCCTCCCGACTCTAAGCCTCGAGTCCTTTCTACCCCACCAGGGTGCTTGACTGGCCTCAGGTGTAAACCTGGGGGGGGCCGGAAGCTGAAAGTGGGATCTCCCAGGAACCCTGGCCATGCCACTACCATCCTCAGACAGGGCCCACATCTCAGGGCTGGGGTGGAAACAGGTGAAAGATACATAAGAACGCAAACAGTAGCTTACTTGCATGGAACGTGTCTGCTCTGTGTTATGCGTGGGACAGACCTTCTCTCTTAATCCTCACTGTTGCCTAGGAGGTAGGTATTCTTTTTTTTTTTTTTTTTTAAATTCTTATTTTTTCCTTTTTCTCCCCAAAGCCCCCCGGTACATAGTTGTGTATTCTTCGTTGTGGGTTCTTCTAGTTGTGGCATGTGGGACGCTGCCTCAGCGTGGTCTGATGAGCAGTGCCATGTCCGCGCCCAGGATTCGAACTAACGAAACACTGGGCTGCCTGCAGCGGAGCGCGCGAACTTAACCACTCGGCCACGGGGCCAGCCCCTAGGAGGTAGGTATTCTTATTCCCATTTCACAGATAGGAAACTGAGGCTCAGAGAGGTTAAGGGCCTCCACCAAGGCGACAGGGCTGAGAGCTGGGATCTGACCCTGCCTCTTTCCACTGATGGCTCTTCCTGCTGGGAAGGAAACTTGCAGGGGTTCATCGGAGCAGCCTTCTGGGTCCGGGGAATGGTCTTGATGAGTTTTCAGGCATGGATCCACCCTGGATGGGGTGGTTTCTCCTGCTTTCTCAGGGGCCTGGGAAACTGACTGCGGAGGCTCCAGAAGTTCAGAGCAGAGAGGCAGGACCCACTGTACCCTGATGAGGCCTGAGCAGGTGGATGGTGAGCACTGGGTGGGGGGGGGCGGTGCAGAGGGAAGGACCTGGGGAGGGTACGGAGGTGTACTCTGGGCAGACGGGCTGCTCTGGCAGCAGAGGTGTGGGGTGGGAGGAGAGATGGTTAGAGCTTCCAGGCCTCTGGTGCCTCTTTATGTCCTGGGCTGGCATTTGGGACCAGTGTGGCCTCTGAGTAGCCCTGGAGAGTTGGTGTGATTCAGGAGCTCTGCTCCAGACAGCCCTCGAGCTGAGGCTCTGGCCCCATGTCTTGCCTGGTGTCGGGGGGTGAGCACTCACTGGGGATTCTGAAGCTTGGCCGTGTACAACCGAGGTCTGGGTAGCAAAGGAAAGTACCTGCTGGCCCCTCCCATTCCTGACAGGTCCCTCTTGGAGCAGTGAGGTCCATCAGGGGCCTAGATCCCGTCCCTGGACCTGACCTGCTGCTGGGTAGCCTGAGGCAACTCCCTCATCACTCAGTGCTCCACGTATTCTCTCTGCTAAATGGCAGGGAAAATACCTCCCTTACATATCTCAAACTGGGCTGCAGGCACGGCCTCACTGGATTTGACACCACTTCCCCAGTTCGTCATTGGCACTACCCTTGGCTAGGTGATCATTTGGTGAGATGGGGGTAAACATTTTTGTTTGACTAAGAGTCTGGGTGCCCAGCAGCTGGACTGGCGATTTCCCCATCCATACAGTCCTACAAACTTTGAAGTTCTGAGGCTGGCTCTTTGGGTTGGCCTTAGGCCTCAGCCAGTCGAGCATTGACCCTGTGACGTGGGCTGTGCCTGTCCTTGGAAGTCTCGCCTGGCAGGGTTCACAGGGCATTCACAGGGCTCACAGCGACCCGACCAGGCCCCTCAAGGCTTGGCTGGGCTTGGGGTGTACAGCTGAACACTGGTGGGAGCAGGGAAGTGAGGGGCACAGGAGGGAAAGGGAAATATGGGCCACTTCCACCCTGCCTGTTACTCAGACTCAGACAGGGGTACCTGCAAGGGGCTCAACAAGCCCAAGGCTCTGCGTTCAAGTCCCCACTCAGCCACAGACTGCTAGGGACTTTGAGAAAGTCTCTTGGCCTTTCTGAGTCCCAGATGGCCCAGCACAGGGCTGAGCTGTGATGATGTAGCTGGAAAAGAAGAACTTGAAACCAAGGCTGTGACAGCCTGCCTCCATATGTGGTATCACTCCAAGCGTGCCAAAGGAGCTCCCTCTTCTCTCAGAGCAGGACGTGGTCTGAGCAGAGAAGGGTGAAGATTCTCTCTCTCTCTGTCTCTTTCTTTGCTCCTCCCTCGTTCTCTTTATTCCCCACTTCTTGTTTTTCTTTCTTTCTTCAATGGGGAAGGTGGGAAAGCCCTGTCCTTTGGAGAGGGGTGGGCCCTATGCTTCAAGGAGGGTCCTAAGAGGTGAGAGCAGGGAGGAGAGGGCAACAGGTACCCCTCAAACTCTACCCCACCCCAGGAGCCTGCAGGAGGAGGTGGAGAAGGCTGGGACTGAGCGGTGGCATGAGGCAGGCCAACCCTCCCCTCCTCTTTGCAGAGGGCTGGCTTGGTTCCTGGGGGTGCCCTACATCCCCTCAGCTCAGGTTACAGCCTCTCCCCGACCACTCTGATGCCAAGCTCAGTTTCTCTTCTAGGCCTGGAAGATCTGTGGATCTGTCTGGGAGGAGAAGTCAGCCTTAGCCCGTGGGCCTGCCCACCTGGCGGGGATTGCGCTGATGGGCTTCCTGTAGATGGTGATGAGCTTGTCCAGGACCACGACGGCAGTGGTGAAGACACGGTAGGAGTGCAGGAAGGTGTTGAGGAAGTCGATGCTCAGGAAGCGCAGGTCCGTCAGCCGCTCCAGCAGCCGCTCCACACTGGCATACCGGATCTGAAGCACTTTGCAGGAGTTCATGGTTTTGCTGAAGCGAATGTCCACGTCATCACAATATAAGGAGGCATCAGACCTGGGGAGGGAGAAAGGACCAAGGGGTGACTTGGGTTTGAAGATGTCTGAGCTGTCTCCCCCACCAGCAGCGAACTCCCTGAGAGCTAGGCCATGGCCAACCCATCACTGTCTCCCCGGCACACCAACAGCCAAGGATGGATGGACTGCTGAAGGACTGGTTGGCTTATTATGGAACAGGAAAAGCTTTGTAAGGATGACATTGAGGAAGAATGGGCTGCAACTTCTTTTCCCAACAAAATCCTAAAAATCTGATATTATAAAACTCCTAGAAATATTGAATAAAATATAACAAACAAAAATAATGTGCTGCTGGATCCACAAGATATAAGGGAAATCTGTTCACACAAAAACGTGGACACGAATGTTCATAGCAGCATTATTCATAATTGCCAAAAAGTGGAAACAACTCAAATGTCCATCAACTGATGAACGGATAAACAAAATGTGGTACAGCCACACAATGGAACATTATTCAGCTATAAAAAGGAATGAAGTGCTGTATATGTCACAAGATGGATGAATCCTGAAAACATGCTAAGTGAAAGGAGTCATAAAAGTCCACATATTGTATGATTTCATTTATATGAAATGTCCATAACAGACAAATCTACAGATGAAGAAAGTAGATTGGTGGCTGCTAGAGGATGGGGGGAGGGGGGAATCGGAACTGACTGCTGAGATGTATGGAGTTTCTGTTTGGGGTGATGGAAATATTCTAGAATTAGATAGTGGTGATGGTTGCACAACATAGTGAATACGCTAAAACTCACTGCATTGTACACTTTAAAATGGTGAGTTTTATGTTATATGAATTATATCTCAATAAAAATATAAGCAGGGGCAAAACAGATATAAGGGAAATTCCCAGGGGCCAAAAATGAAGAGAAATTTGGAAACCAGCAATGCTTTAGCTGCCTTTAGGGCCTCTACTGCTCTTGGGTACCAAATGTCTTGGGTGTCAGCAGGGAAGCAGATGAGGCCTGGCCCGCCAGAGGAGGGAGCTGTGTAAAGCCGAGACTCTTGAAGGACTACACACTCAGTGAAAAGTGGCCTAGAGAAAATCTACCCATCAGGAAAGTGAGATGGCAAGTTTTCTGTTTTAGCCCAGGCTCTGGGGGGAGGAAGCAGCACAAAGCTCCTTCGAGAATGTAGTATTTGCCCTCCCAGTGGTTTTGGAATACAAATATGTACTACCTCTGTGGCCTGGGAACCTCAAACAAAGAGTATAAAAAAGTGGTCATAGGCTGTACTGCCTCTGGGGCACTGGGTGGAAACAAACGCAAAACTGTTCTGGAAGGGTACCACTCACCCAGGCTCTACAAGACATTCACAGATAAATCCCTCCTGAAAATGAGCACACAATCCAAAATTAAGAACCACACGAGAAATCAAGCCACCATGAGCAAGAGTCAGCAGATACAACAAATAGCCGAGTTAGATCCCCAAGAGTCTAATATTTTTTTTTTAAGTCTGAATATCCTACTAATTTTTGTTACTAGTTGTCTTTCCCACCAGCAACCTGCTGCCACCTCTCCCCCCTTAGCTGCAAAGAGCTACTAAGGATGAAGCTGGTTCTGCGATGGGCATGTGTCATGAACCTCCAGCCCCTGTGCCAGGGTGGGGTGGATTTCTTAGCAGTTTATGTCTCTCAAACATTTTTAGCCTTTGGAAGGGGAGATCATCCCCTCCTTGACCTCACCTTGGCTGCCTATTAAAGTATTAGGGTCAGTCTTTAGCCAGCAGTAGATCAGCTAGACTCGAGTATTTGACTAAAAGAGAAACCCTCAGGGGTGGGCGGGTGTCCTGGACTGGATCTATCAGAATCCTTCATCCGTGGCCAAAGTGATTTCTGCGGGTGCTGAGAATCTGAGCCAAGTTAGAGCAACGTATGTCCTTTAGTGGGACCTTCTGAATCAGATCTGGTAGCAGCAAGCCCCATTCCTCTCAGGCTGCCAAGATGTGAGGACAGGTAATGCAGTCAACCAGACCATAGCGTGCTGAGGACCTGAGGGCTGAGCTGGGTCTAAACTTCCACAGGTGAACATGATGTGATCTACACAGGCATCAAAATATAATGATGTACACCTGAAATTTATATAATGTTATAAACCAATTTTACTGCAATAAAAAAAACCAAGACTTCCACAAGTCTTTCTCTCAGCCCTGTGTGAGTTTGAGATCAGTCATCTCTCCTGGGCATGGTGGTAGCTCCACACAGCACCCTCTTGTGCTGAAACCATGGAAATGGATGCTATCATGACTCGAGCAACTGTGGTTTTTTGTGTTCTGGACATTGTGAATCCTTGTAATCACGTTTTCCTTTTTGTTTTGACTGCCAAGAAGCTTGGAATCACGTCTAAGTGCTCACTTCTAGCAAGCGCAGTTAACCTCCTCTGGGCCTTATTTTATTTTTCCTTCCTTATTTTCTTTTTGCCCTTAATCCTTACACACTCACAATTGTATTTTATCTAGTTGTCTTTATATGCATTTAGGAGGTGGCCTTAAATCTCTTTTGTGTTCTGGTGGGATATGATTAGAAGAAAATATAAATAAATAAATACATGATATTACTGAAAGGATAAGCCTGGAAATCTTAACATAATGAGCTTACAGGGGAACAAATAAAGAAACATGAATTCAGCCCATAAAGGTTGTCCTGGCAAGAACAGCTTTAGCATCTGTGGTGTAGTGGGAAGAATACAAGGCTTGGAATTGGAATATATAGGTTCAAATGACACCTGTGACCCTTGTTTCCTGTGTGTCCTTAGACAAAGTACTTACTCTCTAGACCTCAGTTAAAGAGGAAATAATAAGATCTACCTCACAAGACTTATGCAAGGATTTAATAAAATAAGTGACCTAAGGGACCTAGAACAGAGCCTGGCGTTCAGTGGGTGGTAAATGAATTGGACTCTGAAGTCACTGGCTCTTTAGAGGGTGTCTCCCACTCAGGATGCAGACAGTGCTCAGAAGAAGGGAGCGGACTGGATGGATCCACTCCTTCACACTGTCCTTAAAGGACTTTCTTTGGAAAAATCCATGGGATTTGAAACATTAATGACTAGAGAAACAACCTTCATCGAGTGTCTCCAATGAGCCAGGCAGGGGGGATTTCTTTTCAGGATGAGAAAAACACAGAAAAAAGCACAGAGCCTCAAAGACACTGCAGTTTGAAAAGACCATCCTGAAGAAACAGAGGGAATGATTCCTTCTAAAGCAGCCTGCTGCAAGACACAGGACAGTTTAGAAGACTTCCGGCTCATGTTTCCACGAGTCCAGGGAAATATACATTCCATCAACAGAAACTTGAGAAGCTACCATGAAGAGGGAATAATCTGAACTCAGAAAGATTTCCTGAAAAAGAAAGATAGGATGCTCAATCAAAGGACAGGAAAGCCAGAAACAGCCGATTGGACACTTAGAAAATCACCTGAGGGACATAGTAAACAAATTTAAGAAAGTCTGTTAGAACTCAGGGAAGGATAAAGAGATTCGAATGGTAAGAGAAAATGCAAACAACACGGAACAGACGAGAGAGGATCCAGCCAGCTCGCTACAAGTCTCTAAGGGAATAAGTGGAGCCGTGGAGAAGCAGCGCTGCAAGAGAACTGGCAGGGAAAGCGCCCACAACTGGGAGGACTAGCTGGGCACGCCTCAGAGGAGCTGCGCCCGCCCCGGCGCTGACGGGACTCCCCAGCGGAGCCAATTCTCCTCCACGGGGCTGCACCTTCTAGGAGAGTACAACTCCTCACACACCATGGATCCTGAAGTGTCCGGCCCAGGCCTGGCATCCTAATGGTGATTATTGGGCCCCTCTGACAAGTGTTTGCTTCTGGTACCTTCTCTTTGGGCTCCTTTTGCCATGTGAATGGGTAGAGAAAGCGAGAAAAGCTGTCCCCTTTCTATAAACCTCCCTTTCCCCCTTCTTTGTTCCAAACCTCGTAATCACTGTTGGTTACAGCGCCTCTGGCAACTCCAACATCCAGTAAACTTATTCTCGACTTGACTTTCCTCTCTGTAAGATGGCAGGTGCGCTACGGCGGGGGTAGGCACAGGTGTCATCCTGGATGTCAGTTCTGATGGACTGGCAGTAGCTGCCTGGGGCTGTGCCCACAATTCCAGGCTCAGCCTAAGAGTCCTGTGACCCATTAGTAAGGTCTGCCATGGGTTCTGGATCGGAGATGGCTGGCTTGTGTGCCACATATTTGCCATTCCTGCCAGAAGGGGTCTTTAGTCCCTTACAAGGTCAGCATTTTCTGACCGTAAATTCAGCGCTGCCTCTCTCTTTGCTCTTCCAACACTTCTTGCTGGAAGTTCCAGTGGTGTTCCGGCCTCCCAGGCATCGAGGAGAGGCCTGGGCTTGATGGGAAAGGGCTCCCTTTTCCTGCTTCCCCAGGGAGAGGGGCCCGCCTTGGGTTTATCTGTCCTTGAGGTCACACTTTGGGGCAGAACCTCAGCACCCTGGAGCCTGGGGCAGGTGGAAAGAGACTCCTCAGCTCTTTGGGTTGCTGGTGGTCCAACACTCTTCATTCTCTGGGTCCCTCCTCTCAGACGCTGCACACCAGCACCCACCCACCAGAGGGCCCCGATGCACTGTGTTAGGAAGAAGCAGGAGGACTCAGGACGCATGGGATTTAAATATGGGACTTGATGCCTCTTTGTGCTGTAAACCAAAAACCAGGATGCTCTTGACTCACAGTCTGCAAACAGGGTAGGATATCTGACATGGAGACCTTGCCAGAAGCTCAGAGGCTTGTGGGAGACATATTTAGGGAATGTGCCCTGGCCACTGACCCTCCAGCTATACAGCACCAATGCCTTTTTGCAGCCAGGCTCTCCATCCCTACTCACTCCCTGTCAGAGTGGCCACCATGGGAAGCCCATTGCTCCCCTGGGTGCAAACCTAACACCTACAGAAGAAAATCCAATCCTGCCTGTAACATTTCCATTATCTGACTCCTGCCCACGTCTCCAGCCCCATCGTTCACAGTGGAGGGTGGGTCACTACATTATTTAAGAAAATCCAATTGTGCTATGAAAAATAAGAGAAATGAACAAGGAGGATAGACGAAGGAGCATACAGCTTGTGAGACCTGGTAGCCGCATATCAACTAAGTAGAGAGCACATGTGCTGAGCATAGGAAGGGAAGGAAGGACCAAGTGGGCACTAAATTTTTATGAGGCACAAGTAGTCATGCTACACTTAACATTCATGAGGCAGAGGGGATACTCACTATTCATGTCTTAAGGCAGCCACCCATTGGCGACACCCATTCTGGCCCTTTACCATCTGCCCCAGAAATGTAGATAAACCCATAACTGTTCTTCTGGCTAACTGGTGAGCTGCAGCTGTGGCCAGGTATACTCGCCCTGACACCTCGGATAGAGCAAGCATGTGCCACTGGCCCGGGCACCTTCCATCTGTTGTATCCACTTGGTCAAGCTTCAATCCTGGTCCTTGTAGCCACTCCATCAGCAGGGAAGGCTGATGGGGCAGGGAGAGAAGCAGGACAGTGAGCACTGCGTATCCAGTTTGTGTACCAAGTGGAACATGCACTCTAGCCTAACCTACTAGCCCATCTCTTCCCCTGGCTTCTCACTACGTGTTTAACATTGATTCACCAGGCTGTATAGTCAAGCATCTGAATTCAGTCTGTGAGCCTATCTGTTCCAAGACCTCTGGGATAGTTTGTCTGGTAGTGACACTGGAGGCTACAATTGCATCAAGGTTATTTCCCGTATGACACACCATTCTCCCAACCCTGCAGCCCCATGGAACTGTTTATCATTCCCCAAACACAGATGTGCTCTCCTGCCTCCGTGCCTTTGTTCATGCTGTTCTCTCTTCCCAGAATGCCCTGCCCCTTCCATCATTCAGTAAACCCTAACTTATCCTTCAAGGCCAGTGCCGATGTTCCCTTCTCTGGGAAGTCTTCCCCACCTGTGCCAGGTGAACTTGTCACTTGTCTTCTGAACCCTCCCAGCACCACACAAACTTTATTTTACAGCACTCACTGCAGTGTTTTATAATTTCTTTCTCTGTCTCTTTCTCTCAGGAAATGGTGAACTCCCCAAGGACAGAGGACGTGCCTGCTCATCTCTGCTCTCCAGTGCCCTCAAGGAGGGGATGCTGCCCATGGGTTACTCCTGCTGGGGAGGCCAGGCTTGAGCCTGGGGGTGTACACGTCCTCAGAGTTGTCATTTTATCTGGACATTCCATTCCCTTTATCACTGTCATAGCTTAAAATTTTGTTATTTTTTTCATAGGTGACTTTATTTTGGTTTCATCTGCTCACTTTTACTGCCCCAACATGCATTCTTGGTAGAAAATGAGTAGGCACCCACCACACATTTAACCATAATTCTACATCTGATTTTTATTTGATCATTGAAACAAATCCAGGAGGTATTATCATCTCCCACTTACAAATGAGAAACCCAAGCTCAGGAAGGTTAAGTGACTTTTCCATAGTTACACACAGAGCCAGAGCTGTGGATCAGGGCTGTTGCCTTCAAGACCTTCCTTCTGGACTCCACCACCTTTAGCTGTTAAACAGTGTGGTCATGGGGAGGAATAATACCTCACAAACTCATCCAGAGGCTTAAAAGGCCTGGTGGCCATGAAGTGCCTAGGCTAGTGCCTAACTCCTGGCACACTGTAGGTTTACCAAGTGCTCGCTTCATCAGACCTGCCACCATAATGGTGGCAGCTGGGGAACTTTCACATACTTGGCTAAATAATGCACCTGCGGTTACTCATAGCACACACCTGAAGCAGCAGAGAAGCAGCGGGTCACCCAAGTGCTTGTTCTGGGCAGCAGCAAAGTACCCAGGTGGGAGCTGGGTCCTGGTGTGTGCCAGGTGGGCACAGCAGGCTTGGGAATCGAGGTTTGGGTGGATGCCAGAGAGCCAGTGGGCCACCCCAGTGTGGCAGGAAGGAGGGCGAGGGGCAGGGGTGAGGCGAGCAGACCCTGGAGGAGAAGCCTGCCTGGTGCCCAGGGGCTCAGAGAGCTGAGTTCAGCAGGAGGCCAGCCCCCCTGACCCCAGGGTGGTTCAAACAAACACAGTGGCCCTGGAGCCTGCATTTTTGAAGTGTCTCATTTTTTAATTAGGAAAAGAAAAATAGTTATTAAAAAAAAGAAAGAGTGCATAAAATTTCATTCCTCATGTTATATTTTAAACAGCCTAATACAAAAATCCAGATTTCAAAAAAAAAAATCAACAAAAACTAAGCCAAAGCTATCATCCAAACAGACATTAATTCAAGACAGACAAGCAAATACCCAAAAACCCGGCTTGCTGTCACTGTGTGGCCCTCAGTCTCTGAAACACGGTCTGGTCAAGATGGGGTTAAAGGCACTTACTTGATCATCTGTGGCACAGTGACCTTGGAATTCTCCTCAAACGCGTTCATCATGAGCCCATTGCACCGGATATTATCCACACACTGGAATCAGAGAGAGGACCCTGGGGTCAGAGGCTCGGTCTCCATTCTGGGAACTAGGCCCAGCAGGAGCTCTGCTGAGTGACAGGTTCACATGCCTCGTCCTGACACAGGGTCCTCAAACCTCAAGGGCATTGTCCAGGTAAGGGCAGGGTCAATGCAGAGAATCTCTTGGACTTTGGTTGGAAGTCAAGTCCCAGCTCAGTGACCTCTTGGGGATTTACTTGACCTCCCTGAGCCTTAGTTTCTTTATCTGCAAAATGAACATAACGACTCCTACCTCATTGGGTTGTTTGCAAAACGGAAGCATCTCACCCTGGCCACTGTGTTGCTGACCTCTGAGGTCCAATGTCAAGGACAAGATCAGACCCACGGTGATCTGAGATCTCTCTCCTGGGGGCCAGCCCAGAAGGGCCTCCGTGCCCCCTGCACACAAGTGCTGTTCTGCACCTTCTGTCCTCTGCCCACCACAGTGCCAATGCTCTGATGGTTTTCCATAGTAAAAATCCTGCCCAGGGAGGCAAGGTTGCTGGCACTAGGGGACCAGAAGATCGTACATTTACTCAGCCTCTGAAAAAACTCAAAATCCAAATTTTGCTTTGAATAAAAAGTGCCCACCCAAACAAAAAGAAAAGACATCTGGTGGCAGGGGCTTTTTTCCTTCTCACTGGCCCCTGGGCCAGCTTTCATATCTCTGCTACGTGAGGATTTCCTCTTTGGCATAGGGATGGGGAGGCCTCTACGGGGCACGCCACAGAATCTTCTGGTTCTGAGGATGTGTGTGTCAGGGTGGGTCAAAGTCACCGAGAAGTGGCGGAGAGAGGCTGGCACAATAGGCGGTGGGTGCCCAAGGCCCAGTGTCCTGGTGAAGGCCAGGCCCCCAGTTCTTTGGGGGCCTCCCAGAGGAAGGTTTCTGTCAGTTGCACTTCCTGGCCCACCTTCTCCAACCCACCACACTTAGACCCTCTGTAGCTCTAGCTCTATCAGCAACACTGAAATGCAGGGACCTGGCCACGGATCAGAGCTTCCCGGAGGCGTCAGAGAGCCTGGGGAAGGGGCTGGGGGCCAACGCTGCTAGCATCAGCAATGCTCCCTTAGGAGGGCAGAGGACCGGTGGGCACTCTCCAGCCGAGCAGTCCTGAGCCTTTGTCAGTCACGGTTCCCTGGGGACACGAAAGGGCTACATTCGGGCTTTCCAGGTTTCTCCAGGGCACGGTGGGTGTTTGGAGGAAGTGTAGTAAGACTCAGAAAGAGCAGACACCTGCTACACATTATCCTTGCCCTGCCTCGCTCTTCTGGGACTGTGAGATGTGCAGGCAGGCCAGAGAAGATGGGGAGCAGGCAGTCAGGGCAACCTGCAAGTGGGGCATAAAAACGAGGGGCAGAGAGAGGTCACCCTTAATAGAGCGAAGACTCTGCCTCCCCAGTTCTCCATAAACACAGCTCTCCTAGGCCCCCTGCTCTGTATGGGGGAAATCTCCAGCCTCTCTGTCCCCTTCCTTCCACTGTCAGCTGCTCCCAACATGCTCACCCACTCTGCAGAGAGCAGACTGTGGGCAGATGGCACTGGAGGAATTCCTCCACTGCTGGGATGGGGCTGTGCTGTGCTGACCCATCACAGGCCCTTGCTGGCCCAGGGAAAGGCCTGTCTTGGGCCTGAAGTCCCCTCCTGCTGACAGCCTCTTTCCAGACTCACATCTCTGCCCTGGTCCTACAGGTGCCCACAGCCCTCTGGGTCTGCTTGCTATTTCCTGGGAAGTTGTGCTTCCTGTAACGCTCCCTGGGCTGACTGACTCTATCACTTGCGCAGGCAAAGAGGGAGGGTAAACCTTTCCTCTGCATAGCTGACACTGAGCTCTGCTGGCTGTCTCTTAGCTCTGTTACATCCAGCATCCTTGGGTCACAGTGTGTAGATTTTTCTGTGCATACCAACAACCTGGAGCATGTGCTAAAATGCAGATTCCTAGGCCCCCAAGCAGAGATTCGCATCTAGTCTGTAGGGATTCTGGGGGAGCTCAGGAATCTGGAGTTTTAAAAATCACTGTAGGGGTGATCCAGATGTAAGGGGTTCCCAGATCACACTCTGTGGATGGCCCAGGGGACTCTGCCAACAGGGCAGGAGAGCTGGGCTCTGCCTTGGTTGGGCTGTCCCTGGAGGACACCTGCATCTTCTCTATTAGAAACTGGCAGCTACTCCCATGCCTCCAACCAGCTTAGGCCTGAAGGGACCGCCTGCTTTCAGGAACAGGTGACGCTGCTCACCTGGCTGATGTCACTGGTCCATGCTGCCTTCTCCTGTCTGGATGAGGCCACGAGGATGACTGTGAAGGACGGGGAATCCTTTGGCTCCACCCCGATCTTAAAATCCAAGTGCTCTATGTCTTGGTTGGATCCTTTGGCTTCCAGTTGCAAAACATGGAGTTAGCAGCGTGAGTGTGGGCCCTTTTTGAGTTGGAATCCATTTTAATGATACCCTGTCTTACCCACTGGGGAAGGCACTACATCGATAGGGCTCCAGGCCACTTGCTAGTTTCAGAACATTTCTTTTTTCCTAAGGTGAGGAACTAAGACCCGGAGTGCAGAAGTAGCTACACACAGGGACAGTTCCGGATTCAGAGCTGGAAGAGCCTTTAGGAATCACAGGGGAGCCTTCTGCCCTCATTACACCAATGGGGAGCTGAGGTCCCGGGTGAGGACTTCCTCAAGACCCCCAGTGGGGCAGCTGCTAGGTCAGGACTAGAACCACCCTCCTGCTACCCCAAGGTGATGCCAGGCCAGAACGGGAGCTTCAGATCTTAAGCTTTGATGGACAAGGCTGGACAGTCAGTTCAGTCTCCCCCAAACCAAAGTAAATCCTACAGGTATTTTTATTACTGCTCTCAACCTGAAAAGTTTCTTGAACTCTTGGAAGCTGTTCATTTGGAAAGACTAAGATCACAGTTCAGGGATTCCTTTCAATTCACCCACATTAACTGGGGGTGCACTCCATGGGGTTGAACGCTGTGGAAGGACTGCTACATCTCTGGCCTGCCATGTTGCTTGCTGGCTATGTGACCTTGGGGTGGTGGCCTTCCCCCTCTGGGCGTCGGATGTCCTCCAGTTCTGACACCTGAGAACGTTAGAACTCCTTGCTGGGCACAGGACAGCCCATTCCATGGAGTGACTCAGGGGTGGGGTGGTGCTGGCTTCTCTGAGAAGTAGGGTGTCCGCGTGTGGGTGTGTTGAGTGGGGGACACTTGGGGCCATTCCCCGATCTGCCTTGTGCCTGGAGGGAAAAGGGCTTTGGGACCTGACAATTCCACTTGAGTCTGGGATTTCCCACTTTGGGTTTGGGGACACTGAGCTAGATGTCCAGCCCAGTCCACGGACCAGCTGTGGCCCAGATTCAAGAAGGTGGTGCTGATAAGAGCGCTCCAGGTAAATGGCTGCACACACTTATTCTGCCCTTGTGGGGCTGCTTGGCTGGGCTCTCAGAGGAGGGGCACAAAAGGCGCAGAGCCCAGCTGCAGCTGGGGCTCACCAAGGCGCGTGTGCGTAAGTGCATGTGTGTTTGTCAAGTGTGTATGGGGACCAGGCCCCAGCCCCAGCAAACTGGAAGCCCGAGCCCAGGTCAGGGTGGGACTGGGATCTGAGGAGGTTTAGACACAGCCCTGCCCCGAAGGGCCAGAGGCTGGGAAAGGCAAGGATGGAGAGTCCTGCTGGCGCACCCCAGGGCCGGGCACCCAGAGGGCATCTCTGAGCCTTGGCTATGAACAAGTGAGACAAGGACCAACTGTGGTCCAATCAAGAGACATAATGAACCCGCCCCCAACCTAAAATACTGACTCCATCCCCCAGTTCTGATGCTTGGCGAGAGATATCCCACAGCACACCTCCACATGGGGGCTTTCCAAGCCCAGGGCTCTGCCGTCCCCCTACCTTCCTGTCTAACCTCCTCTGGTTTGTTGAGGCCCTGCTCACACACTCCCTTCTCCTAGAAGTCTTGCCTCCCTTATGTCCACTTCAACCCCACTGCGGGGGACAGTCCCCTGAACTCCCTCCGCTAGTGGCACATGTGACCTCTTCCACCGAGGACACTGATGGGCCCAGTGCTCCGTGAACTTCTGCACAGCCCAGTGAGCCACCGTGCACCTAATGCATGAATGCACGAATGCAGGGTGCTCACTGAGGTGCCGTGACCCCCAAATCTGTCGGCGCCAAGTCCAAGGGCCAAAGGAGTTTGGAAGAACCAGGAAAGCAGATGAAGGCCATCACCTGCTGGGCCAGGGAGCTCTTTCTCTAAACACCCAGGCCTGACCTCACTGGGTCCAAGACGGGGGCCACCACACTTCAGCATCTTCCTTTCCTCCCAACAAAAACGATGCCTGGGCCCAATCTTTGGGGGTGTGAATGTGTGTGTATATCTGTGTGAGCACACATAGGCACACATGCAACTTCAAAACCTACCTTCTTCCTCCGTGCTTTCTGGGTCCTCCAATAAGGTGCAATCAATGAGGGATATGACTCCATTCTGAAAAAGAGCAGCACCCCCCATGCATCAAGGGAGGAGATACACAGTTTAGGAGTCCAGAGCATCAGCGCAGGAAGGGATTTTAAAGGCAAGCATCGCGTGCAAACATATATGGATGTGTATGTTATATTCCAAGTGGGCGTTTTGTTTTTTAAGTTGAGGGACTTTATCTTTATATAAGAAGCCCAATAAAGTGGATCAAATGGGATTGTCTCAGAGAGGCCTTCCCTGAATGAGGGTCAAGGTTGAGCTGAGGGCAGAGGGGCCAGAATCTGGCCTGTTTGGCCTCTTCTTGCCCCTGCAGCAACTCTGAGGCATCACTTCGTAGCTCTAAATCTGCAGAAGTTTGAAATCCCCTGCTCTAAGCCAACCTCCTCATATTACCCATAAGGAAACAGGCCAATTTTATGGACCTGTCACATGTATTGTTATTCTGATTTTACAGAGGAAGGAATGAAATCAGACATCAGAGAGGTAAATGTCTTGCCCAAGGTCACCTGGCAGGTTAGTGGGAGAGCCTAGAGAGAGCCTTGGGGCCTGACCCCAGCCCAAGGTCAGTTACTAGTTTTCAATTATGGGAAATAGCAGGAAAAATGCCCCCCATCCTTGAGTATGTGAGATTCCTTGATACTGTAGTGAGAAATAAGAGCAAGCACAACTGTTGTGGTTGTAAGATATGCCCATAAATTCTTTGATACTCCTCTCTTCAAAAGTTGAAGCCTACTTTCCCGTCTTCTTGAATGTGGACTGGACTTAGTGACTCCCTTCTCATTGAAAGAATAAAGCGGAAGTGATGGTGTTAAACTGTGGAGACTGCAGCCTCTTGCTTGCTCCCTGTTGTCTTTTGGATCACTTGTTCTAGGGGGAAGACAACTGCCATGTCATGAGGAGAGGTCTACGAATGAAGAACTAGTCCTCCAGCCAACAGCCACGTGAGGAAGCCATATTGGAAAAGGGTCCTCCAGGCCCAGTCACACCTTCAGATGATGGCAGCCCCAGCTGCCATCTTGACTGCAACCTCATGAGAGATCCTGATCCATGCCTACCCAGCTAAGTTGCTCCCAACTTCCTGACCCACAGAAAGTGTGACAGTAAATGTTTGTTTTAAGCCACTCTGTTTGGGGGTAATTTGTTACACAGCAACAGATAAGTAATACAATAACTGATGACAATCATATTCTTATCATATGGCCATATGGCAAATCTATAGGAACATGTTCGCAGGGCAGGCTGCCTTCTGAGAGGCAGAGGGGCGCTGGAGAGAACACCAGAGTGGGCCCCCAAATCCTGAGTTCTGCCTCTTGCTTTACTCTTTGGAGGCCTTGGGTGAGCCTGAGGTCTTGCTAGACCCTAACCTGTCCACTGATGTCACTGGGCTTGATGATCTTGAAAGCTCCATCTAGCTCTGACATTCTTTTACTTTTAAGTCCAAAAAAATTCTTATGGTAGTTTTAAATCTTGTGGATTTGTAGTATGCCCCTTTCGGAAGAGACTTAATGCATTCTATTTCCAATTACAGTATTTAAAGAGAAGTGGTTTGAATTTTAGCTTATGGTTTAAGAACACAGACTCTGGAGCCAGACTGCCCGGGTTCAAAGCTCAGCTCTGCTACTTCCTGGCTTCTTCTAGACATCTCAGTTCCCTTCATCATAAACAAGGAAAGTAATAGTATCTGCCTCAGTGGGTTGTGGTAGGAAGTATATATACATAAAGTATGTGGGACAGTGCCTGGTCCATAGTAATTATTATGCAAGGGCCTGCTATCATTATCATTACAAGTTCATTATTATATAATTATGAGTGACAATGACAGCTTCCTATTGAGCGCTTACAGCACGGCAGGCACTAGACAACGTGCTTTGCACACACTCCCTCACTCCCTCCTCACAGTACTCCTCTGAAGTAGGCGTTTTCACTCCCATTTTGCAGAGAAGTAAACTGAGGCTCGGTGAGGTTGTGCACAGCTAAGTGGCAGTGCTAGGATCTGAGCAGTACTCTGCTTCCGTGTTCTTCACTAGCATGCTGAAAGACTTTTTAAAAACTCAAACGAACCTCCCAAACCAAAATAAGATAAAAGTAACAAACATAAAAACGTCTGCTTTCAGACTAGGAAGCTGCCTTAAGGTCTCTGGTTCAACCTGCCCCATGGACCCCTCCTGCTGGGAACTGCCCCCAGCCTGGACAGAGATCTCCACAGGAGGAAGTCCAGAGGCAATAAACAATGAAAGCTTTCCTCGATCCATAATTTGGTTGAAGCTGGAATATTCAGTGTTTGTAAGTTAAGTTTCCCTTGTGCAGCCAACCAACTAACTTGCTGACATGTTAACATGCAACACACCCCCCAAAGCCACTGCCTCATCCCTGAGCTCTGCGAGAGGCTCCAGGCCAGGCATCCAGGGTGTGGAAGAACGGTCTCCCCGATGCTCTGGCTTAATTAAGGGCATCTTCAGGCCCTTTCCAGGCCATAGCGTGTTCAGATTTGAATCTCCTGAAGCGAGCTTCCATGGGGACGGACATGGTGCCGGAGAGATGCTTGCTCACAGAGGCAAGCGCTCTATGCTCACAGAGCAGACCTACCGCCACCTGCCCGCACCTGTGCACACCTCTGGGGGGACAGTTACCCCTATGTTATAGATGAGGAACTGAGGTGGAGACAGGGGCAAGGACTTCTCCAGGGCTACACATGCATGAGAGACAGAGCTGGGACCAGATCCTGAGCTCAGAGTGGTGGGATGAGCAGGGTGCCATGTTTGGGAGCAGTAGATTCTGCCTGGGGTGTAGGCTTTACAGCAGGTGGCATCTGAGTGGGCCTTGAAGGATGTGGAGGAGCTCTGCCAGGGGAGAAAGAAGGCTGTGCAGCTGAGGGGATGGCATGAGCCAAGGCCCTGGGGTCTCTGAGGAAGCAGGAGGGTGGTTTGAGGTGCTTATTTCCCTCCACCTTTGGGATGGGCCAGTTAGCTGATTGTGTGGGGTCTCACGTAGGGCTGTGAGGTCCTGAGGACTGGCCCTGCCTGGCCGAGTCGGTGCTCTTGTGCTGGTAGAGTGAGTAACTGAGAAGGCGTTGGGAGGGGCTCTGTCTGAGCTCTTTTTAGTTGGAGATGAGAGAAACTCTCTGGGTGCTGGTCTGGTGCTCAGCCAGGTGCCATTCTCCCTGCTGCCCCTTACACACACGCGCATACACACACACACATGGGCCTTTTAGGGTCTTGTTTAGACCCCCTGGCTCCTCTGCCCTGGTACCCAGCTGTGGGGGGCACATTTGGGGCTCTTGATACTCACCTTCCCACTTCCCATGGTTTTTCCAGTAGAAAATCAGTCAATGGCCTGCTCATTTCAACCCGTCGTCAAACCAGGGTGCGTGCACGTACACTCACGTATCTCCGACCCCCTTGCCACAATCTGTGCCCAGGGTCAGGGTCAGTCAGGACCCCATGGTCAGGGCAGTGCCTGCTGTGAGCCCCTGGACCTCCAGCCTCCGCAGCTCCTCTCCTGCAGGCCTTACCTTGGTCAGGTGAAGTTTTCCACCAGAGCCTCTGGTACAGATAATCAGATGCTTAGAAAACAGGAAGCACTGTCGCTCACCCTCTTTCTTTAGGGATAAAGACCCCAGGCGCCCCCTGGTGATCTTGCCCTTTTCCGACATGGGCACCTGGATGAGGGAACCTATGGACGGAGGAGAGAGACCCTGAGCCCATCTCCCAGGATGATCCTCCCCCTCTGGCCCGGCTTTGAAGTCGAATGTGGGATTGTGATGCCAGTGGCAGCGGCTATGCAACAAGCAATCCCAGTTCCTGGTAGCAAACACGCCCCTTGGACACTTCCTCCAGCCCCTGCTCAGGGCCAGATGGTGGGATAGGGGGTTGAGGGATGATCAGAGATGTTCCATGCAGGACCCTTGACCTCCCAGCCAGGGCCAGGAACTTGGCAAGCAAAGGAACCCTAAAGGGCATGGCCCATGTGGTGAGAATGCAGGGTGGGGTTGGGGTCTGGGGGTGGTGGCAGGCTGAACAAGTGGGGAGCTGGCTCTGGTCCAGAGGGATTAACCAGATGCATTGTACACCTGCTTCCACCTGCGGCCACAGCAGACATCACCAATCAATTGCTGCACACTTTGCTGCAGAGCCCAGACAGGAGCTCCCAATCCTCAATACAGTGCAGGGAAGGCATTGCCAGGCAGAGCAGGTGTCAGCGACGAACCCACCTGCCAACCGTACTCTGCCTGCCCCGCCCTGCCACCCCCCCCCCCCCCCACCCCATATATGGGCTACAGGCCTCCTTTCCCCATTCACTTCAACAGTTCTCACTGTCCTCAGGGTTCAGGCCTTCCAGCTATCTGGCCCCTGCCCATCTCCTCTCTCACCACTGTTTCCCTCCTCTGCCCCAAACCTAGTTCTGGGTCAACCTGCAGTTCCCTGAATGATGCTCCTCAGCCTAGAAAGCCCTTCTTTCACTCCATCTACGCCGTGAACTCCTACTTATCCTTTAAGACTCGACTCCAGGGATGCCTCCTTGGGAAGCCCTCCCTGACTCTCCCTGGTCCTGCTCTGGGCCACCCCTCTGCCTCCTGTCCACGTCCATCGCTGCCTGGAACCCTTTCTTGTATTTGTCTCTTCATGACTCTCTTCTGCACAGTCTGCTTCTGGAGGGTGGGGCAGGGACTATTCTCTGGGTGTCCCTGGAGCCCCGTGTTGGCCTGGCATGGGTGGGGCAGGGGTCAGTGTTGGGTGCATGGCTGAACAGTGAGAAAGGGCTTACCGGGTCTCCCTGTCTGGTCTCTAGGTCCAGCCCAGGCCCTTGGGAGGGGAAGAAATGCTTTGGCTCAGGGTGCTGGAGCAGATTCCTGGTCTGGGGGAACACTGTCCACCCCAGGAGAGGTCATTCTTTTGGCCACTTCCAACTTGGGCCCAGTGCAGCTCAGGAGGAGCTGGGAGACAGGCTAGGCTGGCTGTGGGCTCAGCAGATCACAGGGCAGGCCTCTCGGAAGGGCCACACACAGGGGCTCAGAACAAAACTCCAAGTCAACGACAGCCTTGCTAAGGGCAGCAGGGGCCAGAGGCAGCTGCACAGGCTGCGAGAGGTCCTGGCAAGCTCTTCATCTGGTCAGAGTCGCAGGGCTGGGTAGAAGGCACTCAGGCGGTCCATCCGAGGTGGAGGTCACCTCAGGGGCACACAGGCAGAAGCTGAGTTTCCCACAGAACGTGGACTCGGAACGAGGTGACCTGCAGACGCATGGTAGCTCCAACATCTCCGAGTGGGAAGTCAGTGCCCTCAGCCACAGAGAGCCTCTAGCTGCCCCTCTCAGCAGGGCTGTGACTCTCAAACCCTGCTCCCGAGGCAAGCGGAGGCTGAGGGTGAGGGAAACCTTCAACCTGGAGAACACCGTGATCACGGCCTCCCGCAACAGGCAAGGATGGTGCGCAAAGCAGAGAAGGACTGACCCAATCGCCTCCCTCTCGGACGCTGAAAGTGCTCATCCTCCTCCCCTGTTTCTCCCCAAAAATGACATGTCATTGTTTACTATGACATACGATAGACAAACCAAGGCCATCTGCGAAGAGTTATATTTACATCTAGAGAGAAGGAAACTGTGAAAATCAATATCTGCATCTATATGTACAGACACCAACGTCTCCATATAGCTGTCACATTCCTCCAGCAGCCCTGCAACACTCCGCCATCATGCCGACAGGTTTTAGTACGTGGCAGCCAAACGAACTAGAAGTGTCCCTGAGTGCCGCCTGCCTCCCACTCCTGGCACCCACCTGGGCGGGGCAGGGGAGGCAGGGTGCAGAGGCCGTACCTTGCCTCACAAAGGTCTGGCTGGTGTCCAGGAGGATCTCACAGCCTTCGATGATCATGCGCTCGATGGCTAGGTTTTTCCGGATGTTCTCTGTCTCACTTACTTCATCATGCATTATCCTGTGGGGACAGGAAATAAGTCAGAGACAGGCTGCCCTTAATTCTCAGGGAGGAGGGGATGCTGGCCTCTGGCCGGACCGAGGAAGAAAGGCTACACCCAGGACTCTCAGGTGGAGCCTGTGGTCACGAAGGGGGACAGCATACATTTATTGAGTGCCCACTGTGTGCCGGGCAATTCACAGGCGTGATCTCATTTTATCCTTCTCACAGATCAAGGAGGCAGGTGTTCTTATTTTACAGAAAAGGAAATGGAGGTTAATAGCTAGGAAGCAGGTCTTATCTGATTTAAAAGTCTGAACCACCTGGAACAGAGACAGCAGAGTTGGAGGAAGATGGGAGTACAGGAGACATCCTTGTTCATTATCTGGCCCCTCATCCCATTAGTGTCTACTGCCATCCTTAGAACAAACTAACTCATTTCTGCCTTGGGGCCTTTGCACTTGATGTTTCCTCCCCCTGAATGCTCATTATATGCTTGTTCCCTTCATGTTATTTGGGTTCTGGAATGGCTTATTTTTGGAGTGCCTGACAATCCAGCTGGTTCAGAGAAAGCCTGACTTTGGTTTATCCTGTAGGCTCCAGCACGTCCGGGAGGGAAGCAGAACATGTTTCGCCACTTTGTCTGAGAACACGGACAACTCTCTTATTTGTCCCTGTTCTCACTGCCGCAACACTGTTCCTCTCCAGGAGGTGGCACCTCTTAACTGCTTTTTAAAAACAGCATTGGTAGGAAAAGAGGGGTGTGAGTTGCCAACATTGCTGAGAGCCTCAGTGGGTTTCCAGTAGTCTTAGGAAGGTAGTGAGTAATTTCTTCGGGGGGGAGGTCTGGAAAGACTACCCCACCTACTCCAAGGAAAGCACAAAGCCTCCTGTTGTCTGAAATTCTACAATTAAGACCACCAAGAGGGCTAGTTAATATGCGTGTGGCTTACAAAGTTCTCTCACAGACATGATCCCATTTAAACCCCACAACAATGAGAGACGATGCTAGTGGCGCTGGATCTGTGATTAATGGAATCAGCATGACATTGAGCAAATTACTGAACCCTTTTGATCCTCAGTTTCCTCGTCTGTAGAATGTTGGGGTGAGGATGGAAGATAATGTATTTCATGTGCTGACCTCATGCCTGGCACATGTCAGATGCTTGAATAAAGGGTAGTGATCATTGTTGCTATTATCACTGGTTGTAAAAGTGTTATTATAAAAAAAATTATCCATTATTTTTTCTGCTTATCACACTGGGGCACTGAGACAGTGTCTCTTTTTTAGGTGCCTCGGCACCTCCCCCCTCCCCTGCAATGCCCTTCTCAGAAGCCCATGCTCTAGCCCTCTTCTGGAAGGGACATGGGACAGGGAGGCACCTTTCTGGGAAATGGTAGTTTCATGTTTGGAAGGAAGCAAAGGTAAGCAGAACCATTTCTTTAGATACGGGTGGGGATGTTGCTAAGGAGGGCTGCATTTGCTAAAAACAAGAGGGTGATTCCGAAGCAGCAAACTAGTTCTGCTGTTAGACACGTGCAAATGGCAGGGGCTCAGGAGGAGTGCCAGCCCCAGGCTGGGGTTTGTGTTGGGGGGACCCATGCTGCACACGCTGCTGGGGAGGCTCTGGGAGGGCAGTGTGAGTTTCCAGGGCCAGATGCTCCTAGGGGAACAGGAAGTGATGACCTCCGTTATCAGTGAGCCAGGGAGATAGGGCTCAGGAGAAAAGGTGGGACAAAGGCCAGGGGCAGGAGAGCACCAGCCCCTGGGGAGGAGTGTTTCTCAGCACAGCCAGCGAGGGGTTGGTTATCTGATGTTTTCCTGCCAGGGCTGGGGCAGAAAGGGCTATTGTCATGACAATAGGAAAACCCTCTTCTGTGGTGGGAGGGCTGGGTTCAGCTGTAGGTGACGGGGAAGACAAAAGAAGAGCTAGCTGGGGGAAAGGGGACGGAGGTCTTAGTCCAAATACCTTGGCACCCACATGCCACCTGCACCTCTGCCTGCACCTGGACAGGGCATCCCACAGCAACGAGGAGCCTCACTGGAGCCCCAAGTCTTTTCCTTGGGGAGTCTGCAGGATTTGGCTCCTTGGGGCATGAGAGGACTGGGTCCCCACCCCACAATGGTTTCGTTAGTCTGCAATCACACCCTGATTACACCCTCTTGCTGATCCTCCACTCTGGGGCCTGTGCCCTGCCCTGGTCCAGCCTGGTTCTCCCTCTACCTGCTGGGAGCTGTGGCCTGACTGGCTGCTGCGTGCTGGCCTTGGGAAGCCCTTTAGGGCACTGAGTGGTCGGCCGGGTCCCAGACAGAGCTGGGAACTGGACCCCACACACTGCAGATCGACCCTCCTTTGCAGCTTCTGGCAGTCCATCTCTGTGTACAAGGCCGTCCTCATTTCTTGGAACCCCAGGGTTCAGCCCTTGGTTTGCATCTCGTTCCTGCCTGAACTCACTCCCCTGGTGATCTCACCACTCCTGTGACTTTAAATACTATCTCCAAGCTGATGGCTTCTGCATGTCTTGCTCCCCCAAACTCCAGACTCAAATACGCTACTCCCTTCTTGTCATTGCCACCACTGTTGTCCATCTCAAGTTCAGCATGGCCCCAGTAAAGCTCCAGTGAAGCAAGAAAGCCTTCCCTTCCACACCTGCCCCGCTGGCAGTCTTCTCCATCTCAGTTAACAGCAACTCCATCCTTCTGGTTGCTCAGCCAGAACCTCTGGAATCACTCTTGACTCCAATCTTCTCTCTCTCCCCACATCTAATCCATCAGAAACTCTTGTTGGTTCCATCTTCAAAATACATCCAGAATCTGAACCTCCTCTTCACCTTCACTGCCACCACCTGCTGCAGCTGCTGCCTGGACTGCTGAGGTGCCTCCTCCCTCGCCCCTCTGCACCTGCCCTCGCAGAAGGAAGTTCCCCCTGGGCTTCGGGGACTGTGACAGGGGCTGGGGAGGGGCCTTGACTAGAGGGCTGGAGCCTTTGAAATCGGACAAGCCCACTAACACCTCCTGTTGCTGACTGGAGCCTCGGCAGATGAAGGCAGGTCGCCCAGGATCCCCCTGGGGCTCTGAGAGCTACAGGTTTTGACAAATCAACACTGGAGAACAGAGGAAATGGGCAGAGAGCATCTGCAAGCCCCTGAGCAGATCCCTGTCCTGGGAGATGGGCCCATTGAGTGTCTGGGGCCCTTCCCTGGACCCCATCTCTGCCAGGGATGGCACACCACCCACACTATCCCACCAGTGCCCCCTGGGCTTGAGCTGTAAACTCCTCAGACTGCTCCACGGGACTCTGCTTCTGGGTGAGGCAGGCTGCGCCCCTCCCTCGGAATTCTAACCTGAACATGAGCTTTTACCATCTGGGGCTCGGCACACTTCTGATGGGGGTGTCCTCAGCTCTGGCCTGTTCACTGGGGAGGGCTCCCAGGAGCCAGCTCACCTGGACAGCTCTTCCAGTTTGGACTTGGCATAGTCCAGGCTGTTGCGCTCAACATGCTCATGAGGCGTGTGGGCCAGGAGCTCGTGCAGCGTTAGGATATACCTGGGAATCTGCGGCAGGGAGAGGCAGGGATGGAGAAAGACAGAGGGATGGGGAGACAGAGAGGAACAGAGACAGGGAGAGAGAGGCAGTAAGGAAGTGAGAAAGAGACAGACAGAGCAGCAACAGACAAGGATCGAAAGAGAAGGAGAGGGAGGCAGAGAGTGGTTCTCTCCGCTCTGGCAACACCCAGGAGCAGGGCTGAAGAATGAACCTCGCTGGACCTCTCGCCTTAGACTCTGATTTGAAGGCTCTTCCAGGGTGTCCTCTGGGACAAGAGCCCAGAGCTTGAGGCTCAGCCCCTCAGGTGGCAGGGTCTGGGGGTGGGCTCAGGACCAGGAGGGACAGGGCCCCCGGAGGAGCTGTCCCCTCGCCTTCCTGCACAGCCTGCTCTCTGGAGCTGGACAGGCCTGCAGCCAGCCAGGGTGCGGTGGGCTCTAACCCCATTTTCCAGGCAGCCCAGAGCTGGGGCCTGTGGCTCCCCCGGTGCCTCCAGGTGTGGTTCCCTCCCAGCCATGGCCAGCACTGCTGTGGCCCCCAGGGGCTCCCCACGCACGCGCCCTCACGGCCGGGGCTGAGCCACCTGGAACATGGGGTAGGTGAGGAAAGTCTCCAGCGTCCTCTCCTCGCAGTCGGGCTTGGCCTCGTAGTGTTTCAGCAGCTTGTCGAAGTCACGGTTCTGCTTGCAGTGGGCCAGGATCTGCAGGCTGTACTGGTGGTTACGGACGAACTCCTGGTAGATGTTGAGCATGGGCAGCAGGATGTCGAACAGGTCGGCTGGAAGGAGGGCAGGGCTCAGGGGACGGCCGGAGGCACCCTCGGGGAGACAGAGGCCCCACAGGCCCTCAGCTCTCTCAGCCCCGCCCAGGAAGGTCAGGGCCAGGCTCAAACTCTGCCCCAGAGAGACCCCTACCTTTGGGGACGACTCTGGTACCAGGGCAAGATAGTGGCCCCACATGAGCATTGGGACCACATCAGAGTCACAGGTAGATGTGGAGACCCTGTCTAGTCTGACACCTGTGTACCGGAGGGTCAGAGAGAGGAGGTGTAGTGGGTGCTGTGCTGTGTCCCCCGACCACCTTCAGGACCCAGGCACCAGGAGTGCTGCTGGCCGAGGCTCTCAGCTGGGTCTTCCCCCACCAGGAACTGCTCTCAGCTTTAGGCAGCTGCCTTGCACAAGTCATACCTTGCCCAATGGGGCTCCAGGTAGGGGTATAAAGGCTAGCCCTGCAGTTTGGGAGATTTCTGAAGGGCCAGCCCAGCTCCAGAGCTCCATGGGGTCAGCTGAGGACCTAACTTCCCCGTCGCCCTGGCTCCCCGACTATGCCATGCTGAGGGCTCCCCACGAGCCCTCTCTCCCAGAGTGTCCTGCCTGTGACAGAAGTGACCCATCTGAGGTCACAAGGTGACTCAATAGCTACCCTGGAACCCAGTCTCCTGACACCCCCATTCCAGGGCTTCCCACCCCATGACACACCCTCCTGAGTCTCTGTCCTTTCACTTGTCTGTCCGTCCCCGTCCTTCCAGACCTCCCTAGCTCTGCGCCCCTGGTTCAGTGAGGTGGGTCCCTGCTGGTCCATTCTGTCGCAACCTCCTGGGTATAGAACATCCTGCCCTCAGCCCCTGAAAGCCTGACCCAGCTCCGCAAACCTACTCTTCAACGCTTGATGCGATGCCAAGGACCCACCAGACCCTCTGCTTATAAAGCCCATTCAAAAAGACAAACACACTTTCCTCGTAATAAGCTCCACGTGGGAGCTCTTACACAGGGCGCCCGGCCTCCCGGTGGACGCCCCTCCACCACCAACTGCAGAGGGTGGGATGCAGACCCCGTCTTTCCAGGGCAGCTTCTCATGGTGACCATGACCATGAAGAAACATGGGGGGTCTTTGACTCAAGAAAAACAAAACAGGTGCCCAGCTCCTGGAAGCCTCCACGGCCTGAGGGCAGGGGAGCTCTGGAGAGCCTTGCCCGATCTTGGCCATGCTTCACCTCCCTCAGCCTGTTCCCTTGTCTCCACAGTGGAGGTGACACCAGTGCTCAGCTTTACCTAGTAAATTAAGAAAGTGACAAAACAAGGTAACAGCCAGCGCGGGCGAGGCGCACTGCAGAAGGTACGGCACGGCCAGCGCAGCAGCGAGGCCATGCGTGGAGCGGGACCTCAACACTGTCCTGCCGATTATTTCTGTCTTCTACTTTTGGAAACCGACCTGAAGGAAATACTCTCTAACAAGGAGAAACCTTCACATGAGAGATGGCTATATCTCATAACAAAAAGTTGGAACAACTTTGAGAGCCAGTGATGGAGACTGCTGCACAGAGCATGGCACGTTCACGGCGTATTGCAGCAATACGCAGCTATCAGGGAGCAGGCTTTCCACATGAGAAAACACTTATGCTATAATGTTAATTTAAAAAACCCACAGCAAGATTCAAGTTCTATATTCAGTATGTTTGCAATTATGTAAAATGGGAAAAAAACCCCAAGATCTACACATAGAAAAAAATTGGAAGAAAACACACCAAAGCATTTATAGTGGTTATCTTTAGGAAGCAGAACTATAGTTGATATTTTTAAATGTTTTCTACTTTTCTGGGTTTTCAAATTTTCTGAAATGGGTATGTATATATTATTTTTAAAAGGGAAAAGTGGATAAGAAACTAAAATATATATCGCTTCCTACTAGAAATATAGCTTTTGCCAACTTGTCTTTCCATTTCTGCTCCCTCTGAGGGAGTCTGGGTTTTTAAGGGACCACTCCATTATGCTCTGAGGGCAGAAAGTGCCACCAGCAGGGAGGGGTGGGCCCTGGAGAGGGACATCTGGTGGCGGGGGGCAGGAGGGGCTGGGGACCTCTGCGAGGGCTGGCTACTCACCCAGGACCAGTGTGGGCCAGCTGGAGATGCGAGCCTTCAGGCCTTGGTAAAAGATCTGGTGCAAAAACATGATGGTCTCGCTGAAAGAGAACGCCCAGAGTAAGCTCCAGCCAAGTGTACTTCTGCCCCTCTCGAGGGCCCCCGTCCCCAAGTCCAGCAAGCTGAGGGGCCCAGAGGAGAGCGCTACTGCCGGGAGGGGCTGCTACTGCCCGTGGGACTCTAGGAGCAAATGCCTCTCCCCAGTGAGACCTTATGTGAACACCCATCAGCGGGATGGACTATACAATCTGCGGGACCCAGTGCAGAAGGAATATGAGTGGTCCTTGTTAAAAAATGATTAAGAATTTTGAGATGGTGACAGCAGAGTGTTAAACCAAGCCTGGGCTCTTCTGAGCACCAGGCTGCACACCCACGAAGCTGGGAGAGAAGGGCAGCTGCCCATGCCCCCTCAGGTCCCCACCTGCTGGGGTGCCCCTGAGAGCTCTTGCAGGGACCCAGGGCTCTGGAGAACATGGAGTAAAAGCTACCGAGGATATGAAAAGAGCCAGGGCTTGAGACCCACACAGAGTGGGGCTCAATTCCGCCTTAAGCCCCTACCCAGTTGTGTGACTTTGAGCAAGATGCCTAACATCTCTGAACCACAGGTCCTTCTGTGTAAAATATGAAGATGAAATGAGGTAACCCCTACAAGTAACGGGACTACTCATGTGCTCAGTACACAGAAGATGCTCAGCAAGTGCTAGGTCTCAACCACCTCCTTTCTGGGGAAAAGTTAGAAAAGCAAAAATCCCAGAGTCTCCAAGCCAGCAAGTGCCTGCTTTGCCACCACCTAGAGTGCCCTAGGGACCATGCCTTCTCATTGGCAGCTTAGCACAGGCTGGCTGATGGGCCTTAGAGCACCCCAAGCAGCCTCATTTGCCTTGGCTCCCCTACCAGCAGCCCCTTCCCCACCCACAGCTCCCCAGGCAGCCCGCCCAGGCACAGCCAAGTCTCCTGGCCCTGGACGAGCTGTGAGAGAGACTCCAGCTACCTCCCGCAGCCCCCTCCCCTCCTCCTGCTCATCACCCCCACCTCCTACCTCCCTGGAGATCTGGGGGTCTCCCCAACATGTCTGAGGCTTGAACCAGACAGGGGAAGCCAAATGGACTCTGTCGTGCACCCCATTTATGGATAGGAAAACTGAGGCCCAAGAGGAAGAGTGAATCTCCCAGGAGTCAGGGGCTGCCCCAGCCTCGGAGCCTGTCTCTCCTCTCCCTGGAATGGTCTCTGTCTTTTTCCGCCACATCAAAGGCCCCTCTTTGGTTACACCCTCCGCAGCGCGCTGTCTGCTCCCTGTCCTCTGTGTTGTCCCACCTCTTCGTTTGGCTGTTTGAGGTGCCTGGTGTTTCCCGCCTTGGGGAGCTGCCATTGGGTGCTTGTTCCCTCTCCCAGCAGTTTGTGCCCTGACAGCAAACCCCCACCCTGGGGTTTGCCTCTCTCGGTACAACAAGGGGAAGGGTTGGAAGGTGCTGAGTGGGCACAGAGTGGACCCTGAGCTGTGAGGCCTGTGGGCCACAGAGCACAGAGCCTCATGTACAGAGGAGGCCCTCAGAGGCAAGGGGCTCTGGGAACCCCAAAAGGATTCGAAATGTCCTGCACACCTGCACTCTGCAGAGAAAACGGGTGGGGTGGAGAAGACGGCATGAGAGAGAAAAGATGGGATAGTTGAGAGAGCGAGAAAGAGAGCGCGTGGCGGGGGAGGTGGAGGGGAGGGGAGAAGTGGGGGAGAGGGAGAGAACAGACACAACACTCTAGGCTGAAGAGCAAAGCCTGGCACTGCCTCACAACCGTAGGATGTACAAAAGGGAAGGAAAACCCATAAAGACTGAAACCAGTGGGAACTTAAAAAAACCTAAGTAGAAGAAACTGTCTGAGTTCTCATTCCAGAGCGTGGGTCCTATCATTATGGTGAATTTTCTGTCGTCTCCCTAAAGTCCCAAGAGGACGGGCCCCTCCAGGTGTGGCGACACATGTATTTCTGGACTAGGGGCCCTGCCTGATGGCTGAAGTCATTTTCATTTTGCAGGCAGCAAGTCCCCCTGCAGAATGACTCTTGACAAGGCTGGTTTCTGCCAGTCTGTGGCCCCTGAACTAGTTTGTTGAATGGATAAACAAGTACCAATTTGAAGAACTTTGGTAGTCTACATGTGAAGACCCCTTGAAAAGTTCAAAAGCAAGAGAGCAACCCAGGGGCACATGAGAGTGCATAGAGGGAAGAATGTCTGACCTGGGGCAGTATGGAGGTTGGGGGACTTTCAAGGGTTCTTGAGCGGGCCAGGAGGCTCTGGGTAACCCTGAGCACTGTCACAGCTAGACTCAGGGAAGCCATTCCCAGGCAGTTCCATCAGACAACTACTCAGGGAGGAAACAAACCTTCTTAAATTCCAATACTGCACGGACTTGTAGAGTAACATATTAGGAACATCATAAGCCAGGACTATAAAAATATAGTTGACGAAGCCTCCATTTTTAAAGTATAAACTGTGGGGATTTCACCTGTAACTCTACTACTTAGAAAGTAACAATGGTACCATTGTTACTCTTCTAATAAGAAAAAAAATTCTCATTTTGATTTGATTTGCTTCTAAAAACATGATTGTTAGTGTGTTGGCTATACATTTTTCCTATGTATTAGCCATTTGAATTTCTTCTTTTGGGACTTGCCTAGTCCTGTCCATTTACTATTCTCTCTTGTTAATTTTAAATAACTCTCTATATGAAGCATTTAATCTAACACATACACTGCAGACATTTTTGCTTGGCTGGCCTGTGGGCCATGTGCTCGCTTTCCTGAAGCTGTCGTCTTGCCTCGCACAGTGTGCCATGCCCTGCCCGCCTTCCCTGCCCGGAGATCACGGCATACACACTCACCTATACTTTATTTTACTGTTTCATTTTTACACATAAACACCCAACTAGAGTTTTCTTTGGTGTAAGATGTGAATAAAAGAAAGTAATCTTTCCCCAGTTCGGTTAGCCAATTGCTCAATTCCACTTACCAAGTACACCGACCGTTTCCACTACTTTGCTAGGCTGCCTTTTTATTCTTGCTAAATTCTCCACATTATTCAGTCTGTTTCTGGACTTTCGATTTTACTTTGGTGCTCTATCGGTCTATTCTGGCACTGCTCTCAGGCTGTTTTCACTACCTCGTAAAGATATTTATAACCTTTCTAATATATTTTAATTAAAGTAGGGACAGTTTCTTTCATTGCTTTTTTTCAGAACATAATTACCTATTTATATGTATTTATTCCTTCAGTTGAACTTTAAAATCATTTTGCTAGGCTGTACTTTGCTTGAAATTATATTAAATTTATAGAGCATTTGGAGTGAAAATGGCATTTTTATGATATGAAATCTTTCCATGCAGCATGCTGGCCCACTCCCTGTTTTGTACAACCTGCAAGCTTAGAAAGATTTCTACATTTTTAAATAGTTTAAAAAAATCTAAAGAATATTTCATGATATGTGAACATACATATTTTAGCGTCCATAAGTAAGGATTCATTGGAACCTAGCCATACACACGTGTTTGTGGATTGTCTATGACTGTTTAGTTTCAGCAGAGACCGTATGGCCCACAAAGTCTAAAATATTTACTACCTGGTCATTTACAGAAAAAATCTGCTGATCCCTAGTCTATGTGAGTCGTCTCCCTGACCTGTGCAGTGCACAGCTGGTGCAGCTGTATTCTATGGCCCTATCCCTACTTACAGCAAGCTTAGAGTCCAGTGGGGGACCCAGACACAAAAGAAGTCATTATGAAAGTGTGATGAATGCTACACAGGGGCAGCACAGGGGCCCTGGGAGCACACAAGCAGGCAACAGGAACCAGTGGTGGCAAGGGACATGGGGGTTGTCAGGGACACGACATCCAAGGAAAGCTGTGAAGAAAGGGTAGGACATAGCTGTTGGAAGGAGAGTAGGGTGGGAAGAGTGTTCCAGGGAGAGGAAGAGACCTGTCTGCAGACACACTGGGGAAGTGCTCATTTTGCCTGGTTCCTTCCCTGAGCCCAGAAAGGGGTGTGACTTGCCCAAGGCCAATCCAAGGTAGATAGGGCAGAACCAGGCCTCTACACTCCTGCCCCACCCCTGCCCATCGCACACTGCCAGTTACTCATCATGAGTTCAAGCGCCTTCCTCTCCTCACTCCCTAGCATGCAGACGTGACAAATTGATCACCGCATGCTCCCCCACCGAGTCTCACCATCCTTCTCAACCCAGGGCTCCCGCAGTCACTGCCAATCAGTCAGAGCAGTCATCAAGACACAAACCGTCTGCCACTCGGGTGAGATGCCTCTCGTCATGGACAATGCCTGTGTTTCCTGGCACACATTGCTGGGTATGGTTTTTATTAAAGGGAAATAGCACAAGTCTATAAGCTTATTGTTTCGGCTAAACAAAGCCTGTTACAGATGTTTAGTTCAAAGATCTTTCTTCGCCCTATTGGAGAAGCACACAATTAACCCCCTCCCCAGCTCTGCAACATCCTCCACGAATCTGCCAAACGGGAGAGAGGCCTCTCTCTTCCCAAGGACCTCTTTTAATGAGGTCCAGCAAATGAAATCACCAAATTAGCATCAGATTTCTAATGTGGCTGTACACGTCAGCCTAAAAGCAAACGCAGGGGAAAGGTATGTGTGAGAATGCCTTCTAAGAAGTGGCTGGCAGCCTCTGCCCCTGCTTGTGATCCACAGCCCTCTGTGCTGTGGGTGGAGGTAGGGAGACCTGGGAGCTTCGTGGCCTGGCTCCCGCCTCCATAGCGCTTATGCAGTGAGTGGGAAGGCTGGGCTTGCACACAAGGGAAAGTTCTCTAACCGTGCAGGAGTGAGAGAGAGTGCATGCCGTGCCCCGCACTATGATGAGCCACACTCTGGGAGCTGGGAGCAGGGTTAAGGAGGATAGGGGTCAGTGGAGAGGATTCCAGCCCATTATTTAACAGGGCATCCGGGGAAGAAGAGGTCTTAACATGAAACAGAACTGGGTAAAAATTGCAGCCCACCCAAACTTGCCGTGTGCCCTTGAACACATCCCCCAACCTCTCTGAGGTCTAGCCTCATGGGGCATCTCTGAGGAATGGAAACCACGCATGTCAAGCGCTTACAGAGAGCCTCGCACAAAGCAGGTCCCACAAAGCACCAGCTTAATGTACTGAGTATGATCTAAAACGTTCAATTCTGCAAAGTGCTGGGAGCGGTTGTTATAAGGTTAACGGAAAAAATACCTTCAGCTGTTCTTCATGCTCACAAAAAAGCATAGAGGCTAAGATAGTGAAGCTTATGCTGTACCCAGCAGACCATATAGTGAGGTGAGAATGCTCACAGGGCGGTCATTTTCTAGCTCTTTCCATGCCCATCCCGGGCCCCAGGGGGAGGAAAGAACTGTAGCCTGCCCCTGTTTGAGAACAGCAGCGAGGGCAGAGGAGGAGAGGGCAGCTGCATCAGATTTGCATCCACTGAGATGAGCATTGGTTTTTCTTAATATAATAAGAAAACACAGTAAAATACATTGATTTTCAATGTTGAACCAGCCTTGCATTCCTGGGATAAATTCCACTTTGTCATGATGTATTATCCTTTTACTATATTTCTGGATTCAATTTGATAATATTTGTATCTATGATCATGAGAGGTTTGGGTCTGTATTCTTGTCTCATAAGGTCTTTGTTGTTGATATTAGAGTCACGCTGGTCTCATAGGATGAGTTGGGAAGTGTTCACTCCACATTAGATTTGCATTCGATTTCCCACAGGGTGCCTCATTGTGGAGCTGTGCTGTTATAATAATGTCTAACTCCTCCTGAGCACTTGGGATAGGCTGGCCTCTGTGCTAGATGCTTGACATGAACACTCTCATTTGATCTTCCGACAAGTGTAAGAGGCAGGGACCATTCCTGGGTCAGCTGTTTCTGATGACCGCCAGAGTCCACATTCTGGAGGCCTTAAGAATTGATCAGGCTGCCGCTATTTTGACCAGGCTCAGTGAGACCACTAAGATGGGCAAGAGTCAACCTTGGGCCCATGGTGGAAAAGGGGAAACCGGCCTGGCAGGGGCCTGGCAGGGCACCAGTAGAGGAGACTTCCCTCCCTCCTGTTCAGCCTCAAAGTCATCTGACCTGATCCGTGCAACTGTTAAAAGATAAAAATATAAAAGTGCGATATTTTCAAACAACTTTTGAACAAATGCTGTGAGCTGGCACGAAACTCTTAACTAAAGATTCCAGGCTAAAAGGATCCCATTAAAGATCAATGAAGTATAACAAAATTATGGGAAGATTAAATAAATACAAAAGGACACCTGTATCTCTCAGTGATTATGATAAGCGGTCACCAAAAGCTTGTAATTGTGGACTAAAATACACAAACAACACAGAACTGTGACGACGTCTCCTGAAGGATTTCTGAGGTTAGTGGCTGGAACCCCCGACACAGGCAGTCGCCTGCAGCTCGAGCACAGCCACAGCACCTACACATGTGCTGGAAATGCAGTTCCCCAGGCTCCACCCAGACCCACAGACAGAGGAACTCGGGGCGGGGCCCAGCACCCTGCGCTCGTGTCTGAAGGTCTGTGAATCCAGCTGAGCTGTCCAGGCTTTACTCAGGAAGGAACAAGTTCCTCCCACTTTTCAGCCAAATTTCAGGTCGCTAAGTCTAAAAGACCCAATTGTAGGGGCCAGCCTGGCAGCGTAGCAGTTCAGTTCACATGTTCTGCTTCGGTGGCCTGGGGTTCACTGGTTTGGATCCTGGGTGTGGACATGGCACCGCTTGGCAAGCCATGTTGTGGCAGGAGTCCCACACATAAAATAGAGGAAGATGGGCATGGATGTTAGCTCAGGGCCAGTCTTCCTCAGCAAAAAAGAGGAGGATTGGCAGCGGATGTTAGCTCAGGGTTAATCTTCCTCAAAAAAAAAAAAAAAAGACCCAATTGTCGTTTTTGGAATAAACGTTACCTGATTTCACAAAAAGATACTATCTGTTTTCTTTGTTTTAGCTGGTGAATAAAAGCACTCACTTAATGTTTAAAAATTGAGTTCAGACACGTATGTTAAAAAGCAACCTTGTAAGGCTCGTGAGTCCAAGTTTCTTGAAGATCTTATGAGACCTCCTTCTGCCCGCCTCTCTCTCTCCTCTCCCAGCCCTGTCCGCCGACTCTGGTGCCTGATCCAATCCACAGGGTCAGCCCTGTCCCACCCTAATGACTTTCAGCCTCTGTAGCCCGATTTCTCACGTGGGCATCAGACCCATATCTGACCCTCATGTGCTGGCTCTCCCATCTCCCCACAGGTGTCCCGCAGGCCCCTCCAACTCGCCACTCCACACTGGCAGGGAGAAAGGAAAGCAGGGCACAGGGAAGGTGACCCTGGATCCTGACACCCACACAGGGAGCCTGGATGAGGGCCGCTTGCAATTAGCGAAATGACTGGCTGACGAACATTTTAACAGAAACGCAGCTGAATGAACAGCTAGGAGCACACAATGATCTACCTTAATTCTTCAGTGAGAATCATTTGTAAATAGCACTTTGTACATATGTTTGCCACTTTTATCTAGTTCTCTCAATTTTATTACCACCAAAAAGCTCATTTATTTAAACCCTTTCCTAAGAAAATCCTTTTCAAAAGAGGTTGACAGTAGAAGAGCAGTAGTCAGCTTAGCTTTCTGAGGTACAGGAAACCCTATTAACGACCAGGGTCGCCTTATAAAAAGGAACTGCTTTCCTAAGGTACGTGGAGAGTGTGGTACAGAGCAGAATTCGAAGGAGCCTGAAAAGTCTAACTTTGAACCTGGGCTCCAGGTCATCATGCCGGTGTCCAGGTAGAAGAACGGAACTTGGTTAGCTTTCTCTGGCTTGATTCATAACTTAAGAGTTATCATTTAAACTAGGATTTCTCAACCTTGGCACTACTGACACTTGGGTGGAATATTTCTTTGTTGTGGGGCTGCCTTGTGCACTGTAGGATGTTTAGCAGCATCCCTGGCCTCTACCCACTAGATGCCAGTAGCAAACCTGCCCCTCCCCGACCGCCCCAGCCAAGTTTGACAATTAACAATGTCTCCAAACTTTGCCAAATGTCCCCTGGGGGGGAAGACTGCCCCCGTTGAGAACCGCAACTTTAGACATATGCTATGGGGGCCTCTGTTCGTACTCCTGCCCCAGACCCCACAATTGTTGAGGCTGTGGCTTCTAGCCATGTGACCTTGGGCAACTTCCTTCCTGTCTGGGCCTCAGTTTCCTCATCAGCACTCGGTGGGAACTATGACGGCTCATGTTGAAACTCGGCTCTGTGCCGGTTAGTCTCCTTCTCCCCGCCTCGGTCAAGCACTCCAGGTGGGGCCAACCTTTGGGGTGCTCACCTGTTCAGGAAGATGCTGCTGACATCATCGTGAGTGATAGGAGGCTTCTTGGAGCTGGCAGCCATGCGCAGCGGGCGCAGGAAGTTGTTGACAAGGATGTGCAGCTGCTGCACGTATTCGGCCTCGGCCTCCAGCATGCTGAACACCACCTGGTTCCTCTTTCGCATGCTGTCTGCGTGGGGCGACCGGATGTAGTCCTGGATGATGGTCTTCCACTTGCGCCGGCACAGCCAGCCCCGCAGGAAGCTCTGCACCTGGGCACCGAGACGGGCGGGAGAGGCTCCCATTACATAGTTTGGCTTCTCTCGTCCTCCCAGGCTGTGAGTGCCCCAAGGGCAGGGACCAAGGCTTTGTCATCCCCCGTGCCCGGCGTGTAGGGAAAAGAGCTCAGACAAGGACCATGCCTGGTTGCCTACCTGCATGGTGCCAGGGAAGTCAACGGGAACCTCTGAGCCAATTTTCCCATCTGCACAATGGGGCTAATGAGATGACAGCTGGGCTCAAAGTGTGGCACATGGACTGGTAGCATCAGCCTCTCCCAAGAGCTTGCTAGAAATGCAGATTTCCTAGACTTGCCCCAGACCTCTGCATTTTAACAAGATCCTCAAGTTTGCTTTAGAAGCATTCTCTGAAGGAGGAAAAGTGTGGCCCCAAGTCTCCATAACGGGAGGTGGCACGGGCATAGAGGGTGGCCAGGCTGTGATGGGCTTGGCTCACACCGCATCTTACCTAATGACGAGCCTGAAAGCCCAGAAGTTTCAATTACAGCTCGTCTGGATAGCGGGTGATTTCAAATTGAACAGAACATGGCAAATTAGTTAATCTCGTGCTTGGGCCTCATCAGAGCTTCTGAGGACCAGCACCTGCCTGGACCCTCGCCTCCTGCCTTTGCGGGGAAATGAACACTGACACTTGACTTGATTGTCTTAAGAGTCCAGCTGCTTGGAGTGGCCTCGTTTTGGCAAGAACTTGGGAAAGGGCCTTGATTCACACAGACACAGAATTCTTGCACAGGCTTCCAGTCAAGGCACCATCCAGCTCCCTGCCATTTCTGCCTCTGAGCTGTGTGCAAGTTCAGGGTCTGCACAGGGAGGGACCCAGGGCACCCAGAGCAAGGGCATTGGGTGGTCCTGGGGTGCAAGGACTGAGGATCCACGAGCCACCTGCTAAGGGATCAGGCAGAGGTGTTCGTCAAAATACTATCAGCTGAAAGGGGCACTGGCCATGAATGGCAGGTGCAGCCACGTGGGTGCAGACTCACTGGGTAGGGTGTGGTCCTGGAGAGGAGAGGCCTGATGTGAGCCCCAAACAGCTTTCTTTGAAGGTGGGAGGGCTTTCTTGATGAGGGAGGGGCTTGCTCTGAGGCTCCAGGAGGGTGAAAATAGAGGGAGGGACGTGGATTTCAGCTGGTCTTTAACAAAATGTTCCAACCAGAATGGCTTCTCAAAATGGGCTGGGAAGCCCAGTGGCGCCACAGCAGAGAAGGCAGGCCAGGGCACCCCTGCCTGGGGGGCTTGGTTCAGACCTGGTGGCAAATCCCAATGCCTGTGGGGGCCTGGCAGGTCCTAGAGATGCATGAAGCTGGCTGGGTAGGGACTAATGGGGCAGCACCTCCTTGCCTGGAGCCAAGCGTGTGGGAGGTGGGCCTGGGGCTGCGGGACCTCCTGCTTTTCCAGGAGGCAGTGTGTCCCAGTGACTGAGGATGTGGGCTCTGTACCCTGGAGGTCAGGGTTTAAATGTCACTCTGCAAATACTTAGCTGTGTGACCTGGGCAAGTCACTTTGCCTTTCTGTGCCTCAGCTTCCCCATATGTGAAATGCAGATAATAATAAAACCTCAGAAGGTTTTTAGTTAGGAATGAATTAATCTGCGTAAAGCTCCTGGAATAGTGTCCGGCACACAGAAAGGGATTCATGAATGCTAGCTATTTCTATCTTTGAGAAACCAGAAATCCAGATTTTTGTGTGAAATGTTTAGCTTTTAAAGCACTGGCAACAAAAAAATAAAAAAAACAAAGAACACCAGGTGAGCTGAAAACCCCAAGCATGCTAGTAGGCTGAACTTGGCCTGTGGGATGCCAGTCTGCAGTTTCTGGTCTGGATGGCATTGGGGTCCTTTGATGCTCTCAACAAGTAGGATTCCTCACCTCTTGGAGTCTCAGTTTTCTATTCTATAAAATGGGGCGGAACGACCATACCTCACAGGGGCAACCAGAAGAAATGGCTTGACAAGGTTCTGATCAGGGGTGAGGGGCTGTTGTTTCTGTCTCTGGAGCTGAGGTGGGGGTGGTGTGCCCTGGGGGCAGTGTGACAGTGGGTGGATACTGCTGACCCTGGGCTGTGCCAGAAGGCTCCCTAAAGAGGGCTGGGGTGGTTTTGCCAGCCTAGAGAGACGGTACAGACCTTCTTAATTTTCTTGATGTCACTGTCTTCGTCATTGGGCGTGACAGTCTGGGTGGACTGGATGCGCTCATTGTCCTTGAGCAGGGATGCGATCTGCAATAGAAACATAGGTCAGCTGCCAAGAGGGGCACTGGCTGGTGGAGGCCTCCCCACAGCGTGGTGAGCAAGCCCCCTGCCCCTTCCTCCCTGAAGACCAGTGATACCGCAGCTCAAGTCCCTTGCTCTGGGCGAGATCGTTGAGCCAGACATGCTCCAGACACTGTGAGACAGCACTGGACAGGTAACCATCCACATGGGTTCCGGGCAGCTGGGCTCTCACCCTGAGTGACCTTGTGCAAGGCCCTTCCGCTCTCTGGGGTGCAGGCACCCCATCTGTAATCTGCGAGCTTTGGCCTAAACCTGTGATCCTTCTCCCTACTCCCCAAACCATCAGTCCCTTTATTTTTGGACTTTCATTGCAGTAAAATAGACGTAACATAAAATTTACCATTTTAACCAGTTTTAAGTGTACAGTTGAGCGGCATGAAGGACATTCACACTGTCATGCAACCATCACCACCATCCGTCTCCAGAACTCTTTCGTCATCCCAAACTGAAACTCTGTGCCCACTGAACGATAACTCGTCATTCCTCCTCCCCCAGCCCCTGGCAACCACCCTTCTACTTCCTGTCTCTAGGAACTTGACTACTCCAGGGACCTCATCTAAGTAGAATCACACAATTTTTATCGTTTTGTGACTGGCTTATTTTATTAGCATACTGTCCTCAAGGTTCTTTGACGTCGTAGCCTGTGTCAGCATTTCCTTCCTTTTAAGGCTGAACAATAGTCTGTTGTAGGTGCACACTACACTTTGCTTATCCACTCATCCGTTGATGGACACTTGGATAGTCTCCTTATTTTTTCAAACAAAACCGTTCTGGAACCCCAGTATGAACCAGGTGGTTGAGGCGAAGGCCTGCTGACTTGGTTGCCCCTTCCTGGGGAGCCCTGAAGCACTTCTCCGACCGAGAGCCCACTTTGGGGCATAACCTGGAAACTGCCGGCCTAAAGAAAAGGGACAGCCCTTCGAACGAACATTTGAGCTGCCCTAACAAAAGTCTCCATTTGACTGATTTGGGGATCAGAGAGGCCAGCACAGCAGCAAGAACAAACCCAAAAGGTGGTGCCCAAGAGAAGGGGGCCTTAAGTTGCACTGTGGCTGGAGGCCTCTGGTGGACAGGCCGGTCGTGCATCCTCTGGGGCAGGGCTCCTTGGCCCCCTACCCTGGCTGCGATTCTTTGCTGGGTGCCCTTTCTCAGGGCTTCCGCGGTGCTGCGGACTTTCCTGTTGAGATGCTGGCATTGCTTACCCCCTCTCCCATCTTTGCTGGGAGCTTTGCGGGCAGGACTGTAGCTGTCTCCTTCACTAACATGCTCTTGGTGCCTAGCATGGGGCTGGGCACTCCACGCGTATTTGTTGGCTACATAAATAAGTGAACTAAAAAGGAATCAGAGCACAGCAGCCACAGAAACATCAACCACAGGAGCACATTGCAGTCACTAAGCCCCGCACGTCTAAAGATAGTAGCTCAGGCGAATCTGTAAATGGGCCCTAGAGCCAGCACTGCTGCCTCTTCAGAGCATGTGGCTTTGTCCCCTCAAGGCCACTTGCTGAACCACAGAATCAATGGGCCCTCACAATTGAGCGAATGGGGCACTTTGAAAGCAAAATGGAACAGTTACCCGTTCTCCACTCCTGGGTTGCTAAAATTACCCCAGCCTATGCTTGAAGAGCGGCCTAAAATATCTAATGGAGAAATATTTAGTGCTGACATGGGCTTCCCCTCTGCCTTTTTTTTCTGTTGATTCTCTGAGAAATTTGCACATTGAAACAAAGCCCGATTCTTTGATCTGTACTCTAAAGGGCTGAGGGACACACGCACACGCAGGCTCTTGCAGAGCTCAGAAACGAGGATGCCCAGTCAACACCCTCCCCTCTGACCTGATGTTATCACCTCCGCGCCAGCGTGCTTTCTTTGCCACTTCTGGGATTTGCACGTGGTGCCCTTTCCTCTTTAGGATGGCGATGTGTGTGTGTGTGTGTGCGTGCGTGCATGTGCATAAGCAGTCTGTATTTAAAACTCATGGCACTCTTCTCAGAGAGAGGCACTCCAGGACATCTACTCAGCAGGGACCAGGGCAAAAATGAGATGCAATTAGGTCAGGCGCTCTGCTCCATGCAGGCAACACCTACAGCCGTGGAGTCTTTATTTAAGGATCAGGTTGGGCGAGCAAAGCTCTGGAGAGTTGTGAGCTGGAAGTCCCTAGAGAAGTCTTGGGCCCTGGCCCATCCCTGCTAGCATCCAGTGTCAGGATGGCGGCAGGAGCCCCAGTCCCCATGAGCTCACAGAGGCAGCCTTTCTCTAATCCTGGCACGTTCTTTCTGGAGAGGGATTTGCTTTGGACCCTGGTTGGCTTGGTTGATGTCCCGGGCCTGCTCAGTTGACCCTTGTCAACGATGGCCATGGAAAGGTGGGACTTTGGCTCATGGCCCAACTCGCCAGCTAGAGTCCAGCTCTGGCTGCCCAACCCGGCTCTCTGCAGGTGTCTTGACTGGTCCCTGCCCACTGGGCACCCTGCAGTCTGGTTTTCTTGGTGAATCAGAAGCAAACCCTCCTTTGCCACACTCCTTTGAAGCACTGTGCCTTGGCTCCTGCCCCACCCAACTTCCCTCTCTGGAGATAGTGTCTTTAATCCAGAATGCATTTAGCTAGTGCACTAACTGATGACGGAATTAATCCAGGTCTTTTTCTTTTTGCTAGCAGCCAAGGTTTTGAGAAAGATCTCTGTATTTCCTGCTTTTCTAACAGCTGCTGTACAACTCAGTTCTTTCTCCTTCCTTCTTGATTCCGTCTGGCTTCTTCCAAGCCCAAGAGGTGCCCATCCCTGTCTCCATTTGTGCTAACCCTGTCAGCATGTCCTGATGGGGTCTCTGTGGTGGGCACCATGCTGGGCACTGGTGAGATGCAGCTGGAGGTGGATAAGTTAGATCCCTTGCTCTGGAGGAGCTTCCAGTCAGACACCCACAGAGGTAACTTATAATCCAACAAGGCAAGGCTAGAACAGAGGTGTGCACCTACTGCAGTGGGAGGGTCTCACCACGGAAGTGGCAAGGGCTACCCAGAAGAGGTTTTGAAGGACAAATAGGAGCCCAACAGGTGGGCTATGGAATGGAGGGAATTGGAGCAGAGAGGATGGTGAGAACAAAAGCACAGAGTATCATAGGGTGTTGAGTGCAGGGCAGCAGGAGTGGGGATGGCAGGAGGAAAGATGAGAAGCCGGACTGATAGCGTGGAGGGTGGGCCCTGGGGAGGGGCTGCGTGGGGAGGGGTCAGGGCTGCACTCTCCTACTGCCCCCAGAGCAATCTCCTCATTGGCCTATTTTACGGAGTGGGCTCCATGTCAAAGTTGGTTTGCAAAACTGATTCCGTGGCTAAATTTTTATTTTAAACCCTGAATTAAAGATCTCTGGAGTTTCTTCCAGAGTCAGCCTTCCAGGATTCTGAGTGCTTCCAAACCAGTAAAATATTACGACTATCTCTAAACTCGTATCCTGCCTTTAGGACCTGACTGAGCTCTCCAAATTACTCCCAATCATAACTGGGAGAAACACAGTTATTAAAAGAATGAAATGGTGCCAAGTGAGCATTCTAGAGGAGGGGAGGATTCTTCTCAAGGGGACAGGCTCCCTGTGTTTGAGGTGGACCTTGGAGCTTTCTGGTTACGAAAGATGAGGCCTGATAGGGTGGTTTAGAGGGGAGAGAAGAGACTAAGACAGAGGTGGATAGTTTTGCTTAATCAAGTTTTGTGCAGACTTTGGATGTGATCTCCTGTTACCCCTAGGGAGAGATGGCTAGAAGCGGGGGCTACAGGGTTGGGGAGCATAGAGGGAGTGGAAGCAGGGCTGGCCTCCTAGATCTATGACCTGTGCAGAGCCCCAGGCCCCAGAAGGGACCGATACTTGGTTTAAGGTTCTGCTGTTGCTGCCTTGAAATTCTTAAGGGCCCTGCATTCGCATTTTGCACTGGGCCCTGCAAATTATGTAGCTCATCCTGAAAAAACATGCAGACAACGGTATATTGGTAAATGCTTAATGACCAGCTCCCTGAAAGAAAAACTGACTAGAAGCAATTGCCAACTTCCATGGTGTAAACATTCCTACCTTGGCCCACTGTAAGCTACCAAAGGTTGAGTAACTAGCTTGTAAAATTCTTGAAAACTTAACAATTGGCCCTTGCAGGCTGGTATGAGCCAGCTCCAGCACAACCCTGGATGCAGGGCCATAACTTGATGTCTTGGTAGTAAAGAGATTATGAACGACACCACCACCAACAAAATGGCATGTGGGAGTGCACGGAGAGAGGACAATGTGAGCAGAGGAGGTCAGTGAGAAATCCTTTAGCAGGAGAGGCTGAGAGATACAAGGACAGGGACATCTTCTACTCAGTTCTAAGCTGTTTCCTACTTCAGTAGTGGAAGCCCTGCTGTATTATACGCAGACCTTTTGGGAAGTCTGTTACATACAACAGCCTGTGCCAGGGGCTTGGGGGCTGAAAGAGGAGCCTCAGTTGGGTAGTCAGGGCTTTCCCGGATACTCTGGTCCTCCTCCGTGGACAGGGCAGGATCATACTTCCCAGTCCCCTGAAGTTGGGTGTGGTCATGTGACTTGATTGCCCAATGCAATGTGAGCAGAGATGTCAGGCATCATTTACCACGTTCCTTCTCTGCCATGGGACTGGTGAATTTCCTGATGGCAGGAGCCCCACCAGCCTGCATCCCTGACTCTGACTGAGAATGTTGCGGAGCAGAACCCACACTGGACACACAGTGTGAGTGAGAAAGCAATCTTTGTTGTTTTAAGCCATTAAGGTTTGGGGCTGGTTTGTCATTGCAGCATAATCTAGCTCATCCTGACAGATACATGTAGTGACCACCCAGGAGACAAAGAGCAGTAAGGACTGAGTAGAGACAGCTGTTGTGGGAAGTGATGTGGGAAGTCAGGAGGGCAGAATTTGGAAGCGAGAGGTGGCCAGGAGAAGGTAAGCCCCCTGTAAATCCTCAGGGATATGTGGGACGAGGCCTGAGGAATTTTATTTGGCTATCAGAGGAAAGGTGGACCCTGAGAGCCTGGGATCATCCAGGAGACACAGTCATTCCCTGACAGGCACCCCTTATCAGGCCTGTCTCCTCAGCGGGAAGGAGTAAGTTGCAGGGCAGGCACAGGCCAAAGATCTGGAGCCAGGACATCCGTTTGAGCCTGGACTCCAGGGATCCTGGAGTGACCTCGGGTAAGTCCCTTCCTCTTCTATGGACCTCAGTGTCTTCAGATCACTCCCAGCTCTGACGTTCTAAGACCCGCTGTCTTTGTCACTGGGGTCACTTGTCACTTACTTGGCTTCTCAGTGCCTCCTGCTCCCTGATGGCCTACTTCCTGGGAAATGGGCTCTGTTTCCACTTTCCTGGAGCCATCCAGAGCAAACTGGTGCCCTCTGCCCTGCAGGGTGTGTGTGTGTGTGAGAGAGAGCTAGAGAGCGAGCGAGCGAGAAAGCCTACCGCCAGAAAGCCTTACCGAAGTGGTCTTTCTTTCAAAGTCTTTAAAAAAATCTCTTGCCCTGGAGGCTAACGCGTTCAACTGGAAGCATTGCTCCAAATTCCCACCGAATGGGCTTCTGCTGCCACTCTGACAATGCCTGTGTGCGCACACACAGGCATGCACGTGCTCACTCACAACTGACCTGCTTTGTGCTCCCCAGCACCAGAGGGGGCTCTGCCCTTTGCACCCACCCCTTCTCTGGCCTACACACCCGGAAGCTTTTAAGGCTACATGCAACATGAACCTACACTCACTTTGGCCATAAAATGACTCACTTTCTGACTTGGGATCATACAGAAAGCTCTATTATAGCACCAATCACTCTACCACAATCAGACCCTAAGGGCAGAAACTTCCACCTCTCTAGTGCCTACCACAGAGCCTCACGTCCATTCAAACACCAAGCCCTTTCTGAGGAGTTACTGTGAGCCAGGCCTAAGGGAGAGAGTGATAAAGGACACAGCTCTGCCCCCATGGAGTCCCCGCCACATCGGGGGGTGGGGGGTGGGGGGATGGGGTGGGGCGGTAGCTGGCTCTGAGGTGGCATGATGAGGGTGCGGAAGTGGAGGAGCAGGGAGTACACTCTGGGGTGGGAGTCCCCGGGAGGAGGCATTTGAACTTGGGAGGATTTCACCAGGCAGGGAAGTATGGTGGTGACAAGGGCATTCCAAACAGGAGCACTAGCATGTGCAAAGGCCAAGAGATGCACAGTTCACAGCTATGGAGCTGTCCCTGGAGCCTGGAGCTCCAGCTGACTGGAGAGGAGAAGCCTGGGGAGGAGGATGAGGCAGTGGTAAGTGGTCTTAGGCATTTAGTAAATGAGTGAGTGAACGAACAAATGACACCTGGACACCCTTGATCATGAAGCTAATAACTTGGTACTGGGGCTAGACCTCTGGTCACTTACAGGGGCTCAACTTGGATTCAGGGATGTGTGTTGGGCTAGTATAGAACCCAGGGATTGTCTCTGGAGTGTGAGCCCAGAATGAACGAGGTGGTTTAGAGATGGGACAAGCCCCTATCCCCAGAGCTGTTCAGGAAGAGGCTCTGAGTAGAGTAGAAAGACTGGCAAGCAGATAGGCAGACCTGGGCTCCAGTCCCGGCTCTGCCACCTCCAGCTGTGTGAGCTTGGACGGGTGACTTGAGCTCTCTGAGCCTGATTCCTCATGTAAAACACAGGTGGTTGATCTTCTCAGGATGGCTGTGGGGATTGACTAAGGAAGCATATCTGAAGGTGCCTGGTGTGGGGCTAGAGGATGTGTGTTGAATCTGAAATTTTTGTTGAAACTGAAGTTCCAAGTTGATGTGTTTTGTAAGTGACATCTGATGGCACAGTGGAGCATGCCTCAGGGGCTTGGAGACTTGGCTCCCATGTGGTCCTGCCTCCCGTTCCCCACACCCTAGGACCCATGACCACTGCTACCCTCTGTCTGGGAGGCAACTGGAGGAGACTCCAGTCCCACCGTCACTCTCCATCCTCTGCAGGGGTCACAGTGCCTGGTGCATTAGGGGGCTGACTTGCCAGGGGCTTCTTGCCCACCCCTAATCTAGGTATCAAGTGCCTCATGGCACAGAGGTTAGGGGAGGTTGGAGGTTGAAGTTGGGGGTCACCTGTCTGCCATGGGGAGGTGGGCCGTGGGAAGGGGAGATAGACTTCGCGACTCTGGCCAGGGCTTTGAGTTTTCACTTTGCATTGGGCCCTGCAAATTATGTAGCTGACCCTGATTACAGGAAGCTGCCTTTTAATTTTTGTCTCCTCAGCTCAGAGTCCACAGTCCTTGTGTGATGTGGCCAGATGGTTCTGAGCACACTGGTGAGGTGGGGGGTGAGAGGCAATCAGATCATTCTGTGCTGAGGTGGAGAGCTGGTGAGGGGTGGCTAAGGGGCCTGAAGCCAGCGCTTCCCAAGCTTTAATGTGAATGGGAATCACCTGGGATGCTGTTAAAGTGCAGATTCTGATTCAGGGGGGCTGGGGTGGGGCCTGAGATTCTGCATTTCTAATGAGCTCCTGCTGAGGCTGCTGCTGCTGCTTCATGTACCACACTTTGAGTAGAAGTTCTAGAAAGCTTACCCTAGTAACAGCGTGGCTCCAGACGCCTGGTAAGCCCCAGTAGGAGCTCTTACAGTGGCAGGCAGAGGGAGGGGGGATCGCCCTGGAGCTAAGCTAGGAGCCCACACTCTAATGATGTACCAGGGACACTGTGCCCCAGGGCCTTGGGCTGATAATGTAGAAGGCTTAGGCAATGTGGACGTAGGCAGAGAAACTTGGAACTTGCCCATAAATAGTCTCACTCAATCCTCACAGCCTTGTCAGTTAAGTGTAAAAGGCCCATAAGAAATAGAGGCACAGAGAGGTTGGGAGGACTTGCTCCACGCTGCAGGTGTTAAGTGGCAGAGGTGGGATATGAACCCAGATCTGACAACAGGACCTTCCCACTCTGCCAGCATCACTGATTTTAAGTTTGGAGGCTGGCGTTGCTATAGCTGGGAGCTGGTCTCCCTGGCCATCATGTGCCCCCTTGATCCTGCAGGAGCCCGGGGTGTGAGGTGTTGGGTCTGGGGCCTGGGTCCCCGGCCAGCTTCCTCCATGCCCCTGGCCAGCAGTCACCTCCGCCTTTAGCCTCTCGATCTCGATCTCCCCGTCCTCGATCTGCTGCCGTAGCTGCTTGGCCACAGTCTTCTCCGTCTCCACGATCTGCAGCAGGTGCAGGTACTTCTGCATCAGCGCTTCATGCTCTGTGGCCAGGGTCCTGTAGCTGTGGACAGACAGACATGGTGGGTGAGACCCTGCATCCTTGTCCCTCAGAGATCCAACCAGAAGTGGGGCTCCCCCACTGACTGCACTTAGGGGAAGGTCCCGACTCCCAGACACAGTGCCCGGGGGCTTGACCAGGCTGCTGTGCTGTTACTGATCACTCCGGTCCCTTCTCCAACTCTCGTCTCACACTCGGACCTCTGGTTCCTCTAACTGGTCCTATTCTCCCCCCTCCCCCACCTCCTCCTGGGCCTTTGCACAGAGAGATCTTCTGTCTGAAACATGCGTTCTCCCTCTTTCTTTCCTTGGGTTAGCTCCATCCTCTTTCCAAGGCTAGCTCTGGGTCTCAGTGGAAATACCGTCTCCACAAAGCCTTCCCTGCCCTCCCCCCAGACTGTGTGGAGTGTTCTCACAGTACCCCAGGCTTCTAACACCATAGCACTGGCCAGACTGATTAGGCAGTGTCCAGTTCCTTATCCGTCTGCCCACAAGACCCTGCATTCTCTGAGAGCAGGGGCCACACCTCTGCTGTTTGCTCCTGTCTTCCCAGGACCAAGCACAGTGTCTGGCCCTAGACGGTGCTCATTGAACACGTTGCATGGATGGATGGCTCAATGGATGGATGTGTCAGGCCCCTCAGGATAAACAGAGGAGAGAGAGGCATATAATATTTCACTGTCTGGGAGATATCTGAAGAATCTGCAGAGTATACCTGGGTGCCAAATTGTGTGCTACAGGCTGTCAGAATTCAGGAGGGGGCCAGCAACAAGGACCTGTAATCAGGGAAGACTTCCTGGAATAGCCCGTCCCCCTCCCCCTGGAATTGGAAGTCAGGCCTTCCCATCCACGGGCAGCCTCAGGTAGAAGGCTTGTGTTGAGGGGTAATTGGCAATGGGGCTGGATGGTTAGGTGGGGCCAGATCAGAAAGTACCCCAAAGAATAAGCAGAGAGTACAAGAAGTAGCCCCAGCATTTGTGTAAATTAACATGTCTCATATTTGCAAGGCATCGCAGCTGGGGGGAGGGCGGGAAGGTGGGACTTGGAAGACTAGCCAGGCCAGGGAGGTGGAATGACTTGCCTAACTAAGGTCACGGGCCTCTGAAGGTGGGACTGTTCCCTGCACTCCAGGCCTGGGCCTCTCCCTGACCCCCCACAGCACCAGCAGGGTCATTCCACAGTGTCAGAGCTGGAGAAAAACCTGATTCCATAAAGGGAGTCCAGCCTCAAAGGGCAGAGAGGCTCAGACAGCAGACCCCAGCATTGCAGGGGAAGGCGCCCATCTGGGCAGAAGACTTCAAAGGCAGCCACCAGCTTGGAGGGAAGGTTTAGAGGGCTCTGGGAATGTCATAAGGAGGTCTGGGGCCCTCGGCCCTTGGTTCTCTCTCTCCCTGACCCCCACTTCCTCCTCCCTGTTGCTTTAGCCCAGGACCACCTCATAGGACCACCTCAGAAGCCTGGGACCACCTCATAGGACCACCTCAGAAGCCCGGGACCACCTCATAGGACCACCTCAGAAGTCCATGACCACCTCATAGGACCACCTCAGAAGCCCGGGACCACCTCATAGGACCACCTCAGAAGCCCGGGACCACCTCATAGGACCACCTCAGAAGCCCGGGACCACCTCATAGGACCACCTCAGAAGTCCATGACCACCTCATAGGACCACCTCAGAAGCCTGGGACCACCTCATAGGATCACCTCAGAAGTCCATGACCACCTCATAGGACCACCTCAGAAGCCCGGGACCACCTCATAGGACCACCTCAGAAGCCCGGGACCACCTCATAGGACCACCTCAGAAGTCCATGACCACCTCATAGGACCACCTCAGAAGCCTGGGACCACCTCATAGGACCACCTCAGAAGCCTGGGACCACCTCATAGGACCACCTCAGAAGCCTGGGACCACCTCATAGGACCACCTCAGAAGTCCACGACCACCTCATAGGACTACCTGAGAAGCCTGGGACCACTTGAGAAGCCCAGGACCACCTCATAGGACAACTTGAGAAGCATGGGATCACCTCAGAAGCCTCGGACCACCTCACAGGACTACCTCAGAAGCGTGGGACCACCTCATAGGACTACCTCAGAAGCCTGGGACCACCTCAGAAGCCTGGGACCACCTCATAGGACTCATAGGCTCAGAAGCACCCCCTCCACCCTTCTCTCCCTACCCTCAGTTTCCTCCTCACCTTTGCCCCTCCTCCCTCCTACCTGGCAAAGTCCCATTTCTGGGTCAGTCATACATCTCCCTTCTCAGCAGGGGAGAGCTCCAGCTGAGGAGCCCTCCAACCCCCTTGGGGCCTTGAGACGTTTCAGGTGTCCCTGTCAGCTGCCTGCCCTCTTCAACCTCATTCCTCACCACTCCCTTTCCCTCCCTGTAGCGATCCTGTTCCTCCTTCACTGCCTGTATTATGCATTATGCTGTTCTGTCACTTCCTGCCAGCCCCAGCCCACCCACCCTCATCCTACCTCGTGTGTGCTGTCCTGGCTGAGGCTCCATGCTCTGATCCAGTCTGCCTGGGCTCAGCCCCAGCTCCCACACCCACCAGCTGAGGGACCTCGGACAGGTCCTTTCACCTCTCTGTGCCTCAGTATGTTCACCCATAAAATGGAGGTGATGACAGTCCCCACCTCACAGAGTTGCTGTGAGGATTAAATTATTGACACACATGTTGTGCAGTGCCCCACATGGAGCACATGATGTGTGCCAGTTAGCTATAATATTACAATTTCCCTTCCTTCCCAGAGGGCAAAGGCCCTTCTCATCCCCAGCCCCTGCCCAAGCCCAGGGCCCACTCCTGACCTCTCCTCACGATCGCTATGTTTCACATTCTGCCTCTCTCTTCTCTATTAGCAACCACCCTGCTCCATCGGCTCCTTCTCCTCACCGTATAAAAAGCCTCAAGCCGCTCCCCATTTAGGACAAAACCAAGCCCTCCCTCTGTCTTCCCTCTCCCTCTAGCTCCTACCTCATCTTTTCCACATTTGCAGGGAGCTTTGCTGAAAGAGCAGCCTGTACTCACCATCCCCTTTGTCTTTCCTCCCCTTTGCTCCTCTGCCGGTGGCAGTCTGGTGTTTGTCCCCAGCCCCCATGAGAACCGGGTCCCTCTCTGGGATCACCAACTATCTCCCACTTGCCAAGTCAAGGGGACATTTTTCAGTCTGGCATCTTCTGACACGACCTTCCAAGTACCCTGGATGTGGCTAGTCAGTGGGGTGCCAGGTTAGACATTGGCTTTTGTCACAGACTCAGGAGCTGTGACACACAGCAATCTAAGCCCCTGTGACCCTTATGGCAAAGTAAGCCCCAGGTTTGAGGTGAGGACCCCAGGAGGCTATGGGTGGGAAAGAGCTTTGCAACATGAAAAGGAGCTCTACCAAGGACACGGTGGGCCTGAGGAGATTAGAGAGCCTGGCCCTGACAGTGTCGGAGAACGGGGCTGACTCCAGCAGTGCCCTGAAGGTGGGAGGGCGAGGCTGGCAGACTTGGCAGGAGTCCGGGCCTGGGGACAGCTGGAGCAAAGGGAGGACAGTGTACCTGGAGCATGTGCCTGGGGAAAACACCAGAAATCAAAGCTACAATTGTTTCTCCCCTACCTGCTTCTAAAGATAAATAACACGCTCTGAGAGAGAATTCTTGGGTTTGCGATTCTATCTGATTAAAATGAGGAGTTTGCGTTTCTCTTATTAAAATAAATTTTAACTAGAACATCAGGTTTTAAAGTTTTCCAACATCCCAAGAGGCTTAATTGTCTTTACTTGCAGAGGAAATTCAGCTGAGAGCACGAAGGAGCGTTTCACACCACTGCCCCTCCCCCTACTCCAGGGCTGTGAAAACACAGAGAAGTCATCAGTCTGTTCCTAGTGATGGCACTGGCTTTAGTGCTCTGAGACCAGGGGCCAGAGTCTTATCTACAGAATGATGTGGGCTGCTTTTTCCTCCCTCTCTTCCCTCCCTCCCTACCTTCCATCCAATACAAATTTACTGAGCACCTCTTCGTGCAGCACTGTCCTTATACGCTCATGGACTCTCAGAGCTAGAAGGGAACTCAGGAATCATGAAAGGCCAATTGTTTCATCTTATAAATGAGGAAACTGAGGCCCAGAGAGGGGAAGTGGCTTGCCCCAAACAAGTCAATGAGTGTCAAAGCTGGAGCTGGCATTAGGCTCCAGTCCCTGATGACGCAAGTCTACACTCTCCCACGTGACTGGCTAATTTGGCACATAGTTCTTCTCCGTGAAATGTAGACGATAAGCCACACTCAGTGTTACATTGTATACACTGCTGTAAATACACATACCACAGAGGGATCCCATAATACCAGAATATTATACATACAGTATGAGAGTATACTGTGTCTTTACACGCTATTCATAGACGAAGCTGCTTATTTTTGTATATAGAGTGCATCTATTATGTATCCGTAAATAAAAGCTAAATTAGGCATATGCAAAAATACTTAATATGGCTGTGGAAGAGAGCCAGTCCCTTTCTTGACACACACACACACACACACACTCACACATGCACACTCACATACACTTGCGATGTATGAGGTCTGAGATTAAATAAAGCTCATAGTCTGCGGTTTCCCATTTAGTTGCACGGCCGGCTCCCCAGAGAAGACCCTGTGGCCTGTGCTGGCCCAGGAGCTGCCCAGCACGGCCGGCCTGGACAGTTCGGCGAGGATGGCTATTCTAGGGAAGGGGCTCAGCTTCCCTCATCAGTGACTGTCACGGTGCCTCCCTGCAGGCTGAAAGGTGCACACTCCTCTGAGGCCAGCCAGTTGACTCAGCCCCCAGGGTTTGGCAAGGGAAGGAAACCCTCAGCATGTCCAACTGGCAGGTGCCCCTGGCTTCCAGAAGGATGAGGAGTTCGGAGAGGTCTCTGTTCAAAGGTACGTGGTGTCAATTTGCCTGACTGGTCCTCTTCGGGGGAGGGCAGGGTTCTAGTTGAATCTGCCTTACCTGGGAGTCACAGACTGCTAAGCTGGGAGCCAGGATCTGGGGCCCCCCAAGCTCCAATCAGGTGCCCACCCTCTGTGTGCCACTGGGCTCACTGTCCACATCCGTCAAATGGGGCTGCAGGGACCCCTCACTGGATTGTCATAAGGAGCAAACAGCACGCCATGTGAAAGAGCCTCACAGACTCTAGGGGACTGTGCAGTAGACAGAGGTACCCTTGGATGGGGACATGCTTTGCCAGGCTGCGAGAGGCCCGAGAGGCCCAGGCAAGCTGGGTAGGACTTGTCTCTCAGCTGATTATTATTTTATTGACTACTTGGAGCCAATCTTCAATTTAGTGAGTTGCTTAAAGAATTATTGTCCTCTCTCTGTGGCAGGCAGAATTCTAAGATAGCCCCAAGCTTTCCTGCCCCGCCCTGGTTTGCAAGCCCTGTATTATCCCCAGGATGATAAATATGCTGGGTTTTTATTCCTGTTAGTAGGGTATGTTATACGGCCCAGCTGACCTCAAGACAGGGAGACTGTCTAAGGTGAGGCTGACCTAATCACAGGAGCCTTGTAACATGGAGTTTTCTCTGGCTGGTCATGTAAGGGAAGGTCAGAAATTTGGGGCTGGAGAAGGATTCAACGTGCTGTTGTTGGCTTGAGGATGGATGGGACCACAAAGCAAGGAACGCAGGTGGCCTGTTGGTGCCAAGAGCCTCCCTTGGCTGACGGCCAGCAAGGAAAACGGAGACTTCAGTCCCACGAGGAAGTGAATCTTCCAGCAGGAATAAGCCTGGAAGCAGAGACTTCTCCAGAACCTCGAGGTAAGAGCCCAGCCTGGCTGATTCCTTGATTTCAGCCTGTGAGACCCTGAACAGAGACTGTAGCCGAGCCCAGACTCCTGATCTACAGAACTGAGAGAAAGCCAGTGGGTGTTACTTTAAGCTGCTAAGTTTGTGGTCATTTGTTCTGCAGCAATAGAGAACTAAAATATTTTCTCTAATACACATGATTCGCTTTTAAAATTTGAGCTTCAATGCACATATGATGGAGAGCACAGACCTTGAATGCACAGTTTGATTGGCTTTGATAAATCGTGCGTCCTAATCAAGCTCAAGAAAATTCCCATCAATCAGAAAGTTTCCTTGTGCCCCTTCCAAGCCACTCCCCACCCCAGGAGCAACTAGTTTTTGGGTTTCCATCACTACAGGTTAGTTTTGCCTGTTTTAGAATTTCAAGTAACTGGAATCAACATGTACTGTTTTTGCGCCTGGCTTTTTTCACCCAGAGCATTGACTTTGAAACACAGTTACTCATGTTTGTAGCAGGTTCCTTTTGATTGCTGTTTGCGTTCCGTTCCGTTGTGTGGATATACCACAGTTCCTTTATACATCTGCCTGTTGATGGACGCTTGGCTTTTTCTAGTTTTTGGCCTATTGTGCATAAAGCTGCTAAGGACATCTGCATTACAAGGCTTTTTGTGGACATTTCTCATTTCTCTTAGGTAAATACAAAGAAGTGGAATTGCTGGGTCATAGAGCAGGTGTATGTTTAACTTTTTTTTTAAAGATTGGCACCTGAGCTAACATCTGTTGCCAATCTTCTTCTTCTTTTTTTTTTTTCTGCCCAAAGCCCTCCAGTACATAGTTGTATATTCTAGTCGTAGATCCTTCTAGTTCTTCTACGTGGGACACTGCCTCAGCATGGGTTGATGAGCAGTGCCATGTCCACGCCCATGGTCTGAACAGGCGAAACCCCAGCCACTGAAGATGAGTGCACGAACTTAACCGCTTGGCCATGGGGCCGGTCCCTATGTTTAACTTTCTAAGCAACTGCCTAACAATTTTCCAAAGTGGTTGAACAATTCTGTGCTCCCACCAGCATGCTGTGAGCATTATGGCTGCTCCACCCCCTCTCCAAGATTTGGTACTGTTGGTCTTTATCATTTTAGCTATTCTAGACTTTATAGGTAGTGGTATCTCATTGTCTCTAGAAAGTTTTGTGTTAATTGATTTTCTAAATCAATGTTGTCCTGGTTATCAGGATGTATAACAAATTAACATTCTATAATTCAACACTTACAAAGTCCCTTCACATAAATAATTTCCTTTGGTTCTCAAAACAACCCTGGTATTTTGCTTTCACTTTAGTGTTGGGGAGACTGAGGTCCCTCTGCTCTCCCTGAACCTGGGTTCTTCCCCACTTGATTCCATCCTCCACAACACCAGCCATTTCTACTCCAAATCATAGCTCTGATCATGTTACTCTCCTGGCATAAAACCTTCGATGGCTCCCCACAGTTTACAGAGGAGAGGTCAAACATCTCAGCTAGGTATTCAAGGCCAGTCTGGCTGGTTCAGTCCAACATCCAACCTCATCTGCCTTCTGACACCCAAACTTTGTCTCTTCATTACTCTTGGAATTCTCTTTCCTGTATCAGTGGCCTTATTTAAGGCTTTTTGGGGTGTGGTGGCAGCTGAAGTACTCATATCTAAACCTACTAAATACGCCCTAGTCCTCCTACTTAGGTCAAATGTCTCCCTATTTCCAGCTTCCCCCATTTCCCTGCAGATGGAAGTAACGTCTCTCTCTCATGGTTCTTTGTACTTAACACAGCCTTCCTGCACCAGAGCTATATGTGCACACGTCTAACGTCTTCCTGACTGGACTGTGATGTCCCTAGGGGAGTCACTTCCCTGTCCACGCAACACCACACTCAGAGCCTGACTCTACTGGTTCATTGTGAGAACCTGGTCTCCACAGCTAGACTGGACACCCCTTGAGGACAGGGATGGAGATGGCTTAACAAAAGGGCCAAGGTCAGTGCTATGGCCACAACAAGGGGGTTCTGGTCAGTTGGCTTGACCCAAGCCTCGAGGAAGGGCCCTGGATCCATCTACCCACCCATCCAGCCAGCCAGCCATCCACCCACCCACCCATCCACCCACCCATCCAGCCATCCATCCATCCATCCATCCACCCATCCACCCATCCACCCACCCATCCACCCATCCACCCATCCACCCATCCATCCATCCACCCATCCACCCATCCACCCACCCATCCACCCATCCACCCATCCACCCATCCATCCACCCATCCACCCACCCATCAACCCATCCACCCATCCACCCATCCACCCATCCATCCAGCCAGCCTTCCCTCATCCACAAATACTTTAAACACTCACCCATTTATCATTAATCCACCCTCCATTCATCTTCCTTATATAAACTCAAAATCCAATCTTGCATCCATCATCTATCTACTCATTCATCCCTTCATTCTTCCAACCCACATTTACTGAGCACTTGTCTATGCATTTATCAGGCCCTGGGGATGCAAAGAATTGCACTTGTTTCATGTCCCCAGGAGCTTATATTTTACAGGGAGGTAGACACAGAAACGCACTGTATCTACTAAGCCAGAAAGATCTACTGCTTAGAGAGGTGAGTCTGGGTGTCCCTTTCCAGCCCTGCTGGAGGACTGTTAGCTCTGGGGCCATAGCCCAGTCCACGAGCCCATTATTTCCCCAGGAGCCATCAAGACTCCATCCAGTAGGGAGCCTCCATTTTTTCTGCAGCATATACTGTCTTTTGCTTTTCTGCCCCTGGCCCAGCGAGACTTCCTCCACAGAGGGGCACACACTGTTGGAAATGAGGGGAGGAGTGGGTCTAGAATCCCTGAATATCAAAGCTCAGAGAGGTTTAGAGAGTTTCAGTCTATAGATGAGAAAATTGAGGCCCCAAGAAAAGATAGGACTAGTTCATGGTCATCCAGCAAATTAGTGGCTGCATCTGGGTTAGACCCCTGGAGCCTTAGACTTTGGTAGTCATAAAACCCTTTAATCCAAAAAAATCATACTCACTTCCCCTAATGAAAAAAAGAAGCTAGTCTGGTTGAAGTGGGTGGGAGGCTCAATGCTGCTCCCCACGGCCTCTCGTTCCCCAGCTCCCCAGGGAGGCACAGACTCAGAGTTGCAGGGCCCTAAAGGTGGACCCTGTCCAGCTTTCATTCTCCCCTCCTCTCCTCCTTTGCCATGCCCTTCCTGGGGTTGGGGTTTGCTCAAAACAGGGCCCTTGGGTTCAGGCCCTCCTGCCTGGACTGTGGGGTTATGGGGGACATACCTGGCATGAGCGATGGCTGCCACCCACTCGTCACAATCCTTCGCATCTTCTGTCCTCAGCTCCAAGGCTTTCTGGTTCTCATGGCTGAAGTTAACCGTGAAATAATGCTGCACCAAGAAGAAGACATCTCCAATTACCAGGGGGTCCATGGAACCAGCAGCGTCTCTTGCTATCAATCTAGCCATTTTGCAAAGCGCTTGTTGCCACATCAGCTAGGCACAGTTGCATTATTTGTAATCATCAGAATGCCATTCTATTTAGCAGTTTCCGACTCTCGATTAAGGCAGCCTTTGTGTAGTGTAACAGAACCTATGCTTAGGATTTTGTAAGAAGAAAGCAAACCCCACAAAGCCGTATTCGCCAACAAATTGTGAAAAAGCCAGTTTCAAACCATCAGGTATGCTAGAAAGAAGTCAGGGGAACTCACTAGGAGAGCAGCCCCTTTGGGAACCGGGTGCCAATTCAGTGCAGGAGGCATTTAATTCACTCCACAAAAATTTGCTAAGTGCTCTTCTAGGTCCTGGGGTTAGAGCAATGAACTGGCAGACATGGGCCCCAGGAGAGCCCACTGGAAGCCACCTCTGTGTCGGGTGCAGGTGGCTGACTTACAGCTGGGTCAACTGCAGGGCCTGCCCCCTGAGCTCCCAAGGAAGCAGAGGAGCCAACGGTAGGCACATGTCTGTAATATTGTATATGAGTGAATTCCCATGAAGTTCTTAGAAGAACACCTGAAACACCAGCAATGTGTCTGCTACAGTTAATTCAGGGCAATGATCATTACTGTAATGAAGGTAGGGAAAAAGGCCCGTGGGGGCACAGAGGAAGCCACCCACTGATTCAGCCCAGGGAAAGCGGGAGGGCTTTCCCAGAGGATGGGGTGTTGGTCCAGGTTTTCAGTCAGATGGAAGAGCGTGGGAGTAGCATGGATGTTGGGGACACAGACGTGTTCAGGGGGTGGGAGGGGCCTATATAGCAGGAACAGGGATGCCAGAGGCAAGGCTGGGCAGGTGGACAGGGCCTGGGTGGTAGAACTGAGCAGAGGGATGGGGTGGGAGGAGAGAGCCAGAAGGACAACTCCCAGGCTTCTGGCTTGAGCAACTAGGTGGATGGAGAGCATTGGCAGGATAAAGGGCAGGTCTTAGGGGGTCAGGGATAGGGTAGGGGGATGGACATGCAGACTGTGCATGCTTGTAGGCCGCATTCTCCAGGCTGAAGATAGGGGCTGAGGGTGCCAGCCTCAGGGCGGAGAGGAAAGCAGGGAAAGAGGTCAGTCAGAGCAGGTGGACAAGCCAAGTGCTGGGGACCCAACCTGGGGAAGTCCCCTGAAGCTGCTCTTGGTGAAACCAGGAGGAGAGAGGCAGGCAGGGGTCGGGCAGAGAGCACCCTCAAGCCTGTCCATTCAGAAGATGCGCCGCAGCTGATGGAGTGGCGCTGTCAGAGAGAGTGCTGTCCTCCATCCCTGCATCCCTCGGTGCCTGGGCAGCAGGGAGTGCAGCACAAGGCACGGAACGTAAACTATTTTTAGCTTCTATGACATTTATTGTATTTCTGTTAATTGTCAGTCTCGGTGGCAGCCAGGGTGCGTGCGTGTGTGCGTGTGCATGCGTGTTGTCACAGAGTCACTGTCTCTCACTTGTTTCCTAGGAAACAGATAACTGGGGCTGTAGAATGAAATGTCAGCTGCAGCCTTACATAGCTGAATTTGGAAGGGCCCAGTGGGCACTCCTCCCCTTCGAGAAGGAAGCAGGTTAAAAACAGAGCTGCAGGTCGCTATCTAGCACTTTCCCCATCTCTTGAGAGACAAGCACACAAATGCTTGTCTCCTGTGATCTCATTTATTCCCATAGTCACCAAGTAGAACAGGTATCACTATCTGTTTTACAGTTCTACAGGATGAACTTGAGGTTCAGAGAAGTGAAGCCACTTCCCCGAGGCCACACAGCTAGAAAACAGAGGAGCCAGGATAACGTACCTTCACTGGGCACCATTCAGGCCCTGGGCTGGGCACTGGGATATAAAGATGAAAAAGGGAAGGTCCCACCTCAAAGGCAGGAGAGACTTGGGGTCCTAACTCGTAAGGAAGGCACTCTCAGCTACACAGGCACAGTGAGTTGCTGGGTCCCCTTAGAGCGCCAGGGGGATGTCCCAGAGCTGGATGGGCCCACTGGTGGGGTCAGGCCGAGTTCTCAGGGCAGGAGTGGTTTCCTTCCCCACTGGGCTGCTGGGGGACCCAGAGCTCTCATTCTGGGGAGGAGCCGGCATTGGTAGAGACCCCTGGGTCTGGCCCCTCAGAACTGCAGGGAGTGATGGGCTCGGCCCCTCACTCTCAACAGAGGCTTCACTCCCATCAGCCCTGCTTAGTGAGAAGCACCCCTGTGTACCACGACCCCCCGACCTCGCCCCAAAGGCCGCTCTTGGCCCTGTGGTGCTTCTGCTGCCCAGGCGGCCTCTGCTGGAATGCGAGCACCTCTGACCACTGGAGAGCAGTGCGCTCCCCTCGTGCTTGTAAACCTTCCTGACATCTGCTTTATACAACCACACTGCCCGAATGGGGAGTAGAAAGCGTTCACTAAGGGAAACTAAACTTCCACCCAGCAGTTCTGAGTCATTGCCAATCCCCACTTGGGGCAGCCAGATGAACGAGACTCGGCTCTACGTGGGACTCCCTCGAGGAGGGAAGTAGGATGTAGACAGAGAGAGAGAGAGGACGGAAAGAGGGACAGAGAGACAGAGACAGAGAGCAGCACACAGAGACACAGAGAAAGGAGGGAAAACCCATTTGGAAAGAAGAAAGCCCACACATTGGAGAGAAAGGTGAGCTCCAGGCTCTGTGAAGATGCTAAGAAAAGGGAAGTTGAATTGAAAGAGACTGAATGAACATGTCGGATTCTCAGACCTACATACAGAAAAACCTAATAAACTGCCCATGACGTGCGAAAGGGAAGCCAGCTGTGGTCTTGTGAGGCCCTCCTGCGTGCTTGGCATGGTGCGGACACTGTGCATATGTTCCGGCGGGAGCCTAGCCACCTGCATGGTAGGCAACACGACTCCCATCTCACGGAGGGGGCTGTGAGGTGGAGACTCCAGGGGCCGAGCCCAATGGAGTCCAGCGTGGACAGGGGGTTTGGCTCTTAGCCCAGGGCTCTTCCCTGGCCCCCATTGTTCTCTTCACAGTAAGGACAAGAGTGCACTTAGAGTTAAGCGGGGCAAGAAGAGCTTCCTGGGCAGAGAAGGAGCACTGGAATGGAGTCTGGTCTGTGTCAGTTCTGCAGTTGACCCACAGCATGGCTTGGGGCAAGTAAGTGTTATCCTCCTTGTCATCCTCAGCTTCCTCATCTGTGAAATGGGTAGTTAGTTAGATGAGCTGGGCTCTAAGGTCATTACGAGCTCCATGATATATCTATATATCTCTACATTTCTATCTATCTGTCTATCTATCTGCCTACCTACCTATCTTCTGGAGGAAGGGAAGGAGGGAGCAGAGAACATGAATGAGACAGTGTGTATGCATGTGTGTTCTGGATCTTTCCCTGGAGTTCTGGATAGGCCCTGGGTGGTTCCTCGTCTCTCCTCACAGCCTGAGGGATGCTCTGGGTGTGGTTCTGGCCTGGCCCTCTTCTCTTTCAGGGTCAAGTGTACAGCCTTGGTGTGGCCTGAGGACCCAGGTGTGGCACTGGGTCGTGGAGTCAGCCAGAGAACACCCAGGCCAGGACACAGTCTGCGGTAGGTGCTGGTCTGGATCCCAGGCCTGACTCAGGCTGGGCAGAGAGACGTGTGTTCTGTGGGGATGCCTTCTTCCTTCATTTATAGGATTGCCTTCTCCCTGAGGCCTCTCCTTCCTTGGAGCCTCACAGGCCTGGCTGACTGCCCTGGGAGGGCTTCACTGGAGACTCTAGAAGCCCATACACAGCCTGGTACTAAGTAAGTACCAACAAATGGCTGAGGAAGGAAAGAATGAACAGACACATGAACACTATCTCCTACCACAGGCATCTGTGGTCCTCACCTCCTTACTCCTGTCAATATTAGTGATAACATTGCCAATAACCCTCCTGAGCACATGCTGCCTGCAGCCAGGCCGCCCTGTGTGGCTGCATCTCTCAGGGGCACAAGCCCTCTGTTGTCTTCGTTAGTGGGGATCTGGGACTGCTGATTTTTTCATCACCAAGGTAGGTTCACCCCAAATAAGCAGAGCCCTGGGGGTGGGTGTTGTGGTGGCACAATTTCCTCTGTGCCAAACCCTTTCCCTGACATTTTATTATGAAAATTTTAATTGTTCACAAATGTTATAAGATTTTTATGTAAAAACCCATATACTACTACCTAGATTCCACCATTAACACTTTACGGTACCTGCAGGAAATCATAGCCGTTTATGAGAGGCTCTAGGTGCACAATTAATCCAGCAGGGAGAGTCCACCCACGAGTTGGCATGGGATGACAGACACCCTGGAGGCAGCGGAAGCCCACTGCCCCACATCTCAGGGGGTCTCCAGGTGGTCCACGGCTGGTAACAGTCCAGCGGCCTGGGAGTAATGCCCCGGGCACCTGGCTTCTGCTCGGGAAGTGTTCAGGCAGTAAGCTTCTGCTGAGGTTACACTTGGTTCTTCTTGTGTTTCCTAACTTCCATGGATGTGGGGGCGGGACGGGGGTGGTCTGTGATTTCTTATGAGTCCTGATGATCTTCTGGGACTTTGGAGATGGAGAACACATGAGAGTCTTAGGGTTAGAATAATCCAGTAAGGAGCCCACACTCCACTCAACCTCCACCTGGGGAGCCCCTCTGGCTGGGACAGAGGATAATAAGTGAAAAACGGAGCAGAAATGCTGTCATTCAGCCTTAATTTCTGTGTGGGATGAAAAAAAAAGGGAGACTCCATTTGGAAGAATTTTATTTCCTTTTGAGATTAAGAAATGGCCTTATTAATTGGAGGAGGAAAGGACAGGGTGGTGGTTCATATTCCTACATGTTTTGGATGACAATAAATGAAAGGTGTAGGTGGCATTGTTGTTTGGGAAATGTTCTTCTTGGTATTACTTGCTAGCTGTGTAACCTTGGGCAAGTTGGTTGATCACTCTAACCCAGTTTCTCCATCTACAAAATGGGCATGAGAAGAGTCCCTTCCTTTCATGATTGTTGTGAGAGTCAAATGAGATGATGCTGATGCCAAACAGCAAGCATCCAATACACGTTTGCTAAAATTTTTATTTTATTAACATCTTTATAATGTCATTCTCCTTGGCAAGCTTTCTTGGACAGTACAGCTGAGCCTAATTTAAAACAGAGACGACTTCTTGGCTGTATGCACTGCTGTGGGCTTGGAGTAAAAATAGGATTATTGTCCAGGCCCTGCTCCATATCGGAAGTTCAGGGCAACATCAAAGAAACAGTTGCACAGTTGGTGAGGATCTGCATTGCCCATCTTGTGGGGGACTGGTGGCTGCACAGGAGCATGTCAAGGATCAGGGTGGGCCCTCCCCAGAGGACACCCAAGACTGTTCTCTCATCCTTGGCAGCCCTAGGAGCAGGCGGGGAGCAGCCACACCCCCAGGCAGGGCTACCAATGCAGGCACTGCATCACAGGAGAAAGGACACAAAACAGAGGGATGTTGGCTCGGAGATGCTTGAGACTGAAGCCCTGCCTCGATGATGACTCTCAGGACCCAGGGGAAGGCTGCTTCCCATCCCTGAACCCTTCACAGGCAGCAGGGCTGCTCTGGCTTGGATGGGCCAGAGTGCTAGGAGGAGCCCATCTCTTGGTTCTTTGAGCTGGAAAGACATCGTCTCCCCTTCCCTCTGTGGTTCTTTGCTTTCATTCTTGGCATTGTTCTCTGTCTCCATCTCCTTTTTGTTCTTAGCACCTCTCTGCCCCTTTCTCTCTCTGTGTCTCTGCTCCTGCTTTTCTCCTCTCTACTCCCTCCCCAGAGCTGTCCTCCTCCTTCTTCCAGCTTCCTTCCATATGGCAGGTGAAGTCCTGAAGTTGACTGGCCAGAACTACAGAACAGTCACAGAAGCAGTCCCACATATGGGCCCTCTGGCTTCCCCTTCCTTGGTTCGCTCCTCTTGCTCAGGCTGGTGACTGGTTGCATCCAGAGTCAGAGGCTTCCCTGTCTCTATCTCCTTGCCCCAGGAGCTTGGACACACTCCTCTGGCCCCAACGCTCTCTCTCCCCTCCCCCTAAGTTCCTTTCTGGCTGGTTTGGTTGTATTTTGGGACAGGCTTTCTTGATACTGGAGCAGTATGATCATTGACTGGGGCATTGGCTTAGGGAGGAAGGAGGGACCACTGGTCTGCTTTGGTTCCAGGTCCTGGGCTCCAAGGCATTGGTGGGGCCAGCCTAGCTCACTGGAGCTCTGTGATAGCTAGAGAGAACCAAGGAGTGCTCCATCACCAGCAACTGCCTGAGGACCTCACGAGCCTGGTGGTTTAGAATGAGGTTGGGGTGTTTCTTGTGGTTCTGGATAAATGATCTCAATTATCAATCTTTTCCAGGGAGGAATAGTGACCCTGGCTACTACCAGACCTGAGACAGCCCCATAGTCTCAGTGGTGTCAGATCAGAGCTCAGACAGACCTCAAGTCACCCATGAAAGCTGAACTGCCCCTGGGTTTCCCCAGAGCTACAAGGCTGGGCAGAGGCCAGAGATGGGTCCTGGGCAGAGCTGTAGAGTGGGACACCAGACTCACACTGGGGATGCTAGAGCTGCTGTGATGAGAACAGGACTACATCTTGGCCATGCCCAGAATGATGCCTGACCAAGCAGAACTACGTTGGAGCTTCTCAGAGTCTGGAGGACTCACTCAGAATAAGACATGGGCCTCAGCGTGACCATGAGATAGGATCTGAGCCACATCTGCCACAACAATGTGCCTTGGTCAACTACACACAAGTGGTGTCAATCATGAAAAATAAGGTCCTCCCCACCTTTTACTCTCTACCTGAATGACTTCTTACCCATGAATTCAACCAAGATTTATCCAGTGCCCACTATAACCCAGACACTGTCTACCCCATGGCTATCAATGACAAACACAAAAGCCTGCGTGCTGAGTGCTTTCAGAAAGACACAGGCACTCCTCATCATCAGGTCTTAGCTTATCTCTTTCCTGTTCCTTCTAGACTGTCAGGGGTGCCACATGTGCCCACAGTCCTCTGTCCTCCCCATCAAAGCCATTATCAACTGGTATTGCGCTGACTTTTTAATTGTCTTTCCTACTACAGCAGAGAGTCTCAATCCGGGCTGCACATCAGAGATACTTGGGCACTTGAAGACACTGATGCTTCAGTCCCTCCCTAGACCCATTAAAACAGAACACGGGGGTTGGAGGGGTGCGAGGCAGGGGTAGGTTTGGGGCACTGGTAGTTTTAAAAGTCCTCCCGCTGATTCTAGTGTTCACTCAGCGCTGGGAGCCCCTGTGGGGAGCAATGTCTGCAGGGGAAGACTTCTTCACCCTCTGCCCACCCCCTGCTCTCCTCGAGACCCACAGTCCTGGGGCAGCAGTGGACACATGCCCCAGAAGCCACCAATCCAGGAGTTCCCAGTTATTTGGAATAGTGATATGGAGAGACCAGATTAATGAGCTCTGTGTGTTGAACTAAGTGCAAGTAACAAGACAAAGAAGTAAGCAGAAGTGTCTCAGAGGGAAGCAGAGATGGAAGACCATGTAACTAGAGTAGGGGGCAAAGGCGGGCTGCAGAGGTGGTTCCTGGTCCTTGGAGCCCCAGACACATGTTCTCTCCTTGGGTTCCACTAATTACCACTGTAACTATTCCAGAAGAGTCCTCTCTTTTGCTTAAGCTGTTTTGAATGGGCTCCTGTTCCTTTCAAATAAAGGGTTCCCGACCAAGAAATATCCCAGAGCCTGGCACTGTGCCTCGGCCTGGGTGCAGAGTAGTCTTCATTTGCTGAATGGGTGACTGAATGCATTTGTCACCACGGCACAGGAGCCCAGCTTATTAACTGATTAATAGCAAAAGCTACAAAGCAAGTGGCATTGAATTTGCTTCTCAGGCCTGAGTAGTCGAGCCGGCTGGAAGAGTATGGGCACTGGCTTTTCATGAATGAGAGCTGTGACTCTTCAGGGAGAGCAGGAGGAGACTCACATTGTAAAGGCACTGAGCAGTCCTGAGATGAAGGAACCTTTTCTGGAACTTATTCCACCGTGGAACCCTTTTGTTTTCATTTTTTGGAAGATCTATCAACATTCCTTAAAATCAGTGTTCTGGGGGATCCACTTTAGGACCCTGGGGTTGTGGCACATGCCAGGGTTTGGAGTTGCCAGACATGGGTTCAAATTTATTATTTGGCCTTGGAGTCTCCAACATGTCTCTACTTCTGTGGACCTGTTTTCTCTTTCACAAAATGGGGAGGATATTGCCAACCTCACAGAGTTGTTTAAAACAGGTAATTGTGAGAGCTTGTGGTTCATAGAAGTGCTCCATAAGGGTTTTTAAACCACTTGAATCATCTTCAAAGTTCAAGTGATGGATCTCATCAACCTATCAGCAGAAAATTACTAGGAAACACACAAGCACATCATTCACATGTGTGTGTACAAACAATGTCCCCTAAAATTCATGTCTACCTGGAACCTGTAAATATGACCTTATTTGAAAATAGGGTCTTTACAGATGTAATCAAGTTAAGATGAGGTCATACTGGATTAATAAGAAGAGGTCCTAATAAAAAGAGAAATTTGGACACAGACATACGGGGAGAAAGCCACTTGAAGAGGGAAGCAGAAGTCAGAGAGATGCATCTACAAGTCAAGGAATGCCAAGGACTGCCAGCAGTCATTAAGAGCTAGAAGAGACAAGAAAAATTCTCCCCTAGAAAATTCAGAGGGAGCTTGGTCCTCCTGATACCTTGCCTTCAGACTTCTAGCCTCCAGAGCTGTGAGAGAGTAAATTTCTGTTGCTTTACACTAAAACCCAAAAACCCCCACATGTAGGGGCACACACGATCCAGCCACTGCTGTGAGGGTGAGGCCTTGTAAACTGAATAGTCATAGTTGTGTGAGGATCAAAGGATTACTATGAATCAGAAATTTTTGGCATTCTTTGCATCACCTTCAGCTTGTCTCTTTCTCATTCCTGATGTTCAACTAGCACCAACTTCTTTGCTCTTTATAGCTCCGGAATCTGTGCCTTCCTCCATCCTCACTGCCACACCCTGCTTCCAAGGCTTCATCATCTCCCCTTGGACCATTAAACTGCCCTCTTCTGGTCTCCCTGCCTCTGGTCTCATTCCTTCACATTCATCCTGCTTGGCTAGAGTCCAGACTCATGTCTAGGCCTCTGCTCATTGCCTCTTCCAAGAGGAGAGGTGGGCTGGGTCAGCTGCAGAGTGGACGCTATCATTCTTGGTCAACTCCACCCCTTACTAGGTTCCACTCTGATGCCCTGGTCAGGCAGGGCCAGCTTCTCCCCAACTGGGTCCTGGCTCTTCCCTCCTGGTCCACCTTTGGCGCCCCCCAGCTGGCCCTGTGCCTCAGCCAGCCCTCTCTGCCAGATGCTGCTCGATATCCCAGTCCAGAGAGAGCTGTGATAGAGAGAACCTGATGGGCCTCAGCTCTGTGTATGTATGTGTATACATGCCCTGGCCTGGAGTCCATCTCTCCCCTCTCTTCCCTCAGTATGGGGCCATCTATCCAAGCCCCCGTTAGGTCCTCCTGGACACCCCAGATCCCTTTTCCACCTCTCACCCTTAGAATCCCAGGGGAAGTCCCTCTGTTCTCCAGCCCTTGGAAGGACAAGTCCTGTTCTGACCTGTGCCAGGCCACCCCAGAGTCTTCTGGTCTTTCTCTCCGCTTCTGCAGCGCAAGACCTGTTTATCTACTGCTCATTCCTCCCACCCTGGCTGCACCAAGCTTGTGCCTGGCACACAGTGGGGCTTCACTGCATGTGATATTTCCCAAATGGGCCTGCTTGATTGGTGGAAGTATTGGCTTCTACTGTCCCACTGGTGCTCCCACACAAATCTAGAAAGGACTGACCTACTCTGCCCCACTCACAACCCCCCACTCACCTGATGTGGCTCCACAAGGGGTCTGGACCGCACTTTATGACCCTCTCCCCTGATACAAGTGGCCTCATTACACGCAACCTCTGCCTCTGAGTTCTCCAGTCTGAGTCTTCCTAGGTTACTGCACCAGGACCTCTGCTCCATCCCCCAGCCAACTGCCTGTCTCAGGCCCCTGTCTAGCTCCCCGTCTCCTACGGGGCCTGAGCCATGCACTGTTCTGGGCCCCCCACCAGCCTAGGCCTCAGGCCTGCTGCTGGGGACTGGCCTCCTGGACACCCTACCACTCGCTCACCTACACTCCCTGCCTCCCACACTGGGAATGGGGATGAAGGAGGTGGGAGGAGTGCCTGCAATGTCAGAGCTTAAAAGCCTGGGGAAAGCTACTCACCCTCAGAGTCAGCCTTGAACTAGGCAGTGCTTGACCCATGGCCTGGGGGTCTGTGTCAGTGAAGCCCTCCAAGCTTCTGCTGCTGAATGGTCTGCTCTCACGTATGTTACTCTAGACCCTAGGAGCCATGGCCACAGATGTCACACTTAGCTGGTCCTGCATGAACATTCTTCAATCTATCACTCAAGAAATCTGCCCTTCATTTTCCCACCAACCATCTCTCTAGATGTTTGCTGAATGAAGGAATGAACTCCAGCCTAGACATGTTTGCCATTCAACTTCTGTTGGTAATAGCAAAGGACCACAAATTACCCAACTGTCCCTCAAGAAGAGATTGGCTAAATAAGCTACAGCACATCCACACAGTGGAATACTATGCACCTGTAAAAAAGGATTAGGATGATCAATTCACTCACAGAGAACTATCCCCACAATATAGTGAGAAGACAAGGTATAGAACAGTGTTTATAGTATGTTACAATTTGTATAATTATACACACATGCATATATATGTCCACATATCTACATATATTTGCACATATTTGTGCATATATAACCTCTCTGGAAGAATGCATAAGAAACTGGTAACAATGACAACCTCTAGGGAGGAGAATTGAGTTGTTGAGGTCAGAGGTGGGAAGCAACATTGTTGCTGTATACTTCTTTCTAACTTTTGAATGTTGAATCATGATAATGTATTGCCAATTCTAAAATTTTAAAGTAAAAGAAGGCACGGGCTATTTGAAAGTGCCTGACTCACTATCTGCTCCCCACTGTCTCCAAACCACACCCTGCACTGTCTGGTCCATCTTTCTAGGACCCCACCGTTCCAGCCTCCTGAAGAATGGTCTTCGCCGAGCATGCTCAGGCTGCCCTGAAAGCCAACAGGAGCTGCTGCTGGAGTAGATCCCTGGATTTGCAGAGATTCTTCCCCTGAGGTCATCATCAATTCCCTCCTGGCTCCCTTTATACGAGCCCCTGGGACACAAGTGCTCTTGCCTGATGAACTGGACCATGTCTTTCCAGGAGGCAGCGGGTGTCCATAACCAGCCTGTTTCCCTCTTTGTCCAGGCTACCAGGAAGCTGCCAGATGTAAGTCCTTGCCTCTTCTCACTTGCGCCCCCACAGTATTGCTCTCCTCCCCTCTTCCCCATTGAAGATCTGACTAAAGGTGTAGGGAGCCCAGCTGGCAACCAGGGTGGCCAGAGAGCAGAGCAGGCCCAGTGCGGGGGCAGAGAGCGTGGAAGGACAGCAGCAGGCTTGAGGTTGAGAAAGCTACGTACTGACCAGGTTCTCCCAAAATATTTTACTAACTTCCTGAGTTGGGCTAAGAGCCTGAGAGGCATCTAAACAAAGTTGGTTATATTTCACTCATATAGTCTGACAGGGGAAAGTCAGTCTAGATCAGGTTTCTCTGAATTTCTAGATGGGTTTTTAGAATACTGGCTAAGGTTGCTAAGGATTCATTCAGTCATTCATTTGCTCTTCTAAAATTAATTTTGAAAGGCTTTTAAGGTCTGAGTTGGATTGTCCAATTTGAAAAAATCCAAATTCAACTAGGACATATCTTTTTGATAATAATTATCTCACTTTTCAGGAGAAAGAAGTTGCATTAGTCCTGGCAGATTAGTAAGATGTAGTCTTTAAAGTATAAACTGCCAAATTTAACAATGGGCCTGGATGTCCCTGACTTTAATGACCTGGAACGGGGAGGCCTGGCTCAAGTTCTGACTCTGACAGTAATGAGCAGTGAGTGCTCGGGGCCTGGCACAGAACAGACCCTCGGTAGGTCTCTGTTGAGGGATTGAGCTCCGTTGATCTGAGCTTCATCTGCCAAATGAGGACTATGTCTATCCCCACACCATAGTCACTGCAGGCGTCCTACGGTGGTTAGAGGAGATGCTTCGCGTGGTAAGGACTCTGATGTCTGTAATCTGAAAAGGCGCTTTATCTGGGTGACGGCTGGAGAAGAAGGTATGGAGACAACCCCTGGAACTTTTCTAGGATGAGGCTCCCCACCCCCCACTGCTGCCCACCAAGCCCAGGGTGTGGCAGCCGCAGAGGGTGTGGATGCAGGCCCAGGGATGGTTTTAGCGGCACAGCGCAAGCATGGGCTTCAGCGATGTGGTGACACGGGGGGGGGGGGGGGGAGTGCAGGGGACCCTTCGGTGCTCACGGCACTCCCCGAATTCAGGCCTTTGCTGCCGCTCAGTTCTACAGCCATCTCTTACCTGGCCTCCTGCCTCAGGAAGGGTCTTCCTCTTGCTCATTCTCACCCTGCAGTGATCAGAGCAGCCCTTCTCTTGCTTAGAGCCTGTGCTGGCTCCCAACTGCACTGGGGGAAGGCCTGCACTCTGTAACATGGCACACAGGCTTTAGGGGTCAGCTTCGGCCTCCTCGGCAACCTACATGGTCTGTCCTACATGCCCTTTCTTGGTGGAGCCCCCTTGATGCCCTAGGCTGGGGGCGGTGCCCATGCTGGATTCCCATGGTTCCTGGGCTTTCCTTTGTACCAGTGCTGAGCAGCCTGTGCTGTCCTTGCTTACTGGTGGGCTGTCCCTCACTGGATGGTGAGTTCTTCCAGGGCAGGCCCTTGCCCTTTGTCCCATCCTCCCAAGGCTAGGCAGCATGGGCTTGCTTCTAGGAGACACAGGTAAATCTCTGGGGAACAAATGCCATTGACGCAGCGTTGATGTTCTCAGAATGCCACTTTGACATTTCAAATTCTCCTTGTTAATTCTGGGGAAGCCCAGTGGCCAAAGAGCTTCTGGTGATACTTGGTCAAGGTGACAGAGTCACTCAGCTTAACGAAAAGAGGGGCGGCCTGGCCAGGACCCTGCCAGCTCAGCACATCTCTGTCTCCTGATAAACCCATCACGAAGGTCCCTTTGCCTTTCTCCTCAGCTGCTGCATGTGCGTGTGTGACATGATCAGATTTCCATTTTGGAAAGACGGTTCCAGCTGCAGAGAGGTGAATGGATCGGGGGCACACAGTGGATTTAGGGACAGTGGATGACAGTCGTGCTGTTCACCCAGTATTTCTGGTGCTCTGCTGGCAGGCACGTGGTGGGTCTGCACTTCCTCACTGCCTCCAGACTGAAGCCATGTGACTTGTCTTGTCCAGTGAACTGTGGTCAGAGTGAGTCACTTGTGGGTGGAAGCTGTAAGAGCCAGGGAGAGATCTGCCACATCCCCTCCTCTCTGCAGAGATGACTGTGGAGGCAGGTGTCAGAATGACTATCAGCCTGGATCCCTGAGAAATCACAATGAGCAGCACCCTCCTATCAACTGCAGGGGACATAAAGCATGAGCAAGAAATCAACCAATCTTGTGTCAATGGAGATTTCGGGGTTGGCAGTTACTGCAGCATAGCCCAGCCCATGCTGACTAGTATGCTGGTTAGGAGCCCCCCACCCAAGCCCAGATGTAAGATGATGGCAGCCTGGAAGAACGCAGTGGAGGAAGAGAGGGACCTAAGTGGCTGGGTCTGAGAGCGATTAAAGAGTAAGACTGGCAGGGCCAGGGGATGCTGTTGCCACCAGGGATGGAGGAGTTCCTGCAGCAAGCATTTTTCCTCTTTTAGAAGCATTCTTGCTCAGACTTTTCCAGAAACCCACAGCTTCCCTCAGTTAAGATTTACCATCCTTTCTTTATGTCCACGGTCAGGGATTGGGGCTGACTTGTTTCAGAACTGCCAGAGCGCCAGGTGACCTGAGTCGTCGCTTCATTGAGAAAGAGCCTGGTCATAAAACTGAAGCTATAACAGCTACAATTTATTGATAAGACCTACCGTGTGTGGTAGGGCTTGATAAATAGCACTCAGTTTAACATCCAAAACGGGGCTGTGAGGCAGGCTCTGTTATGGTCTCCATCTCACAGATGGGGAAACTGAGGCTCAGAGAGCTTGAAGACCTTCTCAAGTGAGAAGGTGGAAGAGCCAGGATCCAAAGTAGTCTGTGTGGCTCGAAACCCACAGTTTTTACCTAATGTGCCTCATTGCCAAAGGTGGAATAACTCCTCAATGAATGAGCTGGGAATCGAGGTGATGTGTTGGAGGGGGAGTGCGCTCCCTGGTGAGCGGAGCATGATAGTGGGGGCGTCCCAGGCTCCCAGCTGCTCCCTGCACGACAGTCCACCCTCACGGAGGCGTTTGGGCGTTGGCACTGTTTTGGGCCCCTGTCAAGTCCATGCGTCACCAACGCTCCTGCATAAACATCAGGAGCTGAGTCCTGTTCTTGGCGTGTGCACTCAGGCACCGGCTCCAGGCTCCCATGGATTCCAGGGAAACCGTGTGGGTGATGCCTAGGTGAGTTCTCCCTCAATGCTCATGGGATTCAAGTTGCAAGGTTCCCAGCAAAACAGAAACAAAAGCTGCTTCACAAAAGTCACCGAAGAGACAGCGACATATTTTCACTTGCTATTAATTCTCTTCTGTTCTCCATTTATCTTGGCAGAGGACACTCCAGCTCAGTCTTTACGTTGTTTGTGGCTGAAGAGTTCAGGTTTTGGAGTCAGGGAGACCTGGGTTCACGTCCCAGCTTTGCCATGCACACGGTCTGGAACCTTGAACAAGTTACTTACCATCTCTGAGCCTCAGTTTCGTCATCTCAAAAATGGGTTAACATGAACAGTGATGGCTTCCCAGGGCTGTTGGCACGATTAAGGAGGCACAGTATGTAACACGTGTACTCCAGTTCCTGGCATATGGTGGGTGCTCAATGAATGGTTATTTATTGTTATTCAGTCTTTGTGGTCTAGTGTTTTGAAGTGCTCTGCTACAAGCTTATACACATCTAAATTAGTATTCATGGCACGTCAGAACTAAAGGCACTGAGCAACGACTTCTGGTGAAGCCAAACTTTTTCAAGCATTAATAAAGGTAAAATCTTACGTGGAACGCTAATATGTAAAGCAGTTAAAAGTGGGATTCCTCTGATTGATGTGGGGGTGTGGCCCCCAGGGCCACCCCTTCATCCTGATGGCAGCCCTCAAAGCCCCGGGGCTCCTAGAATGGCAGGAAGACTGTAGATCAGGAGAGCTGAATGACTGGTCCACAGTCGCCAGGTGGGAGGGAAGGTTCAGAACCCCAGCTCTGCTGTGCAGCCTGGGTAAATCCTCTGGGCTTCCTGTCCTCCCTCCGTGAAGGGGGAGTGACAATACCTGCTTGGCAGTGTCGGGAAATTGAGATCCGAGTGCAAATCTGCCAACAAGTTCATCTTCACACCTCTAGGTGCACTTGCAGAAGAGAAGGCAAAGGCTGCCAAGCCAGGCAGGTTGTGAAAGTGTCTAACATAGGCAGATCCCAGAGGGACCACAGGAGGCTCTGCCCAGCTGTCACTGTCCTCAGCTAGCTGCGCCTCCTCTGCTGTGCACCTGGAGGGTACATCACTTCATTCCAAGGGCTCTGGGCCACAGGGCAGCTGCCTGCAGACCTCTGAACACCCCTTTCAATAAGTCCCCGCCTTTAGAATTATGTTAAGTGAAATAAGCCAGTTAGAGAAGGACAATCTCTGTATGACTCCACTCATACGAGGAATTTAAAAATGTGGGCAAAGAGAACAGATTAGTGGCTTCCAGGGGAAAGGTGGGGTGGAGGGTGGGCACAAAGGGTGAAGTGGTGCACCTACAACACGACTGGCAAACAATAATGTACAACCGAAATTTCACAAGATTGTAACCTATCATTAACTCAAAAAAAAAAAAAAAAAAACCTCAGTAAGTCCCTGCCTTTAGCACATACTGTCATTTGCCTCTGGGGCTCCATTTGTCTCTGTGATCAGTATTCTCACCATGCCTGGGAAGAGACTAAAGCCTTTTTCTGGGGTCAGCCCTGGTTGCCTAGCGGTTAAGTTCGGTGTGCTCCACTTTGGCGGCCCGGGTTCAGTTCCCAGGCACGGACCTACACCACCTGTCAGTGGCCATGCTGTGGTGGTGACCCACATACAAAATAGAGTAAGATGGGCACAGATGTTAGCTCAGGGAGAATCCTCCTCGGCAAAAACAAAAAATAAATAAAGTCTTTTTCTGCCCTCAGGCATCTCAAACTTGACCTCTTGAGAGGGGACTCATCATCGTCCACTGCCCCCAAGTCTGCTCCTCCACCCGTCTTTCTCTCTTAGCAGGTGGCCCCGCATCTACCCAGGACTAGGTCAGAAATGTGGACATCAGGTTTCATCCAGTCCAATTGGATGGCAGGTCCTACCAGTTCTCCATCTGAGTATCTCTTAATAAAGTCTCTATCTTAAAGACATCACTCTTTCACCCTTTCAGGGCTTTGACATCTCTTACCAGACTATTAGTAACAATAGCCCTCTAGCTAGTCTCTGGCCTCTGCTGGTCTCCTGCTCTCCTGGAGCTTTTGTTCTAGAGGGGAGGACGACATTCACCAGCCAAACATGTCAAATAACCACAGACTGTGACAAGCGATGTGGATGAAGGACAGTGCTGTAAATGCCCGTGATGGGGGAACCTGGGGCTATTCTAGCTCCTGAAGTGAGGATGACTCTGAGGCTAAGACCTGCAAGAGAAGGAGTTGTTGGTCACTAAAAGGGCATAGGGGTGGGAGATCATTCTAGGCAGAGGAAGCAGCTACTGCAGAGGCCTTGAGGTAGGAAAGATGAGGCTTATGTAGGGTGAGGAAGGGGGAGAAGGGGAGGGGAGGGCAGGGTTAGGAGGTGGGCAGAGGCTAGATTCCCCTGGGTCCTCCAGGGCATACTTGAGAGTCCGCATGTTTTTCTAAAGACGATGGGAGCCACTGAGCTTTCAGTGGCTCAGTCCATGATCTAATTGTAGTTTATAAGATCACTCTGGCAGCTTGCTATGCGGAGGGGGGACCTGGAGTGCGGTGAGGCAGGACAATGTGAGGGCATTCAGTCCATCAAGCAGATGGCAGGAGCTCCTGCCGAGGCAGGGGCAGGGGCAGGGGCAGAGGTGAGTCTGGGACTGTTTAGGAGAGAGAATTCCCAGCACTTGGTGAGACCAGGAGCGAATCTAAGGAGGGCTCCCCATCCACTGTGAACACTTTGAGGACAAGGATTAAGTTTTATTGTTTTCTGGATCCATTGCACCTACCACAGATCTGGCACTGAGAGCCAAAATGTTTACTGCACGGATAAATGGTGGTGAGATTTTAGTTTAGGTTTGTCTATGTACAGTCTTTTCCTGGCCCTAGCCCCCCTGTCCCCAAGAAGAGGGACAGTGACCTGGTACTTCCTTGTTCCAATTAAAGTATAATTACTGAGCCTCTTCAACCTTGTTCCAGCTCTAGAAATGTTTGGGGGATGCATGGGGAGATGGGCACCTCACACAGTTAATCCTGGGGCCTCACGCCTGCCAGGGCTGGGCCTGGTCTGGGTGGGGGGGGAGCCTTGCTGGCCTTTCCACAGTGCAAGCAACCCCAGTCTGAGTCGCTGGCACTCCACGCACACTGGTGTCCCAGGGTCCTGTGTCTGAGGGGTGTTGCGTTTAGACCAACCTTATTCCCCTGTGTTCAGGTTTGCTTTTCTCTGACTGGCGGAGAGGGTGAATGTGCTAGAGCAACAGGAGGGAATGCTTTGTGGCAAAGACAGATAGCTGCAGAGTGAGAAAGCCAGGGAACCAGTCTTACTTCAGCCACTGTTGCTAGGTGGCACCAATGGGACTGTTTCCCTATCTGTCAAATGGGCACGCTCACCGCCTTAGGGCTGTTGTTGATCTGATCCACTGGGCCAGCCCGTAATGTGTCCTGTGATTGGGGACCGGGGTGGAGCTTTGGTTTGTCTCCAGGGAAAGGCACCCATGAGGCACCCATGGTGGGTAGGGGTGGACAACAGGTACTACAGGCCCCCAGCTTCTGGAGCCTCCACCCACATCACTGCTGAGGTTCTGGCTGAGGGGATCTGTCTGTATCCCTTCGGTCCTAAGTGAATCAGGAAGAGCCTGGTGTTCACATTTGACCGCTCCTGCTTCGGGGGTAAGGAGAGTGCTGGGGTTGGTTTGGTCACGTCCTCCATTGAGAAGCTGGGGCTGGAAGCTTTACTGCAGGGGGCTCAGAATGAGAGTGGGAAGAGGCAGTCTGGGGTGACTCCACACCAAAGCGGGGCAAGGAACACCAAGGGTCAACCTCTAGGGAAGCCGAATCCAAACTCTAAGTCCAGGCACCTGTGCCTTCAGTGTGTGGTCTGGAGGGTCGGCACAAGAGGAGGTCAGGACTGAGTGAGCAGGGCTCAGGCCAAAGAGGCGCCTTGCAGCTGCCAGTGGGCACAGGCGCATGGCTGTGCCAGTCTGACTTCATGAGGCCTTAGGATCCAGGCCAGAGTTCCAGGACGGTAGGGCTGCACCAGATGCAGTCAGACCTACGTAGAAACAGCCAGATGAGAGTACATAATGTTAGGATGGGCCTGGTGCTTGGTTCCGGGGCTCCCAGAGCACCCTGCATATCCTGCTACGAGAGCATCTTCTCAGTGCGGGGTGCCCATCTTTATGTGGGTTTATTTTCCCTGGGGGCTGGGGACTGTGACATCCAGCTTCTTAAGCCTGTGACATAGCTCAGGGCCTGGACCAGTGCCCAGTCAGTGCTCAAGACATGAAATGTGGAATTAACAGATGATATACCAAGTTCAGCTCAATAAGCATTTCCTGTGCACCTACTATGTGCTCCATCCCTAACTCATCCCTGCAACTGGGGAGGTTCCCAGCCAATATTTGGTTTGTACTCCTTCAGAAACCATCCCCAGTCCTTCAATGTGGAAGCTCTGCTTGGACCCGAGGAAAAATTACATCCTGCTAAAAGCAAGTCTTTCCTAGATTCTAGCCAGTCCTGTCAAACTGAGAGCCTCTTGGAAGTCTCATAACATGGGCACTCCGCCACATGTGCGGCAGGTTTCTAGAAAGGCTTCCTGTGGGCCACATGCAAGGCAAACTCAGTCACAGAATGGCTTGCAGCGAGGCCTCTCATGCTGGGGCTCTGTGGGTGCCGTGGGACACCCAAGTCAAGGAGAAACAGGGAGCAGCTGCTGCGGCCATCAATTTTACTCGAAGATTTAGAAAAGAAAATGTTACAAATTTTTGTGGACATATACAGGCTAAAGGAGCAGGATCCGCTTTCTACATGAGTCAAACTCTCGCTCTGGAGTGGAATGGGACGTCTGTGTAAGCAGATGAGATGAAGCATGGTTCTTTAGCAGAAATCAGTGCCCAAGCGGGGTAGCACCCGACCATCACCTACTGCACTCAACCCTATTCGTTTCTCTTGTGCCAAGAGGGCTACTTTCGTGGATACGTGTGAGGCTCTCCAACGGGTGGTATTCCAGTGAAACGGCTCTGAGCATGTGTGCACATCATCAGTTGGTTCTGCACTCCTGTGCCTCCCATAAGCCACTGCTAGCACGGCCCAATACCGGAGCCAAGAGTTAATGATCTGGAATCAATGTAGGATCTCATTTTCAGGAATTCTTAGAAAATAGATGAAGTCTAGGTCTGATTCTGCCACTGACTTACTCTGTGATGTTGAGTAACTCTCTTCCCTCTCTGGTCTTCAGTTTCTCTATCCGTAAAATGGGAAGGATGGGCTGTACAATCTTTCTGAGGTTCCTTTCACCATTAGCATTCTGTATTAGGCCTTTATTCCCTGCCCAGCTGGGTACAATTTAGATTCAACCAAGATTTATCTAGATCCAACTAAAATGTATTGTGAGCATACTTTCATATACATTCTTTATTTGTGTTCTCAAAACCCCAGAAAGGTAGGTCTTATTATCTTGATTTTGTAGATTACAAAACAGAGGCTCAGAGGAATTTAGTGTGTTAACTGAGGTCACACAGACAGGATGTTGCAGAGCTGAGATCTGGTCTCAGGCCTGTTTTTGGCTTTGTGTCCAAGGGGCTGAGAACAGACGCTGTGTACTCAATAGCAATTCAGCTTCCTCCACCCCTCCCTCCCTGTCTGCCGAGGAGCTCAGCTCTAGGCACCAGTGTAGGGGGTTGAGGGATAGAGATGGGCTCTGGCCGGGGATGTAGGCCACTGGTAGGTACTGGTGGACTTTGGCTGGTGAGAGTTGGCAATGTTCTGGAAGGCTGGCGAGGGCAAGTTATCAAGGGCTGAGAGCAGTGTCTCTGGCCCAGCCTGGGTCTGGCTCTCCCAGGTGAGTTCTCTAGGCCCCATTTGTGCCTTAAGCTTAAGGAGCTGCCTGCTTTTTGCTCTGCTTTGCCATCTGGGAGCCCCTACCTGCCATGTGGCTTGTCATTCCCAGAGACCCACCCTCAAACATTCTTGTCCACATTTCCCAGCACCCACAGGCTGAGGTAGGGAAGGAAGCAGTGTGCTGCAGAGACTGAGCTCAGAGCTCTGTCTTGACAATGAGGAGGGCAACTTCAAGTGAGGCTTTTATTGCAGCCAATTCAATCACCACCAGTCTGCATGCAGCAACCACTTTTGAGATCTCAGTTCTCAGAACCATGAGGTGGCCTCAACACCTGGTATGACACTGGGCAAGTAAATTTCTCTCTCTGGGCCTTAGTGTCCTCATCTAGGCACTAACCAGCTGGTTGGGCCCATGGATCTCCAGTCCTTCCCAGTGGTGGCATTTTAGGATTCACTATCTTTGACTTTACCTTCCCAGAGGCAAGAGGACAGACCAGATGCCTCTGAAGGGTGCATCAAGCTTAAAAATTACCCTCTCTCCCTGCCAGGATGCTCCCATTGGGCAGCCGCAGGTGCTGCTCCCTCCCTCCGCACCAAAGGCGCACCACCACCAGCCCAGGCCCCTGCAGATCCAGGCCTGGCACTTCAGTGTTGCAGCTCCGGCAACGCGAGGGCAGCGCTAAAGCCACCGCTGCGGCGACGGCGGAGGCTCAGAGGGCGGGGGAGGATAGAAGCGCCCACTTGTCCCACGGCCCCCGCAGCAGCCCTGGCCCTAGCCCCGTCGCGTCGGGGGGGTGGGGGGGTCCTTGGAATCCCTCGGTTTGTTGCTTGGGCCTGGGGCCAGCTGGGAGTCCATCACCGGTTCATGGCATCTGAGGCCCCGCAACCCCCCAACTTGGCAGAGCCAGCCCAGGCTCCCAACTGCAGTGAGGCAGGGAGCTGCGGAGCGGGGACGCCTCGGTCTCGCCCTTCCCATGCCTAAGCGCGGGGAATTACACCTCTCAGGTCTGGGGCAGATGATCGCTATCCGGGCCTGAGGGGTGAGAGTAGGGGTTGGGAGGATCATTTTTGGCTGGATGTGGGTCCACGTTCATCGGCTCTGTCTAGTCCTCTCGACACCATCTCCCGCCGCATCTCCGCGTCTCGGCCCCTCTGTCCCCGCCTCCCATGGAGCTCGCCAAGCGAAGAGCAGCTGCAGCCCGCACCTACTCCCTGTCCGCAGTCGCTGCCCACTCTGCCCCGCGGGAGCTCACCCTCCCGCTTGGGCCAACCCTCCCCTCTTGCCGAGGGCGCCGAGGATGCCAAGAGTAGAGGGACCAAAGTTCGGGCGCCATCGGCCGGCCGGATGAAGGCCCTGAGCCCCAAGGGCCGCGGTCTGGACGCTGGGAGGTCAGACACCGTGCTTGCCTCACCTGTTTCTCCAGTGGCTCCTTGGCCGAGAGCGCAGGCTTGGGGGAGGGCGCGCGGTCGCAGACGCAGCCCTCCAGCAGGTAGAGCCCTGAGGGCCTCGAGCTGGAGTCGCTCTCGAAGTAGAAGAGCAGATTCTGCAGCAGCGCGAACCACTTGGTTTGCCATTTTGTGTTGTCCGAACTCCGCTTGCTCAGGTAGCCTTTGCGCGTGCCGTCCTTGCGCGCTAGCAGTCCTAGGGACGCGACGTGGCCATCGTTCAGCCGGATCCCCTTCTGCATGGTGCTCGGAGGCCAGCTAGACCCCACGCGCTTACATCTTCTCCGCGCGGCACCCAGCAGCTCCCTGTCCGTGCGCGCTGCCTCTCTCTGGCGCTCGCTCCCTCGCTCCTTCTCGCTCTCCCCTCCCCGCAAATATCTACACTCCGGGATCTGGCAATGAGCCGCGGCTTCTGGAATCCAGATGTACAATTGCCCACCGGAACCTTTTCTCCGCTCCCAGAACCACCGTGCCGCTCGACCCTCCCCCGGCGCAGGGCAAACTGAGGGACTGGAAAGCTGCGCGCTGGCGAGGGGCAGGCGGAGTCATGTGACGCCGATCCCTCGAAGAGCCCGTTTCGGCAGCGCGGACAGGGACACACGCACGCAGCCCGCCGAGGCGCAGAGCTGCGCGCAGGCTGCACCTTGGCGCCTCCTCCCCCTCCCCGGACACACACACGCACGAACACGAATCCTGTCCTCCCTCCCCTGTTCTCTCCTTCTCCCCTTTGGGTGTTAAAAAGGAATTCAGATCAATTTTCATTTAACCGAGTGGAATCCCGGAGGCTCGCCATCCCGGGAGTTTGCGTCTCTGTGCCCCACCGCGGCGCAGTGTAGATCTGGGGCGAAGTCCCAGTTGTCATTTTCTTCTCCAAAGGCTTCCTCCTGGTACTTAATTTTTCTAATCTGAGGTGGATGGAGGAAGGTGGATGGCGAAATGGATCTGAAATAGCTTTCAGTCCTAATATTTGCGTAGTCGGCCAGGTCACTCCTGGCGATTCCTCAGCGACTTGCGGACAATACAGGGGGTGAGATGGAGAGGGGAGAGGTGAGCGGTGAGCGCTTATTTTATTTTATTTTGAGTGTTTCCATAATTACCAGCGCCACCCCTGCGTCCTGAGGTCTGGCTGGCGAGCCGCTGCTATGAGTTGTCTGCAAATACCACCCCCCCCCCCCCCCAAGCCTGAAGGCGGGCTTCAAACACAGGCGCCGGGGACCATGGGAGCCTTCAAATAGCTGCGCTGGCGCAATGATACCTTAATGATAGATTTTCCGTTCTTATTTTTAGCTTCCATTCGCCTACACAGTTACACGGCATTTATCCGAGAACGTCACAGCGCCCGCGTGCTGCACCGGGAGGGCGCGCGGGCCGCCAGGCGAGCCAGGGCGCCCGAGCGGGGAACGCGCACCACCGTCTGCCGCAGAGGGCAGCGGCCTCGCTCGGACTCGGAGCGGCGCTCAGCCCGGCCCTCTCTGTTTGCAGCCGGGATGGGCGGCCGCGCAGCCCTGGAGAGGAAGGGAGGAAGGGAGGACAATAATTTTTCAGCGCCGAACCTGAACCTGCGGGCACCCTTCCCCCTCCCCTCACACACACACACAGACACACACACAGACACACACACACAGACACACACACGGTCAGGCGCTAGGGAAGGCGCCTGAGAATCGGGTAGCCCTGGGTAGGCCCACGGGAGTCCACGGAGAGAGCCCGCAGCGGAGGAACTGGAGCTACCGCCGCCCACTCTAACCTGGGCACAGAGGCGCAGGCCTGCGTTCCTCGGGTGGGGCACATTCCGAGGGAGGGACTGACCGTGTTAACCTTACTTTTCCCTCTCAGTACCCACACTCCGGACACGGAACTCTCTCCAAGGACCAGGTGAGGCTGATTTTTCTTCACGAATAACGAAAACAAAGAGGGGGAGACAGCTAAGACTTCCTTTAGCCTTGATTTTCCCAAGAGGAACCTTACACTGTGAGCACCTTTTCTTCTCTTTTGCCCTCTTTGTGGAAGCAGAGTTTCCAGGAGTGGGGTTCTGCATCTGGGCTCTCTTCAACTAAACTCTTTAATTAGGAAGCCTGATATAGAGGCCAAGAAAACTTCAGGGAAAGGACACTGTTCTAAGTGTTTTAGATCAATTAAGTCATTTAATCCTCACACAGCCCGATGGAGTAGATACTCTCCACCCCAATCAGCTCCATTGTACAGATGGGGGAAACTGAGGCACGGAGGGGTTGAGTGACTTGCTCAGAGTCACTCAGCTAGGAAGTGGCAGAGGTGGGATTTGAACTGGGTAGTCTGTCCCAGATCTATGTAGAGCCTAGCGGGGGTCCCTCGGTTGTGGGGGGGGGGGTTGGCTTTTATCCTAAAAGGGAGCAGGATCTCTCAGGTGGGCCAGAATCAAGGTTGGAACCGTGTGGAGGCTGTTGTGACTGGGAGCCCTATGGGACATGAGTTCTGAACCTGGACCGCACATTGGAATCACCTGGGAACATTTAACAAGGACCCACAAAAGGCCATGAGTGGATTGTACACTTTCCTGAGTGATCTGAACGTGCAGCAAAGTTGGAGAACCACTAACATATGGCAGAACCAGTGATACAAGCCTACCCACATGAATCCCCTGGGATCGTGTTAAAATGCAGATTCTCATTCCAGGGCAGATTCCTGAGAATCTGCATTTTTAACAAGCTCCCAGGTAATGTGGCACTGCTAATCTGCAGACCACATTTTGGAGCATTTAGGGCTCTCAGGAGGTGGGAGGGGATCGGATTCAATCATTCATTCATTCACACATACCTCATCCCACCAGTGTTCGTTGAACCCCTAGCCTGTGCCAGGCCTTGGCCTGGGCCACTGAGGACACAGTGATAAGCAAAACACAGTCTCCGCCTCGAGGAGTTTAGACCAGCCCAAGGGTCTCTTCTCAACAGAGCCCTTAGTGTAGCAGCAGGAACACCACATTCCTCCGGGTCTGGGGAAGAGGTTCTGAGAGGCATAAACCAGGAAAAGAACTGAAAGCACTTCAGGGCGTCTCAATCGTGGTGCACTTTAGAACCACTTGGAAAGATTTAAAAAATCTCTGTGCTCAGGCTGCATGCCAGGCACTCTGAGGGTGGGGCTTGGGTGTCACTGCTTTTGAAAGCCCCCTAGGTGATTCCAATGTGCAGCCAGCACTAAGAACCACTTTCCTAAAGCTATGGCCAAGAAAATCCCCTCTCAACTTCCTCCCTCCTCACAGCTGGCATTGGGGAGGCTGAGTGGCCCCCTCTTGCTGGTCTTGGAGTTCCTGGTGAGAACTCCAGGAATTCCTGGTGGGGCAGGCCACAGTGGAAGGCTGGGCTTAGCTCAAAGTATCCATGTCAGAGAGAGGAGGTGGCAGCAGCCTTGACACTTTGATTACTCCCCTCTGAGCTCTATGCATATTGCTTTTTCTCCAGTCTCTGTGGGCAGAAACTGAGCAAAGCCTGTGAGTGGGCCTTCCGGGCATTCCCCTGATCTCCAGCTAGAGTTCAGGGTCCTTGGAAGGCACTTAGAGGAGGTGGCTAAGAAGACCTCATTTACCAGGCTGGCTCCAGTTTGGGCTGGGGTGGGGTGTGTCAGGGAGTGCGTTGAGGCACTGGCAGAGGTGGGTACATGTAGCTGTCTTGTGTGCTGTCCACCAGGCCTGAGGCAGACCCTCCCCAAAAGTTGGAGAGGGTGTCCACAGGAGTGCCACGAGAGCATCTGGGTGTTGCCTGGTTTCATTCCACATTCCCAATAAGGCTTTTGGACAAGAGTTAATAACCCCATTTCACAGATGGAGAAACTAAGGCCCAGAGAGTGGAAGCAATGTGCCCAGAGTCTTACAGGGAGGAGTTGAGATGAGGTGTCCTGACTACTCACACAGAGCTCATCCCAGAGGATCTCCCTCTCTTCCCACCTTCCAGCTCTCTGGGCTGAGCTCTCTGTAGGTAAGGAAGCAAAAAGGAGAATTAAGTATTTTGTTGGGTTTGACTCTGCATTTAGAAATGGCTAGTGGATGACAGGGGCATTGCCCAGTCCAAAACCCTGCTGAATCTTCATGGGAGGATTTTTGTTGGGCTTCTGGCTGAGCTCCACTTGGGCATTTGTTGAGATGGGTGTTCTGTGGATCTGACTGGTTTTGGGGCCCTGGTAAGTGGGGACTTCTGTGGTGTTTGTGTGTGTATGCAAGTTTCTGAGTGGTGCAGTGTGTACATGAGAGGTATATGTGTAGTGTGTGTGTGTGTGCAACGTTTAGAGAACCTTTGCTTTTTGGGCAACATATTCCAAAAGAAAAATGTAGCTTCCACATCACTTAAAAAGAAGAAGAATCGAGTGTGTGGAGGCAGAGGCATTTTTGGAAATGGAGGCTTCGCCCATGAGGGTTTACTGCTCCCCCTTTGGGCTCAGTCAGTTAGCTTTGCCCAGGCACCCATATGCAGACCCCAGCGGGTTACCCCTTTACTTTCTAGCCAGTGAAAATAGCCATGTTATTCCATCTGAGTACAAGGATGATGCAGGCTCTTGGTAAAAAATGAAGACAATGTAGGACACAGAGAGATAACTCCAATGATTTTCTTCTTTTGCTATCTAATTTTCTTGACTTTTTTCTATGCTAATATATTTACCAAAGTGGGCTTCTATAATACAGGCTGTTTTATAATCTCAATCTCTCTCAAGCTCTCTCTTTACTTACAGCGTGTGGGGCTATTTCTCCGTATTACCACAAATTTAATTAATAGATTCTTTATGATTGGGCATTTAGGTTGTTTTCAATTCATAGTTTTGGGAAATAATGCTGCCATCTTTGTATATGCATTTCCCTCCCTTAAGCTAAATTCCTGGAAGTGGCATTTCTAGGTTGGAGGAATGTGCATTTGAAACACTGGCCCATATTAACAGATTCCCAGAGACAGCCCTTACCATTTACATGGCCATTAACAGTGAACGAGACCCCATTTCTCCATCCATTTGTTAATCCTGGATGTTAATATTACCAATCTCTTAAATATTTGCCCATTTTGAAAGGGCAAAGATAATATCCCTTTCTTGTATTAATTTTCATTTCTTTTTTTGCTTGTGAGGGTAGACATTTTTTAATGTTTATAATCTTTCTCATTCCTTCTTTTGTGAATTTCTAATACCTCTTTTTTATGTGTGTTTATATTTTTCTTGTAGATTTATCACAGTGCTTTATATATGAAGGATAGTAACCATCAACCATCACATATGTTGCAAATAATTCCCATAGTTTGTTGCTTCTCTTCAATCTGTATATCTATATCCACAAATTATGTATGTCTTTTTATGGATTGTAAGAAATTTTTAAATTTGGGTGTAGACAAATCTTTTTCTTTTTTTAAAGATTGGCACCTGAGCTAACATCTGTTGCCAGTCTTCTTTCTTTTTCTTTCTTCTTCTCCCTAAAGCCCCCCAGAACATAGTTGTATATTCTAGTTGCAGGGCCTTCTGGCTGTGCTATGTGGGACGCCGCCTCAGCATGGCCTGATGAGCGGTGCCTCGTCTACGCCCAGGATCCGAACCAGGGAAACCCTGGCCCACCGAGGCGGATTGCCTAAAATTAACCACTCGGCAATGGGGCTGGCCCTGTATCTTTTTCTTTATGGTTTCCGATTTTAGACACCCTGCCCTTGTGCCAGATCCTTCAAGACTGAAATATATTTGCCCCTATTTTCTCTGTTTTTATAGTTTCATTTTTTCCATTCATAATTTTAATTCATTTGGAGTTTATTTTTGAGAGTGAGGTTGGGACCTGGCTTATTACTAATTTTTCTCAAATGGCTGGCAAGCTGTCCCAACACTAGTTGTTTAAATAATCCAAACTCTACCACTGATATGAAGTCGCATCTTTATCATATACCAAATTCTTGTCTATATTTGGGTCTATTTCCAATTCTGTCCCATTCTTCTATGTGTCTGCTCTTACACCAGTGACACACGATTTTCTTGTTGCTTTACCATCCATTTTGAAGTCTGGCAGTAGAGGAACACGCTCAGCACTTTTCTTTTCTACAGTACTCCTAAATATTCTTTTGTATTTATTCTTCAAGGTTAATTCATTACTCATTTTGTCAAGTTCCATAAAAGTCTCACTGAGATTTTGACTGGAATAACATTGAAAATATTTATTAATTAGGAAGAATAAATACTTTGAAGTTTTGTCTTCTTATTCAAGAAAGAGTATGTCATTCTAATTCTGTGTCCTTTAAAATATTCTGATAGAATTTTATATGTTTCTTTGTATGTGTCTTGCACATTTCTTGTTTAATTTATTTCTGAGTATTTTTCCTTTTGTGGTTGCTAATGGAAATATGATCTTTTTTCTATTTTTAAAAAACTAGACATATATAAGAAAGCTATTGCTATTTACATATTTATCTTGTAAGCTGCTGCTATCCTGAATTCTTCTTGTTTCTAACAATTTAATTTATCTGTTTGCATTTGCCAATTCAACAATTGGAATGCATTTTCCAATATTTAGGCATTCATGTATTTCTTAGATAAACTCCACTTAGCCATGGGGGATTTTTACATTATAATTGATTTATTTAGTTTGTTTATCTCTTCTCGGGTCAATCTTGGTAATTTAAACTTCCAAGATCATTTATTCACATTTTCCAATTTATTACATAGACCTGAACCAAACATTCTCTTACAATTTTTCTAATTCTCTCCATTCTGTGTTACTTCTCCTTTTTAGGTGCTGATTTTGTGTTTTTATATTACCTCTTTTCTTGCAAAAGTTTTAATTATGTCATTATTAAGACTTTAAATTTATTTAATTCTACTCTTTTTCTAGCTCGTTAATGTACACCTATATCTTTACTAAATTCTTTCTCCTACCTCCTTTAGATTTGTTTTGTTATTTTTCCCCAACTTCTTGAATGCTTAATTTGTTTATTTTCATTATTTCTTATTAGTAGCTGTCTAAGACTATGGCTTTTCTTTTGAGTAGAGATTTTTTACAGATCCAGTAGGTTTGCTATTAAATTTATGATTATCATAAATGGTGGATAGTTATCAAATTTTTCTTTTAGCGGTTAACGTTTTTTTCTTTTTTTCTGCTTTTTCTCCCCAAATTCCTCCAGTACATAGTTGCATATTTTAGTTGTGGGTCCTTCTAGTTTTGGCATGTGGGACGCCGCCTCAACACGGCCTTGCAAGTGGTGCCGTGTCCGTGCCCAGGATCCGAATCGGCCAAACCCTGGGCTGCTGAAGAGGAGCGCGCGAACTTAACCGCTCTGCCACAGGGCAGGCCCCAGTTATCAAATTTTAACTGAATATTTTCTGAATTTTTAAATAGATATTTTGGTTTATTTCTAGTTCTATTACATCGTGCTTAGAGAATGTGGTATTATTTCTACATTTGGGAATTTATTGCTGTTTTTGTTGTACCCTGTATACGGTTAATTTTGTGATTGTTCCATGGACCCTGGGAAAGAAACACATATTCTGTTCACAGGGTATAGAGTTTGATAAATACCTAGCAGCTCAATTTAATAAATTATATTTTTAAGGAATAAATTGCTAATTCTGACCTCTGTTCAGGACAGCTGGCAGCTGTGCACAGAAGCTACCGATGTTTGTACAGTTGTGAGCACCAGGGCTGGGAAAAGCTGATGTTCCCTTCTAACACAGTCCAGTGTCCCCATGGTCCAGCAACTTGCTAAAATCCAGAGCTAAGCAGAAGACCAGGAAGCAAACATAAGGGGCCTTTGAGTAGCCAAAAGGAAAACCACAGTGTCCACGTGCTCCAAAGCTCTGATATTACCAGAGTCGAGCTCCCTAAGCCCTCCTTCAACGCCTCTGCATTTACACTGTACACTGACTTCTAGTGAGCTTCGTTACTGGGCTTCTTAGTCCTCTGAGGATTAGGAGCAAAAAATTCACAGATGAGTGAACCAAGCATGTAGTTGATAGTAAATTAAAAAAAGCAGCTATCAGTCCTCCATGAGCACAGAGCATAGAGTATGTACAATTGTCCAACCACCTGTGTAATGAGTTTGTCGTTATTGGGCATCTCCCATTCGCCACTTCTCCGTGGCTCTCCACTCTTCTCCTGCCTGCTTTGTGTCCCAGGAGGCAAATATCGGTTCCTGGTCTCAACCCCATCAAGGGTTTCTGGTTGGGTTTGGCCCAAAAGAAACATTTTCCTGGAGGGAGAGAATGAATTTGGTGTTGCACCCCTCCTGTCAGGGGTGCTCTCCATGCAGCCTGGTGTCTAGGTTTCAGTGACTGTTCCCTCCCCTAACTCCTCAGGACAGAAGTGGTACTTACTCCAGGGCAGAGCAATATCTCTGGTGTATTCCCTGCTCCCAGCCCAAACCTCTGGTATTAGTCTCTTTGTTACACTATCCTCTCAAGTTATCCAATTTGAATGTTCTCTGTGTTTCCTGCTGGGCCCTAACTGATTCAGAGCTGGTAGGAAATTTAGGAATAATTCAGTCCAACTTGCTCATCTTTTGATTGGGAAAGTGATGTGCTCAAGGTCTCACAGAAAATTCATGTCTGGCGAGAACCAGAATCAAGGTCTCTGGAGTCTGGGTTTGCCATTTTTGCCTCTCCAGGATTCTCTCTTTGGATCGCATTTTGTTACAATATAGAGGGCTAGAATTCACTTATGAGCATGGAAGAATACGAAAAATAAGTCAAAGATTTACCGCCCCCTTCACTGGAATCAGGCCCAGCTAATCTAATCTTTTGAATCATTTTAAGGGAGTGGGAGGAGAGGTAGGCATATGTGCTCTGCTTCTCATTTTGATTCGATATTCTTATCTTTTTCTTAAATGTATTTTCTACTTTTTGTAATAAAAAGTTACTATAGTAAAGAAATAAGACAGGGACATGCAAAGACTTTTGAGAAGTGCTTTCAGTCAAAAACTGCTGATGTTTAAAAGAGTAGGCAAATCTTCGACGATTTAGAGTTTACCTATCCATAATGGTACAGTTCTGGAGAGATCTAGAGTGTTCTGGAGGAGAGATTTTACTGAGTTATTAGATGAGGAACAGTTGTTCCTGGGCCCCATATTGATTCTTTGGGGTGGGTTTGTTGCAGGATCCAAAATAGGAGAATGGAATTCAGAGGGATTTTAAAATCAATCTATTATCATTAGGTTGATTTCAGAGTTTTAAGTAAAAAAAGTAAAATCAATGAGGGAATTTCTGTTATAATTGAGATGACCCAAGTGGGTAGTCACTTAATAAACCACTTTTCAGGATGTCTCTACCCTTCCAAACCTTATGCTTTGTACAAGACCTTGAACACATGGGGAAGGACGAGGAGGCTTCTCTCACAGCCCAACTGCACTGAAAATGAACCTTCAGGGTCTCAGTTGGCATGGACTGAATTCTATAACAAGTGAATCCAAAATTTTATGGCTCTAACACAGTAGAAGTTTGGTTCTTTCTCATCTGACTGTCCGGAGTTGTCTTAGTCCATTTGGGCTCCTGTAACAAAATACCTGCGATTGCGTGGCATATACACAAGGAAAATTTATTTTTCACAGTTCTGTACACTGGAAGTCCACGATCAGGGTGCCAGCATGGTTGGGTTCTGGTGAAAGCCCTCTCCTGGTTGCAGACTTCTGACTTCTCTCTATGCCCTCTCATGGTGAAGGGGCAAGGGAGCTCTCTCAGGTCTCTTTTATAAGGGCAGTAATCTCATTCATCAGGGTTCTGCCCTTGTGACCTAATCACCTCCCAAAGGCCCCACTTCCTAATACTATCACATTGGGCATTAGGATTTCAACAAATGAATTTGTGGGGGGACACAAACATTCAGACCATAATAAGAGCATTTGGGTGAATGTCCCACACAGTGATGCAGGGATCCACGCTTTCATCGTTTTGTGATTGTACCGTCCAGAGACCTTGTTCTCATCTGCATGTACAGAGGGTTGCACGTTCAGATTCTAACCATGGGAGGGAAAAGAGTATGGAGGAGGCACACCCCCTTTCTTAAAGCTCCCATCCCAGAAGTGGCACATACCACTTCTGCTCACAATCCATTGTCGTGTCATTTGGCCACTCCTAACTACAAGGGGATTTGGGACGTGTAGATTAGCCATGCACCTGGGAAGAAAGGGATGACAGATTTGGATGGAAACTGAGTCTCAGAGAGATTAAAGAAACTGCCAGGGTCACACAACTAGTGGGTGGCAGGGTTGAATTTATGTGACTTTATATCCCATGCATCCTTTTCGAGGCCCACAGTAGTGATGTCCCTCTGGCCAGAGCCAAAGGTGCCAGAGAGTTCAGGGGCAGAGCTGCGGGGCCCAGGCACCCTGATTTGCAGAGAGGCTCAAAATGATGCTGAGAATTCTACTCTCTCTGATGCTGCTTTGTGTACACTCCGTGGATCATCACTTTTTCTGGCGTTGCTTTGTGGCTCATGTGGTGGGCAGGCAGGCAGCTGGGTATTCACCTTGCTTGATGGGGAGGGATCACCGGAAGCATTTGCCCTTGTTGTAGGTAGGGACAGCAGGGCTCACCATGCCATCTTCTCTGCCTTGGACCTCACGCCCTGGAATGGACACCTCCAGGGCAGACTAGATATAGTGTTGGCAAAAGGACTTCAAAAGACTAAGATGCCAGGATTCTAGATGGGGGCTTCATCTTTGAGAAGAGCAAGGCCAATGGAATGGACATGTCTTTTTTTTTCCCACCCAGCACCCATTGCCTCCTCTAGCAACAGTATGCTGATGCTCCTTGGGGCTCCTCTTTCTCACTTCTCAGTCCACACAGTTCAGATGAAAAGTGTCTCCACTCCCGGCTACACGCCTGACCAATCAGAACACCACATCCCTCTGACCTCAGTGATTAGGGATAGTCATGTGACCCAAGCCAGGTTAATAAGAGCCAAAAACACTCAATTCTAGGGCCATTCTGAAGCTATCAGGGAATACGCATTCATTTTTCTGCTGGGGATGTTGAAACTAAGTGATATGAGCCTGGAGCTGATGGCAGCCAATCTTGCCACCATTTGCAAGATTGAAGCCAACATGAGAAAAGCAGAGATGATGGATGGAAGGAAAGGGACTGGGTCTTGACCGTGTTGTTTAACTGCATGGATCCAGCTGTACCTGAATCCACTTTTCAGTTAAATTAGCCAGGGAATTCCTTTTTTGTCTAAACCATCTGGATTTTCTGGCACTTCGAAAAGAACCTTGGTTAGTACAGCTAAAAGGGAAGTGAATGGAATGGCTTTGCCTTCTGAATTAGCTGCATGTGCCTCAAAATGGAGCCATCAAGTGTTGAAGTTACAGGCTCCCCGGGATATCCCTCTCCCTGCCAACCCCATTTGACAGATAAAGAAATGGAGGCTCAGGAAGGAGGAGTGACATGTTGGTATGGCCCACATGCCGATGTGCGGTGGGTCCTGTCCAAACACAGCAACCTCAGGGAGTCCACGGAGCTTTGTCCAGGTGCTGATGCCTGTCTGCTGTATCCCTTTCTACATCCCGTGGTGTGGCATATTGTGGGAAAAAATGCTTGATCCCTGGGGAGGGATTTCAGAGTCTCACAGGAGGATGCTTTGTCTGCCTCACAGAGGTATGAGAGGGGCCGTGGTGTGCAGGAATTTGAGGACAGAACCCAGAGTTGTGTCAAAACAAAGTCTGAGCTTTGGACACATCTTTATTTTTTCTGGGTCGCTGGTTGTCATCTGCTGTCTGTCAGGGAAGAAGGTTGACTCTGCTAGGGGATTTTTAGTAGCTGTAATGAGTTACATTTGCCTGAGACTTGCGACCTCGCAGTCTTTAACAAGTTTCTTAATCAGTCACAGGTCCATGTGGGAGATGAAGCTTTTCCTGCAGACTGTTCAAACCCTTCAAATCCTATTGATGTTTCCCAGTAAGAATTCTGGTGCATGGCCTCGTAAGTAAAAACATGGATTTTCTCTTTTAGGGGACTGGATCCTAGCATTTCTGAGTGCTGAGTGAGGAAATGGTGGGCAGAGGGGAGCCTTGTGCTCCCTCTAGGAACCAACACTTTCCTCCAAGCTTTATGGACCTCTAGGACTCAACTCCTGAATGGCACTGGGTTCTTGTTATGTCCAGAACGTAAGGGTCTTCCCACCACCCTATCTTTCAGCCAGAAGGTTTACCCTTTCCTCCTCCTCCTCCTCCTGAGTCACCTAAATGGGTCCAAGGATTCTGATATCTCAAAATTGAGCTCTCTAGGTTTCTTTATTGGTCATTCTACATCAGGTTGCCAAGTGATAATGACAAATATGCATTCAATGAGTGCTGCAGTCGGACACTCAGGCCGTAAACTGATCTGTGCAAACAGTGTATTTTCCTAGAATTGAATTTCATTTCTATTTTGAGCCTGATTTTAGTGGGAGGAAGACAGTAAATCCAGTTGGTTCAGGTTTTCAGTTTATTTAGGGTATCACTTTCCTTTTCTTTAGTATTGTGTCTAAATTCTGGGTGGTGGTGGATTATAGAAGACCAAGCACCCAAGGGTAGGGGGCCTTTGATGTGAGGTCATTGACATGACACATGAGCATCTACTGAGATGTTCTTTGTCCTGTTTGGACCTTGGTCACCAATACACATGGTCACTACTGTGACTTCCTCATCACTGACAGCAGACCTTTTTAGGTACTTGTTCCTCTCAGTAGCTTCTGTACCACCTTGGGGCAAGAAACATGTAGCCCTTACCCTACCCCTGCCCTGCTGACTGGAGAGTGGAGAACTCTGAAGCTTCCTGGGATCATTGCCTAGACACGTGATGAAGTCAGCTCTACTCTACTGCCCTAGCCCCATTCTAGGTGGGGGAGAAACTCTGGGACATGGGACATCTGCCCCAGCTCCACCTGGGAAATAAGGCATGTGACTCTTTTGGCTGTATGATTTCCTTCAAATAGACATAGGATTTCTGCCATTTCCTCTTTCCAGAGGGCTCAATCCAGGAGTGTGGTGAACACACACCCACCTTCTTGGGGACCCACTCCACTTTCTAACTCTCCTTATTGCCATCGGACTTATTCCTATCTTCCATCCAGGGATTATATAACAGGAAAAAATATTCAAAAGTATATCCTAGCTTGAATAATAGTGGTGAGAGTACTTGTTCTTGCTTTGTTCTTGATCTTAGGGGGAAGGTATTCAGACTTTTACCATTAAGTCTAATGTTGGCTGTAGGGATTTTTTTCAATAGATGTTCTGTATCAAGATGAGGAAGTTCCTCTTTATTCCTAGTTTTCTGAGAGATTTTGTCATGCAGTGCTAAAGTGTTGAGAATTTTTTCAAAGGCTTTTTCTGTATCAGTTGATATTAAAATGTGACTTTTCTTCTTAGCCTATTAAATTGTCAATATGGCTGATTGACTTTCAAATATTGAACCAACCTTGCATCACTGTAAGAAACCTCATTTGCTCCTGGTGTGTAATTCTTTTTATATATTGCTGAATTCTAGTTGTTAATACTTTATTAAGGATTTGTGTGTCTATATTCATGAAGGAAATTGGTCTGTAGTTTTCATTTATTTAACCATATTTGTCTTTGGTATCAGGGTAATACTGGTCTTCTAAAATGAATTGGGAAGTGTTCTGTCTTTTATTTTCTGGAAGGCATTGTGTAGAACTGACATTAATTCTTATTTAAACAATTCGACATAGTACTGGAATACCTAGATAGCTCAATAAGGCAAGAAAAGGAAATAAAAGGCATATAGATTGGAAAGGAAGAAGTAAAACTCTACCTATTTGCAGATGATATGATGTTCTACATAGAAAATACCAAGGAATCTACAAAGAGAAAAAGACCCTAGAACTAATAAGTGAGTTCAGCAAGGTTGCATGATACAATATCAACATAAAAAATCAATTGTATTTATATAAAATAGCATTAAAATACACAGAAACCTATATTAAAAATACAATGCCATTTGCAATTGCTCAAAAAGGAGAGAGATACTTAGTAAATTAGTCTGGAGAACCAGGAAATCCAGTGGTAGAATTCAGTCTGAATTCAAAGGCCAGGGGTGCTCATGGTGTAAGTCCCAGTCTGAATCAGAAGGCCCAAAAACCAGGAGAGCCAATGTCTGAGGGCAGGAGAAGATGGATGTCTTGGCTCAGGCAGAGAGCAAATTTGCCCTTCCTCCACCTTTTTATTCCACTGAGGCTCTCAATAGATCGGATGGCACCCACACACATTGGTAAGGGCAATCATCTTTACTCAGTCTACAGATTCAAATGTTAATCTCTTGTAGAAACAGCCTCACAGACACACCTGGAAATAATGTTTTACCAGCCATCTGGGTATCCTTTAGCTCAGTCAAGTTGGCTCATAAAATTTACTATCACACTTAGGTTTAAGTCTAACAAAATATGTGTAGGACTTGTATACCTAAAACTGTAGAAGCTGATGAAAGAAATCAAAGAATATCTAAATAAATGGAGACATACTATGTTCATGGGTTGGAAGTTTCAGCATTGTTAAGATGTTAGTTCTCCCTAAATTGATATATGGGTTTAATGTAATCCCTGTCAAAGGTCCAGCAAGATTTTTTGTAGTATAGATAAGATAATTCTAAAATTTATATAGAAAGACAAAGGACCTAGAATAGCTAAAACAATTTAGAAAAGAAGAAGAAAGTGGGGGAAATCAGTCTATCCACTTTCAAGACATTATATAGCAGTGTGATATTGGTAGAAGGATAGTCACATAGACTAGTGGAACAGAAGAATCCATAAACAGATCCAGATGAGTACAGTCAACTGATTTTTAAGAAAGGTGCAAAAGTAACTCAACAGAAGAAGGAGAATTCAACAAAGGTACTGGAACAATTGGATTTCCATAGATAAACGTACAAACTTCAATTTAAACCTGACATTGTATACAAAAAATTAACTCAAAATGGATCATAGATATAAATGTAAAATGTAAGACTCTCAAAACTTTTAGAAGAAAGCATATGAGAAAACAGTCAGCGCATAGGGCTTGGTGAAGAGTTCTTAGATATGAAAACAAAAGGATGATCTATTAAGGAAAAAAATCAATAAACTGGACCACTTCAAAATTAAAAATGACTCTATCAAGGGGCAAAAAGGACAAGTTCCAGATTGAGAGAAAATATTTGCAAACCACGTATCTGACAAACAATTCATAGCTAGAATATATTTAAAAAATTCTCAAAACTCAAAAGTAAAACAACAAACAATACAATTAGAAAATGCACAGAAACCATGAAGAGAGTTCACTGAAGATGGCATGTGTATGGCAAACAAGCACATGAAAAGATACTCAAAGTCACCAGCCATTAAGGAAATGCAAATTAAGACCATGATGAGCTATCACTACACACCCATTAGAAAAGCTAGAAGAAAAGATAGTGACCATACCAAATGCTGGCGAGGATGTGGAGAAACTGGATCTCTCATGCATTGCTGATGGGGATGCAAAATGGTACAGCCACTCTGAAAAAGGGTTTGGTCGTTTCTTAGAAAACTACACATGTGGTTACCATATGACATAGAAATCACACTCTTGGGCATTTATTCCAGAAAAGTGAAAACTTACCTTCATATACAACTCTGTACAGAAATGCTTATAATAGCTTTATTGCAATAGCCCCAAACAGGAAACAACCAGAATGTCCTTCAGAAGGTGAATGGCTAAACTTACTGTGGTACATTCCTGCCGTGGAAAACTACTCAGCAATAAAAAGCAACAAACTATGCACCCAACAACCTGAATGAATTTCAAGAGCACTATGCTGAATGAAACAAGCACATCGCAAAAGTCACATGCTGTATGATTCCATTATGTAACGCTCTCGAAGTGACACAACTATAGACATGGAAAACAGAGTGGTGGTTGCCAGAGTTTATGAGTGAGAGGTAGCAGGAGAGCGATCTTTGTAGTGGTGAAATAGTTCTGTATCTTGATTATAGTGCTGGTTACACAAATCTACACAAGTGATAAAATGGCATAGAACTATAAACACTGTACCAATGCCAATTTCCCGGTTTTGTTGTTTCATGATAGTTATGCAAAATGTAACCATTGAGGGAAACCCATTGAGAGAAACCCAGTCCCCTGACAAGAGCCGGCAGGAAGTAAGAGTTCTTACCACATCAGTCTCCCGGATCTCTGCCTTCAGGGTCCAATGGAAGCAAGGGTGGTGAGCTTTTTTTCGCTTTTCTAAATTTAGATTAGCAGGAGAGAATTTTGGTGAGGCTAGCTTCTTGGATTCAGTGACTCTAGGATTTGGTTGAGTACTCATTGGCTGTAGATCCTTTTCCTCCCAGAGGTAGTATTTTTCCTTGTCTCTGTCTATTTTTGTCATTTTTCATGAGACACAGGCATCTCTATAAGCCTGTTGTCTGGGCCTTTTGTCTTGTTCTATGTCTTGAGAGCTTGGCTTTGTGACCTTTCTGGTCTCTGCCATCTGGAGGATGCATGTACAGCATGCATCTTGGCGGCCAGCTGAGTAGACTGGGGTTCCAGGACACTCTCTTTGTCTGGCTGTGTCAGCTCTCAGGAAAATTTGTCATAAGGGGTCCCAATTACTTTCATAAGGGGCCTTTGTCATCTCAACCTTTGTTGCTTGCTGTGCAATGAAGGCCTTTACTTTCTTAGACTATTTTTGGGAGTGAACTTTCTGGATCTGTTTTGAGGATTCCTCTTGTGTCCATGGTTAAGCTTATTGATATGAGTCACTGTTAAGATCCTACTCGTCAATGTGGCCAGACGATGGATCATTTAAATTGGGAAAACTAAATTAGGAGAAAAATTTGTGAGAGCTCTCATCATAATTTTTTTAAGTTAATTTTTATTGTTTATGATAGTTTACACTCTTGTGAAATTTCAGTTGTACATTATTGTCTGTCAGTCGTGTTGTAGGTGCACCCCTTCACCCTTGTGCCCATCCCCCACCCCACCTTTCCCCTGGTAGCCACTAATCTGTTCTCTTTGTCCACATGTTTAAATTCCTCATATGAGTGGAGTCATACAGAGATTGTCCTTCTCTATCTGGCTTATTTCACTTAACATAATTCCCTCAAGGTCCATCCATGTTGTTGTGAATGGAACGATTTTATTCTTTTTTATGGCCAAGTAGTATTCCATTGTATATATATACCACATCTTCTTTATCCAGTCATCTGTTGCTGGGCACTTAGGTTGCTTCCATGTCTTGGCTATTGTAAATAATGCTGCAATGAACATAGAGGTGCATAGGACTTTTGGAATTGCTGATTTCAAGTTCTTTGGATAGATACCCAGTAGTGGGATGGCTAGGTCATATGGTATTTCTATTTTTAATTTTTTGAGAAATTTCCATACTGTTTTCCATAGTGGCTGCACCAGTTTGCACTCCCACCAGCAGTGGATGAGGGATCCTTTTACTCCACAACCTCTCCAACACTTGTTACTTTTGTTTTGGTTATTTTTGCCATTCTAATGGGTGTAAGGTGATATCTTAGTGTAGTTTTGATTTGCATTTCCCTGATGATCAGTGATGATGAACGTCTTTTCATGTGCCTATTGGCTATCTGTATATCTTCTTTGGAGAAATGTCTGTTCATGTCTCCAGCCCATTTTTTGATTGGGTTGTTTGATGTTTTGTTGTGAGTTGTGTGAGTTCTTTATAAATTATGGAGATTAACCCTTTGTCGGATATATGACTTGAAAATATTTTTTCCCAATTAGTGGGTTGTTTTTTTGTTTCAATCCTGTTTTCCCTTGCCTTGAAGAAGCTCTTTAGTTTGATGAAGTCCCATTCGTTTATTCTTTCTATTGTTTCCCTTGTCTGAGAAGACATGGTGTCCAAAAAGATCCTTTTAATACTGATGTCAAAGAGTGTATTGCCTACATTCTCCTCTAGAAGCCTTATGGTTTCAGGTCTTACCTTTAGGTCTTTGATCCATTTAGAGTTTATTTTGGTGAATGGTGAGAAAGAATGGTCAATTTTCATTCTTTTACATGTGGCTCTCATCATAATTTTTATTGGTACCTAGGAAAAGGCCAAATTAAAAAGGAAACACACACACAGAAAAATAATGACTAGTCTTAAGACCCTGACTCAGGTTACAATTGAATTGATGAAATGTAAAAGTCTAAGTGTTGATAAGATTACAAAGGTTGGAATGCTTAAACCAATTTTTTTAATAAAGAGGTTGTATCAACTTTGCCTGAGTATGTTTTAAAGTGTCTGGCTGGGAATACTTCCCTATCCAATATTATAAGACCAAGGCCTATTGATAAAGTCTTGCCCATGGGTCCTAGCCCCATGCTGCACCTCTTCACTGCCCATGGGCCCCGTCCCCACGCTATTCACTGAATAAAGGAGCACTAGTGCCAGACCTTGAGGATCCAAGAAATCTTTCTTTTACCTCCTCGACTCACCAAGCTCGCATCATTTCTTCTGGTGGCCCATAGGGGCTCTTGCTTCACCAGCTTGTGAGCTGAAGTTCTTGTAAGTGCAGTTTTCTTCCTTGTGCCTTCCTCTTTTTCAAGGATGGATCTAAATTCACTTCTCCATCAGGAACCTTCTTGGACAGCCATATGAATCCACGTTTGCTGCCCAGGGCTACTCTATGGGACAAACCATGGCATTCAGCCTGAAGAGAATCAGTACCTTAAGCCTGAGGGTGATGAAGAATGAATTAATCCATTCCTTCCTAATCCTATCTCTAATATATAAATTTTACACGGGCACGGGTTGACCAGTTAAGTCATTAGGACGGTTGCCAATCTCCAAGACTCTCGCTGCAGGTTTCTTTTCCTAAGGCTGGATTGGGATCTCTCCCTATGGCTCCTGACCATACTCTGAACCATAGGAAAGTCCCAACCAGGACTCTGGTTCAAGGAAAGTACCAAACTCTAACCTTTGGTTGAGAATGGGAACCCCTTCTTGGGAGAATGTCTCCAGGATACAATTGGGTAAAGTGTCCCCCAGACTGGTGGAAAATTCCTAACTGTTTTTCTCTATTCTTTACCTCTGGGACCATTCACCAGGCACCTATTACTGCCAGGCATAATAGGGAAGGTATACAAGGGATGTAATGCAGGGGGACGCCCCCATCACCCCTTACTATAGGAACCCCACAGGAGGAACAAGGGGTAGGACGCTGCCCTAGGTCCAGGGGGGATTTTCAAGGTAATGGAGCCTCTTCTTTCATCTCTCTTAAAGTTACAGTGGCCATTTTGGGCTTCTTTTGAGCTTTACAACCAAGAAACAAAGAAGTCTTTAAAGTGTCAAAGGCTCCACCCCTGGGAGACCCCACTTTGGTTTCTGGGCCTGATCACCCTGGTGATCCCAAGTGGGTGCCCTCTCTTGGTGGTTGACTCCTTGACTATTTTAGGTGCCTACTGAGTCAGTTATGAGGATAGGAGACCTGTGATTCATTCTGTGAACTGTCCTGCTGGTGTTGTGCCCCTGCATGGGAACTGTTGTATGACCCTTATCTTCATAACCCTTGGGAAGAGGCCATGAGGGTGAGGCCTGATCTCTTTTCCGTTCTTTGTCTGTCTCATTCGTCACCTCCTCTGCTGTCACCAAGTGAAGGCTAAGTTCAGGCTGGACCTGAGCAGAACTTGGACCTTCTGTAAGATTGAAAGCTTGAAACCCTTTTGCCAGGGACTTAACTCTCAACCCCAGCACTGGGAGCCGCAGCCCCTAGTCAGCTCCAGGCCTTTGCCTCCTGCTTCCCTGGCTTGCCTTGTGCTGGCTCAGGGACTAAGTGCCCAAGCTGAGTGGGACTTGACTAGATCTTATAACTATATCGATGCCCATAGTCAGGCTCTGCACCATTCTCTGGCCGCTGTCAGTCAGACTCCGCCTTTACCGCCATGGGGAACACCCCAAGCATCCCTGGAGACTCACCCCTTGGGTGCATTTTAATTGGAGACACATTCAGTTGGATGGATTATGCCCCAGAAACTCCATCTTGGAGAAAACTTGACAGGTTTCTCTGTGCCTTTGTGATATAGTTGGACAGGTAGATCAACCTATAATGTCATTTGAGTTACAACCCAGTTTCTGGGAAATCAAGAGCAACTGCCCTTAAAACATCCTTATATTGGGGCTGGCCTGGTGGCGCAGCGGTTAAGTGCGCATATTCCACTTTGGCGGCCCGGGGTTCACCGGTTTGGATCCCGGGTACAGACATGGCACCACTTGGCAAGCCATGCTGTGGCAGGCATCCCACATATAAAGTAGAGGAAGATGGGCACGGATGTTAGCTCAGGGCTAATCTTCCTCAAAAAAAAAAAAAAAAAAAACAAACCACGAGAACCAAACATCTTTATAAGGCTGGAAAAGCAACTCTAGAGGTGGTTCAGATTCCACCCATTTCTCTTATCTCAAAGGGCTTGCAAGTCCTTTGCGGACTATCTAGCCCATCACTAATTCCTAAGACTGAATTAAAAAAAAAGGGAAAAGGCCAAAAATAAATAAATAAATAAAAGTCCATAAGTGTGCCCTTGTCAAAAATTCTAGCATTTTGAGTGTCTTCTTCATAAATATTAGTAAAAAGTCTCAAAACAAAATTTGGATTCATAACTAGGGAGCTTTGTATTACTGTACCTGATTCATGGCAGTAATTTTTAAAACAATGGGTGTGGAGACTCTGTGTGTTTGTGTCTATATGCATGTCAGATGTGTGTGATATTTTTACCTCTGGATGGTATGGCCAAAATTAAGGGCTCTGTTTAATTTGCTAAAAGTAAGTGCTTATGTAAATTGTAAATATAATAGAAACTAACCCAAATGTCTTTCAAGTTAACATGATGTAAATTAATCCTTGGTAAATGAAAGCTTATTTAAGTGTGTTGGTTTAATTAAAACGGACGTGTCCTCCAGAGTTAGCACTGGATATGCTGCAGACATGCAGTCTTTATTCTACATTTATTGGTCAAATAAGCTGATGTTAGCTCTATTACAAAACTGGTCAGCAAAAATAATAACTTAAGTTGATGGGTAATTTTGTCTAATGTCTCATGAAGTTTTATAGGCAATCTAAATAATTTATTGGGAGCAAGTAAACTAAACAGATGTGAAAAAGATAAAAGTGTTGGGTAAACTTTTAAAAATAATTATGTCTTATGACATGTATATTTAAAGTAAATTCCAAAATCTTTCTGGTAACTTGAAACTTTCAAGTGTTGCTAGGTAAAATTGAACGATAAAAAAACCTCACTGAATATCTGGGTCATTTTTCAAATAAGATAAAATACTGAAACATTATTGTTGGACATGTCTAGATTTATTTACTTTTGGCTTCCTATTACAAAGAAACTAAGAGGTGTTTGGGTCTATCAGTAAACATGTCTTGTATTTTATTAAGATTGTACCATGAAGTAGCATGTTTCTAGAAATTATAACAAGTATTTCTAAATTTGCCAAACTACAGTATGCTAATGTAAAAGACAGTTCATAATTACTTAGTTTTCAGTTTTTACTAGGGTCTGTAAGGGTTAAAATTCTAATTAATACATATAATTAAAGCTACTGGAAACCAATAAGGCAAACATCTTTGTATCTAAGTAAAGTAAAATGTATGTTTTCAGTAAAGAAGGTATAAAGAATGGAAATATTTTTGTTTGTTGGGTTAAGAAAGATAAATTTGTCCTAAAGTATTAGAAAGGAAGAAAGAAAGCACGGGACAAATTCTGAATGTAAAAAGAAAGTTATAGAAGGTTTGTGAAAGAGAATTCTGAAAGGACTCTTATGCCTGGTTAAGTTGGCTAAAATTAAAGTAAATCCAATTAAGTAAATGAGTTTTAATGAAAAAAATATAAGCTGGTGCAGAAATTAAAATTTGGTTTTTCTCTCAAAGGATAATTTCCCTGAATTTCTATTCTGCTCCTGGTAAAGAGGTTATGGGAAGTTTTTCTTCAAGTAGTCTAGCAGAAGGGTAGGGATTTTATGTTTTATCAAAATAAATTTCCTGTGTTGTTTACCAAGTCTTTAATCACAGGTGCCAAGGTCTTACAGCTATTTAATCTTCTGGATTTGCCTAAAAATCTTTAATTGTCACTATGGTTAAATGGATAACTAAACATTGTTTCAAAGGGACCTATGGTATTATGTGGGTAAATGTTATTGATATAAATGGTTTGAAATTATATAACATTCCTAAAATTCAGATCTTTCCTGGTTGTCAGCCATAATTCTGGTTATTTTAAAGTGTTTTATGTCACAAAATTAACCAAATTTCTTTGTCAATTTCCATTTTTGAGTCTTGTTGTTTAAAGACAGTTAAAATTTTGATGCTTTTTGCTTTTGCAAATATGTCTCATCTTCAGAGAGATTCATGGAAAGGACTGACACTTACTCTGGAATGTAGGTTTCTGATGAACTTTCTGATTATAAAATGAACTGGGTAAGAAATTACAGAAATCTAATGGAGAAACTGATGACCTCATAAATCTGCTAATAGAAGGTTAAGATCAAGAATCAGTTATACAGGACTGTATGAACTGATGAGGATGATTATAATTTTTTATGACTTTTGTTTGAAATATTGTTCATTTTTTGATGTTTTGTTTTCTCAGATTTAAGGAAATCTTTTCCTCTTTTCTCTTTTCTCTTATGCTAACTATGACTTAGAGCAATTTGGTGATATTATGCCTTTGTGAGCAGAACTGAAACATTTATCTTGTTCTCCCTACCTGATCCCTTCAGAATTTGGAAACCTAGTGAGTGAGTATTGTTATTTTCATGGCAATATAGTTATTTGCATAAGTTCAATAAGAATCTGTTCTCCTTACAACAGGACACAATTGGAAACAGTGGTTATCTTACCAAAGCTTTGACTGGAACGTCATATTTGAGAGAAACAGGCATAAACTCAGATATGATCAAACAGCTTTTGAGAAACAAGGATTGGATTTTATGGAATAAGGCCACTTGGAAATATGGGTCTGGCACCTTGTTTACAGAGATTCCAGCAGTCTTACCTGGTAAGTAAGGAAGCTCATTTATCTGGCAGGTGCAAGGAACCTCAATATTTTGGGGAACCTCAAGAAAGAGGAACTCACCCAAATCTAAGGTATTGTAGGTGAGGCCTGCTGACAAATCCTTGCCTTGGCTTTCCTGGCCTTGAGAGGCCTTTAAAGTTCAATCTGAGATTTCTTATAAAAAGTTCCAGCAAAGGGGCTGGCCCCTTGGCCAAGTGGTTAAGTTCTCACGCTTCACTGCAGGCGGCCCAGTGTTTCGTTGGTTTGAATCCTGGGCGCGGACATGGCACTGCTCATCAAACCACGCTGAGGCAGCGTCCCACATGCCACAACTAGAAGGACCCACAACGAAGAATATACAACTATGTACCGGGGGGCTTTGGGGAGATAAAGGAAAAAAATAAAATCTTTAAGAAATAAATTAAAAAAAAAGAGTTCCAGCAAAGCAGATTTAAAAGAGCCTATATGATCAATGGCTATTCTTGCTGTACTTATGTAAATAATTGGACTAAGTTTATTGAAACTAAACATTTTGCAAACCAATTAGTCTTAATTTGGCTATCTTTGGTAAAAATGAGGGTGATTTAGAGAGAAAAATTATGTTTCAGAAACATAATTTATAATAAATTATAATCTATAATAAAGTATTATAGAAAACTATAATATTTATTTGTGGATATTAGATCCTAGTTCTGTTGATCGTCTTTGAGGGTTTTTCTACCTGTGAACTGGACAGGATCCTCAATTCTTCTAGTCTCCTGAAATATCTGGCTACAAATCTCCAAACTAACATTTCAATTTTTTCCCTCATTTTCATTTGGAATCATTGAGAACTGAACCTGCCCTTTTTCCTGAAGCCTTGCAAACTGAAGCTGAACAACTTGATGTAAACTTAAGAGAGATTTATGTCTGTTGCTGTGTAAGCTGTAAGCCACTCAGAAAGGTACTTGAATGCCCAATGATATCATCAGAGACAGCTCAAGCTGCAAAAGATGCTTTGACTCTGACATCTAGAAATCTTGACTGGCTGCCCCTTGGGTCAGAAACTGGTTTGTAATTTGCTCCAACCATTAACCTTGTTAAGAAAAAATTCTTTTTGTTTCCATAGAAATACTTCTTATTAAACACCTGATTGCTTGCTTCTACAATGTAGGCCTAACTTTGGGAACCCAGCTGCATCACCGCCTTCTAAAATAAACTTAACTGGACTGATCTATTGCCAGGACTAATAAATGTGATCAGTGAGATGAAACAATCTACCACACGGCTTCTGGACTATGAAACTTCTTAAAGTTTCAAACGACTGTGAAACTTAAAACTTTCAAAGGCAGGACTGTGGGGGACTGGAATTGGCCAACCAAGATACGTCTCTTTGGCATGAGGATTATTTTGGGCTGGTTACTTTTTAAAACCTACAGACACGAGAGAAACTCTGAGAAGTAGAAGTTACCCTTTGTAAGAAACATTTACATTGTAAAGGAAGTCTCTATCTGTAAAGGTGTCTCCCTCTCTGTACTAGGAAGAAGGGGGTATGACCTTATCTCTAGAAACTCTGATCAGTGCAGAAGGCAAGGACTTAAATCTGCATAAAAACCTTACTTTTGTTTACTGTGCTTTTCTGGTAATCTCCCATAAACTGACTCCCCCCACCCCCAACATCCTCCTTTGTCTTTAGCTGAGGATGGTATTTAAGGTGAGAGCTTCTGCCATTTTGGTGAGTTGCTCAGTTTGCCTGAGTGTCTCCTGTGTATACATGGTATAAAGCTTTGTTTAATTTTCTCTTGTTATTCTGTCTCATGTGAATTTAATTAGTTGTCTGGCCAGAAGGACCCAGAGTGGGTAGAAGAAATGTCTTCCTCCCCTACAAGGGTATATCACACCTCTCTATAATGTTATTGCAACTTCCTGTGAGTCTACAGTTACTTCAAAATAAAAAGCTAAAAATATATATGTACTAGAAAAAACTCGCTCTGACCCATTATGTATGTTTCTAAATCTATGCTTATGCCTTTAGGGCCTTGGCTTGAAAAAACTGATTAAAATTTTATTTAGTTATTTATTTTGTTAAAGATTGGCACCTGGGCTAACAACTGTTGCCAATCTTTTTTTTTTTTTCTGCTTTATTTCCCCATACCTCCCCTGTACACAGTTGTATATCCTAGTTGCAGGTCCTTCTAGTTGTGGGATGTGGGACACTGACTCAACGTGGCCTGACGAGTGGTGCCATGTCTGCGCCCAGGATCCGAACCCTAGGCCGCCGCAGCGGAGCACATGAACTTAACCACTCGGCCACGGAGCGGGCCCCAAAATTTTATTTTTTAATTCAAATTTATAGCATTTTCTTATTACAGACTACAGATGCAGAGAGATTATACTGCTGCTCTCCAGTGTGTTAAAACTTGCGTAACTTACATATTAAAAATTTCATGTTACTTTTTTGTTACAGGTTTTTCAAAGATGTTATTTATATTTAGTGATATAATGAATGTACGTAGTTAAAAAAGTTAATGGTATCCCACTTCTCCCCATGTCCTGAGTTCCCCTCCCTAGAGACAACTACCCTCAAGTCCTCTGACTTCTTCCTCCTGCATTTACTGTGTCTCTAAATAATATGTTTATATGGATATTGTATCACTTAGCAATTATAGATATTATTGGTTCATGTTTTGTGTGGGAGATGTGCATTAACTCTCCCACAACCCTCCCACTTTTAATCCATGCTCAACAAGTTCCATCACAATTGTGGTCAATTTATTAGATGGTGTATATACCATAACAAATATGCAAATATTGTTCCCAGCTGAACAAAAAGTCCAGTATCACCATGCCTTTATCGTATTTAACTCTTTGTTTGTCCTGGAGTTAAGAATTGCCCCGTTTTTTATTTGTCTGTTTTTCTCCCTACCTGTGGCTACAGGTTTTCCCTCAAGCTCCATCTCCTGGTTGTTCGTTAGGCCAACTGTACACATTTTCCTGGGGCTTCCCTTTATTGCTCTCCTGGGTTGGATCCCCTGCTTTCTGGATCCAGCATCTTTCTCTTTCTTGTTTTACATTTGCTACCTAAAGAAAGGGTCTGTAGGAGATATAATATTCGAGGATTTGGATATCTGAAAGTATCTTTAATCTGCTATCCTTCGATTGATAATCTGGCTGGGAATAGACTTTTAGGTTGAAAATTTCCTCCCCAAATTTTGAAGGCAGTGCTCCACTGTTTTCTAGCAATTTGCTGCTGAGAGCTCCGGAGCTATTCTGGTTCTTCTTCGTTCGTTTGTCATCTGTTCTTTTGCTCTTGGAAAGCTTGTAGTCTTCTTTTGTCCTCAGTACTCTGAAATTCCACAATAATGTATAGTATCCAGGCTTTTGAAATTCAAAAAGCCTTTCTCCAACTAATGTCTTTGCTGTGAGTTCCAAAAGCCTATTTTGTAACTCAAAAGCCAAGAATTGACACTTTTGTTTTCTGCTTTTTTCTGCACACTCATTCCCAGGGGTCGTTAACGCCATTGATTAAATGCATGAAAGGCTAGGAGATCAACAGAAGTACCAAGGGAAAAAAGAAACATGAGATCCTGGGTCTCAGGACTCCATTATGCACCATCGTGAATTGCAGGGAGAGGCTCATGAGTGAGAGCAGGGGAAGAAATCTTAAGGAGATTAAAATCTTAAAAAACTAGCTAAGCCCTGGGGGAATAACCACACAATTTCAAAAGCTGTGTGCATTCTCGCCTTCGTGCCTTTGCTTGAGCTATTCTCTGACTGGCTGCCAGCAATGGAGAATTCACTCCAGTGATCTAAATACATAAGGGTTTATTTTCTCATATAAAGGAAGTCTGCAAGTGGGTGGTCCAGGGTGGTTATGGCAGCTCATAGTCACAAGGGACCCAGCCTCTTTCTATCTTTCTGCCCCAACTTCATTAGCATATTGCTTTCATCTTCAGGGTCACAGGATGGCTGCTGGCACTCTAGTCATCACATGCAAGTTCCAAGCAAGAAGAAAAACAGGAAGAAGCAAAGGGGCATTGCCTGACTGGCTAATCCTTTTAAGGAACCTGATCCTGGAAATACAGCTAAGGAGCCTCCACTTATATCTTATTGGCCATAATGCAAGGGAGGACTGATGTGTTTCCCAAGGTGCAAGACTGTCAGTGCTAAAATTGGGAAGGTTCTGGGCACACCCAGATGAGTCTGTCATTCTGTAGGGGGAGGAACACTGAGCATGGCATATAGAAGATAGTAAGGAGAGTGCTGGTTCTGCACGGATGGACCGTATGGTCTTGGGCCTCTCTGACTGTCAACGTCCAAATCTGGGAAATGGAACTATAGTCAGCTTGGCAAGGTCGTGAGGAGGATAAAAGGAGATCTTGCATGTGAAAGTTCTTTACACATGTGATAATATGTAACTGTGTGATAGTCTTCTTACTATACTGATGTTCCTTATTGTGGTGCATAGCACATTTTTGGGGGCATATTTGAATACTTGTTTCATTTTCTCTCCTAGACTGAGAAACCTGAAGGCATAAGCCCTCATAACTCGGAAGAAGGCAGTCACCTCTTTGTAGCAGGCATGAATTTGCATCCCAACGATCACATGCAAGAACTATCACAGTATTTTATTTTCATAAATGTGGCTCTGAGCTCCCAGTCACCATGGCGGAGTCATTGTCTGGAGCATGCCGTCCTTAGGGTGAGCCAGGGTGGTTTGCAATGTCCTGAAGCTTGAGCAAAGGTCATGTTCTTCAGCCCCACATGGCCGCTGCGGGAACCTCTTCCTCAAGCCCAAATAGTTTATTCCGAGGAAGGGTGGCTCCACTTCCTCCGTGCCAAGCCAGGCTCCGAGATCTTTTGCAGCAGCTCACAAGGTCTTAAACTAGGGTTTCAGTCCCAGGCACCCAGGAATCACCCCGTAAAAGGTCCTGCCCGCTCCTGAGGCGCTGTCTGGAGGCGGGTGCATGTTTCCGCGTCACTGGTCCACTGCAGCTGGCTTGTACAGTCTTGTGAGAACCGGCTCTTTGCACCACTTTCACTGACTTCCTCTTCAGTGACATCAAACTGGTAGCCTGAAATTGGCCATGGTAGAAATATTTACACTACAGAAATTGGTAAACACTACAGATCAGGACCCACCTCCACTGCCCTGAAAGCAGGTTATTAGCTTTTAGTAGCACACACTACACCTCCCATCACATCTTTGCTCTCTGTCTCTGGGAAACCTGGGTCTCTCGGTGGGTTGAGCCTCTTCCTGCCCATCCCAGAGCTCCTGCCCATGCAGGACAAGCCAGCTCTTTGTTCCCGGAGCCTGGACTTCATGAAATCAAAGCCTCTCATTGTTCCCCTGGGTCAGACCTCAGAATGCAGAGCCCTTGCAACTCTCTTGAGGGGAGAAAGGAGAGATTCCTCTTAATTAGTTTTCTGCAACTTTCTCCTTCGGATGAGTCTGTAGTATCATAAAGCACAACCAATGTCGTCACTGGGAAACCCTGCCGCAGTGCAATCCCTCCCTGCAGCGCCCGGCACTGTGCTCTGGGCTCAGTGTAGTGAATTGGGAGTGGAAGGAGGGAAGTCAGCACTACTCTCGATGTCCCCACACCCCATGCACACTCCTGCTGGGGCCTAGGCACAGCATGCTGCAGCTCTGCCCTGACCTCTTGGCTTCTGTCGCTCTTTATGTAACCAAGCACTAAATGTTCTGTCTGGAAGGCTGGCTCCAAGGAATTTCTCCTTTTCAGATATTTATGCCTTAAACTGAAGACCAAATACTGCTAGTTTCTGTCTCCTATTTCTTCATGGCATTATTAGTAGTTTTCAGGAGCTGCATTCTGTAAGTGAATCTGCCAGCTTGTCACTGGTGAGTTCTAAGTTACCAGTGACATTTGAAGAAATGCCCGGAATAACGTTAGCCAGCCACTAATGCATAACCAGGGAGACAGAGGCTCAGACACATGAGTTCATGGAGAACAGTGGAGATCTCATCTATAAAATCTCAGTAACAGCTTTTATCTTTCTCCAAGGAGATAAGAAAACTACTGTTGCTTCCAAGCACCTTCTCAGTCTCCTGTGAGGAGGATAACAAGCAGAAGTGAGTGTTCTCTTGTTGCAGATGGCAACACTGAGACGCAGAACAATTATTAAAACTTAAAGAAAATGGAGTAGTATAGAGATAAGAGTCACTTAAGTGAATATATGCAAAGGGAAGTGGTGAAGCTGGGGAGAGTGAATCATTCATTCATTCATGGGTTTATTCAACAGGCTTCAGTGAGCCCTTATGTGCCAGGCTTTATGCCAGGATGGGGACAGACACAAAGATTAATGAAACAGGACTCCCACTCTCAAAGAGTCCTGGTGAAGAAGCAGACACTTCAGCAAATAACTCCAGTGTTCTATGTACAGTTGTTCAGGTGCTTCACTGAACAAAGGTGCTTGGCTGAAGGGGAAGTGGGACTGGAAATCTAGCCCTTGGTCTGCTTGCTGAACCTTTACCCTAGTGAGGAGCTGAGTCTGCCTAAAGAAAGGGTACCTTTTTCTAGTGGTGAAAAACTTGTGTGGGTGAGCCCTGGTCTGGCCACAGGACCCCAGCCCCGCATTATTATAGCACTATCTTCTGTAAACCATTCCAGATACTAATCACATATCCTAATAACCCACAGTGGCCTCCTGACCTGAGTTCTAGACTTTGCTCTATCTGTGAGACCCTGTGCGGTTTCCCCTCTCTGGGCCTCAGTCTCTCCTGTGCAGTGTGGGCTGGGCAGGATGGGTGTAAAGACCCCTCTTGCATCAGCAGTCCAGGTGAGTGTGCATGGCAGAGCACCTGCCAGGCCATGGTTCCTGCCTTACACCTGGGGGCTGGATATAAGCAGAGAGAAATGTCAGTAAAGGCAGGGCATTCTAAAGGGGGACTTCAGGTAACATGAGTGCAGGACTTTAATCAGGTCAGAAGGGCTGCCTGAGCCCCAGTCCCCAAAGGGTAGAGTAGGTCATGCCCAATGCCGGCAGGGTGATTGGAAGTGAGGCCAGTTGGAAGGTCTAAGAGTAGGATTAGCATATGGAGATTAGCAGGCAGCCTGGGGCAGACTCCAGCTGTGCGTTCCAGACTCTTTCTGATTTTTCAGCAGGGCAAAGGCCAGACCATGAAGTAGGTGTTAAAGCAGGGACTGGGGCAGCATGGGCACAAGGGCCTGGCACACATTTGGCACAGCCTTTCCTGGATCTGTTTAACAACGAGTCTTAAAGGGGTTGGACATCAGCTGTGCCTGCCAGGACCCAAGGAGGGAGGGGGGACCCAAGAACAGGAGGCAGAGATGGGAACTGCCCACGACTGAGGGAGAGACAGTTGGGCCATGGGCAGAGCTTGGGGTGCGGCAGCTGCACACCTGAGCTCAAATCCCAGCCCAGCACTCTGGAGTTGGGTGATTTTGGACAAATTATTAACTCTCTCTGAAGCCTCAGTTTCCTCATCCATAAAATGAACACAGTCATCTCCCCTCTGCAAAGTGGTCACGAGCATTAGTAGTGTTGGATGTGGAGTCCCAGCACAGGGCCCAGCTCAGAGTAGATTTTTCTTAAATGACAGCTTCTATGAACTGAGCAAAATATGCTGGAGCGCAGTGCAGGCATGACTAGGAGGCAGCTTTCAGCGTGGTGAGGGCACGTCCCACCTGTCTCCCAGTTGATTACAATGCCTCCTGCCGCACATCTGGATGAAGGGACTCAATGTTGAGCTTCCGTGACCCCTTCCTTTACTAGAAAGAATTCTAAGTGAAGCCATCACCAAGTTGGTCTTCTAATGACAGTGGCAAGCTGTATGCAGGGTAGCTGGAGACAGGATTTCTATTTCGGTTGTCGACAGTATCAAATAGGTACTTGCAACACGCTGTCAAATCGAATTGGACAGAGAGGACAGGGGATCCGAGCTCAGGTAGGAATCTTGTACCTTTGTGAGGCGCACATAAAAAGACTGGTGTGCACCAGCGTGTCCATGGGGTGATCAGGCCGACAAGCTCTGGGAGTTTCAGAAAGAGAGCGCCATTAATGACAAGAGAGGAACATGTAGCTGTCACAATGATAGGAAGCAGTGGGAGAAATTAACCACAGTCCCATACACTGTACCACGTGATAAGCATCTCTCATCTGATTCTCCCAACAACCCCATGGGGGAGATGTTGCCCTGTTCTATAGATAGAGAAACTGAGGCTCTCAGAGGATAATAGACTAGCCAGGGTGATACAGTGAGGAAGGAGTGAGAACAGAACCAGACCCCAGGAACCCACTGCTAATGGCAGGGTCATTTCTACACCGACATGCTCTGAAGCATGGGGTCTGTGTTTTGCAAAATGCAACCTGTGAGAAGCAAAGCTAATGATGCAGGTCTGGGTTTTTCCTCTTTTTTGTTTCTATTTGTTATATTGTCTATTTATTGATCCAGTATGGGAATAGTAAACCAGAGTGTGCTGGATCCTACTGAAAACTCCACACAGCCTTCCCTGCCCCACCCAGGTGGTCTGAGCACTATATTCTCAGAGGCCCTGGTGCTTCTTTTTTGCAGCCCACATCGCTGGTGGAATTACTTAATCCTTTGTAGAGTGAGGCATTTGATGCCTTCCTAACTGGACTTGAAGCTCCCTGCCAGCAGATCACGTCTCTCTGATTTACCCCAGTGCTTAGAATGATGCTGGGTACATAGCAGCTGCTGAGTAGATGATGACAGCTTCCCTTTGGAGGAGGAGCGGAATTGGTCCAGAGGAGATGGATGGTAGCTACTCCAGATGGGGAGATAAGCCTGGGTGGGAGGAAAGCCCAGACTGAATGGCCACCCTTTTCACATCCTCTCAGTATGGAATGCATAGGGCCTGACACGTTGTAGGTGCCATATAACGATTGATTGATGGAAGGAAGGAAGGAAGGAAGGACATGAGCAAATTCTGTCCAGTTTTCTCTGCTCCTATGAGTTTCTTTGCATGACTGGTTTGGGTGTTATTGGCTCAAGAATACATGGTTTGAGGGGCAAGAATACAGAGAACTTACGAGGGGCCCCCAGGCATCGTGTGTTATTTACAGATGTTCCATTATCCTAATGAGAAGAACCCCAGGGCTCTGAGCCTATTATAGGAAGTCTATTGGGATCCCAGGGGTTAAAGATTGCATCCTGACTCAGATTGGTGGGAATGGTGACTGCACATCTAACTCACCCTGTGGGGATCTGGGCTGATTGAGACTCCCTTGCCTCAAATCTGAATTGGTCCAGCACCTGGGGCATGCTCCGCTGAATGTGCAGTAGGGGGACTGGGATGAGTAGATTGATATGAAGCTTCTTCTATACATTCTGTCAGGGCAGGATGCCTTAAAGTGTGGGTAGCAGATGCTTACTGATGGTAAGGACAGTGAGGAGGGGGGTCAGTGCCATGGAATGCATGGCTTAGAGCAAATGGTGCGTTTTCATCCAACCTCTTTCCCGCCACAGGACCTCTGCACATGCTATTCCCACCCCCCCACCCCCCGCCTCCTTTGATGATTAGCTCCTTTTTGTCCTACTGGCCTCAGTTTATTTGCTGTTCCTCAGAGGGGCCTTCCCTGACCACCCTGTTATAAATAGATCTCCCTGTATCCTTTATTCTCTTTCTCCACCCTTTATTTGTTACTTTCATTAATGTATTAGAATTTTTAATCATTTTACTTATTTGTCTGTTTACTGGTATTTTTAAAATATCTATTTTCCCACTAGAACGTAAGGTCCATTAGGACAAGAGTCATGTCTGTCTTGCCACCATTGCCCCCTGGCCCCTCCCCCCACAAGCCTAGCACAGTGCCTGGCAGGGAGTAGATAGCCATCAACATTGGTGGGGGCTTTGGTGGACTGAAGGAAGAATCAGGTAACTGATCAAGAGTCCCCTTGAACTTTGGCGCCTGGAAACTGAGGGCCAGATCTGTAGTGCAGCTGCAGTGACTGCCCACGTCCTTCAGATCCCCTGCCAGATGTGTGTGCTGACTTCTTATCTGATTTCACCTTCCTCAGTGGACCCTGTTCGTACTGACCCATGTAACTGATGTTTATAATTTACAGTAAGAATCAGACTTTCCATCATGATTTAAAGCAAATATGATGACACTGCAGGCTAGACACATTGTCTTTGTGTAATTCCCAGAAGCCAGAACAGTGTAAACAGTGCAACAGAGCTATGGCAACTGATGCTTTCTCTTCACCAGGACTGTCCTTCAGCGAGAGCCCTCAGGTGAGGCCCTGGTACCTTTGGGGCTTGGGGCTGCTGGGGGAGCCCTGTGACAGGTGAGCATTCTGCTGTGAATGGACAAGGGCTATGGTTGGTCTGCATAGAGCTTCTGTGCAAATTAAGAAAAGGTGCCCCTGTGGGTAGATGCAGCACTGGGCAAAGGCAAAAGGTTTGGCAAATGGAGAGTTGCTTGGTTTCATTCCCCTCTTGCCCCCTTAGTTGAGTGTCTTTGTGCAGTAAACAACCTGCACCACGGTACATGGAAAGGTCCTGAATGGAAAAGTCTCTGAGTCTTGGGACTGTCCCACTTGCCTTGGTATTTGGACCCCTTCCTATAGGGCCTGCCCAGCAGACAGGACTTCCTGTTGTCAGTCATTGCTTCCCTCAACCATATCAGAGCCTCCTCAACCCTTTGGAAAACATGGCTGGGAGGGGACAAGGGGCTTGGGGAGAAGGCAACGTTTATCAGGTGTCTAGTGTGCACCAGTCACTGGGCAGGTGCTGGGTATATAAAGGTGAGTGAGTTCTGCCTCTTTCCTGACAGTCTGCTGAAGGGAACAGATAGGCAAATAAAGTAAGAACAAATTCTTACAAGGAAATGAGTGCAAAGCTGTGGCGACAGAGAGGGGAGCACACGACCCTGACTCAGGAGTCATGAGGCTTCTCAGAGGACATACTCTATGACTTGGGGCCTCGGAGGAGTTTCCAGGCCAACAAGTAAAGGAAAGGCATTCCAGGCAGGGGGAACAGCTTATGCAAAGGCACAGAGATCTGGAACTGCATGGTTGGGTTGAGGAAAAGAGGCTGCCAAGAATGTACTCATGTCCTTCTCCCATCCACCTGACTCATCCATCCAAATAGGTCCAATGTCAACTTTTCTGTGACACCTTCCTTTGCTTCCCCGAGTCCATCCCCTTAAGTCTCTGACATGCACATATACATCTCTCGAAGCACCTGGCACCTCATACCGTAGTCATGTACACCCTAGTCTCTCACCAGACCCTGAGCTCCCTGAGGGCATGGGCTACCCCTGCCTCACCTGTGTGTCCTCTCTCCTCACAAAGTGCTAGGCACATGTCAAGTGGGGGAGAAAGGTTTGTTAAGTGAATCGATTAACAGTGTACCTGAAGCAGAGGAAGCCCGGTGAAGCAGGTCTGGATGTGAGGCTGGAGAGAAATACTGGATAATACCATGCAAAGGGTTCTGGAGGACAGGCACTGGTGGCCATCATCAGTTCTGGCTGTAGGGTGACATCAGGGTCAAGGTCACATATGTTTTGTGGTGGTACCAGGGTATTCAATCTGGCAGGCAGGTCCTGGCAGTAGGACACCCTGGTGGCCTCCCACCCTCTGGAGCCACACAGGAGCCTTACATAGGGGAGGAGTCCCCAGGAGGTGGGAGAAGCGCAGGGCTGCCTCAGCTAGGATATCTTGATTATAGATGACAAATAATAACGCCTCTATTATTTCACTTGATAGGAAGTCCAGAGGAAGGAGATTTTTCAGTGTAATAGGGCTCAATAATATAGTAACATCATCGAGGTTCCTTCCATTGCACTGCCTCAACTTCATCGAAACACTGTCGACCCTCACGATTGCAAGATGGTCGGAGCAGTTCCAGGAATCACACTCAGGCCCATCAGTGCTCAACGGCAGAAAACAGGCATTCTTTCCGTAGTCTCCTTCCTAGAAGCGAGGAATCCTTTCCCAGAAGTCCCTGAGCAGACCTCTCCTCACATCTCGTTGGCCAGAATTGGGTCACATGCTGACTCCTGCACCAATCACTGGCAAGAGACCGATGATTGGCTTAGACTAATCAGGGTCCACCCTCTGGAGCAGCGGGTGCGGTTACCCTGCCCTACAGCTGGTGGTGTGGCGGAGGAGATGATGCTTATCCGTGGAAGGCTGTATCCCAACGTCGGTACCTTGAGATGGGTGTGTGTGTGCGCGCGCACAAGGATGAGCAGCGTCCCCCCGCCCCGGAATGCCAGGCAAGGGCATCCTCCAGGAGAACCAAGAGTGTTATCGAAGAGGCTAACACACTAGACGGTTCCAAAGGGCGTGGGAGGAAAGGCTTCGTCGGCTGGCCTCAAGTGTTGCGTTAGACGCTGACAGAGTGAGGGCCCAGCCGTTCTGGAGGCTTGATGATTTAGCAGACAGGGCATCGAGGGGGCAGGTGTGGCTGAGTGCGGGGCTGTAGGAGGGAGGCTGTGAGGTCGCGGGAGACTGCGCAGCCTGTTTTACACACTCTGCCCACACACCACACACGCAAATACCCATACCGCGCACAGCCTTGCCATTTACGATTGTAAACTCCTCAGATGGCACAAGGCAGCTCTTTGCCCAAGCAGCAAAAGAAAGGCCCTGCGTTTTATTCAGAGAAATACAGAGGAGTTATCTGTATCTTCTTCCCACCTGAACGTCGCAAAAGCCCCCAGCCCCACCCACCCTCAGCCAGGATGGCTGGAACAGCTGGGGACTGGCTGAGCCGTTCTTTCTCCACGGAGGTATCCCCAGGAGGGTGGCAGGGCTTTTTACGTGGTGGCTGGCTTCCAAATGGGCGAGGGAGTGGATGCTACAAGAGTTTTAAGGTCTGGGCTCAGGAGTTCTAAAATATCTCTTTTTTTCCTCCTGGTCAAAGCAAGGCATCAGGCCAGCCCAGAATCAAGGGGAGGAGCAACAGACTCTATCTATTGGTGAGAGGAGCAGGCCATGCACACAGGGATGAGAAGGGTCGTTGGTGGCCATCTTGGGAAACAAAAGGTCTACATACAGAACTGGTGAGCGGCAGAGCTGGGATCAAGCCTATGGCTGTTTAATGCCGGTCCACACTTCAGCATCACTGATCAGATCATGGAGTTTTTAAGCTGGGAATGACTCTTGAGATCATCTAGTGGTCCACAGCCCTGAGGGTCTTGAGCTGGGTTTCCTCAGAAGCAGACCTTGAGGACCAATTCGAGTGTCAGTGGCTTATTTGGGAGGTGATCCCAAAAAGCCCTGATAGGGGAGTGGAGAAGTGTGACAGCGAAGGGATGGAAACTCAATGAGCAGCTTACCTTGTGGAACCCAGTCTTGCTGGAGACTTCTGGGAGGTGATGTGGAACACCTCTGAGGGGCTAGGAAGCTGGGGTGTTCATCCTCTCACTTCCCACGCTGGTGCATGGGTCCCCTCCCAGACTCATGGAACTCACCCTTGATCTGACTTTCCTTTTTGGCCTTGTTCAGGACACCTTCATTCACTCCCAGTTCTGGAGTCTTCTTTCTGTCATGGTCCCTGGGCTGGAGAAGCCCTACTGCTGTTTACCGTGAAGTTACATGCAACAACCTGGCCAGGCTCTTTAGCAGCAGTAAAACTCCAGACTTTTCCAGGGCAACAAGTGGTTCCCTCTGCTTGGATCTGTAGGCTGTCCCTGCTTGTCCTAACCCAACAGGTTCTTCTGGCTGCAAGAACTATAATTAGAACTTGTGGTGGACTGTTACTTTCGTGGCTGCCAAAGAACCATGCCTCCCAGTGTTCATATCCTGGTGTAGAGCCCTCCCGCGTTGACTCTGAGCTCAGCTATGTGAATTGTTTTAGCCAATGGGACATTAGCAAACATGATGCAAGCAGAGGCTTGATAAGTGCTTGTACATCGGGGGTTTTCCTCTTGCAACCCAGCTGCTGTGCTATAAGGAAGTCGAAGCCATCTTGCTGGAGAGAGAGATCGTATGAAGAAAACCACACATGAAGAGAGAGGTAAGCCACTGGAGGAGCACTGAGCCATTGCACAGGTGAGTGAAGGCTTCTCGGACTTTCCAACTCAGCCTAGTCACCAGCTGAATGCAGTGGAGGGACAGTGTATGAGCAGAAGAACCACCCATCTATGCTCTGTCTGAATTCCTGACCCTCAGAATCTCCAGCAAACAAACTGGTTCTTGTTTTAAGCCACTAAGTTTTGAGCAGTTACTCAGCAACGGATAACTGAAATAGCACTCTAGGCCTTGCATGCCCTTATGTCATGAGCATCTTTGCAGTTACTGCTCCCTAAGCTTATTGACGCTGCACCCCCTTCCTCTGTAAGTTGAGCGGGTGCTTACCAAAAGACACTCACTAACCAGTTTGAGAAAGTGGGGCATTAGGACAATGAGTGCTACCTCTCTGCTTCTGGGCTTGATAGGAGTGGCAGAGAGGTAAGTGCCTCTCCTGTGGAAGGGCATTCTCCTGCTGAAAGGCCCCATGGGCCTTCCAGCAGCATGTCCGAAGGAGCTGCCCAGCAGAACTTCCCATCACTGTCACTGGATGCCTCAGCAAGGAGGGTGGTGAGTGTGTTGTCTCACTGTGGTGTTCTGACTTCTCACCCAAGAGGAGAAATGGAATGCCCAACTCTGTGGGCCCTGCCTAGGCAGGCACAGGGAACCCTGAGTAATGGGCCAGCTCAAGATCCCTCTGCCAACCCGTCTGAGCTGGAAGTCCTGCCGCAGCAGGAGGCTCTGCTGGACCCAGGTGCTGCTGACAGTCTTGTCTAGGCTGTTGAGGACCAGATCAGAAAAGGCACAGAGGCAGCTGCAATCCCAGGGCCACGTAACAACAGAAGCAGAAAACAGTGTTAGAGATGGATCCTTCTGTAGTGTGTGTCAGGGAGTTCCATTGCTGTTTGTGTGCAGAAATCATTACCGAATGAAAATGGCCCTATCTGAGCAATGGGTTTTGCATCCAGTGGTGAGTGCCTACCCAAACCACAGGGAAAAAATTTAATTCCTATAAAAATAAGCAAAACGACTAATTAAAATTTCTCCCCATCCAAATTTAAGATCACCAAGTAAATAAATACCCAAAACTGATGAATATACCCAGTTCAAATTTTATTAATAAAACCTAATTTGTTTTCCAAATTTTATGGATCAGATTCCCTAGCTGTTATTTATTCCCACCATCTTCTTCTTGAATCACAAAATAAATTTCAATTTCAAAAGTTAGATGGTGAATATTCATCTCTCTTCCTAGAATATTGTGGGTGGTAGGCTTTTTTCCTGATTTAGAGGAGGAAAAAAACCACAATTTAAATATGAAGTGGACATAAAAGGAAAAGAAATTGAAAAACTATTGTAGACTAGTCTTTTTTCTTTTATTCTCTTTTTCTCCACATTCCGCACTCTCATTACCCTCCTCCCCACAGGAGGCCGTCTAATGTGCTTAATGTGTATTATTTTGTATGTATGTGTTCTTGTAAATGTGCATTGTTGTTTTGTGGATATGTATTTTTAATTGCTGTTATTGGTGTTATGTTATAAATCCAATTGTTTATTGCTTTTTTTCACTCAACATTGTGTTTCTAAGATCTTCTTACGGAACTGTATGAAAATCTAACCTGGCGCTTCTGACTGCTATGGAACACTCTGATGTGCATCTTCCAGCTCCACCTGTTCATTCTGCTGCGGACGAACACCCAGACAGCCTCCAATTCCTGCCACTTTAAACAATACAGTATTAAACGTCTTTGTTCATGTCACCTTACAGAGCTGATAAAACAAATGTTCACCCATTTTATTCACAAACCACAGTGCATATCCAAATGCCTTTAAATGTGATGCCAAAAAAAAAAAAAAAAAATCCAGTAAACACACAGATTTATAAAGCTGAATTTAGATTTCTCACATTCTCTCTTTATTTTCATAATGAAAATGTTCAAAAAGTTCAGTTAACATCGTGACTTTGAAAACACAGAGAATCATTTTAGAAACAAATTATTTCCTAATCGGTATATACCTCATGAGGGAAAAAAACATTAAAAAAAATCAAATCTGTTGTATTCATTTAAAACAAACACACACTCCCAGTAGAACCTCCCAAGGTTTGTACGGTGACTGCATTTTTCCAGCTGAGCAATATTACAATGTTTCAGAGGGACTCCTAAATCACTGAGCACATGGATCAGACAGGCCCTTGTTCGCCAGCACATGGTCTCTGTTCTTGCACAGCCTGCTTCTGCAGCAACAGCATTCTTCGCTCTCTTTGCAATTTTAACTCCCACTTGAAAGGGAAAAACATCAGACACATCTATAGACATAGGATGGCTCTCAACCTGCCCTCTTTCCCTGTGGGAAGTTACAGCTCTTACAGTGTATCTCTAACCTGTCAAACTGTCCAACAAACTCAGAGGACAGAGTTTTCGATGTACTCTTTCATTCTTTTCCAAGCCCTGACATTTTTGGTCCATATTCCCGTTCAGATGTGGCAGCTCACCATTTAGTGGCAGTTCCCACACAGCCTGCTCTGGAGACCTGCTTCCTTGTGAGTTGGTGGCCACTCTCTGGTCACCTCAGTGGGTGGGCAATCTATTCCCTTAAATTTAGTGGGTCTCTGTTTCTTTTACAACCTAGCCCCAGCTCTCTCAAAGGATTCCAATGGGAAATCTATGAAAAGCTTTCATATTTTGAATCCTTCTCTCCAAACAAACCCTTCTGTAGCTTCTATTTTGACATGTTGCCTTCCTGACTCCTGTAGTTACAGACTTAGGCAAAAATAGTTTTCCCGGAGGTTCCTGAGCCTTCTACAACTGCTGGGACAGTGCATAACCTGACCTATGGCTTGGCGAACCCTTCTGCCTCTCAATGTGCAAGTGAAGACCTTCACTCTCCATCAGAGGGCAGTTCACCTAGGGCTGGCTAAACCCCCACCACAACCGGATCTTCTCTTTTGGACTGAGGCAAGCCGTGTGTGGCTTGGATCACAATTTCCTCAGGCCTTAGCCCTCATGTCCTTCCCACTAATCCTGGAACCTCTCCCTCTTTCCTCTAGCTCTGATGCTTCAGAGTAGTTCTCACCAATTCTTACTGAAGCCTCCTTTTAAAAAGATATGCAAAATAGCGAGGAAAATTTTAGGGATTGTTAATAAAGAAGGGGAGCTTTCCCACCAGATACTGAAGTGCCTTAAGCTGTGACAACTGAAACAGTTTATTATGGTGTATGAATTGGTAGATGAGTGGAATGGAAGAGAAAATCTCAACACAGACCAAGAATCTAGAAGAATTTAGCATGTGGAGATGACAGCATCTCAAACCAGTGATGAAAGATTGGGTGATACAATTTACAATGTTAGAAGTGCTGGTTAATCATTTGGGGGCAAAATTAGATCCCTATCTAACGCCAAATAGATGAAACATCTAAATGTTCAAAAAGGAAGAAGGAAAAAGAAGTCATCAGTAGACTAGAGAATACTGGTGAAAATTTATATAACCTCAGAATGAGGAAAGCTTTCTAAGCACAGCAACAAAGGCAAAAACCTAAAGGAAAGTATTGATAGATCTACCCAAACCCCAAATCAGACACTTCTATATCTACAAACTCATCAAAAATAAAACTTAAAGGCAAAATAAAACTGGGGAAAATATTATTGCATATATGGCAAATTATTAATAGCATTTGTATATTAAGAATTGTCATAGATCAGTGAGAATAAAAGTGAGAGTGATGTTGAGCCCTACATAAGGCATCATTGTCTGAGGAAGGCTGCCAGCCAATGGTAACAGCTTGATTACATCAGACCCCTTCCTCTCCTAATGGGGCAGCAATTTGTTCTTCTTAGATTTTTATCTACTGCAGATATGGGTTTGCCTTCTCTGTCTACAGTGTGGCTGCCAGCACTCCCATATGTGGACTGACAGAAATGACATGGTATTCTGAATAAAGTGGCCTCAACATGAGGGACCAATTTTATGGATAAAGTACTGATAATGGCACACGCAATGGCTTCCACTGGCCTTCCCATACATCCCATTAGCTGGAAGGAACCAGCCTAATATAATAGTGGAATGACCTGCAGGGTTGGTGTGCTGAAGTCCAGGATGCAATATGCACACTGAATGGATAAGCAATTGGTAGAGCTGTGTTGCCAGTAGCTAAAATGCGCAGGTCTGGGGAGCGGAGGAGAGGGGAAGGAGGAATAGTTGCTCTCTCTATCGCTCCAGTGACACACTTAAGAAGGCTGTGCTTCCTTCCCTGTAAACTTTGATTTGGTTGGATTAGAGGTCCTGTTTCTCAAAGTGTGGAATGGTTCCATCAGGGCCCACAGTGAGAGTTCCTCTGAACTTGAAGCTATGCCTGTGGACCAGGAGGCATAGAAAGTTATTATACTGGTGTCTTAGAGTGGATTCTACCAAAAGCAGGCCCTGAAACCAGGATTTGAGTGTGGGTAGTTTATTTGGGAGATGATTCCAGGACATACCAAAGGGAGGTAGGGAAGTAAGACAGATGGAGGAAGGAAGCCAATGTAGGGTGTTAGTGAATAGGTTGCCGCTGTGGGGAACTGGGCCTCATTCCTGCTGGGGACCTCTGGGAGGCATGTGGAACATGCCTTAGAGTTGTCTTTCCAGAGGAGCAAGGTATAACTCCCAGGGCTTGATCCAGGGGCTTCAGCTCTATGTCCTGTACTGAATGGGTGCTGAGCATGGTCTTAAGGCCAGAGGAACCCCGAGGCAGGGAGCACTGGTGTTGGAAGTAAGGAGCTGATGAGTGCATGACAGCAGTGGTCTGGGCTTGCTTTCTATGGCTGTTCATAACAGTCATTGTTGTTATCCTTGTAATTCCCATCATCCCCTTACTTTTCAAGTGCCAGACCCACTGCTGAAGCCTGCTCATCCCCTTCCTCCTGTGTAGTAACTGAGATATTGAGCATAGCATGGGTTCTTACCACCATACTTACTGGCAGAATTCAGATCCTTTTTTTCCACCAGGCCAGTGAGAGGTCCAATTCCAGAATCTCAGCCTGAGTGTCTGCTCCCTTGGGGCACTTCTTGTATCAATCATCCTAGTTTGGGTTCCCCACAAAGCAGACTTTGAGACTAGACTTTGAGGATGCATAGTTAACTTGGGAGTGATCCCAGGAAACACCAGCATGGAAGTGAGAAGGTGAGACAGGAAAGGGAAGCGGGTCCATATCGTGTATGTTAACAATCACAGGTCACCACTGTGGGCAATGGGAGATGGTGTGGAACATGCCTCAGAATTGTCCCAGTCTCACCAGAGGGGCCACGTAGCTGGGGTGTTTGTCTACCAACTCTTATTCATCACTGGTCCAGACTATCCCCAGGGTGCCCGCTCCTCTGCCTTCTGACCTGTTCTGAGAGTGAGCTGAGCATGTTCCCACAGCCAGAGGAAGCCTTTGGGTGGAGAGTCTCCAGGGCTTGAGGTAAGAAGCTGCTGTGTGCATGGGACAGTGATTGTCAAATAGTGCTAGTTTATTGTTGGGAGGTAATTCTCTGTGGGACTTTGACATTGCTGCATGTCTTATAGGCAGAGGCCCTTGTTCTACACTGGATTTTTCAATGATGTCTACAGAGTTCTTAGTGTAGTCGCAGCAGGATTGCAGAGAAACCCAACAGAGACAACCTGGAATCTACACTGAACCAGCAGTCATACCTATAGGGGCCCACTGAACACACCCCCGGATCACTGCATTCTTTAGGTGACCCCGGTGAGTTCTCCTGAAACCCGGACCTCCGTATTTTAAGTCGATGGTTCAGAGTTTATAAGAGCTGTTTCAAACCTTAAGACTAAATGGCTTAAGGGGGTACCAGTACATACTCTAGGTAAGAGGAACCTACGGGGGATATCCTAGGCCAGGGGAGGCTAGGGGAAACTTTGGAGTGAATGGGGCAAGTTGACCTTTTTAATTTGGCTTTAAATTGAAAAGAATCATGTTTGTAAAGTCTGAACGAACTGCTTGATAGAGAAGTGAGAGTCTGAACTTGTTCAGCTCCGAAGAGAAGGGATACCAGCTCCTTAAACTGTCCCTAGAAAGTTTTCAGACTTTAAAGTAAAATGAACTGAAAGAAAAGCAGAAAATCAAGCTTCTAAAGGCTGACCTGAATGGGCAGCCTCTCCTTAGAACCCTGGCTGGCTTCATACTGAAGCTTCCAAGTGCTTGACGAAATAAGGATAACTGTAAATGGCTGACAAGATGACTGGGATAGTTTAAAATTACAGCGGCCACTGTGGGGCTCCTTTTCAAGAGCCAGATAACAGAGAAATTTTTAAAGAGTCCAGCTTGCCAACTGCCAGCACAATTCCTCAAACTAAGGGTTCTGGAAGCTATAAATATTTATAAAGAACAACACAAAAAGAAAAAAATCTTACCAAGCTTGTTTCTTGTCCTGAGGTCTTGGCTTAATAATCGCCAGGTTGGTGGTCCGAAAATATGGTCAGACAAATTGTGGTTGAACCTCTTTTTGCCGTCAGAGATGGTCAGACAGAAACGAAACATGGGTTGTCTTCCATTCGTGGTTAAGGGTCTTACCAAACTGCCACCAGCCTCAGGGGAATTACATTGGCCATTAGAAGGAATGTTCTAATTAGATAAGATCATTTCATAAGTGCACTTAAAAGCAAAGACTTCAAAATTCCAAAATAACCTTGTTGAAAGATTTGTTGCCAAAAGCTAATAAAAATGAAATTATAAGGAAAGGTACCTAAAGGAAAATATAGACCATGACTTTACAGACACCCCTATAATCTACTCTCTGAGTTAATGAGACTCTGAGAGATTTTCTGGGAAAATGATATTTTAAAGATTACTGGAACTGTTCAGTCCCACCAGGTAGGTACTGTTTGTCCTGGCTGAAACCTGGCAAGGTATTTGAAAGGATTTAGCAACTTTAGGACCAGGAATTTGGCCAAACTGGAAGCTGATATTCAGAGCCTGATAGGAATTTTTTAGGCCTTCTTCCCTAAATTAAAATAAAACTAAGCACCCAGGGGAGAAAAAAGCAAACTAGGGTGATGCGGTTGGACAGGTAGAACAACTGTCCTCAACTTACAATCTCATGTAAGGCAGAAAAAGCAGCTCTGGAGGCGGCTCAGATTCCACCCAGCTCCTTTATCTCAGACAGGATTACGACCTCGCCTCTCTGGGAACTGTTATCTAGCTCGTCACCAATTCCTAAAACTGAAGAAAAAAAGAAGTCAGAAAAATGGCCATAAGAGCACCCATGCCCCAAATCTAGCATCTTGAGTGTCTTCTCTAAAAATGTTAGTAAAAAAAAGCTTAAAACAAAATTTGGATTGATAGCTAGGGAGCTTCCTATTAGTGTACCTGATTTATGGTAGTAATTTTAAAATAACAGCTGTGGAGTCTCTACGTATGTGTGTCTATATGTATGTTATGTATGTGTGATATTTTTATCTCCAGATGGTATGGTTTCTAAAGAGCTCTATTTAATTGGCTTAAAGTAAGTGCTTACATAAATTATTTCTAAATGCAGCTAACCCAAATGTCTTTCAAGTTAATGTGATATGAAATAATCTTTGGTAATGAAAGCTTGTTTAAATTTGTTGGTTTGATTGAAATAGGCATGCCCTCAGAGTAGTCAGTGTTTGGGTATGATGCAGGCTTTATTCTACATTTATTGGTAAAATAAACTGATGCTATCTCTATTGCAAAACTGGTTAGTAAAAATAATAACTTGAAATAATGGCTAATTTTGCCTAATGTCTCATGAAGTTTTGTAGGCAATCTAAGTAATTATTGGGAATGAGTAAACTAAACTGATGTGAAAAAAAATAAAAATGTTGGGTGAACTTTTTAGAATAATTGTGTGTTATGGCATGTATATTAAAGGTAACTTCCAAAATCTCTCTGGTAACTTGAAACTTTGAAGTTTTACTAGGTGAAGTTAAATGATAAAAATTCATTGAATATCTAGGTCATTTTCAAATAAGATAAAATACTGAAACCTTGTTACTAAACATGTGTAAGTTTATCTACTTTTGGCTTCTTATTCCAGAGAAACTAAAAGGTGTTTGGGTCTATTAGAAAGCGTGTCTTGTATTTTATTAAAGTTACTGTGAAGTAACATGTTTCTAGAAATTACAAAAGGTATTTATAAATTTGCCAAGCCACAAAATGCTAATGTAAAAGAAAGTTTACTGTTGCTTATTTCTTAGTTTTCACTAAAAATTATGGTGTATAAATAAGGGTTAAAAATTCAAATTAATGTATGTGATTAAAGCTACTAAAAATTGATAAGGAAAACATCTTTGTATTCAAGGAAAGATGTATGTTTTGGGTAAGGAAGGTATAAAGAATGGAAATATTTTTGTTTGTTTTTTTAAGAAAGATAAATTTGCCTCAGAGTACCGGGAGGGAAAAAAAAAAGGAAAGGCATAAGGCAAATTCTGAATGTGAAAAGAAAGTTATAGGAGGTTTGTTGAAAACAAACTCTAAAAAAGAATTTTATGGATGGTCAAGTTGGCTAAGATCGAAGTAAATCTAATTAAGTAAATGAGTTTTAATATCAGAAGTAAGCTGGTACACAAATTAGAATTTGTTTTTCTCTTTCTCTTTTAAAAAGGATAATTTTCCTGGACTTTTAGCCTGCTTTTGATGAAGAGATTATAGAAGATTTTCTTTACTTTTGAGTGAGTCTTACTTTGGTTGAATGGATAACTAAGCATTGTTTCACAGTGTCCCTTGTTTCACAGTGACAAGATCAGCAACCCCTTGATCTTGTTTGACCAAATGTTTTAAAACCTTTTGATATTTTTGACAGGATCCCCAAAATTCATATCCTAAATGAAGTCTTTCTTTGGACTTAAGAAAAAAAAGAAAGCTTTCTCGGAGAATTTTCATAGGGCCCCTGGGACTTCTCAAAGAAATTTGTTTTCTCTTCTATAAAGAGGGAGATACTAATTAGGCTTGTTTGGTGCTAAATTGCATGGGAAGCATTGTCAAGTGAATGATGATAAACCTTCTTAGGTTATAGTGTATAGATAAATATTATTCACTCTCTTAACCCTGCTACCTTGCTTCCAACATCATTGCATTCTATTATCTAATTTGGTTTACATGTGGGTCTTACTTAAATGATAAGCAAGGATGTTATCAGGCTGGATATGCTGTCTACCCTCGAGAATGCCTGCTACTTTCTATTAACTCTGCTAACCGAGTAAAAGATTTCCTTCTATAGGCTCAAGAAATCACTAAAGAAGAAGAGAAACAAAGGTGGCAACAAAAGGGGGAAAACAATACTTTTAGATACTTTCTCCTACAGTACCTCATAAAACCTATACTCATTGTGCTATATGACCAAAACATAATCTAGGAAAACTATTTCATGAATCACAAGGCCACTTTCCTCTTTGCAATTGGACTTTGTTCAAATGCCGCCATCTCAAGGATAAATGTACCTTGGTAATGATCTGTATGTTCTCACATTGGGTTGAGGCCTTTACTTACAGAAGAGTGATGGCTTTAGGTAAATTATTATTGGAAAGGATAATTCCTGTTTGAGGAATTCCTACTGAGTTATACAGCAACCTGGGAACTCATTTCGCTGGACAAATAATTAAATCTATTTGTGACATTTGGCCAGCAATACAACATTTTAACTAACAGCACAGTCAACACTCGGTTGGCAAAGCTTTCAGAAGCGTTTGATCTCTCATGGCCAAGAGCTCTTCTGCTAGTGCTCCTCAATCTTATACCTTACCCTTTGGTAAACATCAGCTGTCTCCTCTTGAGATAATAACTGGATGGCCTATGCAATTAGATAAAGGAATGTATTAACCAACTTTGCTTAAAGGAGACGTCTTAATTGTTTTTATTTATTTATTTATTTTTGGTGAGGAAGATTGGCCCTGAGCTAACATCTGTTACCAATTTTCCTCTTTTTTTTGCTTGAGGAAGATTATCATTGAGCTAACATCTGTGCCAATCTTCCTCTGTTTTATATGTGGGATGCCACCATAGCATGGTTTGATGAGTAGTGTGTAGGTCTGCACCTGGGGTCTGAACCCTTGAACCCTAGGCCACCAAATTGGAGTGTGTGAACTTAACCATTATGTCACTGGGCCTGCCCCCTGAGATATCTTAATTATTGCCAAATGTCATTGAGACACTTAAAAGAAATGAGAGGTTGGTAGCTGATTCTTTTCACAGAGAGCTCCTGGAAGATGAAGACCTTGAGGTTCATGGACTCACCTGGAGAATTTATCAGAAGAGGCATCAAATAAAAGACTCTCTGCAGCCCTGTTGGAAAGGACCATACCAAGTACTTTTAACCAATTCATGCACTACAGAATCAAAAGGCATTCACATTTTTCATTTAAAAAAGGCTTCTCCACCTGAGTGGGTTTCAGTTCCTATTTTTGATACCTGACTTGAACTGATCAATGCAAATATCTCCAAAACAGGATGAGAAGAAGACGGCATCTGTTGTAGACAGCCGTCCCAAGACTCCAGACCAGGTCTGTATTCTCGACCTTGTAGCTCCTCATTTAAACCTTTGTAATGCTTAAACTGTATACCTATTTTATAATGTTCCATTTAAGGTTTTCAGAATACTATCATACTTAAAGAAAGTGATTGATTTGGAACAGACTGGTCTCAAAGGCCAAGCATTTATTGGGTGGCTCCTAATGGAACTTGGTGGTCATGTGGAACAAATCTCTAGCCTTGGCTACTGCCTGGATGGCTAAAACACTGCACCCGGAGCTTCCCTTGGATGCAAGGAAGGATTCACACTGAGCTAACACCAGTTGCCAATCTTCTTCTCTTTAAGGCCAGATGGGCTCATTCAGTGTTCCACCGGTATGGCCACCTATGGCTATATTTGTTGCTTCTTTGGGGCTAGAGGATGTCATATCACATATAGAAGTCCTGACTAAATTTACTCAACAAGCCCTTAATGATAGTCAAGAAAGAATAGTCTTATTAAATACTAAAATGTCTTGAATGGGAAAGACTGTTCTTCAAAATAGAATGGCGTTAGATATTTTAACTGCATCCCAAGGTGGTACATATATAATTATTCAAACTGAATGCTGTGCTTTTATATGTGGTAAATCTTCCAGTGTGTCCTCTCTGCTAAAGCACATGAAAAAGCAAGTGAATGTCTTAAATGAATCTTTTATAATTGTAAACAATGTGAACATAAGGAATCAGGTAAAAGCACATGTACAATGTTTATGCAACAACCTAAAATTAATTGAAAAATTATATAATCTATGAAATGCTTCCTCTGTTAATGTATACCTCTATGCTTGTCTGACTACTTCCCCCTAATGTGGACAACTGGGAAAATAAATGAGATAAAAGCAATGAGGGACATGATGGACCCAAGGCAGACAGTAACCACCCTGGCACCAAGGGACAATATTTTGATCATCAGTGCTTTCTATTGAAAGATTATAGATCAAAGGGGAGGGGGGAACGATAAATAAATGACAAGCAAAGGATATATTGGAGTATACGAGAAAGGCATTTGGGTTAAAATTAATTTGGCCTGACCTTGTTTCTCCAAAAGGGCCTGATGTGCCCTATTGAGCATGCATTGTTGTATGTCTGCTTTAAACATACTATGTCCCCAAAATAAGAGTGATACCCTTAAAGATAGGGATGTAACTTCCCCCCATATTGGCATTTCTTTAAGGATAAGCATCTTTTCCTAAACTAAGGATTAATGACTGACCTGCTGTGCTCCCCTTGTGACCACCAACGTGCTGTGCCAGCTAAGCATCTCATGACAATCGTAAAAGGGACATTCCTATCATATGTGATGTATGCTCTTTGTTCCAAGAAGGTATATAACCACTCTGTACACCCCATTTCTTTGGTGCCCTTCCTCCTTTGGGGAAGGAAGACCCTGGGCTAGTCCTCAGATCTGGCCCATGATAAACTCACTCCAATTTTGATTTATAGATTGATTATGGATTTTTTGTGTCTACATAGTGAATGGCCCTGGGAGATAGAGATAGTGTCTCCCTCTGAAGTGAAGGGCGGGCATGTTTACTGCCAATTAAAAAAGATTCAGGTTCCCTAATTCAGGGTTCTTCTCCTGAAATGCAAGTGTCACCTACACCTCTTTATGTCACTCTGTGAGACAAAAAAAAAAAAAAATGCTGATATTCTGGCATTGCTATCACTAAGAGTCACAAAGTCCTTTGTCTCTGACCCAGGAGTCTTCTGTTTTCTGCCAGCATCTTTGAAACTGTGACAGGCTAACTTGGTAGCTTGTAAGTAGGATATCTTAGACTTGTCACAGTTCTTGATAATGTGTTATTTTCATCTTTACTCAGACCCTAAATGTACTTGGTTAAACTCCCCCTGTGCTCTTCTCTCAGCTTTGTGTTGTTGCAAGAATTCATTCAAGAATCATTCAACAACTTTTTATTGGGGATCTTTTGTCTGCCTAGTGCTATTCCAAGGCCTAGAGATACAATGGTAAAGGAAGCAGACACAATCCTTACCCTCTTGTGACTTATATTCTAGTGAAGCACTCGTCTGTGCCGTCAGCTTGCTCTCTTTTTTTTGTCCCTCTCTTTCTCTCTAAATAACCTGCACTGAAATTCACCAATGATACTAATTCTATTCCCTCCTCTAACTTTGAAACCAACCACTCCTTCCTCCAGTAAACAGATTTCTTCCCTGAATTTCTTTGCAGATCAATACTACCAATTCTTCCCACTTTAAGAGTGAAAGGCTAGATTCTGTTCCTGACTCTGCCACTAACTCCATGATCTTGGACACGTCACCTTTATTTTCATAAGCCTTCGATTCCTCATCTGTAAAATGAATGAAATGGTGCATATCCTGCTGAGTGATTGGAGGGGTTGGAGGAGATCACGTATACAATCAGGAAATTTCTGTGCAGCACACAGTTGCTGTGTGCTCTCCACACTAAGAGCAACCACTAAGTTGCCGTCTCCCGTTCCAACCCTAGCCCGGTCCTCAGTAAGGATTGGTTGGACAGGAGGAACCCAGGTGCTTCTAATTTTCAACATTTCTCTGATTTGTGATTTACTGCTGCTCAGACCTCATGTTGTATATGCCCTGCTTTCATAGCTTGCTTTCCACACAGTCCGCTCAGCCTCTTCCTGCCCTTAATATGGTATAAAAACTAACAAATCCACACAGAAAATATGACTTCCTGCAGCCAGCAGCAGCTCCAGACAATTCATCACCAAATAGCCTAGAATAACACTAACTTTTGCTACCATAGCAACTGCTATTGGTTGCACAATTGCTGACTTTTGAAGCTACTTAAAAATGTGCCAACCGTTTTGCATAAAGTGGCTTTACGTCACCAAGAGCAGTGGTTTTCATCTCCCCTCAAGATTCTGCTTTAAGAAATTGTAGCTTTTCCACCCTTAGAAGCATTTCATAATTTATTTTTTCAAAGAACCATTTTAAAACAAAGTTTTTCCAGTGGTTTCTTCATGCCCGTGTAAGGGCAAATACAAATTAAAAATAAGGGGCTTACTTCTTCTGTTGAAATAAAAAGAGACTTGCTCCTTCCCTTTCCTTAGAACCTTTACTTTAGAAAACTTGTCATTGTGTAAGCTGTTTCTCTGTCTCCCTTTGAAATGTATGCAAATCTTTTTTTAAAGCTAAATAAGCCTTTTGCCAGCTTTAAGACCTAGGAATATCTTTCTCAAGGACCTGGGAACTGTCTCTTAAAAATGTCACCTTGAGGAAGCTGATGCCCGACCTGCCAGCTCCTGTGGGAGAATAGGAGCCTCCGAGCTGCAGAACTGCCTCCTGCCATAAAGAGACGAGAAGCTTATGTTTCCTTTGGACAAAGGCAATCAGTTAACACAGATGGCCACCCCAGCTGCCAAGTGAATTTAAGATGAGCTATGCGTGACAAATGGTGCTGTCAAGTCTTTTTACTTGAGGACTAGTTATTGTTTATCTTGAGAACACCTATGTAATGGGTTGTATCTGCTTGGCTCTGTAAAAGGGTAAGATTCCTTTCTATCTTTGCGATCTCTTAGTGAATTGCCTGAGATGCACATCACAATCTGGTTTAATACTTATTCAATAATAAAATTGTTTGCTTTCTCTTCTACCTTTGTGGAGAGGTTTTCTGGGTTGGGAGGGGATTTGTTTTTAATTATATTTCCCGTATGCCCACCAGAACAAACGTTTTAAAACAGCAGTCATGGAGGATAGCATTATGAGGTTTTGTTAGAAGCTCTGGAGAAAGGTGCACTAGGGAATTAGAGGAGAAGAAAAATAGATCCAGCTCTCCCTTCATTTCCTATGCACCAAAGAAGGCGAGCTGTTCAGGATCAGCCTTGCAAGTGGTCCTCTGACATCAGCCTCGGGAGATGCTGGAGTTCTTGACCAGATGATGATGTAGGATCTTTTCCTTTGCCTTTTCAGAAAAATGAAAACTCATCTGATATTTCAGACTCAACCTACACCTTAGATGCTGACTCTGCAGTACGCCACACGGGATAGGAAGCATCTAAGGGTCTGTTGCAACTCCAGGAGGTGCTATTCACATTGTCACCCCTGTGGATGACGCTCGTAGAGTTTTGCAGTGCCAGCCAGCAGCTCTTATATCATAGCTGTAGGTCTGTGTCCCTTAAAGAGTTTCTCTCAGAAAACCCTCGTTTGATTTACCTATAACCACCCACTGTTGCTGCCTGGGGAAGATCAGAGTATAAGTCCAGATAGAAAACCCTTGAATCTCCTGAGAATTGTTTCTGCTTCTTTCTGTCTAGTGAAGATACAGAGCTAGCCATGCAGGGTAGAAGCACTGGGTTGATTTTGTTCTCTACTAGCTGGGTGACCACGAATAATTTATTTTAAACTTTCTATGTCCTCTTCATCTGGAAGATGGTGACAGCACACACCTCACAGGATCACCTGCATTGCCTGTGCGTGTCTGGAAGAGGTGGACTTGGTATAACTGTCTCCTTGTTACTCAGATCTCACCCTCTCAGAGAGGCCTTCCCTGACCGTGCAACATGAAGAAGCCCCAGCCATTGCTGTTCAGTTGCCCTGTTTTAATTCATCACATAGCCTTTATTATCAGCTGACATTTTTCTTCCCTTCCTTCATTTCTTCTTTTCTTAATTTCCCCCATCAGAATACGAGATCCATAAGAGCAGTAACCTCGTCTGCCTGTTGACTCCTGAACCCTCAGCATGAAAAAGCACGTGGTGCTTCGTAGGCCCTCAGTGGGGAGGCTGGCACACGCGTTTGCTTCTTTCCTTGGCTGGCATTTAGCACCAGCTTCTCGAAGCTTTGAAAGAGACTCTTGTATCTGTACACCTGGCTTCCTGCCTGGCCTCCAAGCCCCTCAGATATTTCAGATGGAGCCTTTTCACCTCGAGCTATTGGTCCATTCTGACTTTTATAATCACTGAACAGAATGATCTTAAATCTCTGAAAAAAAAATCTCATCTAATAGACTCTCAAATTTCCCACTTTTCAAACGTCTCCTGGTGGAAGCATCTTTTCTCAATCTTTGGGAAACCTGATAATCTGTGACATTAGAGGGATTTCCCACGAGAGCTGAGATGTCCGGATGAAAGCAGGAACTCAAGCCAACAAGGCCTTTACTCAAGGGACCACTGAGACCCAAGTTGCCCCTTGCTATTGGCATTCAGACAAAAGGCAGAGAAGGGGCTGCAAGGAGTCCAGAAGCAGGGATCCTAGTCCATTCTGCTAGAATTTAAATTCAACTGTGAGAGTAAGGATCAAATTGAATGTAAAAAAGCAATTCCAGCCAGAACCATGGGCCTTAGAGAGCTCCTCAGTGCAAAATGTTTATGAGTAGAAACAAGCCCCTGGGCTGATATCAGAGTGGGGCCCAGATCCCAAGTTACAAGCCTGCCGAAAGACTGGAGAGAGGGGGGTTGAGATGTTCTGAACATAAAGGATCGCATTCAAATCCGTCCTCAAGCAGGAGAAGTAAGCTGCCAGAAGTTCATCTTTGGAGCAAAAGAACTTCAAAATCTATAATACTGTGGGGGAATTTTAACATTCAAATCTCTTAAACTAGTCTTTCTTCTGAGAAATGTCTTGTCTTTCAAAACCATATGGCAGGAGCATATTCAATGTAATAAAATCCTTGGTTTTGGTAATCGTGATGAAGCTGTTAGAATGTTAAATGATGCCACCTGATGGACTGTGAAGACGCGAGTGCCACAATCAGCAAATAGAAGGGAGTTCATTATTATTATTATTATTATTATTATTATTATTATTATTATTTGAAGTAGATTAGCCTGGAGCTAACATCTGCTGCCAATCCTCCTCTTTTTGCTGAGGAAGGTGGCCCTGAGCTAACGTCTGTGCCCATCTTCCTGTACTTTATATGTGGGATCCCTGCCACAGTGTGGCTTGATAAGTGGTGCAGAGATCTGTGCCCAAGACCTGACCCCTCGGACCCAGGGCCGCAGAAGCGGAGCACGTGAACTTAACTGCTGCACCACCAGGCTGGCCTCCACTATTTGTAACTCTCTCTGATGCCTCAAGAAACAATGAAACAAATGCAAATGGTGCTTTTGGCCAGCTTCTGGCTTGGAGAAGTGAGAAGAAGGAATGAGGAGGAGGGTGAGAAGGAGGAGAAATAGGATAAAGAGAAGAACATAATATAGAGAAGGAGTAGAATATAATCTATTTTTTCTTTTGATAAAAGTCATTATACTGTAACAGAAGCTACTTTAAGTAGAGACTTTGGTTGTTAATGGAGCAGAGATGATCGGCTTGAAGAGATGGTCATTGGTTAGAGTGCCACCTCCTGGTATAATCTCCTTTCAGAGCTGAACGTGCAAACACCAAGCTCAGGGGGCGGGGGAGGGTGGTAGGGTGGGGGCATTACAGAGGGGCTAAGATCCAGTGGATGAATATAGGAATCGTAGGAATTGATCCTCCATTTCCCAGCGCCCCAGACTGCACGCACACATCCTTCAGGGGAAAAAGAAATACACTGGAGGATTCTCTCTAAAGAAATTGAGTGGCCCTGAGCCAAGAACATCCCATCTGGTATGTAGGAGTCACCCTTGTAGATCACCAACTGGTTCCTTGGTTGTCACCCTAAGCTCACAAGGCCACCTGCAAGCACAGAATTCTCTCTCAGCTTTTTTGTTTCATTTTCACATGTGAAGGGAAGTCAAGGATCATCAAATATTTGAAGAAATCCTCCAGCATGAAAGAGACAGAACAAATAAACAGAAAACATGACCCTGAAAAGAATGGATTATTTTGGGGAGCAAAATGGAACTTTAAAAAAACCACACCTTGAATTAGTATCCACAGAGATTCTAGAAGATATATTCATTAGCCAAGAACAGGATGCTGTGAAAAAAATAATGATTAGGGAAGAAGAAAGCACTTAGAAATTAAGAATGACATGGCTAAAAGAAAGTTCAAAGAAAAGTTGGAAGACAAATTTGAAGAAATACTTTAGGAAGTTGAGTAAGAAGACAAATAGAAGGAAAAGGCAAAAGAATCAGTTAAAGAGGGGCAATGTCTGATAACTGGAGTTCCAGACACCTAGGACAGAGAAACAGAGGGAAGGAAATGATTGAAAAAAAAAAACACCCCACAACAACACAGGATTATTTTCCTGAACTGAGGGCACAAATCTTTTGAGTAAGAGGGCACACTGAGTGCCAAGGACAAGGGAAGAAGACCACTACCCAGATGTACTGCTGTGATGTGTCAGGCTGCCAAGGAGAGCTTAAAGGACTCCAGAGATAACACAGGTCATCTCAGGAAGAACAGAGGTAGAGTAGCAGTGGCTTTCTTATCTGCAGCACTGGGTTTCGGACAGCAATGCCTTCTAAGTTTTGAGTGAAAATTATTATTTAGAAGAAAAATTTAAATGTATTAATCCATTAAAAAATAATAAACCCATTACATGTTAGCACAAATGACATTTTAATGACAAATAACATTTTTGGAAGTCTTTTCAATGTCTGGCTTAGTAGAAGACAGCTGGAGTCCCCTATCTGCTTCCGTGTCCAGTCTATTGTGGTGACTTGCTTTGGTTGAGGGACAAAATGCTGACCTAGAATTCTATACCCAGTCAAACTGAAGTTAGAAGACAGGAATAGGATATTTTCAGACATGCAGGGACTCTGAAATGTTACCTCCTACAAAGGCAACTTTTATTTTTTAAGGAAGCTATTTGAGAATGTACTGCTGCAAAGCAAAGGAGTAAATGAAGGAAACTCGAGGCCTGGCATTTGGGAAACTGAGGAACCAACCCAGGAAATCAGTGAAGAGAAAGCCAGAGGGATGTCGTGCAGAGTGCTCTGTGAAAGAGGTCCTTGAGGGGAGAGGAGCTTGAAGGAACAGGTGACAGTATGGAGCAAGTGGACAAAAAAGGAACTATTGATAATGGAAAATAGAGCGTAATGATAAACTTCAGGACAAGCAAACAGCTGTGAGAGAAGACTGAGTAGTAATCCTCTACTGCATGGCCCTGCAGTGGACGGCTGTCCCCAAATCACCAGAACGCACACACTGCTTACTGAGTTCAGTGTTTAACTGCATCCTACAGACAAAGCAAAGACAGCTTAATTTTTGTTACAGAACAGAATGCTCATGCTCTCAGTGCTAAAGTGCAAAGGCAGAAGTACAGCTGACAGAAACGGAGATATAGAAGGAAGGGGACGTAGCTGAAGGGAAGCAAGGGTTACTGAGCTTCTCCTCTTGAAAAGGGGAAAGCATTTGCTGGAACAGGAAATACAGTGTTAATTTATTGTTCACATTTACAAAAGAGGAACTCTAACAAGTGCGATGACTCTCTCAGGATGTGGGAGAAGGGCAGAGAAAAGGGAGAGGTTTTAGACAGCCATATCCTCGTCTAATATGGCAAGAACTCAACCATGCAATAAATCGGCAAATCAAGAAATAGCAATAGGAGCCTGTTATTTTGTGATATTGAGGTAAATGCTCAATCAGCTAAAAATCTTGAGGTGGGAAGAGGAAAGGCAGGAGTTGCTGCTTTTATTAACTGCGTGTTTGAAAATTAATTTAAGGACATAAAAAAAATAGATTTGTGTGGTCCAGGCCACCAACATACATGGTCACATTGACTTACTTCATCCTTATCTTGTGTTTGTGATATTTAGGTCGGGGGAGATAGGATCAGAATCGGTTTGTTCTCTTTCAACCTATATATCAAATTTGGATCAGAATGCTCCAGAAGAGCCTTCAGAGATCATGGTATGCAAATGAAGACCCACTCTTTTTCAAATAACATCGTTCTTTCCTGTTGAATCCTAAATCTGTAGGAGGATTGACAAATGTTCCCTATTATCAGCCACAACTTGTTATACTTTCAGTGGAGAACTGTGGAGCGTGCTGGTGGTGAGGGGTGGAATGGTACAGAAGACAATGTTTCCTCTTATAGCAGCTTCAGTGGTGACCATGACTGCCAAGGAGAGACTCCTAGAAAAGTCTTGATCTTTCATCTGCCACCATTGTGTGAATGCATTAGAAGATCAGTCCAAATGCTAAAGAAAAATCAGTTCGTCAAATCAAGCACAGAATTGAAACTTGGATTTACCTGCAGCTCCTGCTATTCAGAAGGGGAAAAAAGGCACAGAGAAAGAAACCTCCAAGACCCCATCTAACCAAAAGGACAGATCCTAAGTCAGGTGACCAATCACAATGAGAACAACCAACCAGGTGTACCAGATATAAACAGAAGGCCCAGAATGCCAAGAAAAGTCTCACATTCTCTGCCTGGAACAGCTGTCTCATTATCATCTTGTAGAGAGCAGAGAATCCTAAGCCAAACTTGTTCATCATGAAGTTCATTCAACAATGGTTATTTAGAGCCGACCTAATAAGATTTTGGGGGAAAAGATAGAGAGAGATTTCTTGGTCCCGAAGGCATTTATCCATGAGATAGTCTGTAGGCTTCTGGGAACTGATCTCCATAACTCCTAAAGATATGGAATGTTGGTAGTCATCCAATTTAAATTTCCAGATGTGGATTTCTTGGCTGAAAAATGTAGTTTGATGATTGTAGTGGGTGTTGACCACATTTTATGGATGCTTAGAACCTTTTGAGCCATATTGCTACATCTAGAGAATTTCCAGGCTTAGAAGTCCCATCTTCTTCCCTAAGGGAGGAGCTTGGAAACTTATTTCCCCAGCTTGCCCCAGACACAAGGACATGATCTCATCTCTACTGATCAGACTCATCTACTTGAGGCTTTAATTTGAAAGAGATAAAGGTGAGGAAAAGGCTCTGGGTGGAATATATTTTGCTGATTCAGGTGCTGCCAAGACATATGACTTTTTTTTTTATTGAGTTAATGATAGGTTACAATCTTGTGAAATTTCAGTTGTACACTAATGTTTGTCAGTCGTGTTGTAGGTGCACCACTTCACCCTTTGTGCCCACCCCCCACCCCACCTTTCCCCTGGTAGCCACTAATCTGTTCTCTTTGTCTACATTTTAAAATTCCTCATATGAGTGGAGTCATACAGAGATTATCCTTCTCTAACTGGCTTATTTCACTTAACATAATTCCCTCAAGGTCCATCCATGTTATTGCAAATGGAATGATTTTGTTCTGTTTTACGGCTGAGTAGTATTCCATTGTATATATATACCACATCTTCTTTATCCATTCATCTGTTGATGGGCACTTAGGTTGCTTCCATGTCTTGGCTATTGTAAATAATGCTGCAATAAACATTGGGGTGCATAGGACTTTTGGAATGGCTGACTTCAAGCTCTTTAGATAGATACCCAGTAGTGGAATAGCTGGGTCATATGGTAGTTCTATTTTTAATTTTTTGAGGAATCTTCATACTGTTTTCCATAGTGGCTGCACCAGTTTGCATTCCCACCAGCAGTGGATGAGGGTTCCTTTTTCTCTACAACCTCTCCAACATTTGTTACTGTTAGTTTTAGATATTTTTGTCATTCTAATGGGTGTAAGGTGATATCTTAGTGTAGTTTTGATTTGCATTTCCCTGATGGTCAGCGATGATGAACATCTTTTCATGTGCCTATTGGCCATCCGTATATCTTCTTTGGAGAAATGTCTGTTCATGTCTCCAGCCCATTTTTTGATTGGGTTGTTTGATTTTTTGTTGTTGAGTTGTGCGAGTTCTTTATATATTATGGATATTAAGCCTTTGTCAGATATATGACTTGCAAATATTTTTTCCAAGTTAGTGGGTTGCTTTTTTGTTTAAATCCTGTTTTCCTTTGCCTTGAAGAAGCTCTTTAGTCTGATGAAGTCCCATTTGTTTATTCTTTCTATTGCTTCCCTTCTCTGAGAAGACATGGCGTCCGAAAATATCCTTTTAATACTGATGTCAAAGAGTGTACTGCCTACGTTTTCTTCTAGAAGCCTTATGGTTTCAGGTCTCATCTTTAGGTCTTTGATCCGTTTTGAGTTTATTTTGGTGAATGGTGAGAAAGAATGGTCAATTTTCATTCTTTTACATATGGCTTTCCAGTTTTCCCAGCACCATTTGTTGAAAAGACTTTCTTTTCTCCATTGTATGCCCTCAGCTCCTTTGTCGAAGATAAGCTGTCCATAGATGTGTGGTTTTATTTCTGGGCTTTCAATTCTGTTCCACTGATCTGTGCACCTGTTTTTGTACCTGTACCATGCTGTTTTGATTACTGTAGCTTTGTAGTATGTTTTGAAGTCAGGGATTGTGATGCCTCCCGTGTTGTTCTTTTTTCTGAGGATTGCTTTAGCAATTCGGGGTCTTTTGTTGTCCCATATGAATTTTAGGATTCTTTGTTCTAATTCTGTAAAGAATGTCATTGGGATTCTGATTGGGATAGCATTGAATCTGTAGATTGCTTTAGGTAGAATGGACATTTTAACTATGTTTCTTCTTCCAATCCATGTACATGGCATGTCTTTCCATCTCCTTATGTCATCATCCAATTCTCTTAGAAAGGCCTTGTAATTTTCATTGTATAGGTCCTTCACTTTCTTAGTTAAATTTACCCCGAGGTATTTTATTCTTTTTGTTGAGATTGTGAATGGTATTGTGTTCTTGAGTTCTTTTTCTGTTAGCTCGTTATTAGAATATAGAAATGCTACTGATTTTGCAAATTGATTTTATACCCTGCAACTTTGCTGTAGTTGTTGATTACTTCTAAGAGTTTTCCAATGGATTCTTTGGGGTTTTCTATATATAAGATCATGTCGTCTGCAAACAGCGAGAGTTTCACTTCTTCCCTCCCTATTTGGATTCCTTTTTCTTGCCTGATTGCTCTGGCAAGGACCTCCAGTACTATGCTAAATAAGAGTGGTGATAGAGGGCATCCTCATCTCATTCCTGTTTTCAGGGGGATGGCGTCCAGTTTTTGCCCATTGAGTATGATGTTGGCTGTGGGTTTGTCATATATGGCCTTTATTATGTTGAGGTAGTTTCCTTCTATGCCCATTTTGTTCAGAGTTTTTATCATAAATGGCTGTTGGATCTTGTCAATTGCTTTCTCTGCATCTATTGAGATGATCATGTGGTTTTTATTCCTCAGTTTGTTGATGTGGTGTATCACGTTGATTGATTTGTGGATGTTGAACCATCCCTGTGTCCCTGGTATGATTCCCACTTGGTCATGATCTATGATCCTTTTAATGAATTGCTGAATTCTGGTTGCCAAAATTTTGTTTAGAATTTATGCATCTATGTTCACCAGCGATATTGGCCTGCAGTTCTCTTTTTTCGTGGTGTCCTTGTCAGGCTTTGGTATCAGCGTGATGTTGGCCTCATAGAATGTGTTAGGAAGTGTTCCATCCTCCCTAATTTTTTGGAATAGCTTGAAAAGGATAGGTATTCAATCCTCTCTGAAAGTTTGGTAGAATTCCCCAGGAAAGCCATCTGGTCCTGAGGTTTTATTCTTTGGGATGTTTTTGATTGCTGTTTCAATCTGTTTCCTTGTGATTGGTCTGTTTAAATTGTCTGCTTCCTCTTGAGTGAGCTTTGGGAGATTGTAGGAGTCCAAGAATTTATCCATTTCCTCTAGGTTATCCATTTTGTTGCATATAATTTTTCGTAGTATTCTCTTATAATCCGTTGTATTTCTGCAGAGTCTGTTGTTATTTCTCCTCTTTCATTTCTGATTTTGTTTATTTGAGCTTTCTCCCTTTTTTTCTTTGTAAGTCTGGCTAGGGGTTTGTCAATTTTATTTATCTTCTCAAAGAACCAGCTCTTTGTTTCATTGATCCTTTCTACTGCCTTTTTCGTTTCAACAGCATTTATTTCTGCTCTGATTTTTATTATTTCTCTCCTTCTGCTGACTTTGGGCTTTGTTTGTTTTTCTTTCTCTAATTCAGTTAGGTGTAGTTTAAGATTGCTTATTTGGGATTTTTCTTGTTTGTTAAGATGTGCCTGTATTGCGATGAAGTTTCCTCTTAATACAGCTTTTGCTGTATCCCATATGAGTTGGTATGGCATGTTATCATTTTCATTTGACTCCAGGTATTTTTTTATTTCTTCTTTAATTTCTTCAATGATCCATTGCTTGTTCAGTAGCATATTGTTTAGTCTCCACATCCTTGTGCCTTTCTCAGCTTTTTTCTTGTAATTAATTTCTAGCCTTATAGCATTATGATCGGAGAAGATGCTTGATATTATTTCAATTTTTTAAAAATTTGTAGAGGCTTGCCTTGTTTCCCAACATATGGTCTATCCTTGAGAATGTTCCATGTGCACTTCGGAAGAATGTGTATTCTGCTGTTTTAGGATGAAGTGATCTATATATGTCTATTAAGTCCAATTGTTTTAGTTTTTCATTTAGCTCTACTATTTCCTTGTTGATTTTCTGTCTGGATGGTCTGTCCATTGATGTGAGTGGGGTGTTGAGGTCCCCTACTATTATTGTGTTGTTTTTAACATCTTCCTTTTGGTCTGTTAATAGCTGCTTTATGAACTTTGGTGCTCCTATGTTGGGTGCATAGATATTCATAAGCGTTATTTCTTCTTGATGAAGTGTCCCTTTGATCATTATATATTGTCCCTCTGTGTCTCTCTTTACCTGCCTTATTTTGAAATCCGTTTTGTCTGATATAAGTATTGCAACACCTGCTTTCCTTTGCTTGCTATTAGCTTGAAGTATTGTCTTCCACCCCTTCACTCTGAGCCTGTGTTTGTTCTTGGGGCTGAGATGTGTTTCCTGGAGGCAACAAATTGTTGGATCTTGTTCTTTAATCCATTTTGCCACTCTGTGTCTTTTTATTGGAGAGTTCAATCCGTTTACATTAAGAGTGATTATTGATGCATGTGGACTTAATGCTGTCAATCTGTCACTCATTATCTGATTTTCCTGCGTTACCTTTGTTTCTTGTCCTGTGTGTTTTAGCCTACCCATTGACTAGTGCAATTTCTTATGCTGGGTTTCTTAGATTTTTCCTTATTTACGTTTTGTGGCTCTGTTCTGTTTTTTAGTTTAGTGCCTACCCTGAAGTTTGTATTTAGAATCTCGTGTATAATATAGTCTATTCTCTGGTGGTCTCTTACTTACTTGGCCTAGACTGATTTAGTCCCTTTGCTCTTCCCCTCCTAAATTATTATTTTCATTTCTTATTCCAACTTGTGTTATGAGTTTCTAGTTAGAGTGATAAGATGGTCTTTGCTTTGGTGGTTTCCTCACCTTTATCCTAATGCTATAGTTGAATATTTGCTATCCTATTCTGGTTCTATCTATCTGTCTCCCTACTCTGTGGTTTGTGATCCCTTTCTCCCTTTTTTTCTTTTTTCGGGTATGAGAACCCTCTTGAGGATTTCTTGTAGTGGAGGACTTTTGGTAACAAATTCCCCTAACTTTTGTTTGTCTGGAAAATATTTAATTTCTCCTTCATATCTGAAGGATATTTTTGCTGGATAGAGTATTTTTGGCTGAAGATTTTTATCTTTTAAAGTTTTGAATATGTCACTCCATTCTCTCCTAGCTTGTAAGGTTTCTGTAGAGAAATCTGCTGAAAGTCTGATAGGAGTTCCTTTGTACGTTATTTTCTTCTGTCTTGCTGCCCTGAGTATTCTTTCTTTGTCTTTCATTTTTGCCATTTTTACTACTATATGCCTTGCAGTAGGCCTTTTTACATTGAAAAATCTAGGAGATCTGAAAGCTTCCTCTGCACACATTTCTCCCTCACTCCCTAGATTTGGGAAGTTCTTTTCTATAATTTCATTAAGCACACTTTCTGCTCCATTTTCCTTTTCCATGTTCTCAGGAATTCTGATGATTCTTAAATTCTTTCTCCTCATTGAATCCACTATTTCACTGATATTTTCCTCATTCTTTTTAATCCTTAGTTCTCTTTCTTCCTCTGTCTGGAGCCATTCAGCCTGTCTATCTTCGATTATGCTAATTTGCTCCTCTATTGTGTATACCTGGGCATTCAGGGAATCCGTATTCTGTTTTATCTGGTCCATTGTATTTTTCATCTCTAGTATTTCTGTTTGATTCTTCTTTATAGTTTCAATCTCTTTGTGAAGTAACTCCAGAACCCGTTGACTTGTTTCTCTATGTTTCCCTCTATCTCATTGAGTTTTCTGATGATAGCTACTCTGAACTCATTTTCACTTAGTTTACCTATTTCTAAGTCCTCAGGACTTAATTCTGTGTTTTTATTGTGTTCATTCTGATCTTGAGCTTTTATGAATTGCTGAATGGTAGAGGAGCAGTTTTTGCGCATGATGGTAGTATTCGGTTGCAGTTACAGCCTGTCGCCACTAGATGGGGGTCGAGAGCCACACATTCTGAGCCCTCCGTGTTCAGCCAAGATGGCGGAGCCCAGTGTGGGTTGGGGGGGGGAGGAGCAGTTTCTCTCACGCACCCATCTGGATTTGGATCAGCTCTCATTCTCTGGTCTCCTGGGGCCCTGACTTGATGGGGTCCCCCCACATGGAAGCTTTCCCCCATCAGTGGGTTTCCACTGCGCTGGCGGCAGGAGTCCTGGATGATCTCCCAGTTGCGTGGCCCCTGCCCCGCTCCTTCCCTCACCCAGGGCCCCGAATCCAGTCTCTAGGGGAGGGAGTGATGTTCTCTCTTACCCCGTTCCAGCTCCTCTGACCCCAGCTACAGCCTCTCCATTCTCTGTCTTCTGGCTCTGTAGGTCTCTGATGGTCTCAACATTAGGGGTCATTGGTTGAAATTCAGTTTTTCTGTTTCTTTGGTTGTATTTTGGAGGGGAGAGAGTCCCGGGTCAGCTCACCCTGCCATTTTGCTCCAAGACGTATGACTTTTATGGGTGGAGTGACTGCAAGGTGGAGTGGCACCAGTGGGATAGTGGAGGTGGCAGCAGTGAAGCAGGGTTCATCAACAGGACAGTTCTTTGGTGTGGTTTTGCTTCATTGATCTAGGAATCTTAGACTCAAGTCTCAGCTTTCTCAACCATTCAGAGAGCAATGCACCATCCTTTAATAAACTCCTTTGCTGCTTAATCAGCTAGACACAGTATCTGTGGCTTGTAGCCAAGAACCTTGATAGACATAGTGGTCTGTGCTAATCAAAAGACTCCGATAATTGTCAGACTGCACTGTCAAATGAAAGTATAGCCATTTAACAGAAGTGTGGTTCATTTATGTACTCATGAATTTATTTATTTGTTCTATATAGACACCCACATATTATTAAGGGTGGGTGGAGAAATTGATGTCTTATAGAAATGAATGAAATTTCAACTCTGGTTTTAGAGACAGCACCCCAAAGTTTGATACATTGACATTTTACTTGGTTTTCTATTTTTTTTTTTTTTGAGGAAGATTAGCCCTGAACTAACATCTGCCAATCCTCCTCTTTTTTTCCTGAGGAAGACTGGCCCTGAGCTAACATCCATGCCCATCTTGCTCTACTTTATATGTGGGACGCCTACCACACCTTGGCTTGCCAAGTGATGCCGTGTCCACACCCAGGATTCAAACCAGCAAACCCCAGGCTGCCGAAGTGGAATGTGAGCACTTTACTGCTGCGCCACCAGGCTGGCCCCTTATTTGGTTTTCAAACAGAGTGCTAGCTAAGTTTGACTCTGAAGGCAGACATGGCTGACAATATAATTATGATTGTGCTTCTCAGTCATCTTACATTGCACAAAAAGTAGATCTTTATTCTTCATTGAACTTCTGGAAAGTGGGTGGATTTTTCTGCTTGCATGTGATTATGAAGGAACTAAGGTTTGGATATCTTAAAAAATGTTTTCGTTGTGTTATTTGCAAGTGTACTTAAGTCAAGTTGTTCTTTAAAAGTTTCAGGAGAAATTCAGATTCAATGTGAAAATGCACCAAAAGTTTATTTACCGAAAAGTCAGTTCAGTTCAAATTTTCTAGAAGGATTATTTTTAAGTGACAGAAATGACAACAGAGGGGTTCAGCTCAAAGAGCATAACTTGGCAGGATTTCTATTGTGGGAATTCCAGCTCAAAGGAGACACCAGAAAACAACTTTTCCTAGCGGAAGATCAGAATTTTGAAGGAGTCTGTGTGATCTGATACCCAAAACTGTGGCCAAAGTGGATCTGTGATTGCTCAAACCAAAGGAAAGCACCAGGGCTCCTTAGTTACACAAAAAGGAAACAGGCTTCTAGGGCAGTATATTTTTCAGAAGGGAGTCCCCAAGCCCCTCCAATACATGGTCATGGAGAACAATGGTCAAGGGAGATTTTCTTAGCATGCAAAATTTGGGGCGTCCATAGTGACAGACCAAGAAATTCACCCCATGGCCAGAAAATGGAGCCCTTGTAATCTTTGTGAAGCAGGATGTGACTTACACTGTTCATCGGAGACTCTGCTTGTTGTTTTCCCCTTTCCCATTTTCTTGGTAGGGCTATGTGTGTATGTGTGTGTGTGTGTGTGTGTGTGTTTATACCATTATCCCTCTATCGTTGTATACTGAGTGTGTTTGGGGGTGGTTAAATGTATCATTTAGTCATAGGCTGCATGACCATTAGCAGCCACATCCAGACGTGATTGAGAGAAAGTGTTTATATATATATTTGATGTATGTAGGATAGTTGCATTGTATTAGGTGGGCATTTAAAAAAATTATACTCATGGGAAGAAGTGAGTGTGTATGTGTTCACATGTTGGGTATTCAAGGGGTGGAATGTAGTAGACTCTGTCTGCTTTAGTTTCTGACTATTCAGCACAGTTTTCCATGTCCTTCCTCTGATAAAAGTGGTCCACTTTTTTCTTTGGAAAACTATCTCTACCTTGTACTCTAGTCTTTTTTTTTCCCCTGAGGAAGACTAGCCCTGAGCTAACATCTGCTACCAATCCTCCTCTTTTTGCTGAGGAAGATGGGCCCTGAGCTAACATCTGTGCCCATCTTCCTCTATTTAATATGTGGGCTGCCTGCCACAGCACGGCTTGCTAAGTGGTGCCATGTCTGCACCGAGGATCTGAACTGGCAAACCCCAGGCAGCCAAAGCGGAGTGTGGGACCTTAACTGCTACACCACTGGGCCAGCCCCTGTACTCTGTTGTTTTGATGGGGTTGTTAATCATGGTGATATCGACCCTGATATCAGTTTCCCCACATTAAACCCAGCATATATGACGTTAAAACCAAAACATTCATTCCCTGCTTACTCTCTGGCTTCCTGGCTCCAGAATCCACTATCCTCCATGGAGACAGACACCGTCAAGGACAAGCACCTGGATTATCTCCTCGCCACAAAGAGATACAGGCTGGTGGGAAAGCTGCTGACCAGCAAGGTCATGGGTTCCCTCCTCTCTGCAAGTAGGCTCACGGCCAAAGACAGGCTGGTGGGAAAGCTCCAATCAGCAAGGCCATATGCTCCCCCTCCCCTACATAAAACCCCAAATAAAAACCCTTCCTTTTAGCTTTTCAGGTAGTTTGGGATTTCAGCATTAGCTGCCCTCTCTCCCTGCTCACCACTGTGCAAAAATAAAATTCCTACTTCCTTCCACCACACCCGGTGTCAGAGATTGGCTTGCTGCGCAACGGGTGCGAGAACTCACTTCAGGTTCGGTATCAATGGGACCAATATTGTTTTGGCCACAAAATTGGGCCACAGGACCCAGACCTGTATGGTCAAGAGTTACCATGCTCTGGACCACAGTGATTGTTTGAAAGATGAGCATTTGACCCAATTTGGGCTATCAGAGTCCTAGCTGAGATTTTTCAGCTAATGGAGAAGACTGTCTCTTTTCTACTAGGCTTGGACAATGGAAGCCTGCAGCTGCCAGTGGCCAAATTAGCCTGCCCCAGGGAGAGAACATACCTTACTAACAGAACCGCTGGTATTTCTTGAGCACTCATGATGTACCAGGCATTGTTCTAACTGCTGTAAATTTTTTACCTCATTTAATCTATGCAGCAACTCTATGAGACATGTTTTATTATATCTCCATTTTCCAAGTTAGGAAATTGAGACATAGAGAGGATAAATCACTTACACTCATGATAGAACAAGGATTCATATTTAGGAAGTCTGACTTTGTAGGTTGGGGTTTCAACTGCTATGCTACATTGCTAGGCTGAGCAGAGAAAAGCCAAATAGAAAGAAGGAGAACTGGGAGAGGGAGAGGGCAAAAGAATCTTGATGATGTGATCTGAGGAAGCCAACACAAAGAGAACCAGAAGGTGGCGAGAAATGAAACCCTAAATCCAGCAGAGCTGAAGCTGCTGTGCTGCAGGGCTTCGCAGGGACTGAGCCAGTGTTCTCCCTTTAGGACTTTAAATGAGTTTGAGCTGGGTTTTGTCACTTGTAAGGGGAGGAGTTTGAACCAGTACAACTATATGTTATATTCGATGGCACTGGTGTCTAATAGAAGGAAATAGTCTACATCTGGGATGTCCAATACTATAGCCACTAGACACATATGGCTACTGAATCATTAAAATGTGCCTAATGCACTAGGGAACTGAATTTTTAGTTTTATCTCATTTTAATTAACTAAAATTTAAATTTAAATAGCTGGTAGGTAGTGTATTGGACAGCATAGATCTGGAGGGTACAGCTAAAGCTTTCAGAGCCTTACATTACTAAACATGAAGGGGTGAAAATTAATTAATTATTACAACCTAGGAAGTTGGAAAAATGATAAAAAGCAAACATAAGGAAAATAAAGGAAGGATTTATAAAAATGAAAACAGAAATGACTGGCTCAGAAAATAGGACCCTAGAACAGAAACCCAAGAGCTAGGTAAACTGAAATAAAAATATACACATAATTAAATAGGTAAATCACTAGCTAACCTACACAAGACAGGAAGGGGAAAAGCACAAATATGCAAAATTGGAAATGAGAATGGAAAAATAATCATTGATACAGAGGAAATTAAATGTTTTAAGAAAATGCTTTACTTATCTTTATGCAAACAAATATGAAAAAACTGGATTACTTTCTAGGAAAATGTAAATTTCCAAAATTGGTTATATTATAGATAGAAAACCTAAACCAGTGTGATGGAATGTCTTGGAATGAAGTGAGAAACCTCCAAAAGAGCTGCCCCCTCCTTCCTACTCTGCCCAGCTCACACAGTTAAACGGCCTCATTCCACTCTATTCCAAAGGTATTTAATCATTCCCCGTTGCTGGGCATTTATGACTTTCCAAGTCTTTTTCAAACAAAGTTTGAGTTCTACAGAACTTGAAGGAAAAGAGAATCCCCAAACTTCTTAAAATTTCTTAGAGGACTACAGAAGAAGCATGACACATTTTGCTTTACATCAGAATGATAAAGATTTCAAATCTGACAAAACATAAAAGAATAATAGAGATGAACTTCACTTATGAAGATCAGTACAAAATCCTAATAAAATAATAGCAAATGGAAACTATTAGAAGAAAGACATTTCCTTTAATAGCACATTAAAAGAAAGCACCATAATCAAGTGGGGCTCATACCACAAGTTGAAGATGGTTCAATATTAGGTAATGTTTTCTTATAGTTTATTACAATTCTTGATTTTAAAAAGTTTTAACAAAATAGGATTTGAGGAAACTAAGAATACGGATATTTCCTTAACAAAACAAAACAAAATATCTCAAGCCAAAGTCAGCATTATTCTTAGTGATGGAAACCTACGAACAAGATTAAAGTCAGGAACAAGATAGGGACACCCACTCTCACCATTGTTACTGATAGTTTTTCTGGAGTACTAACCAACAAGAAAAGAAATAGGGGCATAAAAATTGTAGAGGAAGAGACGAAATTATTATTATTTCCAAAAGCTATGATTACGTAACTGGAAAATCCAGGGAATCAGCTGAAAAAGTTACTAGAAACAGTAAGAGAATTCAGTGAGGCTGCTGGTTCCCAAATCAATATACAAAAATTGATGTTTCCTAAAGAAAATAATACTTTACTAGTTAATATAATGGCATAGAAACGTGAAAAGATGCACAATCTCATTCATTTTTAATGAAAACAAGGACTCTTTCTCATTTGTCAGATTGGTAAGGTTAAAAGGGTAGTATTTAAAAGTGTAGGGAAATAGACATTCTTATAAAATATCAACAGGAGTGTAAAACTGGTGCAACTTTTTTAGTGGGCAATTACACTATCTAGCATCATAAAAATATACACACACTTTGACTCAGCTATTTCGTATCTAGGAATTTATCCAACAGGTAACTTTCACATGCACAAACATATATATATATAAGGGTGTTTGTTGTAGCATGGTTTGAAATAGCAAAAGAGTTGTAAAGTCAGAAATGTGCAGCAAAGGGGGAATGATTGTATATATTTGATATAGAATACTATACAGCTGTTTAAAGGCATGATATAGATCTGTATGTGCAGATGTGGAACAATCTCCAATATATATATTAAAAGGAAAAAACCACAAGACCTTGAGCAATGCCCAAAGTATGCTCCTATTTGTGCCAAGAAAAAAAGATATATATTAACAATATTTTCTGGAAGGATAACATAATATAAGTAAAAACTTATTAACAGATGACCAAAAACTCAAATGAGAAGAAGCCTTGCTCTTTTGTAGTGTTTTAAATTTTTTTTTTTAAGATTTTATTTTTTCCTTTTTCTCCCCAAAGCCCCCCGGTACATAGTTGTATATTCTTCGTTGTGGGTCCCTCTAGTTGTGGCACGTGGGACGCTGCCTCAGCGTGGTTTGACGAGCAGTGCCATGTCCGCACCCAGGATTCGAACCAACAAAACACTGGGCCGCCTGCAGCGGAGCGCATGAACTTAACCACTCAGCCACGGGGCCAGCCCCTGTAGTGTTTTAATTTTTACCGTGGGCATATATTACTTTTCAGTTAAGATGACCAGTATAAACATCTGAACGAATCCAATATTCAGCTATTCATCCATTTGTTCACTCAATCATATAGGATGTGTTGCCCCTCCTCCCCCGCTCTTCTCCACCTCTGTGTCAGGTACCATGCTAGGCCGGGAGGAGACAGCAGAGAACAAGACATGCACATCCTAGTTCTCTCTTTCATCAAGGTTTAACAGTCTATGTCAACATTTTGCTACTCAAGTTTGGTCCATGGACCTGTGGCATCAGTATCACCTGGGATCTTGTTAGAAATGCAGCATCTTGGACCTCACTCCAGACCTGCTTTTGAGGGGACTCTGCTTTTTAACACAGTCCCAAGGGGATTCTTACACTATGGTTTGAAAGTGCTGTTCTAGGGATCATCCCCAAATCCTGCACTGTCTCTAGTTCAGACATAGTTTTTAGACTAGAGGAGTGGGAGAGTAGTTACAGCCAGCTGGAAACATGCTAAGTACACTCATACGAGTGTGGGGGGAAAGAGCTTAAGTACTCGCAGTCCAAATTGTACTATAACTTTATGCTAATTTTTGTCCTGTCTTTTCTCTCAGGGGTTAACAGCAAAATAGCTTTGCAGTGGTGTTGCTATGGCACCAGGATCTAACAGCACTTGTACTTTTTTCCAGTGCAGTAGCCTCCCAACTAGTCTCTCTGCCTCCAACCAAGCTCGTTTTCTGTTAGTCAAAGCTGAAATCAAGTACGTGGCAACTGGGAGAATCACGGTCGCTGCATGACACAGCACGTGCACTGACTGCCAAACTTGGCACTAATTTAGGACTGTTTAGGATTATGTTCAACTGATTCCAGGATTCAGAGCATAGGCACCCCTTCCCTCAGAGAGAAAAATAGCTTCTTTGACAATCATGCACTTTTCATTTTTTAATTTCTATAGTATTTTTTTTTGCTGTATTTTTGAATGCAAATGAATAAAACATACACTATCTCTCTAAGTTCAGCCATGTATGTCATTTTTAGTGATGGCACATTACTCCATTGCTGGGTAGAATGAGGTGGGATATGTGCAGCACTTGGTGCTCAGCCTGCACAGAGTGGGTCCACAAGTCACGGGCTTTTTTGTCCCCCTTCTCCCAGGTCCTGGGCACACACCTTCCCTTTCAGTTCTAATAGCTTCCATTCATCTCCAGCATTAGTCTTTCTGAAGTGCTTTCATAGGTATTTCTGGTGTGGACACAAACCCACAATTGTCCTTGTCCAGAGCACACTGCCTGGAAATGTAAGCACCAGGCACTCTATAAAGGGAGCACCAATACTTCAGACTGGATCATACTTCAATTCTTAATATGCCTTCTCTGTAGCTGCCTCCTTTTTCTTGCTTATTTTGATACAAAGATCTATAAAATTTAGGGACAAGGGGGTCAGGTGGACCAGTTCCCTGACCTCTGGCAAGGCTTACCCGTTTTATGGATGTGATAACTGCGGTCCACAGAAGTTATTTGAGGTCATACACCAACTTGATGGCAGAGGGACATTAGATAGCTTTTCTGGTTCTCCCATAACATTGAAAAATTTTTTAATGTTTTCTCAGATTATAACATATTGCAGTAAAGTGTACACATCTTATGTGTACAGCTCAATGAAACTTCACAAATGTATACACCTGTGTAACCACAACATATATCAAGACACAGAACATGGCCAGCACCCCAGCAGGCTCCCTCATGCTTCCTCCCAATCGGGACCCCACCAGAGATAACCACTCTCACCCTACATTAATTTTGCTTACAACTCGTGGTTCTGAGGGTCAGAGGAGTGGCTATTGCCACCACCATTTTACACGTGAGCAATCTGTGACCCCTGTTAAGTAACAACAATAACATCTAATACATATTGACTGCTTCCTCTGTGCCAGGCACTGTGCATATGCATATCTCACTTAATACTCACAAATATGAGGCAAATACTGTTACCACCTGATATCCATCCACTCATTTATTCAACCATCCACCCATCCACCTATTTATCCATTTAATCTTCTATCTACCATCTATCTATCTATCTATCTATCTATCTATCTATCTATCCATCTGTCCATCTATCTATCCATCCATCTGTCTGCCTATCTATCTATCATGTTACAGGGGTTTGACTTTCACAATGTGGGGGCTAATTAAGCAGTCTCTGTAAGGCTGTTTATTTGCATCTGAGGCTAGGCCTTGAATTCCACACAGCAGACAGTTAGGAAGGGAGCTGGATGGAAAGTAGAGGAGAACAAGAACAAGCTGGAACCCATATGCACCAAATGGAACGAGGTAACCAACTGTCCTATTTTTCTCATTTTTATTCCTCATTTTGTTAATGTAGTGTATCATGTTGATTGATCTGCAGATGTTGAACCATCCCTGTGTCCCTGGTATAAATCCCACTTGATCATGGTGTATAATCTTTTTAATGTATTGCTGTACTCAGTTTGCCAAAATTTTGTTGAGGATTTTTGCATCTATGTTCATCAGTTATATTGGCCTATAGGTTTCTTTTTTGTGTTGTCCTTGTCGGGTTTTGGGATCACGGTGATGTTGGCTTCATAGAATGTGTTAGGGAGTGCTCCATCTTCCTCAATTTTCTGGAATAGTTTGAGAAGAATAGGCATTAAATCTTCTTTGAATGTTTGGTAGAATTCTCCAGAGAAGCTGTCTGATCCTGGACTTTTATTTTTGGGGAGGTTTTTGATTACTGTTTCGATTTCTTTACTTGTGATTGGTCTATTCGGATTCTCTATTTCTTCCTGCTTCAGTTTTGGGAGGTTGTAAGAGTCTAAGAACTTATCCATTTCTTCTAGGTTGTCCAATTTGTTGGCATATAGTTTTTCATAGTATTCTCTTATGATCTTTTGTATTTCTGTGGTATCCGTTGTGATTTCTCCTCTCTCATTTCTAATTTTATTTGAGTCTTCTCTCTTTTTTCTTAGTGAGTCTGGCTAAAGGTTTGTCAATTTTGTTTATTTTTTCAAAGAACCAACTCTTTATTTCATTGATCCTTTCTACTGTCTTTTTTGTTTCAATTTCATTTATTTCTGCTTTAATTTTTATTATTTCCCTACTTCTGCTGACTTTGGGCTTTGTTTGTTCTTCTTTTTCTAATTCTGTTAGGTGTCATTTGAGATTGCTTATCTGAGATTTTCCTTGTTTATTGAGGTGAGCCTGTATTGCAATGAATTTCCCTCTTAGGACCGCTTTTGCTGCATCCCAAGTGAGTTGGTATGACGTGTTTTCATTTTCATGTGTCTCCAGATAATATTTGATTTCTTCTTTAATTTCTTCAATAATCCATTGTTTGTTCAGTAGCATGTTGTTTAGTCTCCACATTTTTGCCCCTTTACCAGCTTTATTCTTGTAGTTGATTTCTAGTTTCATAGCGTTATGATCAGAAAAGATGCTTGCTATTATTTCAACCCTCTTGAATTTGTTGAGGCTTGCTTTGTTTCCCAAGATATGGTCTGTCCTTGAGAATGTTCCATGTGCACTTGAGAAGAATGTGTAACCTGCTGTTTTTGTATGGAGTGTTCCATATATATCTATTAAGTACATCTGGTCTAATTTTTCATTTAATTCTATAATTTCCTTGTTGACTTTCTGTCTGGATGATCTATCCATTGGTGTTAATGAGGTGTTGAGGTCCCCTACTATTATTGTATTGTTGTTGATGTCTCCTTTTAATTTTGTTAATAGTTGATTTACAAATTTTGGTGCTCCTGTATTGGGTGCATATATAAGTGTTATATCTTCTTGGTGGAGTGTCCCTTTTATCATTATAAACTGCCCCTCTTTGTCTTTCTTTATCTGTTTTGCTTCAAAGTCTACTTCGTCTGATATAAGTATGGTAACACCAGCTTTCTTATGTTCATTATTAGCTTGGAGTATCATCTTCCATCCCTTCACTCTGAGTCTGTGTTTGTCTTTGGGGCTGAGGTGTGTTTCCTGGAGGCAGCATATTGTTGGGTCTTGTTCTTTAATCCATCCTGCCACTCTGTGTCTTTTGATTGGAGAGTTCAATCCATTTACATTTAGAGTGATTATTGAAATGTGGGGGCCTCACACTGCCATTTTATTGCTTGTTTTCCAGTTCTCTTGCATTTCCTTTGTTTCTCATCCCATGATTTTTGGACTACCAATTCAGGTAGGTAGATTTCTATATTGGCTTTCTTCTTATTTGTAATTTGTGTCCTTATTCTTGTTATTCGTTTAGTGGTTACCATGTGGTTTGCATAAAACATCTCATAGATGAGATAGTCCATTTTCCGATAGCCTCTTATTTCCTTAGATTAAGCTGTTCCATCCCTTTCCTCTTCCCCTTCTAAGTTGTTATTGTCAGATTTTTTTCTCCTTCCTTCTTGTGTTGTGAGTTTGTGCTTAAAATGACAAGATTATGTTTATTCTTAGTGTTTCCCTTCCTTTTATCTTTAATGTTATACTTAGCCTTTGCTAACCTGCTCTGATGGAGAGTTGCAACTTTCTGATTTTGTCTTTCTACTTATCTCCTTAGCTCTGGGTTTTGTAACCCCTTTCCTTTTTTTGATGTTTCACGTATGAGGATCTTCCTGAGAATTTCTTGTAGGGGAGGTCTTGTGGCAATGAACTCCCTTAACTTTTGTTTATCTGGGCAAGTTTTTATTTCTCCATCATATTTGAAGGATATTTTCACTGGATAGTGTATTCTTGGCTGCAAGTTTTTGTCCTTCAGAGTTTTGAATATAACATTCCACTCTCTTCTAGTCTGTAAGGTATCTGCTGAGAAAATCTGCTGACAGCCTTACGGGGGTTCCTTTGTAGGTTATTTTCTTCTGCCTGGCTGCCCTTAGTATTTTCTCTTTGTCATTGACTTTTGCAAACTTCACTACTATATGCCTTGGGGTTGGTCTTTTTACGTTGATAAAGTTTGGAGATCTATTAGCTTCTGTCACATGGAGTTTCATCTCTCTCCCCAGGTTTGGGAAGTTCTCAGTCATTATTTCTTTGAACAGGCTTTCTGCCCCCTTCTCCTTCTTTTCTCCCTCTGGGATACCTATAATCCTTATGTTGCATCTCCTAATTGAGTCAGATATTTCTCAGAGAGTTTCTTCATTTCTTTTTAGTCTTAGTTCTCTCTCCTCCTCTATCTGCAGCATTTCTATATTCCTATCCTTCAAATTGCTGATTCTGTCTTCCATATTATCGACCCTACTGTTCAGAGAGTCCAGATTTTTCTTAATCTCCTCTATTGTGTTCTTCATCTCCAACATTTCTGATTGGTTCCTCTTTATAGTATCAAGTTCTTTTGTGACATAGCTCCTGAACTCGTTGAGTTGTCTATCTGTATTCTCTTTTATCTCATTGAGTTTTTTAAAGATGGCTATTTTGAATTCATTGTCATTTAGGTTATAGATTTCAGTGTCTTTGGGATTGTTTTCTGGGTACTTGTCATTTTCCTTCTGTTCTGGAGACTTAATATATTTTTTCATACTGCTTTATGGTGTGTATTTGTTCCTCTGCATAGAGATAGGGTTTAGTTACTGCTTCCCCTTGCTTCTACTGGAGTCAGTGTGGGGAGCAGCTGTGAAATCTGCACCAACCTGGATCCCTGTCTGCTGTTGCTGACTGGACCTGGGCCCCTCCTCATGGTCACAGTGGCCCTGTGGGATCTCTCATCAGCTGTGGGGACAATTGCAAGGAGGCCTCAGGTTGCTGGTGCCTACTGTCACAGACCACCTAGACGCGCTCCCTCCTTAGGGTCTGCAGCAGTGTTATGGGCTTTCATAGTGGCCAGGAGCAGGTTCACCTAGACTTGCAGCTCTGCCACCATCAGGGCCTGCAAGATCTCACTTGTCCACTATGGGCCACAGCAGAGTTATGGCTGCAGGCTGTAGTTAGCTCACCCAGCTGTGCTACTTCTGCTTCAGGGCCTTCCATCCTTGTGTTTGATGGGTGGGGCCTCTCCACTAATGCTGTGCAGAGGCTTTCTCTGTGGCTACTCTGGGACTGTGGATTTTCCCCCTGGACCATGGAACAGGCTCGCTGGGGCTGCAAAAGCCACCACCCAGTCACACAGTCTCTCTGGGTATCCCTTTCCCCCCTGGGCCACAGCAAGAGTTTGTGTGTTAGAGGCAGCAGGCGGGTTGCTGTGCTGGGTGGGGCTCCTCCTGCCCCAGGGACTCCCAGTGTTCTGAATGCTGGGCGGGACCTCTCTGGTAATGCCGAGTAGAGGTTTTCCCTGTGGCTGCTGTGGGACCATGGATTTTCCTGCTGGGCTAAGGGACAATTGTGGTGGGCTTAGGTAGGGCTGTAGTCACATGTTTCCACTGTCGCTCCGCTGATGCATGCACACGCCTGTCCTCATTGCTGTGGTGATGCTATGAGCATATCCACTGGTAGAAAGTCACTTGCAGGTACTAGGTTGTCTGGGGGTCAGAGAGTTTTCACCTATCTTCACGTCCTACTGGGGGGAAATCCATCCACCTTCCGATGTATAGCAGCACGGGTCTCTCAGGCCTCCTGAAATGCTGTGTGGATATCCTTTGTTGACTGATGAATGTCCAATTAGTTGTAGTTCGAAGGGGGAGAGACAAAGAAAACTGCTCACTCTGCCATGTTGCTGACGTCACTCTCTAGGAAGGATTTTAATGAAAGCTAGAGCTGATGCATGCATGGGGCCTAGTGCAGTGCCTGGACCATGTTAGGTACTCAGTAAATGGTGGAAGCTATTTACATTGTTTTGGGTGCTGAGAGCAATGTAGAGGAGGGAGGGACTAATGCCTGGTGGGCTAACAGAGGTGTCACAGAAGAGTGGACAACTGAACTGAGGCTTAAAAGATGAATAAGAACATCTGAAGGAAAGTGGAGAAGAAAGGGCACCTGGGAGGGGACTCACCATCTCTCTAAGTAGGGGTCCAAAAGGGTCTTTCTGGGGAGCAATGAGTGTTGTTGGTCTAACTGGAGTGTAGAGGCAGAGATGGGGTGTGGCAGGAGATGAGTCTGGAGAATGATGCTGGGGCTCTTTGAGGGTGAAGGCCCTGGAATCACACTGGGGAGTTTGAGCTCTGTCCTGGGACCCAGGGACCCATGCTGGATGTGATCTGATTTGCCTTGAGGTTTAGCTCCTCATTCTGTGATGCTTTTTCCCCATGATTATTTATTAAACATCTCTCCTCTAGAATCTAAGAGTGGCCTGCCACCAATAACCAGCAAAAAGCGAAAGCCCTCAGTCATACAACTGCAAGGAAATGAATTCTGCCAACCACCTGAATGACCTTGAATTGGATTCTTCCCTAGCCAAGCTTCCAGATGGGAATGCAGCCCAGACGACACCTTGACTGCAGCCTTGTGAAACCCTGAGCAAAGGGCCCAGCTAAGCCATGCCTGGACTCTTGGCCATGAAAACTGTGAGATGAGAAAGTGTGTTGTTTTCAGCTGCTAAGTTTGTGATCATTTGTTATATAGCATAGAAAACTAATGCAATATCCATTCCCAACTCTCTTAAACCAGTCTATGCTAATTAAAGTTTTCATCCTTTCAGTGTGCCTTTTCATTCCAGTTTTGTTCTATATCCAATTTATTAATTGATGATAAATTCATATGGTATTAAATTTTATAATTTTAATTATATATTTAATTATATATTTATAGCTTTGAACTATAAATTGTAAATTTTAATTTTAAATTATAAATTTAAAATTTTAAAACTGTGAAAGACTTTATAGTCAAAAGTCTTCTCTTGCTTCCCTATTCTCAGTTACTCAGTTTCCCTCCCCTGGGAAAACATGTATTACCAGTTTCTGGCTTATCCTTCCAGGGAAGTTCTATACATCCATGTGCAAATACCATTACATATAGATTTTTATTTTGCATTAATGGCATTCTACTATGTATATTGTTTTACACCTTGTTTTTCAGTTAATATGTCTTGGAGATGGTTCTGCATCGGTACAACCAAAGTTCTTTCTTTGTTAGGATGTATCATCATTTTATAACCAGTCTCCAGTTAATGGACTTCTAGGTAGTGTTCCATTTTTTGTTCTTACAAACAATATTGTAACATGACCTTGTACGTTTGTAATTTGGCAGAAGTATAAGTGTTTCTGTAGAAGAAATTTCTAGAAGTGGAATTTCAGGGTGAAAGGGCATATATCTTTATAATAGATATATACCCATATATATATATATATTTATAATAGTGATAAATATTACCTCCCTTCCAGAGAATTCACAACAGTTCATTCTTCTGCCAACAACATATGAGTCCCTGTTTCTCTTACCCTCACCAAGACAGCATCAATCTTTTCGCTTCTTGACAAACCATCTGTTAAAACATGGTTTATCAGTGCATTTAATTTGAGGTTGAGTATATTTTCATAGGTTTAAGAAATCTACAGGTTTGTATTTTCTGTTCTGAAGTATGTCTGTTCATACCCTTTACCCACTTTCTTATTTGTCTTTTGGTCTTTTTTTTATTCAGATTGACTTGTGGAGCTCTTTATCTATTAGGATAATTTTCCCTTTGTCTGTGATATGAATTGCAAATACTGTATTTTGCCTAGATTGCATTTTGATTTTGTTTATGGTGGTTTTTGCATGTTTACTTCTACAGGCTCCAATTTATTAGTCTTTCCCTTTCCTTCTCTCCTTTTTCCTCCCCTCCCCTCTCTCCCTATTCCCTCCTTCTTTTCTTCTTCCTTCCCTTCTCTTCCCTATTCCTTCCTGCCTCCCTCTCTTCCTAACACGTGCCCTCCCTCCCTCTGTCCCTTCTTGCCTTCCTTCCTACTTTCCTTCCTTCCTTCTTTCTTCCTTTTTTTCACAGCTTCTGGGGTTGCCATACTTAGAAAATTCTTCCCTACTCTAAGATAATAATAAAAATTCCCATTATAATGCTTCAAAACTATCAGGTAAATATGGCAAAAGGAAATCTGTTTCTTTGAAATTTACCAATGAAAAGACCTCTGGTATGAACCAGAGGGAAAGGAGTAATTTCAACTTTTGAAGCCAGAAAATGGAGACAGGTGCAATCTGGGCAAAGACCGAATGTAGCACTCCAGGAGATTCCAGCCCAAATCAGCCTGGTCCCCTAGTTCAGGTGCCCAGATTTTGTTCCAGTCCCAGGCTCTGTCATTCTGAGGACATGAGGCCCATGATGCCAACAAGTGCCACCATCTTCTTCTGTAAAACGGGAATGCCATTACCTCTCCCACCTTGCCTGCCTTGCTGGGTTGCTATGAGGAACAGATGAGACTAATGAGCATGAAAAGGCCTTGAAAACCGGCAAGTCCTGCATGCATTCCCATTGCCCTTCTCAGTTATCTGGAATAAATAAGTCCAGCCTGATCAACACCAATGGCTCTACCATCTTCAAAAGCACCCCGGCTGAAAAACTCCGTCATCATTCACCTCCTTTTCCCACATCCTCCACATCCAAGGAATTGCCAAGACTCACTATTTTTAATGCTAAAATTTCTCTTGCATCTGTCTTTTCTTTTCTACTGTCACCACCACTGCCATCATTCTGTGTTAATCATTTCTTGGTTCAACCATTGCAATCTTGTCCTCATTGTCTGCTTGCCACTAGTCCTTTTCATCCCCCAGTCTTCTTCTCCGAGATCCAGGCCCTGGCCTGTCCTTGGAGTGGGACTGGCCACACCTGGAATATCAAGGCAGACAGGGCAATTGCCTCCCCAGCAGCCACCCCCTTCTTCCGTGCTTATAGACTCCAGTTTAGTGCAGTAGCAGATAAACAGGGTCCTGCTCTAGCCCCAGGGTTGTGACTCTTTATTAGTTTAAGCCAACCATGGTAATTCCATGTCCTTTGTCAGTGATTGGCCTAGGAATGGGCGTGAGACACAATTCTGGCCAATGAGATGTGACAGGAAGACTGGCAGGGGAATTCTGGGAAAGACTTTCTTACTCTGAGGTGAGAGATAAGAAGTCATGTTCTATTCCTGCTTGTTATTGGTCTATGTGTGATGCCTGGAACAGTGGCAGACATTTTGAGACCAGGAGGGAAGTTGAGCCACCTTAAGCTGATGATGGCAGAAAGGGAAAAGGCAATGAACCTGGATCCATAGTAATGTTGAACTGCTGAACTAATCATACCTGGAATTGCCCTACCTGTGGTCTTCTTACATGAGATAATAAATGTGCAGAATGTTCTGGGTTGGGTTTCTATTATTTGTAGCCATAAGTAGTCTTATTGATAAAAATACTATGGCTGTATCTACTGACATGACAGGTGCCCTGGCTGGAGCAGAGCTGCTATGGAGATACACTAGACACTGGGGACACCTTATTCTCTAAGAATCCTTTCTGATGTTAGTATGTGCGGGACTTGTTGTTTTGGCCTTGAGGAGGAGGGAGGGTTTGGGATACAAGCACTGGTGGCAGAGATGGAGAAAGGAGGAGAATGGGGGCCTGTCATAGTGATTCTCCTCTTTCTTCCTCCCACCACCCCCACCCTTGGTCTGCTCTAAGGAACCAGCTGTGACCCTTGTTGGAGAGAGGTTGGGCCAGGAATTGGAAGAGTCATATTCATGGAAAATGTTGGGAAACGTTGAGTCCAAGCCACTTCAGGGCCCAGAAGGCAGGGAAAGTGGCAACAAGGGGCACAGTTTAGGAGGCTGTTGCAATCGTCCAAATGGAGAGGAGAAAGTGACCTGACCCAGGACGGTGGCCATGGTGGGGGTGAGGGGGCCTGGATAGTTCTCCCCTGTGGGGAGGGAGGAGGAGAAAAGAGCCCGTCCAATGCCTAGGCGATGAGAGTGACAACAGAGCCTGGAGCACATGCCTGGCAATCTGGGAGTGACGCATCCTGGCATGCACTTTGTCTCCTTGGAGGTGCCGTCAGTGCTGGGGGCAGAGTGGGTCATGCAGTAGGGGGATTGCATGTAGGTGGGGAGCAGGACAGAGCCCTGCCTCCCACCCTCTGTTTAGAGGTGAACATGAGAAGAAGTAGCAGAACTGGGAGATGGGCCTCAGTTCTAAGGCAGGTCATGGCTTTCTGCTGGAAACAGGTGGTGGTGACAATGGTAGGATGAAGGAGAATCTGCAGGAAGTGTCTTGCTGGAATTTGAACCCACCAGTGCTTGCCAGTAGAGGAGTCACGGTACCTCTTGCATTCACGGCTGTCCCTGCCACCAGAAGAGGGTGGCATAAGGGTTTTGTGCCCATACCCAAGGACCTGAGCAGCCTTCAGGGAAAGTCAACAAATCTGCAGCCCAGACTTGCTTCCTAACTACCACCTGGAATGTCCTGAGGCTACACAAGGCCTTTTCATGTTTGCTTCCCCCTTCCCACTCTGGCAGGCATGTTCAGATGCAATGGGAGTCTGGCCCTGGTGTTGGTGACAGGTGGGCAGCTGCAGCTAGCTTCTGTTGCCATAGCAACAAGTTAGTGAAAACTGTCCCAGAGCTCAGGGCCCAGCCCGCCCTCCTCTATCATCATGTCTTCTGGGCCACTATTGTGTGAAAGTGTCCGGGATGAGATAGGAATTTTCTGAGAGGAAACTTAAATGGATGGGATATTAGCGGTTTGACCAAAGAATATCATTCTCCTTCTCTCACTCATACATACCTGCCACCACCAGCCCCAAACATGTGATTTCCTCTCTGCCTGTCAACTAGCAACAGCCAGCAGAAAGGCAATCCCACTTCCTGTTGATACATGGAGTTATAGAGCATCAGACATGTTTACTCTGGACAAGAATTTCAATATTCAGAGTGGTTTGAAAACTTTCTTGATGCTCCACCACATGACCTAACAGTGGACTTGGGATATCTTAGTCATCTCGGGCTGCCCTAACGAAATACCATAGATAGGGTGGCTTAAAAAATAAACATTTATTTCTTGCAGTTCTGGAGGCTGGAAGATGAAGGCTGATTCGGTGTCTAGTGAGGCCTCTCTTCCTGGCTTGCAGATGGCTGCCTTCTCTCTGTGTGCTCACATGGCCTTTCCTCTGTGTATGGAGACAGAAAAGTGAGCAAGCTCTCTGGTGTCTCTTCTTGTAAGGGCTCTATTCCCATCATGAGGATCCCACCCTCATGACCTCATCTAACCCTAATTACCTCCCACGGGCCACATCTCCTAATACTATCACATTCAAGTTTGGGGCTTCAGCGAATTTTGGGGGGACACAAACATTAAGTCCATAACATGGGGCTTACACAATTTAAAAGCAGCCCATCAATACCTACCAGGAAACATTCATTCATTCATTCATTCAACAATATTTTTGAGTGCTAGGCAACTATTCAATGTACTGGGGACAGAGAAGCGAGCAAAACAGACAGGAACTCCCATTGCCATGAAGCTTATCTTTTGGTGGCAAAAGATGGGAAAATTAATGAGTAAGTGAGTAACTATATAATCAGTGGGTGACAAGTGCAATCAACAAAGCATAGAGCAGGGGAGAATGATGGGGATGCTGGAGCAGGACTTGCTCTTTCCTATGGAGTGTGCCGGGAAAGCCTGATGGAAAGGGGCACTTGAGCAAAGGTTTTATGCAGTCATGAGAACACATCTTGCAGATTTCCTACTACAGGGAACATATTAACGAAGGGCTACAGGTCCCACACTCTGAAAACCGTTGCTGCTTTTGTGTGAAGGTTACATTTCTTACAAGCTACTTCTTGCCAATGACTAACCTCTCCTAGGATATTGGGACTCCCTTGTCAGCAAACTTCAGCTTAGGCATTTTGCCAAAACTTCCTTAAACGGCACAAAAGTCTAGGATGCTTCCACTCTGCCTTCTCTCTTCTCTCCTTCCCTTGGAGTCAGATTTGCATCATCATCCAGCTGCAACCCTACCTTCCCTGGCTCAGACCCTATCTCCTTTCACAAAGAATTTTCCCTAATAAAAACCCTGCACGATTAATCCAATCTCGATATCTGCTTCTCAGAGGACCAGGAGTAACACAGATTTGAGGGAAGTTAGAGAATAAGCCACATGGATTGCTGAGAGAACAGAGACTGCAGTGGTCCTAAGGCAAAAGTATGCCTGGCTTGTGTCAGAGCTCGGATTTGATTTCACTCTATTTACATGCTAATAAATTAGTCTGTTACTATTTTGTGGGTTATGGCAGAAGACACGAGACACCTGGGTCAGAGACAAAGGACTTCAGTACTCACGGCTTCAGCAATACAATCTGCTGGTCAAAACCAGTGAATAGGACAGTACAGATTCCAGGGGAGGGGAGATGAACTCTTCTTGATGGGAAGAACTGTAAAGTCACATTGCAAAGAGGCCTAGATACAGGGAGGAGAATAATTGCAGCCAGGTTTTTTTCCCCCCACTAATTTTATTGAGATCATAATGGTTTATAACATTGTGTAATTTCAGGTGTACATTATTGTTTATCAACTTCTGAATACACTTCATTGTGCTCACCACCAGTAGTCAAGTTTTTGTCTGTCACCATACATATGTACCCCTTTACCCCTTTCACCCATCCCCCAACCCCCTTTCCCTCTGGTAACCACTAATCTGTTCTCTTTATCCATGTATTTGTTATCTTCCACATTTGAGTGAAATAAAGCAGTATTTGTCTTTCTTTGTCTGGCTTATTTTGCTTAACATAATACCCTCAAGGTCCATCCATGTTGTCGCAAATGGCACAATTTTGTCTTTTTTATGGCTGAGTAGTATTCCATTGTATATATATACCACATCTTCTTTATCCATTCATCCACAGAAGGGCACTTGGGTTGCTTCCACATCTTGGCTATTGTGAATAATGCTGCAATGAACATAGGGGTGCATAAATCTCTTTGGATCATTGATTTCAGGTTCTTTGGGTAAATACCCAGTAGTGGGATGGCTGGATCATATGGTATTTCTATGTTTAATTTTTTGAGAAATCTCCATACTGTTTTCCATAGTGGCTGCACCAGTTTGCATTCCCACCAGCAGTGTATGAGGGTTCCCTTTTCTCCATATTTTCTCCAACATTTGCTATTTTTTGTCTCGGTGATTATAGCCATTCTGACCAGTGTAAGGTGCTATCTCATTGTATTTTTGATTTGCATTTCCCTGAAGATTAGTGACGTTGAACATTATTTCATGTGTCTGTTGGTCATCTGTATATGTTCTTTGGAAAAATTTCTGTTCATATCCTCTGTCCACTTTTTGATTGGGTTGTTTACATGCAAAAGAATGAAATTAGACCGTTGTCTTGCACCATACACAAAAATTCATTCAAAATGAATTAAAGACTTGAATGTAAGACCTGAAACCATAAAACTCCTGGAAGAAAAAATAGGCAGTACACTATTTGACATTGGTCTTAGCAGCATCTTTTCAAATAGCATGTCTACTTGGGCAAGGGAAACAAAAGGAAAAATAAACAAATGGTACTACATCAGACTAAAAAGCTTCTGCAAAGCAAAGGAAACCATGAACAAAGCAAAGAGACAACTCACCAATTGGGAGAAAATATTTGCAAATCATTTATAGGACAAGGGGTTGATCTCCAAAATATGTAAAGAACTCAAACAACTCAACAACAAGAAAACAAACAACCTGATCAAAATAATTGCAGCCAGTTTTGCAAACAACTGCCACAGGAAGGACAGGAACCAGGTGATTCAGGAGCTTGAGGACACAGAGAAAATTCCCTGAGTGATCAACCAAAGCCTCATGGGAGACTTAAGTCTTTAGCCTCACCCAATTCTTCCTCAGACCTCTCAGGCTGACCACCCATTCTGCCAAGGGTCAGCTGCTGCTGCCCTGTGGGTCTCGGAGAGAAGACAGCCAGCACCCTCCCTGCTGGCCTGGGAAGCAGGCTAAAACAGATGATGTGAGCCTTCCATTTTTCATATTCTGTTTGGCTGACAGAGGGAGTTAGGGGAGGTGGAGACAGGGTGTGAATGACATGCTATGCCTGCTCTCACCTCCACCATAATTACTTTCTTGCTTACTAGTGACACTTGTCCTGCCACCCGGGTCCAGCTTGCCACTGAATTAGGAAAACATTTGTTCATGCAGAATGTGCCACTGTTGGAAGTTTCTCTCTCATCATTAACTAATTTTCTGTGCTCTGCCACAGCCCTTGTTATCTATAACCATGGTAACAGTGCAAAGAGCTATACAAGCATTTATTTTGGACTCTAGAAACCCAAGCAGTCTATTTCTGTCTCTTGGCTTTGGAGAAGCCAGGTGGGTCTGCAGGCATGGGGCTGGAATTGGGGGCTCCGACCTCAGTCCTGAGCCTGTTTTTGCGTGACTTCAAGCATGGTTGGTGCTTTTCCTCGGGGCCCTTAGTTTCCCTAACGGTGAAGTGTGGGGGTTGGGGGTCAGTGGTCTCTGAGGACTCTTCCCCCAGTGTCTTTCTATGAGTCGAAGAGTTGTGTGTATTTAGGATCTAGAGGGAGAGTCCCGGACGCACTGGGGAGGCTGTGAGCTGGCTGCGAACATGGAACACGGCGATGTAGGCAGCGGTGTGTGCCGCTGCAGCTGGCGGTCCCCTCTTTCTGCTAATTTGGTGTCCTCACTATATAATTATACTGTGAAATTCCCTGACTGAAGACAATTTTTTTAAAATATCCTCCCTAACTCCCACCACTCATTGCCCAGATTCGTGAATGGGGAAAGTGGGTGTTTGCAGCTTTTGGCGGAGAACAAGGGATGTTATGCAACCTGCCCTTCTCTGAATTTCCCCAGCACCACCCCAACGCTGGGATTCAGGAGGGAGAAATAGGGCTTTTCAGAATCGGAAGGCGTGGATTTTGAACTCTCTGGGCCTCAGTTTTCTTATTGGTCAAGTGGGGAGAAAAGAATCTCCCTTATGGGGCAATGTGGAAAGATGACACACTGTGCTTCCGACTGCAGGGAATGTGATTAGAATGTCAACTTTCTCCCTACTCATGTGATCTTAGGCTGGTGCCTTCACTCCTCTGAGCCTCAGTTTTCCTACCTCTAAGTGGGGTCCATAATAGGTGTCTCACAGGGGTGTTGTGGGGGTTGAATGGGATATTGCCACGACACGCCTAGTGTTGACTTAGTACTCAGCAATTGGTGTTTATTGTGCCTGTCAGCAAAGATATGATCCTTTGTAGATCTGGGTATGTCTTTCAGCTGGCTGTGGGCTGGGTCACCAGTCCTGTAAGATGTGGCCAAAGCTGGCAACTACTGGGCCTGTCAGCCTGATTCAGATCACTTCTTGGAGCTCCCCAGGGATAAGTGCCAATGCCACATCGATGAGCCACATACCCCTGATGTGCTCCTGACATTTCCTGCCTGCCTTCCCTGGCCTGCCTGGGTCAGCAGGCAGGCTGAGTCACAGACGCTCCCTGCAGCCCATGGCTGCCCACTGCCCCGGGGCACAGGGTGGGAGGCAGCTGTGCAGTCAATCTGCTGAGAGGGTGTTCTTTCTCTATATTTATATTTTAAAATTTTATAATTTTTTCTTATTTAACATGGTTATTGTCATTATTCGAACATAAAGAAGATACTTAGAATGACTTTGACCATTATTGATCTGCGAATGTCACCCTGTGTTTATTTAAATGTACATGAAGGTCTGGAAGGACACCCCCAGAAACTTAACAGTGTCCCTCTGGGCGGTGCCTGGGGCTGGGCCGAGGCACTCCCTTCTTTACAGACCAAAGGAAATGGTGGCATTAGCAAAGATGTTTAATGTTGATTTGAGTGAGTTCCCCTCTGTATCTTTATGTTTAAAATTTTTTTGAAAAATTGAACAACACGGGTTGCTTTGGAATTGGAAATAAATGTTCAGAATTTAAAAAGACGAATGTTGGTGGCACTTCTCAGGAGGAGGTGCGCCATTGCCGTGTGTCTTTGACTCTTCAGATCAGGTTAATCTTCAAACTCGCCCTGGAGGTGGATTTTCTCATTCTTCTTCTCAGTTCACAAATGAGATGGTGCAGCCTGTCCTGGCCCTTTGTGCACATTATCTAGTTCATGCCTGTTTCAGTTCTGCAAGCTGGGCCTTTCTTTTGCTGTCTCACGTGTAAGGGCGGTCAGATTCCTGTGGCCCTCTGTACACACCTCTGTCCTTGCCAAGGCCAGGCTGAGCACAGGCTTCACGGAACCTGAAGTACCTGCCATATATGTAGCTCCTTTGGGGACAAATGCTGGGAAGTGCAGACCGGAGGCTGGCCACCCTGTCCCTGCTCCAGAGAAAATTCCAGTGGGAAGTAATGCTTTCTATTCTAGGGGTCTGTCTCACTTGAACCTGAGGGAGGTCTAGCTGGCATTGACTCACACCCAGACCCTCCATGCCTGGGCTTTCCGAGTTCCCTGGGCTGGCATCAGGGCACCTTCCCTTTAACACTGAGGTTACCAATTTTTAAAAGTAGAGCTCAAAACCCCTCATGATGATTGTCTGCACTGCCAGGAAAGGACCAGAGAAGGACAGACCGTCACAGGCTCTCAAGGTCAGAGAAGGGGTGTGGATTGGCTGACTTGGTTTGGTGGAGTCTCAGCGAAGGATTTGAATCCTAGCTCTGCTACTAATTAGCTATGTTACCTGGAGTAAGTTACCTTAGCTCTCTGAGCCTCAGTTTCCTTATCTGTAAAAGAGGGATTCAGAATACCTCACAGAATTGAAAATGGACTTCATTACATGAGAGCCAGTGTGCAGGGTGCTTCAGGTACTGAATATTAACAATGATGATCGGAAGACCCATCAGGAGCAATGTGACAGGGCAGGTTCTGTGCAGGCCATCAGGGTAAACATGGGGCTACGAGCGCTGCTGTCTGCATGAGGGGAAGAGCAGTTTCTCCATCCCACGTGATTCCAGGGAAGGGACTGGGGATCTGACCCTAACTCTGCCACTTACTTGCTGGGTGACCTTGGGTGGGTCCCTTTCCCTCTCTGGGCCCCAGAGCTGAGGTGACCACCTCCATGCAAGAGTGCCCATGTCCATGGTGTTTTGAAGTGTTTCTCTTTGGGCCTATCCCTGCCGATCCTGCTCTTTTTGTGAGGAGGGCCATTGCGTCAGGGGAAAGTCCAGGAGGCAGCCCTTGTCTCTTTCTCCCCAGCTCCCAGAGGAGGCAGCCTATGACTGTACTCCAGCCTGCTGCATTTCTGAGCCAATCCAGCAAAAGAGACCACTCAGCCCACTGCGCTGGCTGTCACCCTGCTGGGCTCCTGGCTGCTCAGACTTGAATTACAGTGACGTCAGAGTCCCAGGTCACAGGAAACTGTCAGCCCCTCTGCCAGCAGCTGTCTTTGCTTGGGGTGGCTTCCTTCTCTCTAGGCCAGCCCTAGGCAGCACAGCTTTGCTCCTTCATGCTCCTCCCTTTAGCTGTTCAGGATTTGGGAGCCCCTGGATAGGCCCAGCTCTGGAGCTAGGAATGGACTTCAAACATCTGGCCTGCCAGTACCCTGTTGGACCAGCTCACCCAGACACACCAGGAGGTTGGCAGGAGGGTGGAGGTGGCACAGAGGCCGCATTTCCTCCTAGCATCTGTAGTGGCCAAGAGGAGCTGCTGGGCCCAGACAGAGACACGCAGCCTGGAGGCCGTGCCTGGCCTGCCTTTGGGCCAGGGCATGGGCAGGAGCTAAAGTCCGCAGGTAGGTAATAGTGAGAACACAGTATCATCTGCAGTGGAGACGGGACTGAGGTCTCCTGACTCTCTGTCCAGGGCTCTCCCACACTGCGGGGCACTGAATGCCTTGAAGTGGCTGACAGCTGGCTCTGTCAGGTGAATCGTCACAAAATCCACCCTGACTATGGCAGCTGGGAGATTTAAACTCACCGAGCCGTCCCAGAGCCTGGCCCTGGACTGCTCCCTCTGGTACTGTGCAGGTACCGTGCTGGGATGCACCTTTGCAGTGGGTCAGCTGTCCCTTCTCTAAACTAGGGCCTAGACCCAGAGCCAGCAATAGATGTAAGAGAAGAAATCTAATCAGTCAGGGAGTAGTGGAAATTAATGGTGATAATTAATTGCTAAGTGCATGCAGAGACCATAGCAACAATGGTTGGATGACAAAGGCAGAAACCTTATTCCCTTTGGCAGGCTGTGCTCCAAAAGGCTCCATTTCTTTGTAAATAACTGTCCTAGCTTTGTGAAGATGCAAGGAGTCACGGGACTGAGGCCCCACCTTGAGGAGAAAAACACCAGCATTGGAATTGGCTTTAATTCTAAGCCCCATTCTACCTACCTCTCTCTTACTGTGTTATCTTGGGCAATTCGTTGTACTTCTCTGAGCCTATTTTTCCATCTATAAAATGGGGAGAACAAATCCTAATTCACAGGGTTGTTGAAGAGTCAACAAGGTGACAAATGTGAGAGAGAGAGAGGGCTTTGGAACCAGTCTGTCTGAGTTCAATTCTGGCACCATCACCTGTTAGCTGTTGGGGAAAGTCATCAACCAGTCCGAGCTTCAATGTCCTCATCTGTAAAATGGGGATGATAATAATAGTACCTATATTAAAGGTGGTTGTGAGGATTAAATGAGATAATAGATACAAAGTGCTAAGCACACACAGCATATGGGACATTGCACATTCAATGTAAGTTACCCATAAGAACACTCTACTAAGAAGTGCTTATAGGGTCTAAGCTCTGTCCATAATAAAATTATTATTAATAGTATTATTAATAATACTACATTTATTGAGTGCTTACCATGTGCCAAGTACTGTTCTAAGTGCTTTATATCTGTTAATTCATTTAGCAACGTAAAGAAGTAGGTGCTTTAATTATCCCTGTTTTACAGATGAGGAGACCGAGGTTCAGACTTTGGTGATGGGGTGAAGCAGGACGTTGAGAAGTTATCTGGAAAACTACCCAGTGCATGTGGCACATCTGGTTAAGCCCAGTCACCCCAGCATCATCTGCTCTGCAGCATGTTCTGACTTGAGTGATGGCTGCATAAAGTGTCCCATCCTGTCTGGGACACTTTGCTCAGTGCCCCCACTTGGCTCTTCTGGAGGACTCATTCCATTCCCAGCCCAGGAACATTCCCCAACCACACCTGCTCTTTTCCCCCATCCCACAAATTTCTTAATGATACCACCACCCAGCCCTCTCACCCCCGAATCTGGGTGTCATCTTATATGGGGTGGCCGAGAGCATTCTCAGCAGAGAGAACAGAATGTGAATAAGGGCACTCAGGCATGAAATAGCATGAAATTCTTAGGAAAATGCAAGTGATGGCACATGACTGAGTTGTTTGGGGTTGGACAGGAGGTGTGTTGGGGAGCCTGGAGGTGAGGGGTGAGGAAGTAAGCAGGGTCGACAGCAGCAGTTCCCAACCTAAAATGTGTGTAAAATCACCTGAGGGCTTTAAAAATGCCAACGCCTGGCTCCCACCCTAGAGATTCTGACAGATGGGATAATGGGATTTGTGTGTGAGTGTGTGTGTGTATGTGAGGCAGATTGGCCCTGAACTAATATCCATTGCCAATCTTCCTCTATTTTGTACATGGGTTGCCACCACAGCATGTCTGACGAGTGGTATAGATCCGTGCCCAGGACCTGAACCCATGAACCCAGGCCACTGAAGCAGAGCACGCGAAACCCAACCGCTAGGCCACAGGGCTGCCCCCTGATAATGGGAGTTTTAAAAGCTTCCCAGTTGATTCTAATACCAGATTAATGCCTGATGTTGTAAAAGATCATGCAAGGAAATGTAAGCCATATTAAGTATGTAGTTTTGCACTGTCTAGTAAATTAACCTTAAGTAAAATTAAAATTCAGTTCCTCAATCCCACTAGCCACACCAAATGTTCAGTGACCACATGTGGCTAGTGGCCGCCATATTGGACAGCACAGGCACAGAGCATCCAGCATTCTCATCACCTCGGAAAGTTCTAGTGGACAGGATTGATCTACCTGTAACTTTATCTGGTTGGAATGAGAAGCCACTTAAGGATTTTAAGAAGGAGAGCAACATGGCCAGGTATTTACTTTAGAAAGAAGATTTCGGGGCAGTACAGAAAATGGATTCAATGGCTCTGACACTAGCAAGACTAACCTCAGAGGGAATAATTGGGGGAGTGTTTTGATAGTCCAGGTGAAAGAGGAAGCACTGAACTAGAGGCCCCAGCGCTGGAGCTGGAGAGGTTGGGTTCAATTTGGGAAGGGTGAGAAAAACATGCAGTGTAAAACAGGAAAGACCACTGCACGACAGGTGAAGAAGGAGGGTACGTTCAGGTGGTGCTCATGCTGGGTCCGTTGCCTGGCGGTGCCTCCATGGCTGTGGTTCTCAACCAGGGTGATTTTGCCCCCCAGGGGACATTTGGCCCTATCTAGAGACATTTTTGACTATCATGACTCAGGGGCCATGGAGTGCCACTGACATCTCTTGGGTAGAGGCCAGTGATGAAGCAGAGGCTGGTAAACATCCCACAATTCACAAAACAGACCTCTAAAACAAAGAACCATCTAGCCTGAAGTATTAACAGTGCCAAGGTTGAGAAATCCTGCTCTCTGGATAGAGGAGGAAGACCAGTCTAGATGGCGCAGTAAAGACAGTGGAGAAAGAGCTGAATGCACAGAACTGTGCATTCAATCTTGGGAGAGTAGTTGGTGGAGATCTCCAGTAGACAGTAAGTACCAGGTCTGGAGCTCAGGAAAGAGGAGTGGGGTGGAGATAAGCTATTGGGAGTCTCCAGCCACAAATCCCGCTGATGAACCCCATATCTGTAACAAGAGCACTCAGAGAGTGCTAAGTGTGAATCAGGGCTGAGGGTACAGCCTTAGGGAGCAGCCACACTCCAGGGACAGGCAGACAGGGAGGACGCCACATCTTTGGAAAGTTCTTTGTATGGAGACAAGTGCTGTCACCCTACAGCCCCTGCTTCTGTAGCATCCATAATGTCCCACCCATCCTGCATCTTCATGCATTTGCAGACAGTAATTACGTATCTTTGCTGCCAACACGCCAGACTTTACCCCTCAAGGCCAGATGTCTCAGTCCTTTGACCTGTTTATAAGAGATGTCTTCCAGACTCCTCATGGTGGAGGTTATCCTCCTCTGGGTGTGGCCCTTTGGCCACGGAAAGGAAGAATGGGAAGGGAGGTATACTTTTCGCTCCCAAATGCCCCTCTATCCCACCATACTCCATATGCATGCGCAGAGGGTGTACAGTGTGACGTGGCTGAGCGTTGGGCTCTGGACACTGTTGGTGATTGAGTGGGAGAACAATGCTGTCAACTTTGAAGGCTGTCTTTGTAGGGGGTTGAATAATGCCTTCCCAAAATTCATGTCTACCCGGCACCTCAGAACATGACCTGATTTGGAAATAGGTTTTTTGCAGATGTAATTAGTTAAAGATCTTGAGGTGAGATATCCTCGATTTAGGGCAGACTATAAATCCAGTGACTGATGTTTTTACAAGAAGGAGAGAGGCATAGCGACACATAGAAAAGAAGTTCACATGAAGGCAGAGGCGGAGACTGGAGTGATGCTCCACAAGCTGAGAAATGCCTGGAGCCACCAGAAGCTAGAAGAGGAAAGGAAGGGTTCTTCCCTAGAGCCTTCAGAGGGAGCATGGCCTTGCTGACAGCTAGATTTCAGACTTCTAGCCTCCAGAACTGTGAGGAGTACGGTCCTGTTGTTTTAAGCCCCTGCTCCGTGGTGCTTAGTTATGGAGGCGCCAGGGAAAGAATACAGTCCCCTATGTGTACAAGCTTGGTGTATAGAAGCTGACACAGATATTTAAGGCCAGACTTGCTTATCAAGCTTCCTGAAGTTTATTGTTTGGGCTGCAAAGGAAGATTGGAAATAGGAGGCCTCAGTGTCTCTCTCAGATTGTCTTCTATGGCTTGCCCATTGGTGAAAGACCCTGGCGGGGAGGGGGCGGGATATAGGGGTGCAATGAGCCCTGGGGTCCAAAGCAGCTTCTAGTAGCTGGAGAACAGTTTTATCGCAGACTGAGTTTTGGTAGTGCTTCTGATTCTGACTAATAATAAGTTGTAATATTGTTTATGATAACTAACATGTGTTGGGTACTTAGTATTTGCTCGCACTTTATATATATCTCATTCAGCCTCTGCTACAACGCTATTATCATCCCAATTTTACTGATGAGGAAACTGAGGCTCAGAGAGTTTCCCTAAGACTTCACAGCTTTTAAGAGACAAAATCTGGATAAACCTTAGGGAACCTGGTATCAGAATGCTGGTTTTTGACCACTGTGTATGCTGCCTCCAAAGCGATGATGTCGGTGGGCCAGTGTCTCCTGCTGGATGATGGTGGCCATCTTCAGGAGACCTTAGTTACCTGGTTCTGACAGTGTGGGTACGAGGTGAGCCCAGGAAGAGGAAAAACAATTGCTGATTAAATGCCTTCATGGGTCGTTGTATAGATCGAACTATTTCAGGGGACCACAGGCCGTCTTTGACTTCTGGGTTGGGAGACTGTCTAAAGAGAAGTAGTCCTATTTGCTACTGACGCCCATGCCTCGGCTGCATATGTCATCTGGCCATTCTGCCTCTGCCCCACACCTGCCCAGCCTCAGAAGGAAACCCGAATGAGGGCTAAGAGTGATATCAGTGCTCGAGACCCAGGCTATGGTCTTAAGACCAGAACAGCGTCAGCATCCTCTGGGAGCCGGTTAGAAATGCAGAATCTCAGGCTGCCCCAGATCTACTGAATTGAAATCTGCTTAACAAGATCCCAGGGGATTTGTGTGCACAGTACAGTGTGAGAAGCCCTCAACTTAGGGTGAATTCCATGCTCTCTTGACTCAGATGGGTTAGAAATCCCAGCAGCTGGGACTCCTCATAGGGGCCCCAGATCAGACGGCCTCATTCAAGGCTGTCTTTGACCCCACCTGCCCTGTGATCTGACCCGATCAATTCCCCACCTCAGACCTCTGAGCTGGAGACACCCCTCCCTGCTGAGCACCAAATGGTGACCCCCCCCCGAAAATTAATTGTAAATTATCAGGAAATTAGTCATCAATATCCCTCTTCCCTTATCTTCTCATGGAGGAGGGGTAAAGCTTCTGGGATGAGGTCCCTGGACAGCTGAGCACATGTGAGGCTGAGCATATCAGAGTTCATGGATTGCAGAGCTTCAGATGTGCCCTTCCCCAAGGAAATGCTAGCCCTGTCCCCTGCTCTTTTTCCAGCCCAGCACTCTGGAAAGTAGTGGCTCTCAAGCTGGGAGACATCCAAGGGCATCTCTCTAGAGATGAATTATGCTGCTGTCCTCGAGCCTCAGATAATTTTGAATGAATTGGCCAAATGTAAACAATTTGAAGTATTTTATCACCACTCACGTTCTTTAATGCCAATGACTTACTCATTGTGTGACCACAGTGGTTTCTAGTAGGTGAGGTCCTCTTGGGGTTAGCAGGGAATTAGAGGTCAGGATATTTTTGTAGATTGATCTTGCACAATGTTCTGAAACGGCCCTGTGGCCTGAAGGTCAAGAACACTGGTGGGGGGTGGGGAGGTGGGTGGGAAGGACAGCGGCTACAAGCCCTGCTGTCAACCATGACCCTCTGAGGGCCAGTGGCTCAGGTCACCTCTGACGCGACTCCCAAGGCAGGGTGTCCTATGACAACTGATAGGGTGATCTAGATGGCGCTGGGGCCCAGCTGTTCTCGACCTCAGGGAAGACTCATGGCAGCCAGGTCTTTTTAACCTGTCTACAGAGAGTCATCGGGGCCCCTACGGGCCTCAGTTCCCTCACCTGTAAAACAGGAATAAGAGTAACTGCCCTGGCTGCCTCACTGGGATGTGAGGTCTGAATCAAAATGAGCTAAAGGTGGTGAAAGCGTCTGGTGAACCATGAAGCACCCACCCCAGGCCACACGGCATCGCTCTGTGCAGCACAAACGCTCTCTGCTTCCTGTTCGCTGAGCCATCACTCTCCAGAACAAAACTGCCCGAGTAGGGGAGCTTGCCGTGCCCACAGAGAGGGAGAGTTGAAGTCACTTGAGATGGGGTTGGACTTCGCACACTTTTAAATTCTGACAAAGAGCAGTTGTCTTCAAGTCCTCCTCTTACCCTTCCCTCTTTGGACATTTGATCAGAACTTTAAAAAAAAAAGTCCTTGGTTACAAAGGAAAGAAAAGACAGGGAAAAAAAACTCCCTCAGGAATGGAAGAGAAGTGCCTATAACATGGGGCCCCTGTGCTGGCCACGCGACCCAGCCATGGTCTAACCTCCTCAGGGGGGAACATAGGCCTTTTGTCATCTGCCCTGGGTCTGTCTCACCAGCCTCCTGCCTCCCTAGAAGCATGGGGCTTATTACTGGGTACATATTTTTGAATGATTATCTTTGCTCACGTTGTTGCATTTGCCTGGAATTCTCTTTCTTCCCTGTCTGACATACTCATTCTCATCCTCAGTGGTGGATTTACAGGAAACTAAAAAATTTCAGCCTTTGGGTCCCTCAGTGCACAGGCCCTTTCAAGGCCCAGCAAGGGGCCCTGGAAATGTGTTCATATGACTTTGAATTTTTTAAAAATTTGAAAAGACATTTTGACTGCACTTGGCTAAGCCACTGGCTATTTCTGCTCTGTCATCCCACAATCACACTTCCCTCATGTCCCTGGCATTAGAGGAGCCACCTGACACACTCCTACTGTGGTGTAATCTCTGGCCCTGTACTTTGGGGTCATGACATTGAGTGGGCTGGTGCAGGGGGCAGTGGGAATATTCTGGAAGCCCCTCCTACACCAAAAGAACTTGCAATGACTTAACTCTCCATCAAATTGACCATGAACCTCACTAGCACAAACTAAGTATACCCCAACTCAAGTTCTCCTTGGCCAGAACCACCACACGCACGGGCCAAGCCTTGCAGTGTGGGCTGGTGGCATCTAAAAATCCAGACGTATTTTTTGAGTTGGAAGAGAAACTCAAACACTGATACAAGATGCAAAAGTTTATTTAGAAAGTTGATAAATCTCAAACACACCATTTTAACTGCAGCTTGGAAAAACATTTTGGAATGATTCTGTAAAACAAATGAAAAATCACTCCCAATTTGGACATATATGGAGGTATCCTTCTTTTGACATCTTTCAATTTATTAATTAAGAAACTGAGAGAATATTCAAATAAAAATAAATGGAATAGAGAACAAAAGCTTTAAAGATGAACAATAAAATTAACAGAAATTATTCTGGCATTGAGGACTGAATTATAACATATAATTCATTAAGAGAAAGAGATAAATTTTCAGTGCAGGTAATGAATTGGTTCTTGAATGGTTTGATCATCCGGTTAATGAAGAAGAGCAATCATATGAACATGTTTGGAAAAGATTTCAATTTCTTGCTGATTTCGAATAAATACTGACATCGATAAAGATCACATGAAGCCTACAATACGCTGCCACCACAAACACATCAGTAACAAAGTGGTTAATGGGTGCTATCAATTTAACGAGAATTGAAGATAATTGCTTGCAAAAGAAAACTTGAACTCTTACAGTTCATATATGAAAGATCCTTGATAGAGGTTTTCCCAAATTGGTAACAATCCTAAAAATTTACTTGACTTTACAAATTATAAGTTGTGACATTATTAAAACAATAAATTCTTTTTCTAATCCATCAAGCTGGAGGAAAGACTGATTTATCTTTACAAAAAGAAATCGACGTCTGCATCTTACTGTCATATGCAAAGGCTGTCAAAGATTTTGCAGACAAAAATACAGAAGAAAAGTATTTTAGAGATGTCAGACATTCTATTAATACAAATATTATGTTCCTTTTCTGATTTTTATGAATTTGGTAATATTTCCGGCTTTAAAAAATTGTAATTTGCTGTGATTTCTCATTCTAAGTCAATATTAGATTTTGCACCCAATTTTGGTTCTGTATTCTTCTAGTTAAAGAGGTATCTCACCTGCCTCTGCTAGGAACACACACACACACACAAGCACACGCACATGTGCACACACGCACGTGCACATGCATGCACAACCGTATGAGCTTCAGGTCCCATGAAGCTGTCTGAGCTTACCCTTCCTGATTCTAGGCCAATCTCACCTCTCTGGAGAGCCGTCCCTGACTCTGCTGCAGAGAAAAATGCCCTCCCGCAGGACCACGGAGGCACCTCTTGTACTGCCCCTCCCATGGGGGTGTCCTTGTGTGTTTCTGCTTTCCCCAAGGGCAAGAGCTGAATCCTATAGACCTTTCTAGCTGCAATCAGCACAGGGCCTGGCCCTGAACAGGCACTTAAAAAGGCAAGAGTTTGGGGGTGACAGAGCCTGTGAGTAAACGGCGACAGTCCTTGGTGCTCAGAGCATCTGCACTGTGCACACTTCCCCCCTTCAGCGGTGATCCCTCTGTCTTTCCAGGAGCTTTCATATAACTTTTCTCTTCTCTCTTTGCTCCCTGGAAAAGACTGAGTACTCATTCACTCTGGGATTCAAATGTCTGACTTTAGGTGAAAATGTGTGTTTTCCCAGGGATTTTGGTTTTATCATGGAAAAAGTCTTCAGCCCTAAATAGTGACACTCTTAGGGTGGACTTGCAGGCATGTGAGTTGGGGAGGGGTATAGGGTTCAGGGGCAGCTTTCTGCCCAATCCAGTCATCAGGCTTCCAGGGGTCCATGTCTGTGGGAGGCTGACTGATGTCAAGAAGAGCAAGGCTGGAAATGGCCAGGAGGCCACTGTGGGGAGGGAAGGAGGGAAGAACTGAGCATGTGTGGAGGGCTAGAGAGATGTCCCCAAGAGGCAGGGGCAGTGACTGGACCACAGGGGTAAGCCTGGGGTTGGGTGCTTTGGGAGTACTTGCAGCTCTGCCTTGCATTTTTAGAGTTCCTCTGGAGAGACTGGAAGTCCGAAATAATTTCATCCCTGAGAATATCTGGCTCATTCTTCTCTCTTAAACAGACCATTTGAGCCTCAGTTTTCCTATCTGCAAAATGGGGAGATAATCCTTATACACAGTGCTGAATGTTGGGAGAAGCAGATTAAATAACAGATGTGACCACACTGAGCAAGCACAGTGACAATCCCTGGTGCAAAGTAGGTGCTCAGTCCATGTGAATTGCTGGTGCTGTTGAAGGAGCACTAACCTGAAGTCAGGAGGCCCGCCTGGGTTCGAGTCCCAGCTCTGCCCCGGCTGGCTGGGCGCCTCCCCAGAGTTTCTCCAGGTGATCAGAGGGCCACATGCCTTTGCCAGTTTGGGAACTTCTAAGTGTTGGAAATCACACAGATTCTTGTAGCGGAGTTGTGGAATTCCCGGCATAGGTGCCCTCAGAGTCCACCTAGCCCAGGTCTTCAACAGTTTTCAAGCTGTTGTGAGCCACAGAATCCTTTGTTCAAATGAAATTTTAGGTAGAAGCCCAGTATGCAAAACAGGTGAAATGGGGACAGGTCTGGTGGCAGCACAAGTTGAGGGGCTCAGAGGCCCATGCCCTACTCACTTAGTCTGGAGGTCTGGAAACAGCCCAGCCCCTGAGGCCTGTTCCCTAGGGAACTTCTATGAAACAAGGTTCCATTGTGGAAACTGATTCTAGTCTAAATACCTTATCCCAGATTGGAAGGGGCAGACTGAAGATCACAGAGGAGAAAGATGATTGCTCAGGGTAACTCAAGGAGTGCTTTGTTTTCTCTTGGCCTCAGTTTCCCCACCTGTAATCAGGAGGGGTAGGTAGTTGGATCACCTCTAATTTTTCCAGTGTTTTGGTCTGTAACTCCAGTTTAACACATGGTGTAAGCACCACCTAGTGGTGAGAAATGGTTCTGGCAGCTGGAGAGAAGCCTAGTTATTTCCCAGGTGTAGGCAAAGGTGAGGCTCTGTGTAGGTAACCCTGCCTTCTGGCCAGGGTGATGCCTCTCTGGATATAGGTAGTAAGAGGCATGGTGAGATATAACCCCCCGCTCTGCCACTAACCCCTGTGTCACCTTGGCCAGGTCCCTTCCCCTCTCAGCCCCCCCATCTGCAACCTAAGGAAGTTGGACGAAGTCACTGTTCTTAATGTAGGATCTATGGGTCTGTGGGGGAGCAGGGGAGGCAGATTTTGTGAAATCCCTGAAATTTTAAGAAAATGTTGCGTGTATAAGCAGTTTGATGGGTTTAAGTTCTACAGCTTTAATTGCTGTCTTAAAGAGGTCTCTTAGGAGTCCCTGCCCCTGGTCCAGATGAACTCCAAGGGCACCCAGGGCTCAGGAACTCTGGGGGCATCCCATTTGGAAAATGCACACAAACAACTCAGATGGCTCATGTTTGGCAAATGCATCTAGTTTGCCAGTGATATGGAGAAACACTAATTAACCCAAAGAAAAATGAAAAGCAAAAGCCCCCCAGGTAAGTGCTAGTGACTAAGGAAATGCAGCTGAGTCCCCAGTGGCCCAAGGTTGGTAGCTGAGCTCTGGAACTCTGCTAACCTCCACCAGCTATGGGTGCTGTCTGGGCTTTCCCGCCCCTGATGGGACTGCCACGGTCCCTGGGCAGTTTCAGAGATGTGGACTGACAACTGGCAGAACTGGAGGATGCTAGTCCCTGTGGTCTAGTTCCTTCTAGGCCATGGTGATGGACTCTTGTCCCAGGCTTCACTCTACTCATCTCACCTCCAAAGCCCCAATTGCTTTCAGAACTGCTCCCCACTAAGTGCCCTACTCTGGCTCCTGCAAAGTGTCAAGTGAGGGATGGAGGAAGAAGAGGAAAGCATTAACTGTGGAGCCTCTGCTCTGTGAGGCACTGTACTAAGTATTTTACCACAGTCATGCACTGCATAATGTTTTGGTCCAAGAAGGACTGCCATAAGATTGGTACCACCTAGCCTAGGTGTGGGGTAGGCTGTTCCATCTAGGTTTGTGTAAGTGCACTCTAAAACGTTTGCACAATGAGAAAATCACCTAACGACACATTTCTCAGAACATATCCCCATTGTTAAGAGATGCATGGCTGTAGAATTAGTTCATCTGAACCTCACAATGGCCCTGGGAAGTAAGGATGTTCCTGTTATATAGTTGCAGACTTTGAGGTTCAGAAAGGTTAAATGACTTGCCTCAAATCAAAAAACTAGTAGATGTCTGGGCTTGGGTCTTAATCATGGCTTGCAGCCAGCACATGCTGGGCTTTTAGGATGATGGGGAGGGAGCATTCCCAAAGGTGGCTCATGCTTCGTTTAGACATGGGCTGGTGGCGTGTCAGCTCTGGGATGCTGACGATGCTGCCTAGCAGTGAGATTTAGGCACTGGCCCCAGCTCCCAGGCTGGCCTTCTTGCCAACTCATTAGCCTAAAATTGCCCACTGACTCTGCTATTTGGATTTCTCACTTCCTGGGGTGATGACTGAGGATCTGACCTGAACACTCTCCAGACCACACCTTGCTCTGCTCCTTTGCTGGGTTTGGAAGTCCACCCATGCAGAAGTCAACGCCTCTGCTCTCTCCCTCCGGGGCCTTCAGACTGCCCCTCCCTGCACAATGCAACAGGCCACACCTGCCTGAGAGCAGGCGTTGGCCCATACCAGACTTCTGCTCTATCTGTGCTCTGAGCCCATGGGCAGTGACAGCTGCCACCACTCACCTGGCTCACTCTCCTCAACCAGCCTTCTGTACGTGGGGGTTTCCTGGACATTTGGGAAACTGTCAAACTTTTGGATGTTATGCTTCTCTTTGTTGATGAGGCCTGAGGGACCCAGAGTCGCATGGATGCCCTCCATTCCTGTCTAGAATAGGGCCTCCCTATCCACTTTCCATCACTTCAACAGACATTGTGACCAGGTCAGATACTACCTATCCATGCCCCTGCTTCCCCACCTCACCCATTGATTTAATGAGGGAGATACTCATTTGACCCACAGAATTTGCCAAAGGTATGTAGCTAGGAAGTGGTGGAGCTGGGATTTGATCCAAGGTAGACTCAGTTCAGAGCCTGTGCACTGAGCTACAATGCTAGGCTGCTATCCAGATAAAAATCTCAGGGATCCTGACTTTATCATCCAATGTGTTCAATACTGTGCCCAACTTCATGGCATTTGCAAATGAAATAAGCTTGTCTTCCACATGTTCATCCAAGTCATGGTTGAAGTCTAGTTGGTGGCTCTGACTTCCTTCCAGGTGACAGTTGTCTGTCATCAGTAGTCTTCGACTAGAGTTGTTGAATTGGTTTCCAGTCCACCTGGAAGTATAATCATACATCACTCCAATGTGTTCATAAGGCTGTCATACTATGTGCTTCCCTGAAATCTACATGAAAAGTTTATCCAGCAAATTCCAAATTAATCTATTAAGCCTATTACATAAAGGGAAGGAATTGAGTCTGTAATGATCTCTTTTCAGTAACATCCTTTTCTTCCTTGGAATTTTCTCTTGACTTCCAATCCACTTCCTTCAGTCATCTCTCTCTATTAATGACTCTGTAGCTGTCACAGTTTTAGAATCTTGGTCTCCACTTCTTCTACCCATATATGTTTGGGTGAGGTATGGTGAGGCCAGACTCAGATCAAAAGAGAGAAACCGGAAGGAAGTTTATGGTTTTATTATACCCACAGTTCCCTGAGGAGAACATAGCATGCCAAATAGGGCTTCAAGGGAAGCACAGGGGTCAGTTACATGGAAGGTGGAGAGAGGGAAACTGCGGGCAAGTGCCCTTATTGTGGTTTTCTCAGGAAGGAATGGGCCAAGTGGGGTGAGCAAGCTTAGGATTGGCTAGCTATGCTTGAAAGTGGCATCCCCATGAAATTCATGTTCAGCTTGACTGTTGAACACATGGTTTGGGCCTATCTAAAGTTTCCAGATGTTTTTGCATGAGCCAGGGTTTACTTGGGAACAGCTAGTGACCATTTTGTAGATGTTCAAGATCAATTTACAGAAATTAAAAGTATGGTTAATTCACCACTCTACCCCAGGAACCTGCTGAGATGAAGCCCACATGTCATGGTCTTGCATTGGGATCATTTGGGATCTGGCTCCAACTGTTCCCACACAATGATCAGGGGAACGAATGGCCAGCAATTGGGATTAGGAGTTCAAACAAATCCATGTGGACCTTCTCAAGGCTCCCCAAGCCACAGGGCTGGGGTAGGGGTCTCCTCCTTCAAGGCATAATGTCCCCTTCTTACTGTGAGGGCCTGAGTTACTTCTCTGATGACACAACAAGAGCTTACCATGGTCTCCTAACAGTTCTTGCCAACACACGCGCTTGTACACCAGGAGGGAAGATGGAACCCTCACTCCTAACCCGGTCTCTTGATCACACAGGTGAGGACTAATATCTACCAAACGCACTGGAGCTGCCCCTTGAAGGTGGCAAGAGGGGGTGCCTGTGTAGCTGACTTACAAAGCTGGTGGTTTTCACTTCAGAAGTGCGAAGAGATCGCTGTTTCAGAACATGAGAGGCTTTTGTCAGTGCTTCATGAGTGGTGTGTTCTGAGGGGCAGCTTTGAAGCTGCTGCTGAGAATGAGTTGTGATTATAGAAAGTAGCAGCGAGTTAAATCAATGCTTTTGATGTTAATTAACTCTTCATTAAGACAGGTGCCTGATCTAGTGGAGCCAGGAGCTGAGGGGACTGATGACCGAGTCACCCTGGTAACCACATCCTAATGGGAAGGAGGATGTTGTGGGTTCTCAGGTGAAGAAGGTGAGAGGGAGAAGAAGGTGAGGCTGTAGGATCTTCCTCCACCTTTCCCCACCTGAGCCCAGGGAGGGAGGAGTGAGGAGTGGCATCAGAGAGAGCCAAGGCTGGAAGGGCTCTTAGCCACCCCTGTCCTGGCGTCCTTGAACTCTAGGCCAGTGGAGGGCTAGTTTCCGGGCACAGACTCCCTGTAACCTTGAAGATGGGAAACCAGAGAAACACAGCCAGGAAGGCTCTAGCTCTAGGAAGAGAGTTAAAGTGAGTTTTTCAAACCTAGGTTGAATCAAATAAGTACTAGGTACAGCAACCCCTGAAGTTAGTCCTCATTTGACTCCCACGGTATTTCCATTCTCTTATTTATTTTCTTTTGAGAAAGATTAGCTCTGAGCTAACATCTGCCGCCAATCTCTCTCTTTTTGCTGAGGAAGACTGGCCCTGAGCTCACATCTGTGCCCATCGTCCTCTACTTTATATGTGGGACACCTACCACAACATGGCTGGACAAGCGGTGCCACGTCTGCACCCGGGATCTGAACTGGCAAACCCCAGGCCACCAAAGTGGAACGTGTGCACTTAACCACTGTGCCACAGGGCCGGCCCCTCCATTCTCTTATTTTTTATTTCAATAGTGGCTCTCTGGCTATTTATATTTCTTTTTGTGAGTAGGGATGTGTACTCTATTTAAAAGTTTATTGATAATTTTACTATTCTGGGAGAAAAAACAGATTTGAATATGCTTTGCCTCTCACTGGGGTTGGCAAACTTTTTCTGCAAAGGGACAGATAGTGAGTATTTTAGGCTTTGTGGGCCATAGAGTCTGTTACAACTATGAACTCTGCCTTTGCAGTGTGAAAGCTGCCTCATCAATACTTACACTAATGTGCCTGGGGGCCATAATTGGCCAACTCCTGTGCATCTAGTTGGCCACTACCATGATCTTGGAATAAAGCACGTGTTATGTGGCCATTACCTGCACTGACTGGCAGGCAGAGGCTGCCTGGACTCGGGTGATGAGGAGGCTAGGTGGGAAAGGCTGTAGGCACTGTTTAGTGTTGTCCGAGATTGTTTAATGATGTCTGCCACTGGCCCAGGAAGGGGATTCGTTATAATGAACACAGGCTGCAGGCCTGTGGTAACTGGGTCTCTAGAGGTAGAAGCGGCATTTAGGAGAGTGGGAAGTCACTTCCTGTTCTAACACTACCATTCACAGCCCGTGGAGCTCCCAGATCTGATGAATACATATGGATTGCCTCCTATGTGTCATCCTCTGGGCTAGGAGTCATGCAGAGAATCCTAACACCTGTGGGAAGCACATCGGGGCACCAGTAGGTGGGATCTTGACTGAGGTTAGTTTCCAGGCCCAACGACTGGGTGCTCCTCTGCTGAGGTGAGGGGCAGCCCTGGTCTCTCTGGCACACACAGCCGGATGGAGCCTTTGCCCCTACCTCTGCACTTTGTCTATGGCCTTCAAGGATGGGCCTGCCTTTGTCTCCTGGTTTGCTCTCTGGGAATAGAATCTGCCCTGAACTTGGATGGACCCTGGCTCCTTGCCCACCTTCTCTTGGGCCCAGTCCCCCAGTTTCTAACCAGGGTTCCACTTCATTCCACATGGTGCCACCCAGAGCCACCATGCTCCTCACTATCCCCTTCCAATCCTGCCAGTTCCATGTGCTTCCATCATCAAATGGGCGTCATTGCTGCCCAGGAACTCCACGCCCACCCCTGGATCAGAGTCCCTTGAGGGGCAGGGTTTCACAAGCTGCTTTGACATTCTGATTTTGACAATCAGTTCTCTGTCCTGGTGCCAGCCCTGCAGTTCCCAGCAACTTAACTCTGGTCCTTTCTGGTGAGTTGCAGCCTTTATCATATCACTGGGAAAACACAAGGAGTCTCATTTATAACAATGCCCCAAATGACTATGGCTTTGAGCTCTTGTCTGCCAGATTTGCAGGCTTTAGCGCTCCTTTAGAAGTTGCTTCCAAATTTTGTTTCTCTCTGGATGTTCATAGGCAGGTGGTGTATTGGGTCAGCTAGGGCCTTGGCTTCTGCTGTTTCCTGCTCGCCTCTGTCCCTCTCCATGGGCCTCTGTGTCCACTGATCTCCCTCAGGCCACAGCTGCTGCTACCATGCAGGCCTGGGGTGGTGAGCAGGAGAGGAGACATACTTATTAAGTTGTCACAAGTATGCCAAAGCCCCCTAATTTCCTAAAGTGGCACAGAAACCAGTCTGTACATTTTGATGAGACTTTACAAAAATCTGGGGTAAAGTTACACTACAGAGAATTATGATTTTATATGACAGTCTCCCTGCACCTCTCTTAGCCTGCCCAGCACAGGGGGGCCCACTTACACCCATCTCAGTGAGAGCGTTGGGAGCCCATCTGTGCACCCTGGAATCCAGCTCCAGGCCTGAGACCTGGTGCCAGGCTGATGACAGCAGAAGTGTTCACTCCTTGCCTTGGAAACCCCACTCACAGTCATGGCTTCTCTCCTGGCCTCAAAAGGGAAATGACGCCAGAGCACAGCAGTGCAGCATCAGTATGCTTCCAAAAGCCAAGGGTCTTGGTTCTGAATAGCTTTCTGTGCAGAACACTGGCTGAACATTCCAGAGTGAGTTTACCCACATCAGGCCCTACCAGCCTGTTTATAGAGGTGCCTCTAACACGGGGCAAGGATGCTGTCTTCTCCTGGATCTCGGCCTCAGAACACCTGTTGCCAAATCTTCATAGAAGCGCACACACAACTTCTCAAGAATCAGCAACTGTCCACCAGCTCAGGGCAGGGTAAATCTATGGTAAAACAGCTGGCGGAGAGAACCAAGTCTGCAGAGCAGATGCTCGTGCACTATGAACCACATGTGGCCTTATCTCACAGAATACTTAACTTCCTAACTGAAAGCAGTGGGTTTCAACTGAGGTGTGCAGCACGCTCACCGCTTAAAACTATTGTTGCCTGAGCTACACTCCAGAGCAATAAAGTCCAGGTGGCCTGGAACTGGCATTTTTTGTCAAAGCTCTCAGGTGATTCTAATGTGCAATCCAAGTTGAGAACCACTTCTTTGAAATGTTGAAATGGTGACGTCGAGGTAACTGGTCTTATTAGTCAGGAGAGGCTGGGTTATCCTACAACACCTAATTAATCCCAGTATTTTAATGCCTTATCACAACAAAGGGTGGTTTTCTAATCGCACTGCACATCGGTTAAGAGTTAGTGGGAGACGCTGCCCCGTGCCGGGACGGAGCTAATGGAGGTGTCCTTATTTTGTGAGGGCACCATCTTAAACTGTTGGTTTCCTTCATTGCTATGGCAGGGGAAGACAGCTGGAAGGTACCACCAAGCTCTTCTGTGTGTTGGGCTGGAAGTAGCATGTCACTTCCTCCCACAGCCATTGGCCAGAGCTGGTCACATGGCCTCATCCAGGAGCAAGGAAGCTGGGGGTGGGGCCAGAGGGCTGGGGGTTGTTTGATGAGCAACTTTGTCTCTGCTGCATTGTTCCCCCAGCCCTGGGCACTGACCTGGTTCTTACTTTACTGAAGGATCTCTTCAGGAAGTTTTATCAGAAGGAAATAAGCAGATAGCTCTAAAATAGTGGTCAAGTTCAAGTCTCTATCACTTAGAGGCAGAGAGCTACATGCCATTTTGGTAATTTTCTAGTTTCTACAAGTCCCAGCTAAGTTTAGCAGAAAATAGGCATTTTTACTCTGGTCATTTACAAGTGTGGTCAGCCATTTCAGGACTTTCCTTGAAATTTGTACCTCTTGCACCCACAGCACACTGTTTAAAGTATCAGAGCTTTGCAGGGGCTGTCGGTATTTTGTAGGCCAATTCTCTCTCAATGCTTTTCTGTTTCAGAATTGTCTTGATTTTTGCCAGGCATGTATTATTCCAGAAAATTTTGAAATAAAGAAAATAAATGTTATAAAATTTTGTTATGATTTTTATTGGGATTGCACATCCTTACAATATTAGTTTCTGTCTTTATATTTCTTTCCTTTTTTTTTTTTTTAAAGATTGGCACCTGAGCTAACAACTGTTGTCAATCTTCTTCTTTTTCTTTTTCTTCTGCTGTTTCTCCCCGAAGCCCCAAAATACATACTTTTATATTCTAGTTGAGTGCCTCTGGCTGTGCTATGTGGGATGCCACCTCAGTGTGGCCTGACGAGCAGTGCCATGTCTGCACCCAGGATCTGAACTGGCGAAACCCTGGGCCACGGAAGTGGAATGCATGAGCCCAACCATTTGGCAAAGGGCCAGCCACTGTCTCTATATTTCTAATTGTTAAAATCTTTTCTGTTTCTCAGTGAATGATAGCATTTTTTTTCTAATAGACCTTACATATTTCTTATTAAGTTTGCTTTAAATATACATATATGTATATGCAAATATATGCATGTGTATATATATTTATATTCATATAGACTGTGTATAGGATATTTTTTCCATCATATTTTCTAAAAGCAGTGTTTCTCTATTAAATTTAATGTTGACTGGTGCTTTGGGATAGATATCTTTATTCTATTAAGAAAATAATCCTCTGAGATCTCGTGAAGATGGCAGTGTAAGTGGACTCTGAACTCGTCTCCTCCCGTGAACACAACCCAGTTACAACTATTTTTGGAAAAATTGCCTTGTATAGAAAACTGAAAACTGAGTAAGAAGAACTCCCACAACAAGGGACAGTGCTGACTAAGGCAGAAGGGGCAGAAATTCCTGCTGGAGAGAAAAAAGTCACCTTTGGGAGCAGTGGAGTTTCTCAGCTGGCCAGGTGGGAGCCACCCTAAGGTATGCAGCCCTCCCTGGAGGAGTGAGGTCCGGAGTGGGTGTTGATACTGCTATACGCATCCTTCAGACACAGCATGACTGAAACCAAGGTCTTACTATCTGGCTTTGCTGGCTATTAACTGTAGTGAGGAATACCCCCAAAAAGCTATCAGATGAAAGCTGAAAAGACCCAGGTCTTAAAGGGCACAAGCACAAACTCACCCCTCTCAGTAATTTAAATTTACCAGAGAGAAGGCTAACAGTCCTTTGGTGAAAAGAGACTCACCTGGTGGGCTCTGGGGGCATCTTGGTGAGAGGAGAGACCCTCTGGAGACAGAGACATTGGTGGGGGCCATTGTTCTGACCTGGTCCAGGTATGCTGACACAGACCCTTGCAGACACCATTAAGGTTCTTCCCCAGTGCCTGTTAGCCCAGGGGGCTACCACATCCACTAAAGTACAAATTTAATCCAGTTCAGCCAGGGCAGGCAGCCCACCCTAGGGACCCGTCCCACCCAACAGCAAGCCCTCAGGCTTCTTGTCAGCCTGAATTGACTGGGTGCCTTGATCCTCTACAGGCAAGTGAGTGTGTCCACCTCTGTGGGGCGGGGCATGTGTGAGGACCAGGTGAACTGTGGGGGCATTGGAGGAGAGGTAGGGGCCTCTGCAGTGGGGCATCAGGGTATGCTCCAGGGGGTTTGGAAGTGTGCGTGGACCGGGACTGTGTTGATGGTGTGTGTGGTCCTGTGGGGGGTGAGGCTTATCAGTGGCAGTAGACCTGTGTTTCACAAATAGCCATTAAAAAGATCAGCCCCACCTTCCAAAGCCTGAAACAATTGAGGGCTCCCATGCCTAGGGCCAGCCCCTCTCAGCTGCACTCCTAAGAGAACTGACAACAGCCTTGTATGCCTGAGGCCTATAACAACTGTAAGCCCCTGATCCCAGCAACCAGCTATACTGGGTACCTATCCAATTAACAGGAAAATTGCAACAGGAGTGTGCTGCTAGACCTCGTAGTCAATGGTGCTGAGGCTCCCCAAACTGGATTTACAAACAGCCGGCCAGAGTAGGAAAGACTAGACTCCCTGGGTACCTATATTATGTGCAACCCTGCCACAGCAGAAAGACACAAGTGGTCCACAAAGGGGTCACTCATGGATCTTTTGGACTGATGATGAGAGGGACCCATACTTCCGGGCCTCAAAAGGCATCTCTTACATAAGGCCACTTCTCCAAGATCAGGAGACATAGCCAATTGACCTAATGCATAGAAATAAGCACAGAGAAAGAGGCATAATGGGGAGACAAAGGAATATATTCCAAGCAAGGGAGCAGGACAAAACCCCAGAAAAATGACTAGATGAAACAGAAATAAGTGACCTACTGACAAAGAGTTCAAACAAAATCTCATAAGGATGCTCACAGATATTAGGAGAAGACCGGATGAACACAGAGGGCTCATCAACAAAGAACTGGAAAATATAAAAAAGAACCAATCAGAAATGAAGAATACAATACTGGAAATGAAAAATTCATTAGAGTGACTCAGTAGCAGAATAGAGGATACAGAAGAACGGATCAGTGAGCTAGATGAAAGACTAGAGGAAATCACCCAAGCAGAACAGAAAAAAGAAAAAAGAATTAGACAGAATGAGAACAGTCTAAGGGAACTCTGGGACAATATCAAGTGCACTAAGATTCATATTATAGGTGTCCCAGAAGGAGAAGAGAGAGACAAAGGGGCAGAAAATCTATTTGAAGAAATAATAGATGAAAATTTTCCTAATCAAAGGAAGGAAACAGACATCCAAGTACAGGAAGCACAGAGAGCTCCAAACAAGATAAACGGAAAGAGGCCCACTCCAAGGCATGTTATAATTAAAATGTCCAAAGTTAAAGACAAAGAGAGAATCCTAAAAGCAGGAAGAGCAAGCCCATAAGTGACATATAAAGGGAAACCCTTTCAGTGGACTTCTCAGCTAAGACCCTACAGGCAAGAAGACAATGGCACAATGTATTTAAAGTGCTAAAAGGAAAAAACCTGCAGCCAAGAATACTCTATCCATCAAGGTTGTCATTCAGAATGGAAGGATAGATAAAGAATTTCCCAGACAAGCAAAAATTAACGCAGTTTGTCACCAAGAAACCTGTTCTACAAGAAATACTGAAGGTTTTTATGTAAGTTGGAAAGCAATGACCACAAATAGGTATAAAAAAATTATCAAAAAAAAAAATACCCCCCAAGAAAACCAGGTAATATAATCACTGGTAAAGATAAAAAATATAGTAAAGGTAGCAGATCAATCACCTAGGTACCTGCATTATGTGAAGATAAGATGAAAGTTAAAAGGCAAAACTACTAAAATTACCTATTTCAATGATAAGAGGGTAGTGGATAGACACACACAAAACAAGAGATTAGGTATGATTTCAAAAACATAAAATGTGGGAGGAGAGGAGTGAAAAAGTAGAGCTTTGAGAAAGAGGTTAAGCTAAAGAGTCTATCAACTTGACATAGACTGTTACATGCATAGAAGGTTATATAAGATCCTCATGGTAATCACAAATCAGAAACCTATAATAAGTAAGCAAATAAGTAAGACAAAAGAAATCAAATATATTACTAAAGAAAGCCATCAAACCACAAGGGAAGAGAGCAAGAGAAAACGAAAGGAATAGAGAAGGACTAATAAAACACCTAGAAAAAAAAGTAACAAAATGGCAATAAATATATATGTATCAAAAGCTACTTTAAATGTCAATGGGCTAAATGCTCCAATCAAATGCCATAGGGTGGCCAATTGGATAAAAAAAACAAGAGCTATATATATGCTGCATACAAGAGACACGCTTCAGACCTAAACACACTCACAAACTGAAAGTGAAAGGATGGAAAAAGATATTCCATGCAAATGGCAAAGAAAGGAAAGTGAGGGTGGCAATACTTACATCAGACAAAATAGACTTTAAAACAAAAACTGTAACAGGAGACAAAGATGAGCACTACATAATGATAAAGGGAACAATCCAACAAGAAGATATAACACTTGTAAATATCTATGCACCCAAGATAGGAGCACCTAAATATATAAAGCAATTAGTAACAGACATAAAAGGAGAAATAGACAGTAACACCACAATAGTATGGGACTTTAACACTCCACTTACACCAATGGCTGGATCATCCAAACAGAAGATCAATAAGGAAACACTCACCTTAAATGACACATTAGACCAGATGAACTTAGTGGATATACATAAAACATTCCATCCAAAAACCACAGAATATACATTGTTTTCAAATGGACATGGAACATTCCCTAGGATTGATCACATATTAGGCCACAAAACAAGTCTCAATAAATTTAAGAAGATTGAAATAATCCCATGCATCTTTTCTGACCACAAAGGTATGAAACTAGAAATCAACTACAGGAAGAAAACCCAAAAAGCCACAAAAACGTGGAGATTAAACAAAATGCTACTGAACAACGATTGGGTCAATGAAGAAAGCAAAGGATAAATAAAGAATTCCTGGGAGCCAAATGAAAATGAAAAAACTCATGTCAAAATCTGTGGGATACAGCAAAAGCGGTTCTAAGAGGGAAGTTTATAGAAATTCAGGCCTACCTCAACAAAGAAGAAAAATCCCAAATAAACAATCTAACAGCACATCTAAATGTACTGGAAAAAGAACAACAAACAAAGCCCAAAATCAGCAGAAGGAAGGAAATAATAAAAATCAGAGAAGAAATAAATGAAATAGAGACTAAAAAACCATAGAAAAAAATAATGAAACCAAGAGCTGGTTCTTTGAAAAGATAAACAATATTGACAAACCCGTAGCTAAACTCACCAAGAAAAAAAGAGAGAAGGCTCAAATAAATAAAATCAGAAACGAGAGAGGAGAAATTACAGTGGACACCTCAGAAATACAAAAGATATTAGGAGAATACTATGAAAAGCTATACGCCAACAAATTGGATAATCTAGAAGAAACGGATAAATTCTTAGAAACATACAAGCTTCCAAAACTGAGCCAAGAATAAGGAGAGAATTTGAATAAACCAATCATCAGTAAGGAGATTGAAACAGCAATCAAAAAACTCCCCAAAAATAAAAGTCCAGGACCAGATGGCTTCCCTGGTGAATTCTACCAAACATTCAAAGAAGACTTAATTCCTATCCTTCTCAAACTCTTCCAAAAAATTGAAGAGGAGGGGAGGCTTCCTAACTAATTTTACAAAGCCAACATTATCCTGATACTGAAACCAGACAATGACAACACAAAAAAAGAAAATTACAGGCCAATATCACTGACGGACATCGATGCAAAAATCCTCAACAAAATACTCGCAAATTAAACACAACAATACATTAAAAAGATCATACGTCATGATCAAGTTGGTTTCATTCCGGGGATGCAGGGATGGTTCAACATCTGCAAATCTATAAACGTGATACACTACATTAACAAAATGAAGAATAAAAATCACATGATCATCTCAATAGATGCAGATAAAGCATTTGACAAGATACATCATCCATTTATGATAAAAATTCTAAATAAAATGGGTATAGAAGGAAAATACCTCAAAAAAATTGAGGTCATGTATGACAAACCCACAGCAAATATCATTCTCAATGGAGAAAAACTGAAAGCTATCACTTTAAGAACAGGGACCAGATAAGGATGCCCATTGTCACCACTCTTATTTAACATAGTATTGGAAGTCCTAACCAGAGCAATCAGGCAAGAAAAAGAAATAAAAGGGATACACATTGGAAAAGAAGAGTGAAACTGCCACTCTTTGCAGATGACATCATTTTATATATAGAAAACCCTAAAGAATCCACTAAAAAACTTCTAGAAATAATAAATGAATACAGTTAAGTTGCAGGATACAAAATCAACATACAAAAGTTGGTTGCATTTCTATACACTGACAGCAAAGTAGCAGAGAGAGAAATTAAGAATACAATCCCATTTACAACTGCAACAAAAAGAATAAAATACCTAGGAATAAACTTAACCTAAGAGGTGAAAGATCTGTACACAGAAAACTATAAAACATTGTTGAAAGAACTCAAAGAAGACACAAAGAAATGGAAAGATATCCCATGTTCTTGGATTGGAAGAATTAACATGGTTGAAATGTCCATACTTCCTAAAGCAATCTACAGATTCAACACAATCCCTATCAAAGTTCTAACAACATTTCTCACCGAAACAGAACAAAGAATACTAAAATTTATATGGAACAACAAAATACCCCGAATAGCCACAGGATTCCTGAGAAAAAAGAACAAAGCTGGAGGTATCACACTCCCTGATTTCAAAATATACTACAAAGCCATAGTAACGATAACAGCATGGTACTGGCACAAAAACAGACACATAGATCAATGGAACAGAATCGAGATCCCAGAAATAAACCCATACATTTGTGGACAGCTGATATTCAACAAGGGAGCCAAGAGCATACAATGGAGAAAGGAGAGTCTCGTCAATAAATGGTGTTGGGAAAACTGGACAACCACATGCAAAAGAATGAAAGTAGACCATTCCCTTACACCATGCACAAAAATCAACTTAAAATGGAATAAAGACTTGAATGTAAGACCCGAAACCATGAAACTTCTAGAAGAAAACATAGGCCGTATGCTCTTTGATATCTGTCTGAGCAGCATGTTTTCAAGTACCATGTCTGACCAGGCAAGGGAAACAAAAGAAAGAATGAACAAATGGGACTACATCAAACTAAAAAGCTTCTGCACAGCAAAGGAAACCATCAATAAAACGAAAAGACAACCTAACAATTGGGAGAAGTTATTTGCAAACCACATGTCAGATAAGGGGTTAATATCCAAAATATACAAAGAACTCATACATCTCAACAACAAAAAAACCAACAATCCAATTAAAAAATGGGCAAAAGATCTGAACAGAGATTTCTCCAAAGAGGATACATGGATGGCCAACAGGCATATGAAAAGATGCTCAACATCATTAGCTATCAGGGAAATGCAAACCAAAACTATAATGAGGTGTCACCTCACTCTGGTCAGAATGGCTGTAATTAACAAGACAGGAAACAACAAGTGTTGGAGAGGATGTGGAGAGAAGGGAACCCTCCTACACTGTTGGTGGGAGTGCAAACTGGTGCAGCCACTATGGAAAGCAGTATGGAGTATCCTCAGAAAATTAAGAATACATCTACCATATGATCCAGCTATCCCACTGCTGGGTATTTATCCAAAGAACTCGAAAACACAAATGCATTTAGACACATGCACCCTTATGTTCATTGCAGCATCATACACCATAGCCAAGATTGGGAAGCAACCTAGGTGCTCATCAAGGGACGAATGGATAAAGAAGATGTGGTATTTATACATGATGGAATACTACTCAGCCATAAGAAATGATGAAATCCAGCCATTTGTGACAGCATGGATGGACCTTGAGGGCATTATGCAAAGTGAAATAAATCAAAGGGAGAAAGTAAAATACTGTATGATCTCACTCATAAGCAGAAGATAAAAACAATGACAAACAAACACATAGCAACAGAGATTGGATTGGTGGTTACCATAGGGTGAGGGGCGAGGGGGGAAGGCAAAAGGGGTGATTAGGCTCACATGCGAGGTGATGGACTATAATTAGTTTTGGGTGGTGAACATGATGTAATCTACACAGAATTCGAAATATATTGTGATGTACATCTGAAAGCTATATAATGTTATAATCCAATGTTACTGCAATACAATAAAAAAGAAGGGGGCCCAGCCCGGTGGTGCAGCAGTTAAGTGTGCACATTCCGCTTCTCCACGGCCCAGGGTTCACCGGTTTGGATCCAGGGTGCAGACATGGCACCACTTGGCACGCTGTGCTGTGGCAGGCGTCCCACATATAAAGTGGAGGAAGATGGGCACGATGTTAGCTCAGGACCAGCCTTCCTCAGCAAAAAGGAGGAGGATTGGCAGTAGTTAGCTCAGGGCTAATCTTCCTCCAAGAAAAAAAAAAGGAAAATATTCTTCTAATCTCAGTTCACAGAGTATTTTGTTGTTGTTAGATATTGCATTTTATAAAATACCTTTTTGCCTTCTAGTGATATGATTATGTGCTTTTTTTGGTCTTTGTTTTTTATGTCCCATTTTTGTCCTGTCGATGTGATAGTTGTACTCTTTTCTCTCACTACACTTAATCCCTGAGGACTAAGAACAGAACTCTTTGACTTTGCATTTGAGACCCTTTAAAGACGGAGTCCAAAAGGACTTTTCCAGTCTTATGTCCCATCTTGTCTCCCAACTCACTTTAGCACACCTGGTGATGGGCCTTTCCCCAAACACACAAAGCTTTTTGTAACCCCTCATGCTGTTCACTTTGTCTGAAACGCAGCACCCTTATCTTCCAAATGGGGACTCCCTCCCCTTCACCCAAACAATCTTCAGAGCCAGGGAGACCAGATGTCCTGGTTTTCCTGGAACAGTTCTGGTTTGCACCTGCTACCCCCGCAATTTCGCCATTCTCAAATGTGTCCCTGGGTTGGACAATCAATTATGTGGTCATGCTGTCCTTAGATAAGTTGTCCCTGCTCCCAAGCCCTGGTCCCACAAAGAGTTGAATTTCTCTCTTCTGTGCTCCCATACCTTCCTGTGCACACTTTCACTGTGGCATTTATTGCACTCTATGCTCCCCCAGCAGCACTGGGCTGGCATCCATTGGTGCTCAATACAGTAGCCAAGGCAGCAAGGTTGTTGGTTGAATGAACCTCACTTGTTTTTTTTTTTTTAATAAGAGGAGCTCTCCTTCCAGAGTACCTCCCCCCTCACAGTATACGCCCTCTGAGGCTTTTCTGATGGGCAGCATTGGCTATGCTGCTTGGTCAGCTAACACCAGTAGCCATACGCACTCAGAGAAGTGAGACAGGCCCCTGGAAGGGAGTCCTGCAGGAAGCTTGCTGCCTCAGGGCCATTAGGAAATGCAAGCCTTGGGCTTGGTGCCTGCTGAAGGAGGAGAAAGGAGGAGAGGAGAGGAGAGGGTATGGAAGGTAGGAGGAAGGGATGGAGAGGAGAACAGAAAGGACAAGAGAAGACTGGAGGAAGGAGAGGAAGAGGAGGAAGGTGGCAGATTGGGGAGAAAGGGAGGGATGGAAGGGGAAATAGAGGAAAAGGAAAAAGAGACAGAGGCCGCCCCAGGGCAAGGCTGTGACGGCTGTGCCCCTCTCATCGCTCTCACGCAGCTATTTTTGGGGGAAGGGGTTTGTGCTAATTTCTTGGCTATTTGGGGAATCTTTGAGGGCATATTCACCCGTCTGGAATGTCTGAGGTCTCACCAGCCTGTGATTATAGAATAAGGTTATATTCCTCCTGACTACTGAAATTAAAATAGCATAAAGCTCCGCTGCCTTTGATGTTAGAAACAGCTCCCCTTAAGGAGTCCTGCAGCCCTACTCCTGAGGGCTTTTAGGGTGCAGTCTCATGTTTGTTCCGAGGGCAGTGTTCACCAAGGCCTTGTACCACGACCCCCCTCTTTCCTTTGCTGTTTGCTGCCTCTGATGCCCAAGACCCTTGGGTAGGCCCAATCCAGTGGGGCTCAGCCGTTCCAGCAATTCCCCTGCTCCTACCACCTTGATCTCAGAGGAGAGGGACTCTGTTTCCCTTTTGCTCCTCAGGTCCTTCCCTCAATTTTCTCCTGCATAGCAAACCCTGGGCCCTAATCTTGAATAAAGCTTTGTTGAGAGTCGAGAGAGAGCAAATGAGCAGCACAGCCCAGTGGTGGCTTACAAAGATGTCTCTCTTTGGTATCCTTTTCAAGGGACTTCCCAGCCTGGCCCCCATCCTGCAGGCACTCTGCCGGGCCCCTCCACCTCGCTCCCCCATTCTCCAGGGCCATGTGGCCCCTGAGATGAGGCAATTTTACCTCCTCCCAGACCTGCCTTTGGAATCTACATTGGTCTCCTGTGGCTGCTTTAACAAATGACTACAAACTTGGTGACTTAAAACAGCAATTTACGGGAGGCTACGTCTGGCTCCCGCTCTCACAGTCATTGCAATACACTGAGTTCCATAGAGACAGCGCCGGGGCAAGTGAGAGCCGGACAGGCACTGGGAGACTCTGTGCCTTGCTGAGGAAAAATAATTAAACATGGGCAAAGGAGAGCCTAAGAAGCCGAGAGGCAGAATGTCATCCTATGCATTCTTTGTGCAAACTTGCCGGGAGGAGCACAAGAAGAAGCACCCAGATGCTTCAGTCAACTTCTCAGAGTTTTCTAAGAAGTGCTCAGAGAGGTGGAAGACCATGTCTGCTAAAGAGAAGGGAAAATTTGAAGACATGGCAAAGGCGGACAAGGCCCGTTATGAAAGAGAAATGAAAACGTATATCCCTCCTAAAGGGGAAACAAAAAAGAAGTTCAAGGATCCCAATGCACCTAAGAGGCCTCCTTCGGCCTTTTTCTTGTTTTGTTCTGAGTATCGCCCAAAAATCAAAGGAGAGCATCCTGGCCTATCCATTGGTGATGTTGCAAAGAAACTGGGAGAAATGTGGAATAACACTGCTGCAGATGACAAGCAGCCTTATGAAAAGAAGGCTGCTAAGCTGAAGGAGAAATACGAAAAGGATATTGCTGCATACCGAGCTAAAGGAAAACCTGATGCAGCGAAAAAGGGAGTCGTCAAGGCTGAAAAAATCAAGAAAAAGAAGGAAGCGGAGGAAGACGAGGAAGATGAAGAGGATGAGGAGGAGGAGGAGGTGGAAGATGAAGAAGAAGATTATGATGATGAATAAGTTGGTTCTAGCGCAGTTTTTTTTTTCTTGTCTATAAAGCATTTAACCCCCCTGTACACAACTCACTCCTTTTAAAGAAAAAAATTGAAATGTAAAAAAAAAAAAAAAAAACCGAAAAAAAACCCCCAGCAATTTACGGGCCAGCCCTGGTGACCTAGTGGTTAAGTTCGGCACGCTCCACTTTGGCGGCCTGGGTTTGGTTCCCAGGTAAGGACCTACAACCGCTCATCTGTCAGTGGCCATGCTGTAGCAGTGCTCACATACAAACAGAGGAAGATTAGCAGTGGATGTTAGCTCTGGGTGAATCTTCCTCAGCAAAAACAAACAAACAAACAAACAGCAAGTTCTTCTCTCACAGCTCTAGAGGCCAGAAGTTCAAAATCAAAGAGTCAGCAGGGTTGGTTTCTTCTGGAGGTTCTGAGGGAGAATCCATTCCTTGCTTCTCTCCTAGCTTCTGGTGGCTGCTGGAGATCCTTGGCATTCCGTGGGCTTGTGATGCATCACTCTAGTCTCTGCCTGTCTTCCTGTGACGTTTCTCCCTGTGTTCTCTTTCCCCATGTGAACATCAAACCTCCCTCTCTTTACTCCTATAAGGACACCAGTTATTGGATATACCCTAAATCTACTCTAAATCTAAGATGATTCATCTCAAGATCCTGACTTCATTGCATCTGCAAAGACTTCATTTCCAAATAAGGTCAGATCCACAGGTACCAAGGGTTAGGACTTGGACATATCCTTTTTTGAGGTCATAATTCAACCCGGAGTTCTTAGTTCCTGCTTCAGGATGGGCACTTTCCGGGAGGAAGGACCGTTAACTCTATACCTTCTACAAGTGTAGTCTTGCTCTTTGATCCCCACAGACAATTAAATTACATGGAACACACTAGTCCAATATCCATCCTTGTTATATATGTCCTTTAAAGGGGCAACTTGGAGCTACTTACTGAATGAATTGAGTGGACGGTGGTGCTCTGACTAGTAGGAGGAAAGTGCATGCCATACACTGCAGCGCATGAGGCACTAACTGCTCGTGGAGGAAAGGCAGGGTGTCCACAGAGGTCGTTAGCCCCTGTGTTGTAAAAGCAGCTGAGTTGGAGCCGACAGAGGTAGGCCAGAGGTCCTATAAATGTCTTGAGGCATCTTTAGGAGAAAGGAAGCCCAGGAAGGCTACAGAATGTTAATAGCCAGTGTTGATAAGTAGAATTAGAAGACACGAAGGGGTCACATAGTCCAGCTTTTCTTAAATTGTGCCTCCCAAGGAACAAGAATGCCTACTGCCTACTGTAGGCATTAAGTAGGAGCGGGGCTGGGAGAAAAGTCAGTTCTGCGGGTAAACCAGTGAAGGAAATGCTGGGTGAAGTAGAGACAGATGCATTTCCATACTGAAGAACTTCTTGGTATCTTAAAGCCAAGGGTTGCAAACTCAAATGTCTGTGTAGGCCAGGCAGGAAAGGGAGATGAGTGGGGACTGTGGGACAGTGGAGAGTATAAACTGTCTATGGAGTCATTCATTGTAGAACAGGCATCTCTGGCCCAACATAGGGAGCAGTTGAGGCTGTTGAGGTAAGGAGACAAGGGCAAAATACACAAATACCGGACGACCTGGGCAGAAAGAATTTCCAAAGTGGCCCATGGGGCAAACGGAGCCCAGAGGAAGAGAGAGGCGGCATGGGCAGCACACCTGGCTCTGCCTCCCCTGAAGCTTGCAGTGTCCCTCCACATTTGCATGCTTTGCATACTTGCTGGCCCCAAATATTAATGTGCTGGGTAAAATTGTGTAGGAACCAATGAGAGCTCTGCAACAGATTGACATCTTTCTTCTGGCTACCAATTGGTGTGAACTGTTTTGTGTTGTAGCAGAATAGACTATACTCTTGTCCCAGTCCCCATACTGAAGACCTCAGTTCAGATTCCAGCTCAGGCTTCCCTTCTTAGTAGCTATGGGGCTATGAATAAGATTTGAAACCTCTCTGAATCACTGTTTCTGTTTCAGTTATTCATGACGGTGTAACTACTCATCCTCAAACCATGTCTTAAACCAATGACGCTAATTTATTTTGCTCAGTTAGGCAGTGACCTCGTTCAGGCAGGCAGTTCTCACTCAGGTCTCTCAGGTGGTTGGGGCTGAGGTCCTCTCGAACTCTTCTTCACTCACGTGTCTGGGCTGGGAAGGCTCACACAGCTGGGGCTGGAGTAGCCAGGATGCCTCAGGCATTGTGCTCTCACATGGGGGCATCATGGCATTGGTCTCCTTATTTGGCAGCTCAAGGGTCATAGAACGAGTGTCCCAAGAGAGACCAGCAGAAGCTGGGTGGACCTTTCTAATCCAGCCTTGGAAATCACACAGCATCACTCCTACCTCATTTTATTCGCTGAGGCAGCCACACAGGCCCACCTAGGGTCAAGGGGGGCGGCCAAGGGCTCCACCTCTTCATGGGATGAGAGTCAAAGGTCTTGTGGATGTCTTTTAAAACTATGACGCTATCCAATTAATTGGATTAATAATACAACTTCACATAGAATGGATGCACCACAGTTTAACTGAATTTTCCTAGTGGCCATTTTAGTTATTCCAGTTTTGTGGCCATTATGAGTATTGCTGAAGGGACCATCTTTGTGCATAGTCTTCCCTTTCTATTTTCTCCTGCTTCCCTGGGAGGGGATGCCAAGAACGGAGACTGCAGGATCAAAGGATCGGGGTATTTTAGTCCACTCTTCGGTTTTTACTTTAAAATATGTTTTTATAGAAATATTATAATAAAAAATTAAAATATATTGTCTCTAGTATATTTGAAGACATCCTGAGAAGGTAGCTAGAAAAACAACAATATATTATTTTAATAAAATATGTTGTTTTTAAATATATTTGAAGACATGCTGAGAAGACTTCCAGGCTGAATCACCCTCTGCACACCTTAGTTGTGTGTGTACATGGGCTGTGCGGGTATTTTGGGGCCTGGACTGAATATTATCTTTGGTTGCTTACATTTCACCTTCACAATGCATAATCAAAATGCTTTTGCTGAAATGTAGACAGGTTCACAGCTCTAAAAACAGCTCCTGTGCTCTGCAGGAGACAGTTATCCTTTTGAGAAACTCTGATGTGTCCTCACCAGTTGGGGCCAGGGCAAAGAAGAGAGTACGTAAGGGGACTTGCTATGCAGGGAGTTGCCTGAGTTACAAGCCCATGCTCTGGGTAGCATTTCTCTGCCTTTTAGAAACGTAAGCCCACGCCCTTTCCTAGCCTTTTTCATTCGATCTTCTCAAGGTCCTAGTAGCCACACAATTTTGTGTAGTGTATTATGGAAAATATACAGGCATTTGGATAAGATTTTCTCGAGCTACATCTTTCCCTTTCTAAGGACTGGACTGCTCAACTGGAGGTTGAGATTCTCTGCTCTCTGCTAATAAGACTTTGGTCTTCTTGACCAAGACCAAGGAGAAGTCTGGAGATGTGGCTATTGCTTGAATGATTATCATTAGGGCAAACCTCCTTTGGGCCTAAATTGTGTAGATAACTGCTTCTGTAATTGACTTCTCTTTGCCATATTGACACATGGATTTTGAAAGGGCTAAGTATTTCCCTCTTAAGTTTTTGCAAGGTTCATGGGAGAGAGTTGGGATGGTAAAACTTGTTTTCATTTGGCTGTGAACTTAGCCAGTGGCCTTAGGAGAGAGTTCTCACTTGGTTAAACCCTTTCACAGCAATATGGCACAGAAGATCCAGGCCTGTACTTGAGAGTCAAGAAACTAGAATCTTAGTCCCAGCTCTGTCATTTATCTAGTGGGTGACGGGGCAAATCCCTTCTCCTTTGATGCCTTTAGACACCCCACTTGAGAAGTATGTAGCTGAACTTGGCCAACCCCTACAGACATCACAGCTCTAAAACTTGAAGATGTGTGACAGTCGTCCCTGATGGTCTCACTCCAAAATCCCTTTGTTTTAGAATTCCTTCCATCTTTCTCCTGCTGGTTCCATCCAGAAATGAGAGCCTGGGCATGCAGGAGAAGCAGATACTATATTCTTGGCAAAAGGGGTTTAAATGGTAGGGAGATTGTCTTAGGCTGGGATCTCCCAGAAGCACATCCTCAGACAAAGACTTGAGTACAAGTGGTTTATTTAGGAGGCTGAGTGGGCAAGTGAGACAGGGAGGAGAAAGAGACCAACACAGAGTGTGTGAGCAGGGCACTACTGTGGGCAACTTGGTCTCAGTCCTGCTGGTGACCTCGGGGAGAACATAGCTCAGACATGTCTGCCAGAGGGTGAGATAACTCTGGTGTTTTTCTCCCAGAAGTGTTAACTCCTGAGTGTGTCCAGCTTGCCCCCTGCCCAAGGTGAGAAAAATCCCTCAGGTGGAGCACTGCAGATGTTTGCAGCAGCAGGCATGTACAGGAAAGGTGGAGCCAAGAGGATATGTGTCGGGGCATTGGCAACATGTCCCACTGCTGGTGCTGCATGGATCATTTTTTTCTGATTTTCTTGGTTGTTCAATGTAGAGTGCATAGGAAATATGTGTGTGACAGATTCTACATGTACTTATGCAAGTTTTGGTGTATTTTGACGTTTCTTTTGTGTGGTAGACAGAGATTGTATCAAAGTAGAAGGAAATGTCTCCTTTGGCAAGATGCTGGAGACATGGGAATGATATATGCAGGTCTAAGTTGAAATCACACGACATTGGATGAACTTATGAAGCGTGGGAGGAGTTTGTGGAGAGAACAACGATTGAGACCTTATGAGGAAGAAGTTCAAGTATGGAAATAAAGACATGCGTGGAACTTAGATACCCAAGAGCATTGTGTAAATGAGGATTGCCTGATGGTTTTCCCACTGATGTGCTTCCAGTCAGTGCAAATTAGCCAAGAGTTCGTAAATTCACCTTTTCTCCCTCATTCTGTCTGCATCATTGCTGTGGAGAAGGCAATCTTAGAGGCGCAGAGAAGAAGAGCCAATACCACCCACTTTGATAAGTATTTGTGGGCACTCATTACAGCAGACAGAACACTCAGCGTTCAGGGTACTAGAAGAGTAGGACAGCCTTTGTCCTTCAAGAGAAGGTAGAGTGAAAAATGGCTACAGTGGGTGGGGAACTAAAGACCAGGAGACAGATCCACATGTCCTCCTGGGGCAGAACAGAGCAGAGGGTCTTCCTCTGACTGTCAGAATCCAGGCAGGCATCTCAGAGGCATCTGAGCTGGGCTTTGAATTTGGATAGAACAGGTAACCTGAATGAAGAGAACCACAATGGGATGAAGGATGGAAAAGGAACATCGAGGGCATGTTTGCATTTCATTGGCTGGTCTAATGTGGCCGAGATGTAGGCTTCATGCAAGAATATCACGGACCATGAGCCAACCCTGATGACCTAGTGGTTAAAGTTAGGCGTGCTCCCACTTCAGTGGCCCGGGGTCAGTTACCAGGTGCAGAACCACACCACTCATCTGCCAGTAGATATGCTGTGGTGGCGTCCTACATAGAAGAACTAGAAGGACTTACAACTAGAATATACAACAACGTACTGTGGATTTGGGGAGGAAAAAAGAAGGAGAGAGAAGATTGGTAACAGATATTAGCTCAGGGTGACTCTTTCCCAGCAAAAAAAAAAAAAAAAAAAAGAATGTCATGGACCACATAGTGGGAAAGGTAGGAGGGGCCAGGGTGTACAGAGCCCTGAATGTCAGGCGGAGGGGGTAGGAGTGGGTGGTGGGGGCTATGGGAACCACTGAGGCTTCCAGAGTAAGGAAGGATGGGGGTGGGGTCCTTTTAGAACAAGTCTCTGAGAGTTACTCAGGACCCAGAAGGCCCAGTTCAGAAACAGGTGTGTGGAAGCTAGGTGAGGCTGTCTGGGCATGTGGGCAGTGAGACGGCTCTGCTCATGGAGGTTTCTGAAAGCCTCTACCTTTGGTTTTCTTTCTTTCTCCCGGAGAGCAAGGCACAGATCCAGGACTTGAGCCCTGGTCTTTAACCCCCAGAGAGAGGCTGCCTTTCTGGACTGGTTCTGTCCAGTTTCCATTAAGAAGCACGTGATCTGGGTCTGCAGAGTGGGCTCGGTAAGGGGTGCTCCCAGAATGGAAATCCCCAGGGTTGGAGGCTATCAGAGGCAGAGGGCAGACTCTGGTTTCTCCAGGACGACTGGGTCATGTGAGGAAAGTGAAAGCATGTGATGGAAGGCAAGGATGGGAAACTTGATTTTGAGGTTTATTTTTTTTAAGGATATTGGCACCAGGACCAATATTAACAAAAACTTAAATTCCTAAACTGTCCCTCCCCCAGGAAATCATTTCCCTGCTTCTTCATTCACTCACCAAATATTTACTGAGAGTCAACTATCTGCCAGTCTAGGCACTTTGGAAGCAACAATGGACAAAGCAGGCAAATTTCCTGTCCTCCCAGAGTTTATGCTCCAGAGGGGGAGCCAGAGGATAAACAAGAGACAGACAGCTGTGTGGGGTGCTGTGTCACCGCTGCTCCTCGTGGCTCCCAGCTGAGGGGCTGCTTTCCTTTGCTTGGCCTTCAAGACGCTCCCCAGTCTGTACTGTCCGCCTCTCCAGCCGTTCGCTTCCGCCCATGCTCTGAGATCCAGCTCAAATGCTCCGTCCACTTGCCTCCGCCTGGACACACTTTACTGCCCTGGCTCCGTCGGAGTTTTTGTTCCACTTTATGCTTACAACCCAGCTTTTCTGGGACCATTCCAATATCAATCATTATTTTTCTTGTCTTTTCTTATATTCTTAAGCCCTGAGTTAGGATCATAACCAGACCCCAAGTTTGGTTGGGATTTCTGGCCCCATTTCTGCGCTCCTATTATCTCTCATGTCACATTTAGTCTGCTTAGTGCGCTCTCTTACCCCATTGCCTGGGAGCTCTGGTTCAACTCTGTGTCTCAGGGCCCCACCTCAGAACCCAGCACACACCTGATGTTCACACAGTGCTTCCTAGACAAGCGATCAGACTGGCTTGTGGGCTTTGGAGGGAGGCAGATGCTGGCCAAGGCCCTCAGAGCCAAGAAGTATTCAGAGAAAAGTAGCTGGTTCTTGACAAGCTGCCTCCAGCTCTAAGGCAGGCTGACTTCAAAGGAAAGTGCCTTCCCTGGCTTCCAGTCCAGGGTCTGCAGCCTCTCTGCAGCCATGCCTGGTAGATATTTATTATTCTTCATAATATATTAAATGCAGGTGCTGACCTCCGTTCCGGGTGTGGCTTGCCTGTTACCACTGATGTTCTCTGAGGACTGAACTGAGCAGTCCTGCAAGCAGACGAGCAGAGCCTGGGGCACATTTCTGCTCAAACAGGCCAGAGCAAACACTGGGTGTCTCAACTGAGCACATTCCTGAGCTCATTAAACTGGGCGAAGTGAGCCCAGCCGGATGGAGACCCGGGAGGAGACAGAGGTCATAGCCCCTGAACACAGCTGGGCAGGGCAGCGTGCTCTAAAGGTTTTGGCACTCGATCATCTTCCTTCCCTCTGCCTGTCCTGATTCAGTCCCTTCCACAGCCTGTTTTATCCCCCAACCATGGGGCAGGTACATCTGTGCCAGCTTTGGGGGAACAGGACTGGCTGGTTGAGGGTCGCTATCAGCACTGCCCATAAGGAACTTACTAATGGGTGGGCAGACAGGCTGTGGCAGAACCAGTCAGTCGGCAGGAAAGGATTATGTGAGATGCAAAACTAATGTGACAGACCGCCCGGCCGGAGAGCTGGAAGGGTGGAGATTTCGTAACCCACGAGAGTCAATCAAGGCCAAAGGAGTTACAGAAAGCACAGGGTGGGATCTTCAGGAGAACTGTTTGGACAGGGTGCCCCTGAAAGATGGGCAGGGCGTGGTTCCACATCTCAGCAATTATTTTGTTTCACCTTCAAGCCTGCCTCCTTGACCATGACCGTCCTTTGGTGTCTGGGCTAATGAATAGTAAATTGTTTCAAAAGGCATGCATGACGTGGAATCTTCGTGAGTGGTGTTGAAGGTTATGCCCACTCACTTTTCTTTGCACTTAGAAAGGGAAGGTGATGTGGGAGAAATCAGATGGAGACAGAACTATCTGGGATTCAATTCCTACGAGCTGTGAAGCATTGGACAAGTTGCTTAAACTCTCTGAATCTGTTTTTCTATCCTACAAAAAGAGGATGATGATACTTTGAGTAGAATTGGTCCCTAAGAAAGTTTACTGTATTGGCAGTGGGAAAACTCAAGTCAAATACATGAAAGTATATTTTAGAGGATATATATTAAGAGCTTCAATGATATGTAAATTAGTGGTTTTAGCACACGTTTCAATAAAAAGCCATGAAGACACAACAAAAGGAAGAGATGGAGGCTGGAGAGCGTTTTAATTCCGGGGCCACGGAGTGAGTGAACCAAGGGGACAGGCTGTGATTGGGCACGTGGGGCAGAAGTTCCAGCTATGATGAAATTGTGTGGGCAGCCCCTCCAGATTTCCTGAGTAGGTGGCCCCCTCTTCATGTTGATGACATTTTAATAACAAAACCCAGGTGCCAATGAAGTAAGCCTTGGCTGGGGTGGAGCAGTGTGTGGTGCGAAATCAAAGGGCTGTACGGAGTTTTCAGCCCGTGGGTGTCCTGGGCACGGTGCATGCCTGGCACAGCTGTGACCAGTGTCAATAAACCAAGGGTTGCAATGTGATAGTCTCCTCTTATCCACTTGTTGGCCATGCTACCTGGAAGGGACCTTGGAATGGAGAATGACGGGGCTTGTTGACTGGAGTTTAATGAGTCAACATTGTGTGCTTGATTGCTCTCCATGACCCTGCTGCCCCTAGGAAGGGTGAGCCCACCCCAAATACGTACTGCTCAGTGTTGTTGAGAGGATTAAATGAAACAATATACAAAGATGAACCGAGCCCAGCATCTGGCCTGTAGATCTTTCCCCAAATAGAATTATCATTACTTGCATTATTTAGTTATTTAGAGAATGTGTTAAGTTTAAAATTAAATTAAAGAGTAGGGCGCCATCCTCACTGCCACCGTGTTAATTCAAACTCTTACCACCTCTCACCCGCCCTGAGCAGCAGCTGCTCAGTTGGTTCCTCTGCTGCCGGTCTCTTTCTAAGCCTTTTGCTCCTTGGTACCTAGAATCAGATGTGACCAGAACCCCAGAGCTTCCTCTTGCCTGCCAGATAGGACCCCAATTAATTAATTAACCTGATGTCCAAGGTGTTGAGATTGGCCCTGACCTTATACCTCCAGCCTTATTTCACACCGTCACCTCACCCTGGGCTGTTTGCTGTTCCCCAACGGGGCTCTTGCCTCACACTTTCATCCCTTTGCATATGCTGTTCCCTCTGCCTTTCAATCCCTTCCCTTTTCTCTGCTCTTAGGCAGAGGTCAAATGTCACCTTCTCTCAGTCTCCCCAAGGCAGAATGCATGGCCCCTTTCAGAATGTGGGTTAGTATCAGCCATGAGCTTCTCGTTTCCTTGGGTGCAGAGACTGAAGTTACCCCTCTATCCGCACCATCTAGAGCAGTCCCTGGCTTGTCAATGCCTCTTGGATGAATTGAATTATAGTGAAAAAGCCCTGTGCAAGTGAATTCAATGGAAAGGGTACAAGAAATGTAATTTTTAAGCAATCTCTCTTATTTAAACACCCAACTGTGCACGTCATTTGGACTGGGGAAGCAAGACGGGAGAAGAGGGATCTTTGAAATTTAACTTCTTTTCCTGCCAAAGCATTAGCTTTTGGATCAGGCATGGAGGAGAGTAAGGAGTTGTATTTTTAGACACTCTCCAGGTTTGAACGTTCCAGACTACCTTTATAATTTCCAAGCTTCTGTTGGTGTTTACAGAAACTGAGGCCCTGTTGTGAAGACAAGGATTATAAGAGCCCTGAAATAGGACAATTGCTTTCATGGAAAAACAAACGAACCGTTGCATTTTCTCCTCTGTCACAATTTGGGTCCTTGAGAGGGAATGACTGGGCCCTGCAGGTCTGGTGGTTGGTCAGTTACCACTTTCCTCCTCCTCCCACCACTCAGGCCTCCTATCTCTTCTCTGAAAACACCCGCTTTCTGATCTACGTCATAAGCATGTTCTGATCTAGGGTCAAAGACAAGAGAGCTGCATCCTTGAGATTTTGGCAGATTTCACCCTGGGCTCCAGTTTCCCATGTGGACCAAATAGGATTGGACCAAATAGGAACGAGTGTGTTGTCCCTGTGCAGTTCCAGCTTCCCCAGGAGGCTGACCTTAGGGACCCTAGAGTGAGCTCAGACCATCTCAAGTCAGGGTATTCCTTTCTCCCACATGCCTGGACTCCTTGACCATCACAGCAGTCACCCCCTCAAGTCCTGGGACTGGCTTGATTGTTCCATTGGCCAGAGTACTTGATTCCATTTGTTTTTCTGAGCCTGGACCCTTGATACTTCACCTTCAAGAGTCAGAGGGTTGGAGCTGTATAATCTCTTCTTCAGAATAAGGAGCTGGTTTCCAAAGTCCTGTGGGTAACTGGTGCCTTGTCTATGGGATCGAGATGGAGCAGAAGGTCATCTATAGGACTTGACTGGTTTGACCCTGGGACACGATCCAAGTGGCCCAAGCAATGCACCTTTTGGAACATTAGCTGAAATAGCTGCCAGCTGGTGGTCAACTCCTGGGTCAAGATCACTGTCTGTGCCTGTATTATCTTGTTAATGACATCAGCCATACATCTGTTGAAGTCTCTGTGCTGAACATTTTTTCTGGCTTACCTCTCTTAACCTTTACCACAACCCTGTGAGATAGGATTGTCACAGCCATTCTGCAGATATGGAAAGTGAGGCTCTGAGCGGCAGAGTGACTTACACCAAGCCAGTAAATGACAAAGTCAGGATTTAAATCCAGTCCAATTAACTACAAAGGTCATGCATTTGATTTTATACAACCTTTTGAGGTAGCTATTATAATCCCCATTTTTCAGAAGAATCTAAGATTTAGAGAGTTTAAGAGACCTGCTGAAGCCTTCGTAACCAGGAAGTAGCTTATGTGGGATTTGGACTTAGATATAAGCAGAAGCACTTTCCATCCCTTTTCTCAGTTAATTCTCACAGCAGGGGCCAGCCCAGTGGTGCAACAGTTAAGTTTACACATTCTGCTTCAGTGGTCAACGGTTTGCTGGTTCCATCCCGGGTGCTGACCTTTGCTGACCTTTGCACTGCTTGTCAAGCCATGCTGTGGCAGGCGTCCCACATATAAAGTAGAGGAAGATGGGCATGGATGTTAGCTCAGGGCCAGTCTTCCTCAGCAAAAAAAAAAAAAGAAAAAGAAAAAGAAAAAGGAAAAAGAGGAGTATTGGCAGCAGATCTTAGCTCAGGGCTAATGTCCCCCACAAAGAAACATACAAAAATTCTCACAGGGGAGGTGGTACTATCTCTGTTTTATAGATCAGGTACTAAGGCCCAGAGAGATTCAGTAATTTGCTCAAGGTCACACAACCAGAAAGTGGATGGCAGGCAGGTGGAATCCAAAGTTGATGTTCTTCATACAACACAGTAGTGTATAGAGATCCATTCCTAAACTCTGGATGATTATTCTTTGGTTTCATCCTGATCTAGACAGCCAGGTTAAGGTCTCCACAACTGAAGCCATGTCGGTAGTTTTGGTTTCCAAAGACTCTACACGGATCAGTGTGGAAGGTCAAGAGTCAAGAGGGAAGAATCTGACATAACTGGGCGGTGAGCTCGTATGCATGAGAACTCACTTACCAGTTAGACTCAAACTCCGCCCGGCCTAATCCCATCAAGGCCACACAGCGCAGCCGACTCATCCAGCTCTAGCAGATTTGCAGCTGATGGGGCCTGGCCTGGAGCCAGCACCTCTGGAGGACCAATCCTGGCTGGAGGAGGAGACTCAAAGTAGGGACTTTATGAATGGCATGTGGGTGTGGGCTTAGAAGCAGAGCCGGGAGGAGCAGAACATGCTGGGCCCCCTGCCTCAGACCTGCAGGAGCTGCTGGGTAAAGACTTTGCTAACTTTGGTTTATTTATTAATTTTAAAATTTAAATTAATTTACATTTTTAATTGATTTTTTAGAAAATGCAAAGAATCCACTACTTTCCATAGTTATCCAGGGCTGCATGTCCCAATTTCTGTGTGCAGAAACAAATGTGTCACCCAATGTCAAAAGGAGAGACTCAGGGAGAGGCTAGGGCAAAGAAGAAGGGCACAGAGAGGCTCTGGGGGCGGGGGGATGAGTTGCAGAGAAGGTCAAGTGGACGTTGCGGCCGGGAAATCAAATGTCAGTTTTCATCTTGCCCTGCAAAGCTTCATCTAAACTTCTTCGCCAGCCAGTCACATCTCCTTATCACTTTTCCAGCCAGCTTTGTGACTCTAAGTGTTGGACGGAGAACTGATAAGGGTAGGTGATTGACACTCACAGCCTCCGGAAACCCCGAGGGTCACCTGTGCCTTGGGGAAACCTGATTCTCTGGCTCTGATGCCTCAGGACAGCAGGGGATGCGAACAGGAGGACCCCGCGGGTATCGGGGCCCTGGTCTGTGTTTCCCGCCAGAGTACGCTGGGGCAGCTTTTGGTTTTGTGCTTAGTGAGGTTTTCACTTTGCTCGTTCAAAATATGCTCTCTGTGACTGGGCTTAGGGTCTCTCCCATGGGAACAGTGGTTGGGTGGTTGGGGGGCCTATTCCTGAGGTTTCCTCATTATAGTTGGGAGGTAAATAAAGAGGCTAAAGGGCTTTGGAATTTTAGGCAGTTTACTTTAAAAAAAAGTGAGAGCCAGGATTTTCACTTGGTTCGAGTGAAAGTCCCATCCCAGACATTTTCCTCAGCAAATGACAGATACCCATTAAACTCCATTTTTAGGGATTATATATTAAGACAGAACATTTCATGGTACTAACTAAACTTATATTTTTTCTGTTATATTAAAGACAGTTATTTATTATGCTGTTGATTCAGAATGATCCTTTAAACTCACATTGCTTATACTAAAGTAAACTCAATAAATTTCTGTTGAATTGGCAAATGGCAGTAATCGAGTGACATAGAAGTAAGTCTAATTACACCGACGTGTAAAGACAAAACCACAGATTAATATTGCCATAACTGCAAATGCTTCTGTTTCTAGGATGTCAATACAGATTATTCACAATACATTGCATCCCAACTGAACAGGTACTATTTTTTTTATCCAATTGAGTATCATGATTTTCCTTAAAGAGTAAATAGAGTTTTAAAGTTAAATTTAAGAAGTTACGTTAAAACAGTGGCTCTCAACCTTAGCTGCAGGTTGGAATCATATGGGAGTTTTGAATAATCCTGATGTGTAGCCAATTACATTGGAATCTCCAGCATATGGCTTGGGCATGAGTTAGGCTGGGAACAGTGCAAAAAGAATGTGAACCAAGGCCATTCGTGCCCACAGAGGGGGTCTCTGCGCTCTAACGCAGTAGTGTATAGCCTTGGCTACTGGATATTGATGCCTGGGTCCCACCGCCAGAGACTCTGGTTTAATTGGTCCAGGTGTGGCATTGTGGCTATGCCCAGGTAACCCCAATGCATAGCTGTAATGCCAGCTGACATATCTGGGAGTCCAAGAGCCCAGATTCCATCCTGGCTGCATCCTCAACTCCTGTTATGACCCTACATAAGTCTTTAATGTTTTTATGTCTCAGTTTCCTTTTAAGTAAACTGGAACCTGGGGGTAATGAGTGAGTCAGTGTTCCCTCAGAGCCCTTTCTGCTCTGGAGGTTGAGGACCCTCGCATCTTCACCAAGTTGCAGTTACAGAAGGCAACTCAACACATGGCAGTCTCTGCTCCGAGTGCAATACTGTGGTGAGTGGCTTAGGAGTGCCACGGGGTGGACAGGAAGAGGCTGCTGGGAGGAGCGGAGAGTCACAGCCGAGACCCAGCCTCCTCCTTCGGCCAGGAAAAGGCCAGTTAGGGGCTGGTGGGACAGTGATGGGGCCATGTAAAAATGGGGCTGATTGTTCCCCATTCTCCCATGTGACACATGACGCTGAAAGTACCTGGTGGTCACTGGGTGAGACACTGTTGGGCTTGGAACGACAACAAAACAGAGCATCAGAGCATATATCTTTGCAGTTGATCCTCCAAAGGTTTTGTTTTGTTTTCCAGGTTCCTGATAACTCTGTCTTTGTGCAACATGAGTGTGTTTCCAGTTTTGTTTTTTTTGGGGCCTGGTCCAAAGACACATATGTGGAAAGATAGAAAAATATTTTGTATTATCCTTTGGATTATTTTATTATATATTATTAATATAAGAATAATGAAAAGTATAGCTCGCATTTATTTAAGGCCTACTGAGAACATCTCTGTGCAAAGTCCTTTACTTCAAAATTTTAATTTTCAATTTACTTTTGAAGGACATCATTTAATTACCACACTCACAGTCTGAGCTGAGTAGCACTATTATCATCTCCGGTTTATGGTTGGGAATCCTGGGGTCCAAAGAGGTTAAGTAACATGCCCCAGGTCACATAGTAGGTGGCAAAATCAGAATCTGAACCCAAGACTGTCAGGTCCTGAAGGCAATATGCCTAACCACTGCACTGTACTACCCAGAGTGGACCTCAGGAATATGGCAGAGACGGACCTCAATTTACAGATGCAGTGACAGGCCCAGAAAGGGGATGGACCTTTTCACCTACAAAACATCAGTTGATCCCCCACAAACAGGTCTGAGAGGCAGGTTTTAGAGTCACACAAAGTTTGCCGATGAGGACACCGCAATCTAGAACAGGCTACCTGCCTGAGGACACATGGCTGGTAAGTGGAAGAGTTGGGACCAAGTCAACCTTTTCCAGATCCACAGCCTATGCTCCTTCTACCACTCTCGCTGCAGGGATCGGCAGGGCATCGTGGTTTCCGTCAACTCTATTCACCCCTGAATCCCATGCACCTGGCATGATACCTGGCACATGGGTTCACAATAAATGTTTGCTGAATAAAAGCCCCCACAGACCTGACATGCACAGACACAGTAACAACACATACAGCCCCACCCTGGACCAAATGCAGCCTTTAGAGATTGAAGCTTGAGAATTACCTCAGCAAGCAGAGGAGCAGAGGTCCTTTTGTGAATATGTCCCATTCACCTTCTACATCCAGACTCTCAATCAGTGACAGCACAAAACATATATCCTGGCAAGCATCAAAGGTGACTTCAGCCATAAGCTAGTGAGGGCTCCGGGTGGTGATTCAGATCTGGGTTAAACCAACGTATTGACACAAGCAGATCCAGTGCTGCGCCCAGCCTCAGTTTCCTCATTTCATAGTGGAAATGTAGATGCCCTTTCTGTCACTGCACACCTCCCCAGGCCTGGGTCCCCCTCCCCCCCAGGGTTCATTGCCTGGGGTCAGGGAGAGGGGACGCCTCTATGATCCACTGTCTACAGTGACCCAGTGGGGCATGCAGGGCCCCCACTTCCCCTTTCTGCTCTGGGCTACTGCCTGATTGCCCATGAAAAGAAGGCTTACTTCTGGCTGGAAACCCCTGAGGCAGCGGATTTCGGTGTGAGTAAGCAATTCCAGGAGCATTAAGGGGAATGCAGGTTTATCTAGAGCACACAAAGCTGCCTGGGTTAGATTCAAAAGGAGGAGGAAGCCTGGGCTTTCTCAGGGGCCAGGCATGCAGCCCCAAAATTAAATCCCTGCAAAAGAATGTCTTCATCTTTATGGATGCAGGAAGAATCCAGTGTTTCATAAAAGGAACCGGGGACAGCAAAGCCACCTTCAGGAAATTCCCTCCATCCTGGATGGAGATCTAAACAGCTCAGATCCGAGGCCCCTGCTTCTTCCCATCCCTCACCCCAGGCAACCTCTAGGTGAACTTCCTTGATCTGAATTTGAGTGAAGGAGCCCATCTAATTTGCATAATCATTGATATTCATGAGAATGTAGTAGGAAGCAACATCTGTTACTTTACCATTCACAGACTGCTTGCACATAGTTTGCTTTATTCGATCTTTAACCACTTTACAGATGAGGAAACGAAAGCTCACAGAGGTCTCTGTCCCTGGCCCAGATCACACAGTTGGTGAGAGCTACAGCCAGGCCTCTAGTTGATATGCCCAGGCTAGGAGGCCTTCCCTGCCCCTGGTGACCATGCCCACCTCCGGACTGTGCGCTACATCTGCTGCTACTCTCACTTCTCTCCAGTATAAGTCAGGTGTTTATTTGTCTCACAAACAGGAGAAAGTGAGCTTCTGGAGGGCAGGGGCTCCAACCTACCTCCATACACTGAGCTTTTAGTACAATGCTGGCCACCGAGTAGATTGACAGTTAATGTCACTGAATGGATCCTGTGCTATTTCTGTTACACCCAAGGTGGGGGTCATCTGCCTGCTTACAAGACGTGCCAATAGTCAAGAGGCAAGGTGGTAGGTGAGAAAGGGATTTATTACAGCTTGCTAGCAAGGGGGAAGATGGCTCACTAATGTCTAAATGTCCTTGTCCTTGTCTTGTCCTTGTCTTACAGAACAGGGACGACAGGCCAGTTATATAGGGGGCTGGTCTCTGGGAGCAGGGGGCGGGCAGACATCTGGTCTTAGTCCCTGATAATCTTGTTTTCCTGGCTATGTATCAGAGACCGAAGCAATGCCCTATACCCTGATCTTTCAGTTGTCATTGATGGTGGCTATCAGCATAGACTCTTCTGTCCAGGTGTCATCACATTCCTAAGAAACTCAAAAGAACAAAGTTATCAGTTTGTAGCAGCTGGGAGGGGCCACAAAATCTGCAGAGCATGCATATCTCCTGGAGGGTGCGTATCTAGCTGGGTTAGTTAATCAGAGGTCATTCAAAGTTACAATATGGTTTCTTTTCTACAATATGGCTTCCCTTATGTCAACCTTGTGTTGAGCCAGTATCATTTCAACTGCCCCAGAAGGCCAGGGACTCTGATGACCAGAAAAATAATGACAATGGCAACAGCCAACATTTGCTTCTTGCTTATCAGTGCTTTGGCACCAGAGGCACGTTTGATTCTTACAAAGACCCGAAGGCCCTGACCATTATTTCCATGAAGTGGCCCAGGAGACTGAAGCTGAAATAAACCACAGGACTTCTCAAGGCTCTTTGGTGAAAAAGATGGAGCAAAACCTCCAACCCAACTCTTCCAATTCCAAATTCTACATGCTTATATAACATTCTTAATTTTATTCTAATCAATAAATGAATACTCATATATCTCTTGTTATGTGCCAGGCACTAGTTCTTACTTCATTTAATCCTCATGGCAGCTCCGGAAGCAGATTGTAGCATCCCTTACTGAGACTCAGAGTGATGTAGATGGTGAGTGGTGGAGCTGAATTTGAACCCAGGTCTATCTGATTCCAGAACATGGGATCTGTCCTTCCTGTGGCCCTGTACTGGCTTCTTGCTTGTTTTGCAGTGGGCTAAGAGGTGAGTTCACAACCACAGGCCACACCCTTAGCTGTGATTCAGATGTGCTGGGGTGAAGATGAGGTTGGGAGCTGGGGTCTCTGTGGAGCTGGATTTTCTAAGTTAGGAGAATTAAACCTGAGCCCCTAATTTTGGGGCACTGTCTAGGGCTTTGGGAGCAGTGGGAGGATGGGGCACCACCAAATCCTGCAGTCAGGGCTCCAGGCTCTGATGCCATGAAGAGGACAGCACCTCAATTTGAATGAGGAGGGAGCTTGGCGTTAGCACAGCCCAGTTCCCTGGGCCTGTGACCCCTAGGAGCAGGGATGGCTTGATGGCCCTGTAGGGGAGCAGAATTTGCTACCCCAAAATGTGCCTCTTTGACTAGATTATTTTTAAGAACAAAAGACTCAGGAAGAAATTTTGATGTTTCCCCTAGCTGCCTAAAAAAATTTAAGATAGAAGGTCTGTTCCAGGAAGAAGCTAGATATATAGATAACTATAGTGTAGGGGAGGAAGATAATTCCCCCACCCTCTAGGTCCTTCTGGCTGGTCCAAGAATTAAACTGACATGAGACAGAATAACAGGAGAAAGTCAAACAAAGCTTTATAACATGTATACATGGGAGAAACCCAGGAAAGCTGAGTAACTCGCCAGAATGGCTGAGGTTGCCACCTTAAATACCATCTTCAGCTAAAGACAAAGGAGGATGTTGGGGATAGGGGAAGTCAGTTATGGGAGATTACTAGAAAGAGCACAGTAAACAAGAGTAAAGTTATTGTGCAGATTTAAGTCCTTGCCTTCCACATTGATAAAAGAGTTTCTAGAGATAATAGAGTGGGAGACACCTTTACAAATGGAGATTTCCCTTACAAACCTAAATGTCTCTTACAAAGGGTAACTTCTGCTTGGTTTTCAGAGCTTCTCCCATGTCTGCAGTTTTTGAAAAAATAGCCAGCCCAAAATAATCCTCATGCCAAAGAGACACATCTTGAGGTGGTAAATTCTACTCCCCTACAATAGTATAATATGTTGGTGATTTTTTCTTTTTTTTTTGCTGAGGAAGATTCGCCCTGGGCTAATATCTGTGCCAGTCTTCCTCTATTTTGTATGTTGGTTGCAGCCACAGCATGGCTGCCAATGAATTGTGTAGGTCTGCACCCAAGACCTGAACCTGGGTGGCAGGCGGGGAGCACACCAAACTTAACCCCTAGGCCATGGCATCAGCCCACAATAGTATAATATGAACTAGGTGTGGTAGACAGGGAGGAACTTAGCAAGGCCCATTTGATCAAAGTCCTCTCCATGTCTCATTGCTATGCAAGGCATGGCAGACATTTGTTTACCAAACATTTGCTTTTCCATGTCCATGTGAATTGCCTTCCTCCCCTGTGAAGTCCCAAACTAATCCCACCAACATCCTCTTCTGTCTTTAGCTGAAGATGTTATTTAAGGTGGTGGGTCCAGCCATTTTGTCAAGTTACTCTGTTTTCCAGGGTTTCTCCCATGTATACTTGTTATTAAACCTTGCTTGATTTTCTCCTGCTATTCTGTCTCATGTCAGTTTAATTCTCAGACCAGCCAGAAGAACCTACAAGAGTAGAGGAGAATTTCTTCCTCCCCTAAAGCCCCATGCTTCAAAGAGCCCCATGCTTGGTTAAACTCTCTGCTGTCACCTATTGAAATCATTAATTTTTGACAAGGGACCCCACATTTTCATTTTTCACTGGGCCCCACAAATTATTTAGTCAGTCATCCCTCTGAGGGAGGCCTCTTCACTGGATCTTTCATCTGAATCACATGTGCCATTTCCTGGGGCCAATCACACTTTTTGCACCCAGGTTGGCTGCATTTGGCAGAGACTAAGCCCAGAGGGGGTCACTGAGAATGCCTGGACATCAGCTAGGGAGGAGGTTTTGGAGCCTGTGAGAACAGAAGGTGGTGAGGGAACTGGTCTTCAGGTCTAAGTCATCTTTGTGTCCTTGTAGCTGAACCCAGGAAGCTGTGGGGGAAGCACCATGCAGCAGACATGCAGGAAATGGCCAGGGGACCGTGGACTCTGTGACATCCTCCAGCTGCAAGTTGGCTGCACTCAAAATGCATCTCACCACCACAGTCTTGTCCCTTTATCTTTGCTCTTGTCACCTCACTTACCATTCCATAGCTGCTTACTTACCATTCCAAGGACTCAGTTTCCCCATCTTTAATGGGGAGGGAGCATTGGCAGTAGAGACCTAGATGAAAATGCAGTTGAGTGTTTGCCTGTCAAAATGTGGGGTAGAATGGTGTAAGGATAAGGGCAAAGCACAAGTCATGAAGGAGAACAAAGACCACAGTTTGATTACACAGACATTGTACAACTTAACATTTACAAACAAACTCTTGTATACTTAAGAGAATGGGTTATTTAGCAAATTGTATTGCTACTCGTCTGGAGGAAAATAAAACTAGATGTACAACCTCACCATATGCAAAAGTAAATTCTTCATGGGTTGAAAAAAAGGATAAAACTATTAGAAGTGAAAAGATGGTCAGAATTAACTATATAAAAATTTCAAATTAGGTATGGCCAAAGGGAACATAAACAAAGATGAAAGACAAATGGTGGTTGGAGTCAGTGCTGAGAGAACTTTCTGTGGTGGTGGAGATGTTCATCCTGAGCTGTCCAGTATGGTAGCCATTAGCAACATGTAGTGATTGGGCCCTTGAAATGAAGCTGGTGTGACTGAGGAAATAAATTTTAAATTCTAAACTTAAATTAGTTTAAATCTATATAGCCACAGGCAGTTGGTGACTGCCATGATGACCAGTGCAGGCCTGAGAGAAAATACCTAAAACTTATGTGATAGACAAATGGTAATACCTTTAATAAACAAACTCCTACAAAATGATAAGAAAAAGACTAACAGCTCACAAGGGGAAAAAAATAAAGGACATAAAGAGGAAATTCCCAGAAGAGGAAATGTAAACAGAAAATAGACATTTGCTTAAGTTCACTAGTCATCAGGGAAATGCAAATTAAGATAAAATGAAATATCAATGTTTGTAGATGACGATGAAATTTAAGAAATCAGTAGCACCCAGGGCAGTCAAGGGCATAGAGAAATGGGAAGTCATATATTATTGGTAGGACTGTAAATTGCTATAAGTTTTGGGGAAAATTATCTATTGTGATTGAAATTGTGCATACCTTTGATGCAGACAACTCACTTCTAAGAATATATCTTATGAGAATAAAAGCAACAATACCTTAGGATTAATGTCTAAAGAAATAGATTACATCACTCTTTGTAATAGCCTCAAACTGGAAACAACCTTAGTATTCATCAATAAGGGAACTGGGGAGAGGGATTCTTCTTTTTCTTTTTTTCTTTAAAAAGATCCGCTGGTGATTCTAATGACCAGATTTGGGACCAACAGAATTAGATGTACCATAATTGAGTTACCCACTTCTCTATTGAACATTGAGGTTGTTTTTGGCTTTTCGCTACTTTGAAGAATATTTTTGTGGTGAAATCTTAGAGCACATCTTTAATTTGTTCACCAGGATTAGATTCCCCAAATTGGAATGGTTGGATTTAAGGGAACATACATTTTTGAAAGCTTTTTTATAAGTATTGCTAGTTTATCCTCTTCTGACCTATTTTAGCTGATTATTTTGTTTCTTCGTTGTGCCAATTATCTATTTCTGTGTAACTAATCATTGTACAATTGAGTGGCTTCAGTAACAGCCATCATTTATTTTGTTCACAAAGCTGCCAGTGAGGCAGGGCTGGGTGGATATAGCTTGTCTCTACTCCATGCAGTGTCAGCTGGGGTGCCTCCACCTGGGGCCAAAGGATCCTCTTTCAAGATGTCTCACTCACATGGCTGGCAGGCTGGTGCTGGTTAAAGCTGGGAGCTCACCCGGAACACTTACACATGACCTCCTCACGGGGCTGCTTGGGCTTCCTCACAGCATGGTAGCTGAGTTCCAAGAACCAGTGTATCAAAAATACCAGGAAGAATATGCATCACTTTCTATAACCTAGCTTTGGAAGTCACACAGCATGGCTTCCACTGTAGTCACAAATCCAGATTTAAGATGAGGAAACATGGATCCCATTTCATTATAATCCACCACATACTAATTTTGGCAGCCAAGTTTTACCACTTTTCTAGAGTCTGACCTCTGACATTATTTTTCCAGTTAAAAGAGATTTGAGTTATTAAAATCCAAGCTTGTGCCAGAATTTCGTACTTTTAACAAGGATTTTAAGAATGCTAGCTCTTCGGAGTTGGAATAGGCAGCCCTCTGTTCACATCTTTCCAATATCCGTTCACGTCCTGGCACACAGAGAAACATTTGCCTTGCGCGTGGGGGTTAACGGAGGGGACTTGGGGGCATCTATGGGGCTAGATGAAACAATTCGTTATATTTCCTTTATCGTGTATAATTAGGATGAGTGAAATAACATAAAAATGTTATAGAAAATACTAATTATTGGATTTGTATACGTACAAATAAAATAATTTGTTTCTTAATGAGAAACTTGAATTTGCCCCTGTTCTTTTTTAATAATCAGGTTTTATACCTGAAATGGCTACATGAAATTTCTGACCAAGATTTTTAAACTCAATAGACTGACTAGAAATTTGTTCAATCCAGTAAATGATAAAATAAAAAAATAATTATGTTTAAAGAATCGAACAGTCCTTTCTTTTCTTTCTCTGGCACTTGTAATGTTGAAATTTCTTTGGTTAATGTGAATGGATTTTGAATCCAGTCAAACATTTCTATTTGAATTTGTGAAAATTATCAGTGAAGATCTATTTTGCATAAGTGTACTCATTGTTAGAGCAGTCACTTGCAGATATCAGGGATGTCACAAAATGGTGCATTGGCCACAAGTGAGCAGAGATTCAGGATGGCTCCCCACTCCCGCCATTCAGTCATACCTTGTCTATGAAGGGCAGGTCACGTTCAGCAGCTGGCTGCACAGTTGATGCCTAGGTAAGAGGGCACCTCTTGGCAGTGCTCAGGGCTTGCAGCCTGGGGAGGCTGCTCTGGGTCTCCGGCCCCCCAGCCCTGCCTATCCAATATCTTGCAAAGGCCCCAGCACACTGGTTGGGAAGAATTGCTTCCATTCAATGTGCAAATTCCCTCCACAACATGCACTCAACAAACATTTACTGGAAACTTGAGTCCTGGGCAAGAAGCTCCCTGCTAGGGACATAGGGTGTGCAAAGACAAGGTCTTTCCCTCCATGGGTAGAAAAGTGGAATGACTCCAATTGGACCCATTATGTCCCTCATTCAGAGAGCCCTGTCCAACCTGTTCCTGAGAAGAGCTGAGCTTGCAAAAGAAAATAAGCAGTGGCGCAGTCTTCCAATTGGACACTTGAAGCTTTGTTTTGTGATCACTCTGGAAGGCAAGGTTTGCTTTAGTTAGGCCTGCCATTAGGTTTGTCAGGCCGAAGGTCACAGACATTTCACAGCAGAGACATCTCCTATTATCTAAGGCCTCAGTCTGGAGCCTGGGTGCCTTTGTATAGTGGGAACATGATAGGGGAAAAATGACGCTTGTTTTTCAATGGGTTCATTCACACATTCGTCTATCCGTCCAGTCAGTCAGTCAGTCATTCCATTACTCATCCAGCCATTCATCCAAGAAACACTCACTGAGCACCTCCTATGGGTCAAGTCCTCACTGGGTACTGGGGAGAGAGAGATGAATTAGGTTTTCCCTGCCGCTGAGACTCTCTTAGTCCGGGGAGAGAGATGGCGTCCTGAGCAGTCAGTGATCATCCAGTGTGGTCACTGCTGTGGAAGAGAGAAGCCTTGGGACTTTGTGAGCTCAGAGGAGGCCACAGCCTGGTGGCTGGACCAAAGGCACCATGATGCGTGATGTCCTTCAACCTCCAGATCTTTCCCCACAGGTTCTACACTGTGGGGCCTAATAACCAGGGCGCACAGCAACTGGTCAGCACCCTTTTGGAATGAACTTCCACAAGCAGAATGCCACATGGAGGCACTCGGCCCCTTTTCTTCCCTCCTCACTGTCAACTCAAATCCAGACCCCAGCCTGGCATTCCTGTCCCTCCCCAGTGGAAGCTGTCCCTCCACAGTGAGCCCAGCTGGCCTCAGCAGTGGGACCCCTTTGGGCTCTGCTGTGCAGCCGCATCCCTGGTCATATCTGTGGTCCCTGAGTGTGTGCCTCCCTCTCCTGTCTCCAGGTGTTAGAAAGTTTCCAGCCAATCGGTTTTTATTAGCATAACTGGTTTATTAAGCAGTTGCAACTCATCAGAGTATGAACATGAAATGAGTTGTTCTGATTTCCTGGAAACTGTCCCGGCTGTGTTATGGTGAAGGCCTCCCCCTCTGGATAGCAGCAAGCCTGGTGATGGCTCAGCCTACTTACAGAAAGTTCAGTTGCTTGCAATTAGGAAGAACTCAGCTCTGTTCATTTTAAAATGCAGATCTCACATCTATTTAAAGCTCTTCTCTTTCCCCCCAGAGCAGGCTAGACTGGGAGTGCTAAGCATTTGGGATGGAGGCTGCAGGCTGGGTTGAGGGGGCGGGCAGGGCACGCACTGCTCTCGCTGGTGCCTGCTCTCACCATCCTGGCATGCCCCTTGGAGTAGGTGGGTGAGGAGACAGAGGAAGACACATCTCCGTAGCAGTTGTCCTTTGACCTGGCCAGAACTGCCAAGCCACCAGCTACGACCAGGTGGGATCCATTTTACACCCTTTTAGTGGGCAGGGGCGGATGACCCTGGCCCTTCCTGTCTTCCTGTGACCCCGTTACCCCCTCTCTCTCCCAGCTCTGGTCACCTAGAGGCCGGTGGAAGTCTGGAGACCAAGCAGGTGTCTAACTAGGGAACCAAATCTAGTCTTCTCATTTTGAAAGCACCTCCTCAAATTTACATGTTCTCTTGGGACCTCCCTCCTTTTCCTCAGGGAGGAGAAACGCTCGGTTTCCCGTTCCCACAGGGCAGAGGATGACAGAATTCTCTCTTTGTAATAGGGCGTTTCCTGAACAGCTCCTTTCCTCCCTTCCTGCCCTCCCTTCTGTCCCAGGGGCTGGGCGTGGTTGTAGGCCAGGTCTCCAAACTGTCATCTCTAAGCCAGTCCTGCTGTCAGGTGACTGACCCCATTGTTAGTAGTTCTCTGGACGTTAAATGTGGGCTAGTTGCCCACTCTTGTTCTTGGCTGTGGGCTTCAGTGGTCATTTCAGAACAATGAAAAAATCTTGCTGGGTACCATGTTACACTGGGACACTGCTCTTGGCCCTCAGGGTCATTTGTAAAGGAGGGAAGAAGCCTCCAGGCCTGCTGAGATAGGGCGGGGTGCTCTTTCTCCATGCCACCCATCTCTCTGAGGCTCAGCTCACTCACTGTGGGCACAGGGGCAGCTGAAACAGGGTGTACTCACAGTGCTGGACTGGGCATATGAGTGTCAAGCTAACAATTTGGGCCCCTTTAAAACCCTAGTGTTAAGATAATTTGTTCAAAAGTTGTTTAGAGGAGGGGTTGTGTTCTAATGGCGAAGGGCAGAGAAGGAGGATGGTCAGAGGGTGCAACCTCATCTCTCTTTCATCCAGGCTTCAAATCTGCATATGCCCCAAGAGCAAAATATAGCCCTGCAGCTAAGGACCTCTGTCCTCGGAGGGCAATGTATTGCTATTTGAACACTCCCAGGGCCCCGAGGGGCTGGGGTACAATTCTGCTGCTCCCCACAAGATAGCAAGGCACTTCATCCTGACCCTCATGAGGACCACGTGGAAGTTCTGATGGCTTCTGTCCATCTGAAACCTTGGCCTTTAGACCTGTTCGAGCACTGGCAGGGGCTCTCTGTGTGATCTCAGGGCCTCTGTTTCCCATCTAGAGAATGTGCTGTGGCACTGGGGAATTAAAGAAAACCTGAAGCCAAAGCCCCAGGGCTTCTGAACTCTGGCCTTCTCTTGGTTTCCCTGCCCTCAACTACAGCCCCCTTGGCTGGGCCCTGCACCCTGCCCCTGACCTTGGTCCCTCCCCTGGAGCTGCTTTTGCTCTCCATTCCCTACAGAACCAGCTGTGCCAGTGCACCTGTGGCCTGGCTTCCCTGCTGTCTGTGCCCTCACCCTCAGACTCTCTGCCTAGGGCTGCTCAGATGTCCACTGGTACCAGGCTTAGAGGACCCGCCCCTTCCTTCTCTTCATATGCTCCGTGTCCAAGCCTGACTCCTTGGGGCACCAGGAGCTGACGTTCTCTGGAGAAGTGTGACCATCTACCCCCAGGCCACTGTCCATGGTCCTAGCACTAGCCCTGTTGCAGGTTTGTTTTGCTGCAGAAGCTTGTCACACAGGGGCAGGGGCACGCACAGAATCGGGGTAAGCTATATTGGGTGCTCAGGTCAAGGTTATTTCAAACCTGTGTAATAGCTTGGCCTGCATTCCTCTGACCTTCGATGTCACATGACTGTCCTTTTGCCATTCTGTTTGAGCTCATCTTCTCCTTGACAACCTTTGGCACCTGTCATTGCAGAATGTTCTGAAGGCTCCTTTCTTTCGTGATTGGCCACAGTTAGACTCGGAATTCTGTAGCCTCTCTGTTCGTGCCATGTAGGGGCTACAGAACATTGGGGTTCACCTTATTTGTTGCTGTATTTGCTGGGTGGGCATCTGTGCTCTAGCAAGGTCCCTTGTGTCAAGTTCAGGAGCCATCGGTTCTGATTACCCAGGACTGGGAGTCTCAGCAGCTCTCCTGATCATCCAACAGACCCTCAAAAGACAAATCTTTCTAAACTGGGGGCAAATTACCTGTGCAAGCTCACTTTGCTTATCCTCCCTGATAAAGAGTCTTGCTGATTATTACGGGATGTGGGTTGTTACAGCGATGGGAAAGGCCCTGAATTGGGAAGTCATGGTGAATGATGCTGAAGTATCTTGGTTTTCTCTTTCTTTCTTTTTTTTTTTTGTGAGGAAAACTGGCCCTGAGCTAACATCTATTGTCAATCTTCCTCTTTTTGCTTGAGGAAGATTGTTGCTGAGCTAACAGCTGTGCCAATCTTCCTCTATTTTATGTGGGACGCCACCACAGCATGGCTTGATGATCGGTGCTAGGTCTGCACCTGGGATCTGAACCGGTGAACCTTGGGCCCCCAAAGCAGAGCGTGCAAACTTAACCACTATGCCACTGGGCTGGCCCCTGAAGTATCTCGGGGAAGCTTTTGCCTCTGAGCTGGGTTCAAAACCTCACTGTGTCTCCGTTCATGACACTGGTAACTGTCTTGAGGTCCAGAAAGTCTTAAGCATCTGGGAGCTAGACTGGCCTCTGACTTCCCTGCACTTACCTGGGGACTACAGGGAGAGACAGCTATGCTTTCTCACCCCTTCCTCTTCTCTATCATTTCTTTTCTCCCTCCTGCCATAGCCCCCTCTGGGATGGTGGACCTACAGGAGAGAAGGCACCTTCCAGTTTCCTGTTCCCTGGTCTGTGGTTGCAGTTCCAGATGTTCTGCAGTGTCCAGATGTGTGAGCCACCTGAATCAGCCCTGTGGAAGGTGTATTTTTCTTGACCCTTTCTGCAAACATTACTGAATTCTGGAGAGTTTTATGATTTCTTGTGAGTGTTTTGCATATATTAGTCACTTCCAGTCATTTCTTGGAAGGAAGACTGGGCACTTTGGCAACCTCTGCCTCCCTGGCTTGTCTTCTGTCTGCCCTCTTTCCCCTACACCATGGCCTGTAGTTCCTGCCAGCCCTAGGACCTGCAGGAGCCCTACCTGCCCTGAGTGCTTCTCTTTAATCACTTGCAGAATTGCCACGGCAATCAAAGATTGTTTTAACCCTTAAGGTAGTGTCTTCGTTAAGCTCCTGTTGGAAGCGTCTAGAGCTGGAGTCTGTAAGCTACATCTTTAGGCAAGTCCTATAATGTCAAAGGGTCTCTCTGGGTGAGACTCCAAATTGAAAACTATCCTCAGAGCTTCTAAGGAAAGCCATCCAGACAGAGGGCTTGACCTTTTTTCCTTTTGGAGAGGGAAATCTGGAACATTTTTGTTCTCCCACCAGCTTCTCCAAGCTCCATTTTATGACTTTACATACAGCAGGTGCTCTATTGATGCTGGTTGACTTGAGTAGGCTGGCCTTGAACAACATCCTGCCTGTTGATTTCCCATAAGTGATTGGGGTGCCCCTCCTGCACTGGAGTGGCCCTCATCCTCACTAGTCAGCTAGCTAGGTGCTGGCAAGTATGCCAGGCACTGAAGTGGGGCTGTGATGAAGCAGGCAGGAATCTCACCCTCAAGGGTCTCAGAGTGGTGGGAGAGTGAAGGCTTGTACTCAACAGCCTGCACACAAGGCCAAATACTTTACAAAGGTTCCAGAGAAAGCACGGCTCCCACTGGAGCCCTGCCCTGCTCAGAATATTCCAGTGACATCTACAGCCTTCCTGCTGGGCTTCACCTCCACCCATGTCCTGCCCAATTCCTATTCCACTTTGCAGACATACCTCTGTACCATTGACTCTCTTTTGCCCCTGGGCAAAGTCTAGATTCCTAATATGCCATTCAAGGACCTTCATGGTCTCTCATCTTTTCCTGTCCACTGTCTCCCTTTCACTGTATGCTCTAGACAGAGATTCTGATTTAGTTGCTGCTGTGAGGCCTGGCCAACGGCATTTTGTTAAGCTTTCCCAGGTAATTCTAATGTGCAGCCATTGTTAAGAACTATTGCTCCAGCCAAATCAAACTATTTTCAGTTCCCTGAAGACATCATACACTTTTCCACTTCTGGGCTAGTGAACATAACAACTGCTCTGTTTGAAACACTCATCTCTTCTTTGACCTCAAACCCAAACAATCCTAGCCCTAAGATGAATTCCAATCATAACTCACTATTCATTCAGCAACTCCTGCTCCATTGTCTGCCAGGGAGCTCCATGTTTTCTTCGTAGCACCTACTGCTTACTCAACCACTCACTTACATCACCGCTTATGTACAGCAATGCCTTTATTCTCCTCCTCCTCCACTGCTTCATAGGCTCTTGAGGGCAGAAGTTGTGCCTTGTTCAACATTTTTCTTTTTCTTAAAGATTAGTACCCGAGCTAACGTCTGTTGCCAATCTTTTTTCTTTTTTCTTCTTCTTCTCCCCAAAGGCCCCCAGTACATTGTTGTATACTCTAGTTGTAGGTTCGTTCAACATTTAAGAGCTGTGCCCAGCACAATGTTTGGCACATACAAAGGACTTAGAAATGTATTTGTGGAATGTATACTTGGAAAGTAAATGAGATTAACCTATCATGGCTTGTTCTTAATGAACATGTGCTAGTTCCTAGTAATTACCTGAAAGTGGCTATCATCATTAATCTCACAGATAGCTCTGGAATCTTGCCTAAGATTGGTGCTACATTTGCTGACCATAATGTGTGGCATCAACCTGTGTCATTTTTAAAGAGCAAGTTACTAAGCTCTCAATGCCAAATTTTCTTTCTGTGTAAAATGGGGATAATCATAGTACCTACTTTATAATGTTTATGGAAGGATTAAATAAGATAATCCCTGTAAATCCCTTAGCAGTGTGCCTTGCCCACAGGAGGGGCCCAATAAATGTTACCTATCATTATTATTATTGTATAGTTCAGTGATCTCACTTGCAAAGTTTTTTTCAATTCCATTCAGTAGTTACTGAGCTTGTTCTCTGAGTCAGGGGCTGTGACAGGCACTGTCAGGGGAACAAAAAATGGCATGTTCTATGAGATTGCAGTCAAGAGGAGGGGCAACCATTCATGTAAACACCTTGAATTCCAGACAGGTGGTGATAAATGTTCTGGAATAGAGGAATAAGCAGAGATCAAGGACTGGAAGAAGCCCTGGCCCCATTTTGTGTGGGGCTGATGCAGAGAGTCCATCTCCCTGGCTGTCTCCTTAGAGTGGCAATATTTCTGTGTCTTTGCCGATAAAGCTGATCTACAGCCAAGCTGTAGCTCACTAGTTTGGCTGGGTTATTTTTGGAATGGTTCTGTAACAGTTTCGCCTCTATGAGTGGAGGGAAAGCTTAACAAATGTCTTTCCTAACCTATAGTATGCCTCCTGATGTACCCTGAGACACTAATTGGATGCCAAGTGCTCACTTTCCTGCTGAAGGAAATGTCAGGTTCTAATAATATTCCATTATTAGGTACACATAATTTCCTGCCTGGACAATTCTAACAGCCTCATCACTGGTGTTTCTTCTTCAAATACTTTCCTTTAGGGCCTATAGTCAACATTCCCACTTTGGAATTGCCATTTCTCTTCTCAAAAGACTACAATGGTTTCCTATTATATGAGTCTGGGAACTGAGAGATGGAGGAAAGAGTGGCCCTGCTAACATTACTCCCAGTGACCGACTTGGGTAATGTCTGCATCCCATTCTCACAACATTGGACTCTGTGGGTTTAGGGGTCTTGACCTTTGGGCGGGGGAAGTGATTCCACCAAGGGTTATGACAAGAGTTCCATTAAATTTCAAATTACAGCTGCTGCCTGGTCCCTTTGGGCTCTTTGTGCTAATAGGGAAATAAAGTCACCATTCTGGCAATGATAATTGACTCTGATCATCAGGTGAAAATAGGCCTGCTGTCATCCAAAAGGGGTGGAGAAGAACATGTTTGGCACCAAAGTGATCCACTGGGGCATCTCTTAATACTCCCCTGTCCAATTTTGATGGTAAATGGTCAAGTGCTGCAGCCACAGCTTGAGAAGGGCATAAGGATCAGGGAATCAGACCACAAGGTAACCCACAAAAGGAAACCACCTAGATGAGAAGAGGTGCTCACTAAGAGTGAAGGGAATCTCAAATGGATAGTAGAGGAAGGAGACGATGAACACCTGTTGTGACCTTGAGACAAGCTTAAGATAAAGCCATAGTTCACCCCATTACCCTCTGTTTGTAAGTTTCGCCCTGGAAAAGAGGTCCACCAGAATCCCAAAGGAGCTGCTCTTAGAACTTATACAAAGCAAGTGGATGTGAATGGCGCAAGGGGTAGACTGTAGTGGACTCTCATTTGCCACCCAGATTTCTCCCACCTTCAGGACTAAAGCCCTTATTCTTCCAGCTACAGGGAATGGTGTGTGTTGACAGTTTTCAGACGAGTGCTTCTTCTCAGTGATTGTCCTTGGCTGAAGGGAGCCACCTCACTCAAAGTTATGCCCCTTCCTGGTGCAGTCTACATCTGGTGACTGGGTAAAGTGGGGATAAAAAGATAAACTTCCTAGAGGCTGGCCCGGTGGTGTAGCAGTTCAGTTCATGCACTCTGCTTTGGCGGCCTGGGGTTCACCAGTTTGGATCCTGGGTGCGGACCTACGAACCGCTCATCAAACCATGCTGTGGCAGGTGTCCCACATATTAAATAGAGGAAGATGGGCACAGATGTTAGCTTAGGGCTAATCTTCCTCATCAAAAAGAGGAGGATTGGCAGCGGATGTTAGTTCAGGGCTAATCTTCCTCAAAAAAAAGAAAAAGTGTTTTAAAAAGATGAACTTCCTCTAGGATTGGCTGAGGTCTTGTTTTGACACACCACAGTTCAACTTTTCCTTCTGCCCAGTCCTACTTCCTTCACTTACCCACAGGTGTTGACCTCAAGTATACATCCCAATAAACTTCCTGTATGCAAATATCTGTCTCCAAGACTGCCTCCTGGGGAACTTGACCTGCAATAGCTCCTTCATCACCCCTTCCTTCATCCTAGTGCTTGGAACTTTATTATGATGGATGGGGCTCCACCTTGTGCCACGAGGCTGAGGGCTACACTCTAAGTCTGTTGGAATAGAAATCTAGTAAAGCCTGGATCCTAGATGACTGTGGACCTACCACACTGGCCACAATGGCTTATGTCCCAGCTTCTATCCTTTTAAAGTCACCGTTAGTTTGGATCTTTGTTATATGCAACTCAATATTAATTCTGATACAGATACCCAAGTAGAGACGGGAAGTAAGCAGTTGAATCTGGATCTGAGAGGTGGCGGTATGAAGCTATTGATATAAATTTGGGATTTATCAGCAGATAGATGGTCCTGAAAGCCATGGGAGTGTGTATACAGAAAGAAGAGGAACAAGCCAAAGACTGACTGTGTGTGACATGCAGACACTTAGAGGGTGGAAGAGGAGAAGGATTCAGACATGGAGGCCACATTGGAGGAGCCGTTGAGGAAGAAAATAAGGAGAGTGTCCAGTGTCAGAAGGGAAGAGAAGAAAATGATTCAGCAAAGACAGTTTGGTCAGTGGCTCCCCATCACTAACTTGATGAAATACCAGGACTTGTAAGAGGGCACCCAAGGTCCTTTATGGCCACTGTCTGTCCTAGATTTGATACTCCTGCAGTACCAAACTACTTTTGCCTCTTCAGCACCCACCATACTGTTTTTGGCCTCAGTGCCTTTGCTCATGTGGGCTCCTCTGCCAGGAGTGCCTTTGCCACCTTCACTAGGCCAACTTCTACTCAGGGGTTCATACTCAGCTGTGTTTTAATTCCTCCAAGAAGCCTTCCTTGACCTCTCTCCAGCCAGCTCCTCCATCTCCCATACAGTATTAGGTGCCCTCCTTGGGACAGCCATTGAATCTCTATCACAGGACTGATAACGCTGCTTTGTAATTGGCACTTTACTCCCATCTTCACCAGTAGATAGTGAAACTCTTGATGGTAGACAGTGTGGGACAATCAATCATCTTTATATCATAGGTAGTATATAAAACCCAGGTGATCTACAAATGTTTATGGAAGGAAGTAATAGTTACTTGCGACTTAGAGAGCTTGTATAAATCCCTGCATCTATTCGTTGTTGTTGTTGTTAGTGCCCTGGAGTTGACTCTGTCTCCTAGTGACCCTGTGGACAGCAGAGCAGAACCCTGCCTGGCCTTTTTGAACCATCCTCTCACCTTCCAGGGCTACATCAGACAATGCTCCACTGCTATTCATATGTTTTTCATAGCCTTTTGTTTTGGAAGTGGTGGACGTCTTCCTAGCTTGTCTGAGTCTCGAAGATCCACCGAAACCTGTACACCATGGATGACCCTGCTGGTATTTGAAATAGCAGTGGCATAGTTTTCAGCATCACAGCAACATGCAGCTGCTGCAGTATGACAGACAGGTGTTGCAGTTCCCTGACTGAGAAACAAATTTGGGCTGCAGTGCTGAGAACCCCGAATTTTAACCACAGGATCAACAGGACTGGCTTTCCATCTATTTAGGAATCCCATAATAAATCCCTTTATTAGGTTGTCACATGCATTTATCCGTTTTCCTTAAAATGCTAAATGTACACGTTCTTTGCAAGCCGTAAGCTGCCAGATGCATTTAAAAGATGGTGGCAGGGTCAGAATTATGGACTGGCCCCTACTGGTCATCTCTGGGCTGATTGCTGAGCCTCCTTCCAAACTGGTGCCGCTGGTTGTCAGGGGACCCATGGGCTCTTTCCTCCTTCCTGTGGCAAGAACATTACACTCTCCCCACCTACACCTTTAAAATCTTTTCTTTGGAACAGCAGACTTTACCTCCCACTCCAGACAGGTTTCTGTGCTAATCTTAATTTGGAAATAATCACCACAAATTGGATGTCTCTTCAGCACCTCCTACACCTCTCTCTTACCTCCAGTACCTTAACAAATACCAAAATATTCATGCAAAAATATTTCTCCCTTTAGAGAACATCGTTCCTTGTTCCAGCTTCCTCTGTTTAATGCTATTTGAGGAATTGACTATAGATTTAATTATAATTTTACTGAAATCTGACATCTCCGTCAGACATGTAGTGAAAAGAACTCAGAGTGGGAACTAAGAGAGGAGACAGCCGTGAAAGATGGTGGCATACAGAGGAGCGCGTAACCTCCTTTTCTATAAACTTAAAAGAAACAGAAAACGAAGACACACCAGTAAAGGATCAAGTGGTCACGTTCAAATAAATGAAGGATTGCAAACTCTGACCATAAATTTGCAAGGGGTCATCAGAGATGGAAGTTTCTAGGACTCAAAGCAGGGGCTTTCTTCACTGCTGAGAAGCAGCATGTCTGCCACGCATCTCACTCTGAAACCTCCATTTGGAGGGAACAGATGGGGCTAGGTGGGTGGGAAGCCCTGGAGAAAGGTATGGAATAGCCCTCTAGATCAGTGATTCTAAACGGGGGAGATTTGTCCTCCAGCAGGCGTTTGGCAACGTCTGCAGACATTCTTGGTTGTGACAAGCAGGGATGGGTGGTGGGTGGGGGTGCTACTGGCATTTAGTGGGTAGAAGTGAGGGTTGCTGCTACACATCCTGCAGTGCCCAGGACAGCCCCCCAACAAAGAATCATCCGGCCCCTTTTGTCAGCAGTACCGAGGTTGAGACCCTGCTAAGAGGTAGAAGCCGTTATCTTCCTCACACAGATAAACTGAATTCACTAAGAGTGGAGGAATTATTTTGTTTTTCTCTGACCTTATTCTCTGTGTTTAACTTGTTATTTGAACAGTATATATCAGTTCAGTGAAAACCCAGCTGTTTACAAGAAAATTCATCTAAAAAAGGAAGGTAAATCAACAACAGGAAAATGCCAACAAAAGCAGAACTTGTATATTAATATCAATGAAAGTTTAGGGCAAAAAGACAACAAAAAGAGGAAACTTTACAAAGAAAAAATTTATAATTTCCAATGAATATATAGCTCTTCCAAATCCTTAAATACTAAATAAAATAACACCAATGTAAATTTTTAAAAATTCACCAAAAAAAAAAAGGTAGGAGGAAATGAATAGAAACAAAATAATCAGAGGAGATGCTAACTTAGTTCACAGTAGATTCGGTAGTCTCCCATCACAAAATAGATATGGACATTATGAATAATGAAATGAACTCTACCTCCTAAAGATAGACAATTCGTCTCTTTTTCAAGGACCTGTGGAACTTTTATTTGAAAACCGTATTTTGAAAATATGATTAATATTAATACGACATTAAAGAAAAAATTAGCCAAATTAAAAAATGGAAATAGTACAGATCGTATTCCCTGATCCCAATGCAAACTACCAATTAAAGACAAAACATGAAGAAAAAGTCCAACTCTGCTTACGTTTTTAATCTCTCCCTTAGACAATTCTGTGTCAAAGAGGAAACCAAAACAATGTGTAACTTAGTGTAAAAAGCCAGAAGTATTCCCACTAAAGCCAGAAATAAGAACTCCCACTCTCACGGGTGAAAGAGACATAAGAGATGCAAAACTTGGAAAGGAAGAGGCATCTGGTCGTAAATTTATGCAGAAAATCGAACCTTTACTCTATTACAAGTTATAACCAGCTAGAGAATTTGGAGGAAGAAAAGATGCCCTTTACAATACAAACAAAAAAATATTTAGGGATAATGTTAGGGCCCTATGCTAAAAACTTTAAATTCCCATTAAAAGCCATACAAATTATTTCAGTAAGTGAAAACCCTCCCTTGTTTTTCTTCGGAAGACTAGTAGGTAGAGTAGTTTCAAATTCTGAATCTAATCTCTAAATTCTGGGTGTTTCCAATCCAATCACCAATAGAATTTTTGTTTGGAATTTCATAAATTAAAGCTAACTTTTATCTGGTAGAGTAAACACATGATTGGAAGCAGAAAAAGATTTGAAAACGAAGAATAATGAATATGACAATGAAATGATCACATATTAAAACACTGTTCAAGGTCACAGATATTCAATACAATATAATTTTAGAGCAAAAATGACAAAGAGAGGGGGCCGGCCCGGTGGCGCAGCAGTTAAGTGCGCATGTTCTGCTTCGGCGGCCTGGGGTTCGCCAGTTCGGATCCCGGGTGCACACACGGCACCGCTCATCAAGCCATGCTGTGGTAGGCATCCCATATATAAAGTAGAAGAAGATGGGCATGGATGTTAGCTCAGGACTAATCTTTCTCAAAAAAAAAAAAAAAAAGCAAAGCACCTTTTTAGTGTGTGGTGAAAAGCACTAGGAGACAGATCATCCCAAGGGAACTGCGAGATCACAAGAAGGCCTCCTGACAGGTGACTCTGGAAGGCAGAGTTGAAATCACGTATGTGGACAGGTGGGAAGTGTGTTCCAGGACAAGGCTTTCCCCCAAAATGCCCTTCCCTCCATCATCTTTTGTCAAGGTCCACTCCTCCAGAGGTCCTCTGAAGTAGAAATGCAAATAATAAATATCAGACCAAAAAAATTGGCAGTATTAGTATTCAAAAGACACCGTAAAAAAGACAAACAAGTCAGCTGTCAAAAATGAATAGAAATAAAGACATTAGAAAGGTGACTGATTACCGATGAATGCTCTGATATAAGATGAATACCAAGCATAATCAGTTAGAAAATCTATGGCTAATGAGATTCCATTCACAGTAACAAAATATAATAACTACTTTGAAATAAACCCAATGCAGGATGTTTGTGACCGGTAGAGAAAGCCATAATACCTTTGATTACTAAAAGGAGACCAGAATAGAGAATTGCACTTTCCTGGCAAGCAGGAGTAATATTGTGAAGATATTGATTCTCCTCCCATCAATGTCTAGGTCTCATGCGTTCCAACTACAACGTATCTGGTTTTGTTGCTGCTGTTGTGTATTAGCAGTACACTTTCAAGTTGCGTCTATGCAGCTGACCAGGCTACCAGCATGTCTGAAATCTCGGAAATAAGCAGAGGTAGGCTTTCAGTAAATCTATGCTTGATTGGTCCGGCGGCTTTCAAATTCAAGCGGGCACTAGGACCACCTGAAGGCTTATTAAAAAATAGATCGCTGTGCCCCAAGAGTTTCTGTCAGTAGACCTGGGGTGGGGCCAAAGAATTTGCATTTCTAACAAGTTCTCAGCTGCTGCTGCTGCTGCTGGTCCAGGGACTCCACTTTGAGAACCACTGAATTAGTCAAATGTTTTGGAGGCCAGAGGAATGGGATGTCAGTAAAGCAGTTCTAGACTCCGAGGTTCTTAGGATCTCTCTTGAACTTTCTTTTCTATCACTGGACAAATTTCCAGCTTCATCCCCAAGACTTTCTATAGGAGGAAAACCTGGCAAGGGATTGTATTTGGGCACCAAATAGTTGTTATTCTTTACCGTCTTCTTCTTATGCTTTATCGGTGGAGAAGTGTCAAGGGGCAAGTGGGCGGTAGGGTCAGCTTTGTGTGTGTGTCTGTGTGAGTATGTGTGTGTGTGTGTGTGTGTGTGTGTGTGTGTGATGCCAAGTGCCTGAGATTTCAAGGCTCATGAGATTTAGACACAAGTTCTTGAAAGTAAGAGCTAGCCCTAATATCCTCTGTGTAGCCCAGCGAATCCTAATCTAAAGCTCCAAAACTTCTCTTGGAACTTGACAAAAGAGCATAGCTGGGAGAATAAACGGCCAAGGATAATAAACAATTCTGGTGGGAGTGGGAGAGCAGGAGTAGGGAAGAGTTATCTGCCTGGTATAAAAACCTATTTTAAAGCAATAGTAATAAAAATAGCTAGAGTGCAGCTACAAAGAGAAAGCTGTATATAAATCATGCAGAAAAGGGCTAAGATTTAGATCAAATTACATGGCAGCCTGTAACGTATGATGAGTCCAACATCAGTAAGCAATATAGAAGGAAAGGGTAATTTAATAAGCCATGTGGTAATACTGATGATTGAATTAGAAGAAGGAATCGGATTCATACCTTATTCTACTCACCAAAATTAAAGTGAAATATTTAAAAATAGGAAACCATAGGGGCTGGCCTGGTGGCGTAGTAGTTAAAGTTTGCGTGCTCTGCTTCAGCAGCCCAGGGTTCGCAGGTTTGGATCCTGGGTGCGGACCTAAGCACTGCTCATCAAGCCAGGCTGTGGCGGCATCCCACATACAAAATAGAGGAAGACTGGCACAGATGTTAGCTAGGGGCTGATCTTCCTCACAAAAAAAAAAAGGAAAAAAGAAACCGTAGAGGATTAAGTAGCATAGTCAGAATTTACCATTTGCCATACTCCCTTGCAATTAGAGAGGTGAGGGGAAAAAAGCACTTGCTGAGTGCCTACTTCAGATAAGGTAATAAAGTGTATTACCTTATCTTGTTAGTACTATAACAACCCTGTAAGACAGATATTAGCCTCAACTTTCAGATAAGGAAACTGAGGCATGGAGAAATCCAGTTACTTTCTCAAAGTTAAATGGGGAACAATCAGAAGCTTGTCAGCCTGCCTGATTCCACATCCTGTGCTGCCTAACTACTGCCCAGCAGCCCAGGCTGCAGGGGAGACGAAGCCGCCCAGTTCAGAAGACTGGGCCCAGCGCCAGTCCAATCCTAGACTGGCCAGGAATGGTGGAAGCAGAACAATTTAGGACCAAGGTCAAGGTCGAGGTAGCTGCCCAGTGGTACAGAATTGATGAGTCTGGTCAGGAGTACAGGGGCGGTGAGTGCATTCCAGGGGCCACTTGCCTGGAGTTGGGGAGAAGGATGAGAAGCTGGATCCCAGGGAAGGTTGGGAAAGTTGATGGAGACATTGGGGCACATAAGAGCCATAATTTGTGGTCCATCCCTACATACTCCTTCTACCAAACATAACTTTAACTCCCCTTCCTAAGGGGCCTGGAGAAGCCACGTGGTATCTAGAAGATCAGGTGCACAGGGGTCAAGTAAGCTTGGGTTTAATTGTGCTTCTGCCACTTCCTAGGTGTGCGACCTTGATCCAGTAACCTAGCCCCTCTGAGCCTTAGTATCCTAATTTGTACATCAAGATAACAATGCTTACCTCGTGGAATTCACATGGGATTAAGTGAGACAAGCCAGGTAAAGTGTCAAGCACAACAAATGGTGCAGAGTAGGCACTCAATCAATATTTGTTGAATAAGTGAATTTATATATTTGTTCAATGTATATATTTACTGGTTAGCTCTGAAGAAAGCTTGAAGCCTAGGGAAAGGAGGTTTATCTAGCCAGTTCTGCTAGGAAGACAAGAATTTCACATTTTTCATCAGTTGTAGTCTAAACATTCCAGTTTGAGAAACTGGGTCAAGCCATATCACTGTGCGTTAATTATAAGTTGTGATTCCAGCAACCTGTGGAAAGACGAGAAAATGGTCCAGCACCTGCAGTTTCCCACAGCAACAAACGTGCCTCAGATGACAGTTTCCATCATCACCACCCCTTCCAATTGCATGGATCTTGACAATTCACAAAGAACTGTTCACACTCATGATTATATAACTTGCCTTCAAGGAAGGTCATGTTATCCCATTTTGTGCATGAGGAAATTAAGGCTCCAAGAAGCGAAGGCACTTGCTTAGGTCATGCCCAGTGATTGGTGCCAGAGATGGAGCTGGAATCCCTGGGATTTGCACAGACATCATTGCCACCACACGCGTTTGCTTATTACATCATGGAGGATTCTGCCTAGTTCCATCTGCCTCTGTTTCCCCTGAAGCCCTCAGGTGGAAGTTCTGAGGACCCTATCTGTAGATTGTATCCCATCCCCATTCCTGAGCCGGTTTGGAAGGAGACAGAAGGAGTGCAGCAGCCTCAATCCTGTAGACTTGTGTGGCCAGAGGAACTATGTCCATAGTATCATTGCATCCCAGGGCCTCGCAGCATAGCCAGGATGCTACAGTCCACTCTGGAGCTGTGGAAACCTGGCCAGAGAACTTGAGTCAAGTCCAGCCCAGGGTTAGGGGTGATGGGATTTATCTGGAGTAACAGGATGTTACACAGGTGAGGAAGAACCTGCTACTTATTGATCACCTACTATGTGCCATGTCCATACATTATTAATAATCCCCACAGCATATTGTGATCCTATTATTATCATTCCTTTATACTGATGATGGAACAGAAGCTTGGAGAGGGACATCTTATGCATCATCTCAAAGTGGGTAGTTGTCTAAGATTGAAACCCTGTTCTGTTTTCCATGATCCCATGCCTTTCTTTTCAAGGCCCCTGTGACAAGTCGAACTCTGATAGCCTCTCTGTTTTCTGGAGAGAGATGAGCCACAGCCTTCGATCATGACTGCCACTGGCAAGGGAGGAGTTAAGTGTAATGCTCTGTTTGGATCCAATAACTAAATTCTACTCAACAATTGAGTTCCTATAGAGAGCCTGCAAAGTTGGGGCAGGGCCTCCCTCCTGCATCCTGCACATGTGCAGGAGGGGAGGCCAACAGGGAGACCCAGTCTGGAGCCTGGAGCACCAGCAGCCATAAAGATCCCCATGGGGACCCCACATGGGATCCAGCACCTGCTCCCTCCAGAGATGGGATGCCATGGTGTCCTTGCTCCCTGAAGGCTGCCACTCTTTCCCAGCCTGCCACTCACTCTTCCTCCCTGGTGTCTAGGGGAGTGCCTGCTGTAACTGATGAGAGTGGAAAAAGGACCTGAGATTGTGCCTACCAGCCCCTAAGTGTTCTCCCTTTTGACCCTCCTGCACGCGAGCACATGTTTTCCTCCTGGTCCCCTCCGTTCCTGCTGCTCACATGGTAGGCTCTGCCCTGGCCTGGACACGCCTGTAGTTTGCGGTGGGTAAGCCCAATTCAGAGAAACGTATTGGGAAACCAGATTGTGGTTGCATATTCAAGGTGCTTTTCCCTGCTGAACTTTACTAACTATAGATTGGTCTTTGAGGACTCTTTTGTCATTTTTCTGGGGCCCATGGGGAAAAGGGGCTGGATTGAGTTCCATCTCTGTGGTAATAATAAGCCCTGAAATTCCAATGTGGGAAATGTGGGAGAGCCGGGAACGAACCAGAGGTGGCGTCAGGCACACATTCACATTCTGCAATTGTTCCTGCCTCCTGAGATACTGTGCTGCTTGCTCTCCTGCTCCGAAACCCTCATTATTTTCCTTAATACATCCAGGGGCGTCTGGTGTTCCAGGATTCAAGCTCCACCCACCTCTCCAGGCTCATCTCCCACATGCTCTGACCCACTGGGTCAGCACAATGGCCAGAATACCCCTGCTCGATTCCTGCATCTGTGGTACCCTCCCAGCTGGCAATGCTAAGACAAATAATAGACTGTGGAAGGAGCTTTAGAGGTCATCTTGCTCAGCCCTCCATCCAGAGAAGGGGCCATCTGAACTTGGCTTTCTGGTCTTGCTTCTGGGAGCAGTCTCTCCAGTGACTTGGCATTTCTGCTTCTTCTAAAACGTTTCTTCAAGACAACAAGAAATCTCCCTTCTTGCTACTTATGTCTGGTACAGGTGCCTTCTGTGCCACCTACACACATTCTAGGCAGCCCTTCCTGGGCACCTGAACCCTCTCTGATCCCTTGTGCCATAGAAATTAGATGGTGTTTTGACATAGAGCAGGCATGAAACAATACAGCCAGCTTCCTTTATCCCCTCTCTCTGGACACGTGCCTTGTCCTCTCACATGGTTTTAAGCTCATTGGGACTGGGACTGCCCTCGAGCCATCTCTCTACTCCTGGTGCCTGGCTCAGAGGAGGTACCCAGGAAACCTGTTAATTGTCTGGGCCCAGCACCTTGTCCATCCCCTGATATTTCAGGTGCAACTGTGGGGTGAGCCGTGCAGACAGCCTCATTCATTCCTCACCCAATGAGTGTCTTCCACGGGTCAGCCCGGCCTTGGAGCTGCTTACCACCTAAAGGAGGAAACTGACAGGCACGCAGAAAATCACAACATAGTCCGGCCCCTGCTAGAAAGGAGGTATACAGAAGATGCTGAGGGAGTGTGGGAAGGAGCAGTCAGCAGACCAGTGCTGGCATGAGCTGAGCTCCGAAGGGTGAGTAGGAAGAGCCAGTAGGCTGGGGCAGGAAGGGCAAGCAATGGGGAGGGGGGCTGGAGAGCTCAAGTTTCCTACTCCCCACATGTCTCAAACACGGTCTTTTATCTACCAGCGTTGGGCAGACGGCCACAGCGGTACACGGATGGTTCTGAAAGAAGAAGGTCGTCACATGCCTGTGAACTGCTGTTCCACACTTAGGGTGACCAGCTTGTTCTGGTTCACCTTGGGCTTTCCTAATTTTAGCACTGACAGTCCCACTTTGCAGGAAAGGCCCCAGTCCTGGCAAACATGGAGAGATGGGCACTCTACTTAGATCTCAAGGCTGGAAGGGTGGCCTGAATTGTTGTACTCTGTGAACCCTTTCATTCTCTTCTGACCAGCACAATTACACTGCATTGTAATATTTTTGTGATAAAGGCGTTAGTGAGTTAGTTGCAAATGTTTTAAAAACACTGCCTTTTATGAAACTCTGTATGGGGATTTCTTTATGTTTTAAACATACTGAGCACCTCAGGCTTCAAGAGGCTCTGGTAGTGAGCAGAGGATGTGGAAAACGCAGAGGTGAGAGACAGCATGGCGCATTTTGGGGCCTGTGAGGAGCGAGAATATCCAAGGCATAGGGGAGATGCCCTTGTTCAGGAAGGGTTGTGAAGGTGAGACTGGAGGGGTGGGCAGTGGTCACAGGGTTCTATGTGCCAGGCCAAGGATTCTATCTCATAGCCTTGGGGAGCCAAAAAAGATGTCACACAGAGAAATGTCATGGTTGGATCAGAAAGTTCATGTGGATGGAGTTTTGGAGAATTGATGAAGGTGAGGATTGTAGAGGCCAAGATCAGAGCGGAAGACCATTCTGGGTGCTGCTGTCATTACACAGGTGCAGTTATGTAGAGATGGAGAGAAGGGAGCTGGTTAGTAAGAGAAATGGACAGGACTCAGTGATTTGAGAGTGGATGTGTGATGCTGGGAAGTGACTCACTTGGGATCTGGGTCTATGGCTATGACAACCACCAAGACAGGGATTTAAGGAGGAAAATAGATTCAGGGAGAGATGCTGGGTTTGGTTTTGGATGTGTTGTTTGGTCCTGGGACCACCAAGTGGAGACATCCCCCTGGCAGAGGGATATAAAGGTCTGAAACTTAGGAGAGAAACATTCCCCTTCCAAGTCCAAGGTGATCAAAATGGGCAAGTTACTAATGGAGGACGTGAGGGAAAAGGTAAGAGGCTGTAGCCCAGGGACGAGGGGAGGGTTGATTCTCCACCTCCTGGAGGAAGGGCTGATGGCCAAACTGGCTTGACCAGCGCAGTGGCTATTGCTAGTGTCTTCAGTGTGCCTGAGCACAGTCGGATCCCTGGGAACCATTTGGAAAGTCTGTCCTTTTTTTGTGACCCAGTTCTACATAAGATGACACTAATAATACCCATTCACTTCTCAGGACTGTGAGGAGTCAGGAGCTAATGTATGCACTGGGATCATTATGCAAATAACCTGTCCCGCAGCGCACACAGGGCTCACCAATCATTCCTTCCTTCCTCTCCTCTCTCAGGATTTGGGAATTGTCTGCAGCTGCCAACACAGAACCCTTGTCTTCCTCCAGGATCCGAAAGCCTTTACGTGAATACCTCTTGAAAACAATTATCTTAATTGCCAGAATTGTCTTAAAACAATTCTGGCTATGAGAATGCTCAATTAAAGTCAGCTTCTATTTCTAGATAAGAAAAGCCAGTAAAGAGAAAGCATTGTGCTGAGGGACTCAGGAGATGAACGCTGCGCGGGTGACTTCAGACAGGTCTCCCTCTCTGAATTTCCATAAAATGAGGCTGTTGAGCTAGACGAGCTGTCAAGGCCCAGCCCAGACACGCTGGGTAGATGATTCTAGTCAATGCAAACCAGTCATGGCTTACTAGTGCATGAGTCAGAGACATTAAAGCATATTTCAAAACAAGGAGTTAAAAATGGCAATTTTCATGATGTAGTTTTTTTTATTCCATAAATGTATATGGAATACCCATTAAAGGTCAGGCGTTGTGCTAGCAGCAGGCAAAGCAGGGGGAGCAAACACAGGCTCTACGGGCCTCTTAGAGTCCAGTGGGAGGCACAGGACTAAGGCAGTAGCTGCAAAGCATGAGGGCACTGGGGGAGAAGGAGGCAGGGAGGCCCTGGAGGAGGCTGCCGTATCTGTTCCCGGCTCCCTCTGGTAGCTGACAACATCCTGCAAGATGTGCCTGCTCCACCTCTACTTACGTAAGAAAATCTGCCGAACCACCCAGAGGATGTGGTGCACCCCCCTTTGTGAGAAGCACCCCATCCTGGGAGGGACTGTGCCCTCTTGCTAGTCTTTCCATACCACCAGAAGCTTTCCCAGCATCAGTGCGCATTGACTCCGCAACCTGTGCCTGAACTATTTTTAACTGACTGTCACCATGGCAGCGTGAGAACTGCTGGGAAAGATGTGGCTTTTCTGACAGCATTCGAGATGCTGGCTGCCCTCTCGTCTGGCTTAATTCCCCATGCCCTGGGCCAAGATCATCTATATTAAATCCTCACCTTCTACTGGCAGAGCTGGAGCTAGGACTTCTTTCTGGGCTCCCTCATCTGCAAAGGAGGGATTTTAATAAAACAAAAATAAAACCAAAAAAACACACCTCCCTTTGTGAGTCTGTTGTAGAGGTCGAATTTGTTATTAATGCATGAAAGCATGGTGTATGTCCCATGTTAGTTTCTGTTGACCATATCTTAATGGCAACATCAATCCCCTTTCCATCTCTGGTTTATGGGCTGATGCCTGTTAGCATTCTATGGTGTCCATAAAGTCTGGAGACATAGACAATATCATTTACTTTGTAGGGGAGGAAGACATTTCCTCTACCCACTCTGGGTTCTTCTGGCTGGAGAATGAATTAAATTCACATGAGACAGAATAACAGGAGAAAATTAAACAAAGCTTTATAACCTGTATACAATGGGAGAGGCTTAGGCAACCTGAGCAACTCACCAAAATGGCTGAAGCCACCACCTTAAATATCATCTTCAGCTAAAGACAAAAGAGGATGTTGGGGGTGGGGGGAGTCAGTTATGGGAGGTAACCAGACAAGTACAGTAAATAAGAGTAAGATTATTATGCAGATTTAAGTCCTTGCCTTCCACATTGATTAAGAGTTTCTAGAGATAAGGTCATCCCCACTTCTTCCTGGTACAGAGAGGGAGACACCTTTACAGATGGAGATTTCCTTTACAAATGTAAATGTCTCTTACAAAGGGTAAGTAAATTCTACTTTTCAGGGTTTCTTTCTGGTCTACAGTTTTTAAAAGTAACCAGCCGAAAATAATCCTCATGCCAGAGACATATCTTGGGGTGGCCCATTCCAGTCCCCCACAACTTTTTCACAGATTGGCGATGTACTTGATGACATTCCACACATTTTCCTATGTTTCCAGACGTTTATGGACCCCCTGCATTACCAGGTCCAGCACCTGCCTCCTCCAGGCAGAGGTGGGTGCTGAAGCGCACAAGGGAGCTCTGGCCTCTTAGTGTATCACAGTTACACACATACTTGCATCCCTGCCTTGTCTTTACATCCTTCAGAGCAGGGACCGCGTATCTTTTCCCCGTTGTACCCCAGCACCCAGCACCAGATCTTGAGGATGGTTAGACACTGGGTTAGTATTTGTTGCCCGAAGGAGGTGAGGAGAGAATACAAGGGCCAATGGAGAGTGTAGGTGTGGTATTGTGGTTTATAATAAGAACTATATATTTGGTCTCTGTCCCTGTTTCTGGCACAGAGCTTCTAAAACCCTTGGAATTTCCTAAGCCAGGAGAATGATGTCTTTTGTTATGTTAATTAGGTAACTTTTGCATGGCCTCCAGGCCACCTAATGAAGGGAGCTGATCACCAGAGGAACCAACCATGTGATTAGAGGGTTGAAAGTTTCAATCCCATCCTCCTGACCTCCAGGGAGGGGAAAGGGGCTGGAGGTTGAATCAGTCACCAATGGCTGATGACGTAATCAGTCATGCCTATGTAATGAAGCCTCCATAAAGACCCAAAAGGACAAGGTTTGGAGAGCTTCCAGGTGCATGATCTTGTGGAGGTGCTGGGAGAATAGAGTGCTCAGAGAGGGCATGGCAGCTCTCCGCCCTTTCCCCATACCTTGCCTTGTGCATCTCTTCCATCTGGCTATTCCTAAATTATATCCTTTTATAATAAGTCAGTAATCTAGTAAGCAATATGTTTCTCTGTGTTCTGTGAGCCACTTTAGCAAATTAGTTGGACCCAAGAAGGGGGCAATTGGAATCTCCAGTCTATAGCCGATTAGTCAGAAGTACAGGTGTCAACCTGAATTTGCAGTTAGTGTCTCAAGTGTGTGTGTGAGGGGCGCAGTCTTGTGGGACTGAGCCCCTAACCTATGGGATCTGACAATATCTCCAGGTAAATAGTGTCAGAATTGAGTTGAATTGTAGGACACCTAGTGGGTGTCAGAGGATTTCTTGGTGGTGGGGAACACCACCCACACATTGGAATTGGATACAGAATCATAGCAAGCCGACAAGGCTATCTCTGACGGTTGGCATGAGTGAGGCTTCACAACTCAGGACTTGAGTCAGGGCATGGAAGATGGATGGAGAAGGAGGTAACCCCTCCTGAGTACCTCTGATTTAATCCTCACAACATCCCCACTTCACAGAAGAGAACACTGAGGCACAGGGGGCCCAAGACTACGTGGTTAGTGCATGGCTGAGTTGAAATGCACACTTTGCATGGTTTTGCTCCAACGCTCTGGTTCTTTCCTCTCTGCTTGGCCCTCTGGGAGGAGGAATAGAGTATGGGGGTCAGGGGAGAGAATTTCCAGAAGTCGGAGCAACAGGAGTCCAGCTTTGGGGAGAGTGAGTACTACCTTGAGGGCAGGAGCTCTCCCTGCCCAGCATTGCCTGGAGGCCCAGAAACCCCTGGCATTCGGCATAGGATCACAGGTTATGTGGAGGGATGTACATTTTCAGTGGGAGAGACGCACAGCCTTTGCCGGATTCTTGAAGGAGCCCTGAGCCTAGACAAGCACCCTCACGCTGTAGGCAGAGCTTCATGAGAAACCACACAGAGGCCAGATCAGAACAAGGAGCACAGGGGAGCAATTCAGATGAGTTCTGGCTCTGTGCCCATCTCCACATCTCCCCTTGTGTCCAGGATGCCTCTCCTCCTGACAGCCAGTTTTTACTTCTGTCCCTTTGCTGCTCTTCACACCGAAACTCTTTCCTTTACACCTGGCCTAGAATGCAATCTGCCTCCTTTGGGTCATTTTTCATACGCTGGGGTGCAAATGTCTGTGTGGATTTTCTAACTGCACTCTCAGAGGACAATCAGAAATTTCTTTTCAAGTTTTTTTTCCCCATGGAATTATCTTCTAGGATGCTTTAATAAAAAGATATTTGAGCAGCAGGAAAAGCCTACAGAATCTGGTAACTGTAAGTAGCTCGTTCCAAATTTTCCAGCTAAAAACAAATAGTGGCCATGTAGACAATAAACAGGAAGTGGAAGCACTATCTGAAGGTGGCGTCTCCCAAGTTATTTCAAATAGAACTGCAGCAGACAGGGAGCGTGGCTGGGATGCCTGCCGCCAGGGAGATGTCAGCACCTCCACTGGCAGAAAGTGAAGTCTTTCTGGAGAAAAGCTGCCATGGAGGGCTGCTCCTGGGAGCGCAAGCCTGGGATGGAGTGACCACCTGCATGGTGTCATGGAGAATCAACTGACCTGGAAGCCCGACCACAGGCACCTGAGCCCTACAGAGGGACCCCGGGAGCACTTTGAGCTGGCTCTGCAAAGAGCCTGACAAGTATGCCCCGAACTGAGTGTAGGAGCAAGTCCAGAGGGAATGCATCTTCAATGATTTCTCCTCTGGGAGGCCATGGGGAAAACTGGAGGAACGCTCTAACTGGAGAGGCTAAGACCCGGTGTCAGAGCCCCTGAGGCCAGAACAGTTTTGCTTGAGAGAGGAGACAGCAATCCCCATGGAAAATGCTCCGGCTTTTACACGTGCTAAGCAATAGCTGGAACTATCAGGAAAACCAAGGAGACATCCTGCCAGATCTCTGTGTGCTACTGAAAGAGACTGACTCATCCATTCATCCTTTGCCATCCCGCACCCCCAAAGGTTTCCCATGAAGGCTGGACTTGAACAATGGGGGTCTGATCTATGCCGTCATCCTAGTTTCCTCTCCAGGCTTGTTTTTAAAAATAACTTCTATTTTTCTTATAACACAAGTAATTTACCCTTTGTGGGAAATCTAGAAATATAGAAAAGCACAAAGAAAAAGAACGAGCTATAATTCAATCATCCAGAGATAATCACTCTTCACACTGTGGTATCTAGTCTTTTCTCCATGAAGGTTAATGTGTATTATAATGGACATATGTGTATGTATGTGCATTGATTTCTGTGTATTTATTTCTAGAAATATATATTTATGCAATGTATACTTATTTTTGGAAAAAAGGCATCATATTGTGATTCAGAGCTCAGACTCTGGAGCCAGACTGCCTGGGTTCTAATCCTGGCTTTGTTATCTGCTGGCTCTGTGATCTTCATCTTAATCTCTCTGTGCCTCAGTTTCCTTATTTGTAAACAACCTAATTGGTTGATGAAAAATACTATCTTGTTGTTGCTTAAATTTGCAGTTATTTGTTGAGCATTTGTGTTTCTTATAATCGCTTGTTCACACCCCCTGCCCATTTTAGGGTATGCTTCATGTGTGTGTGAGGGCACGTGTGTGTTCTAGGCCATTCCCCAGTTGTGGGCCCTGGACCCCATCCCATCTGCCTCCTTAGCTTCTGATTATCCACCATCTTTGCTGTCTCTTCATCTTCTCTCTATGTATTGGTTCCTGTCCACCAATTAATAAAACCAATTAAAATGTTGATTCTAAAACATTCTTGTCTCTCCCATTTTAAACAAATAAATAAAAACCCTTGTTGAGTACCGGTGACCTCCTTCCTTCGTCAGGCAAACTTCCTAAGAGTTGTCTACACCCACAATTTAACTTCCTTATTCTACTTTCTCAACCTCAGTCTTGTCGCTGCCCCCTCACACCACCCAAACTACTGGGGACAAGGTTACCAATGGCCTCCTTGTTGCCAGATCCACTAGGCACTTTTGCCTTTATTCTCACCTAACCTCTTGCATTTGGCGTTTCTGCCTGTTCCCTCTTTCCCTTAGCCTCCTGGACCACACACTCTCCTGCTTCCTGGTCTCCTTCCCCTCCCCTCTGCTTATTCCTTACTGGTCTTCTTCCTAAGTTTCTCTCCTTGTATGTGCTTTTTCTCAGCCTTCTCTTCTAGTTCCTTCTGCCTTCTGAGAACCTGACTGAACTCATTCACACCCATGTCTTTAAAGCCTTGTGAATTTGAACAATCCCAAAATCTTGGTCTCTAATTCAGACCACTCTCCTAAGCTCCAGACCCATATACCCAACTGGATACCCATTAAGACATTCCCTAGATCCATAAAATCCAACTGTCGCAAACAAAATTAAACGTCTCCCCCACAAATCCGTCTTTCCCCTTTGGGTTCTATCTTTGAAAAGGGTCAGGCTCATATCCTATTAAAGTGCCAGTGACTAATCTCAAAAGAAATCAAAGCTGTAGTTACATTAATGGTTGAATTTTGGAGATGAGAAGATGGGAAGGTACAGGTGCAGCTGGGTCTTCCTGATGTCACTCATCGAAGTGCTACTGTGCTTTGTGTTCTTCTCCTGCAGGAGGCGGACCCTGACGCTTAATAGACCATCAACACTTATAATCACTAAATGAAGGGAAACTCATGGGACCAAGAGTAATCGCTTCTCGTGAAGTGTTTAGCTGGAAGGGCTCTCAAAGATCATCCAGTCCAACAGCAGCCCAGAGAGGGGTCTGTGGTCCTCTGCATATTTCCAGTGGTATAGAGAAGCGACCTCAGACCTCCCTATTTCCCCAACAGTGTGATTTCTCCAGGAGCTACTAGGCACGGCCATCAAAGATACCCACCTCTGCCATTAGCTGAGAGTCTTGGGCCCAGATAAGGGCTTTTGACTGGACTTTGCTCTCCTGTCACCCTCCAGGTCCCTTTTCTTAGATACCCTTAGAAAAAGTGGGTACTCTATATTGCTTGCAGAGCATTTTCCTACTGCTGGCTGGGCTCCCAGGCCCTGAAGTCATGTGCTGGTGTAGTTATCAACATCCCAGTGAGGGAAATGCTCTCTTTTAAAAAATCATTTATTATAGACAATTTGGTGCATACTAAGAAATGAGAGAATAGTACAATGAACCTCCACATGTCCATTACCAATTTCTACTCAATCCTGTCATATCTATCTCCTTTTCCTCCAACACTTTTTTGTTTGTTTGCTTTGGTTTAGTTCTAGATGATTTTAAAGCACTATTTCTCAAACTTTTAGGTCTCAGGACTCCTTTGCGTTTTCAAAAAATATTGAGGACCCCGAAGAGCTTTTGTTTATGTGAGCTGAATTTTTGATATTTGTCATATTTGTTGTTAAAACTGAGAAACTTCTTAAAAATATTTACTTATTGATTCATTTGAAAATTATAAGACACCCAATAAATGTTAATGTAAGTGACATTTTTTAAAATGAAAAATAACTGTATTTTCCAAAACAAACAAAATTAGCAAGAAGAGTGACATTGTTTTACATTTTCACACATGTCTTCAATGTCTGGTTTAACAGAAGACAACTGGATTCTCCATAGAAAACAGGTGGATTCTTCTGTTTGTTCTGCATTCAACTGGTCAAAATATGCTGTTTGATTGAAATACATGAAGAAAATCTGGACTCACATGGATATGTAGTTGGAAAAAGAAGGCATATTTTAATAGTTTCCAGATATTTGTGGCTATTCTTCTTTGGTACTATGTTGAAACTTGATAAACCCTAGTTTCTTAAAGGCCAGTTGCAACAGGGGATCTGAAATTGTATGATGAAACTGAAAATGAACTTTGATATTTTGTTACATTAAGATCTGTTGTTCTCTCTTGCACTTTGAGTAGATCTATGCGATTTGTTTCATCATGCCTTGGTCATTTGGAAAATATTGGTTGCTAAGTTATGCAGATCTTCCAAATGTTGACATATTTCATCACACAATATCAAAAAATTATATTTGTTAGGGGCCAGCCCCATGGCCAAGTGGTTGGGTCCTCGCACTCTGCTTCCGCGGCCCAGGGTTTCACAGGTTTGGATCCTGGGCGTGAACATGGCACTGCTCATCAGGCCATGCTGGGGCAGTGTCTCACATAGCACAACCAAAGGCACTCACAACTAGGATATACAACTATGTACTGGTGAGCTTTGGGGAGAAGAAGAAAAAAAAGATTGGCAACAGTTAGCTCAGGTGCCAATCTTAAAAAAATTATATTTGTTAATATCATCACCAGTTTCTCAGAATGTCTTTACATTCCGACAAGCTGGCATGTAGAAGTTTTCTTAAATTCTACTTTTCACTCGAAAGCTCAAATTTTATGATTGGAAACAAATTTTGTCCATTGTTTTACTTAAAGCGACACCTGACTTTGTTCATTTTTGGGAAAGTGTCTGCCAAATAGGACAGGATCAAGTCTGAATTGACCATAATTTATCTATTAGTCAGTTTTTCGAGTAAACGTCATGCTCCATGGAAAAAGCAGCTAGTTCAGCTCGAAATTCAAATGATACCATAGTTGCTTTTCCTCGAGACAACCATCACCTTTGGGATGCAGCAGAAGTGCTTTTTTCCATCATCACATGGAATATTAAAAAGATGTATTCTAAAAGGTCAAGATTTAATGAAATTAATAGTTTTTACCGCTTCATACAGCACATTCTGAAGTGAAATTGGCTTTTTAAAATGTTTACTATGGGGCAGTAAATAATACAATGACAGGGACAGTTTGGTGCCACTGCCTTGATTTGTGCTATGGCACCAGCAGTTTTACCCACTGTCGCTTTTGCACCATCACTGCAAGTGTCAAAGCGGTGGGAAAAGTAAATAACATCTTAGTAGTGTTATAAAGTAGTTCTGATTCTAGATATCCCTAAATGAGTCTCAGGGGTTCCCTCAGGGGTCTATGGACCTCACTTTGAGAACTGTTGTTCTTAAGCAACTCTTAGACATCATATCATTCACCTGTAAGTAATTAATATGTATCCCTAACAAAGACTTAAAAAAAATAACACAAATATCACATATAACACAATTAATAACATTTTCCTATCATCTAATACTCAGTCTGTCCAAATTTCCCCTAATATCTCAAAAAATTTTTATTTTTGCAGTTCCTTTGTTTGAATCAGGATCCAAATTATGTCCACACGTTGCAGTTTTTGCTGTATCTCTAAAAAATCTATTTTAGAGTCCCTTCCTCCCTCCATTTTTATTCCGTATTTTTGTTGAAGTAACAGAATCATTTGTGCTATAAAATTTCCAGCATTCTGGATTTGGCTGATGGCATCCTTGTGGTATCATTTGTCATGTTTTTTGGTCTCCCATATTTCCTGTAAACAGCTTAGATCAAGAGCAGGGTTTCTCAACCCTACGGTGTTGATATTTTGGACCAGACAGTTCTTTGTGGAGGGAGCTGTCCTGTGCACAGGATGTTAGCAGCATCCCTAGCCTCTAAACACAGGGTGTTAGTAGCTTCCAACACTAACTCCCCCACCCCCACCAAGCCTTGACAACCAAAAATGTCTCCAGATGTTGTCAAATGTCCCCTGGAGGGCAAAGCACCCCTAGTTGAGAACCTCTGTTCTAGCCGTTCTAGAGACTAGACTGGATTCTGGTTCAGGTTTTATACTGGCAAGAATAAGCCATGGGTGATTCAGAGTATTTCTTTTTACATCTTATCAGGAGGCACACGGTATCTGATTGCCCCACTTTTAATGATGTTAAGATTGATCCATGTGTTCAAGCATTGTCAATCTAATCTAGCAACTTTAAATCTCTCCAACAATCCTCCTAAAAGTGTTAGCATTGTCTGTTGATTGCAGCCTACATCCATTATTTTATTAGGGATCGCTAAGTGGTGATTTTCTTTTTCTAATTCAATCATTTGCTTCTGTCTTTATTAGTCAGGATACCTTTCTAAAGAAGGATTTTCCCTGATTAACCATTTGGTTACCCTGAAATAACACCCATACGGAAGAAAGCATGATAAGTGTCTGATTTTTTCTCTTTATTTCCTAATTTGGCACTATAACCTGGAGCTCACTCCACAGCAGAACAGAAGTCTTCCTTATTCACCTTTGTTCAACAGCTTTATTGAAGCGTAGCTTAAATAGCATACAATACATCCAACGTAAGTGTACAATTCAGTGATTTTAGTAAATTTTTAGAGTTGTGCAACTATCACCGCTATCCATTTTAGACAATTTCCATCACTCCAAAAAGTTCCTTTGTGCCGATTAACAGTCATTCCTGCCAACCCCAGCCCTAGGCAACCACTCGTCTGCTTTTTGATTCTTTAAATTTGCTTTTTCTAAACATTTCATATAGTCAGAAGTCTAACTTCTTTCACTTAGTGTAATATTTTTGAGCTTTGTTCATGTTGTAGAATGTGTCAGTTACTTTGTTCATTTTAGTTGTCTAATTGTTTGCCACTGTAGGACTATACCACGTTTCGTTTAGTCATTCACCAGTTGATGGACATTTGGACTACTTCTAGTTTTTGGCTATTATGAATAACTCTGTGATGAACATTCGCATATGTGTCTTTGAATGGACATGTACTTTTATGTCTACTGGCTAAATTCCTAAAAATGGAACTGCTGGTCATCCTTACTCCTTTCTACAGCTGCATCAAACTCCATTGCATAGTTGTATCCCTGTTGTTGGACGTTTGTGTTGCTTCAGTTTTCCTTTTCACTATTACAAAAAGGAGCTACAATAAATAGCTTGTGCATATGTAATCTATTCCTTTTGCCAGTGTATCTGGTTGACAGATTCTTTGATGTGGGTTTGTTGGGTCAAGTGGCAATGACATATGCAGCTTGGATAGATATTACCAAATTCCTCTCCATAGGTGTTGTGTCATTTTGCATTCCCACCAGCAATCTATGAGCATGGTTTTTCCACAATCTTGCTATCAGTATATATTATTCAACTTTTGTATTTTCATGATATATAATAGGTAAGAGATGGTATCTCAGTGTAGTTTTAATTAGGAACGCTCTCTTTTCTGATGTGCCATTTCATTTGTTTGTTTATTTATTCATTCATCCATCCCATACCACAAAGTGATAGCACCCCATAGGTTGCTCTTATTGCTGCTATTACTGTCATAAGTGCCAAGTGGAGCTCCTAATGAGGCAGGAAATATTCTTGACACCTTGGAGCTTACATTCTGATGAGGAAAGACGAACAATATCGTTAATAAGTAAGAAAATGTTCACATAGTGGTAAGCGTTCTGACAAGAACTGAAAGAGGGTGGTGTGAGACATCGATGGATGACATCCATTCATGCATTTGCTGAGGCACACCCACAAGGTGCCAGGCACGGGGTGAAGTGCTGGGGCTTTCTTGGCCCAGGTGTAGCCAGAGTCTTTTGTAAAGATGATGGGAGTAAGTGTGTGGGCTCCAATAGGTCATATAGAGCTGTGGGTACAAACTGATACTCAGGTACTGGGCCCTGGGAACACAGAAAGGATGAGGCGTGGTCTCCGTGCGCAGTCTAGTGGGAGAGAAAGACATGACATCAAGCCATACGGTAAGAGTGCAAGCCTAATAGTGCAGTGGGAGCATAGGCAAAGGCATTCTGGAGCATTCCTCAGCCTGGTTGAGGGTCATAAAAGGCCACACAGGGCCCCAGAAGCCTTGCAGGGAGAGGGCATGTCAGGCTGTCCCAGGGACAGAGCACCACACTCAGGGTGAAACTGTGAGGTAGTGGGAGTCTCTTTGGAACAAACTTCTTTTCGTCCTCCAATTTGCCCACCTGTGCAATATCTGGGGCCTGGTGGCATGTGATCTTGGGCACTTTATTTCTCTTGTCTACATCTGTGGTAGGCAGAATAATGGCCTCCAAATATGTCCATATCCTAAACCTTGAAACCTGTGAAATATGTTACCTTACACGGCAAAAGGCACTCTGCAGATGCGATTAAGTTAAGGATCTGGAGAGGGGGAGATTATCCTCCATTATCTGAGTGGGCTCGATGCAATTAGAAGGGTCCTCATGAGGGAAGCAGGCAACCAAGAGGGTCAGAATGAGAGAAGCAAAGGTCCGAGTGATGCAGCCGTGAGCCAAAGAGTATGGTAGCCTGTAGAAGTTGGAGAAGGCAAGGATCTTGCTTCTCTCTGGAGCCTCCAGAAGGAATACAGCCCTGCTGACACCTGATTTCAGCCCTGTGAGACCCGTTTCTAACTTTTGACCTGCACAACTTGCAAGACAATAAATTTGTGTTGTTTTAAGCCACTAAATTTGCGATAATTTGTTATAGCAGCCCTAGGAAACTCATACAACCCCTCAGTTTCCTTATCCTCGGAATGGGGATGATGATAGTTCCTGCTTCGTAGAGGTGCTGTGAGGACGAAACGGTGTATGCAGGCTGCTCAACAGGGCTCCCAGCTCAGTAAAGCTTTGCTGCTTTTATTCCCACTCAGCTCGGCCTCGGGGCCTGGCTCTCATCTTGTTGCCAACTAGTGCCCCAAGGCCTCTATCTTCGCCTTCATCTCCCTCCTCATCCCTTAAATCTGTGCGACATGAGGGCTTTAATAAATGGCCTTCAGAGCCAGCAGCCTTCTGAGTAGAGCCACTGACCTGATTTCACAGCTGAGGACACTGAGGCTCAGAAGGAAGTGAACTGCCTGAGGTCACACACAAGGAAGGACAGAACCAGGGCCCAATGGATAAGGTTTTACGTGTTCTGACAGGAAACTAAAGCTTACTGTGAAAAGACACAAACGAGAAAGGGACTCAGACCCAATTCCTGATGTGGCCACTCATCCGTTGTGTGACCTTCCCCCCCCCCGCCAACAATTTAGGCCTCAGTTTCCTTTTGGGTAACATAGGGGCAAGAACAGATGATCCCTGAGGCCCTTTCAGTTCTAAATTTCTATAAATTGAGACAAAGAATGGCTCTCTGGGGTAGGACCTAAGGGTGTTGGGGGAGATATTTGGAGTGATGAGTTCTGCTAAAGTGTAGACACAGCTGCTTCCTGGTGAGGCCAACTGAGCTGCTTAGAAAGGTGTAGACACTTGATGACAAGGCCTGGAATAGCAGATGTGCAAGAATCCAAATGTCCATGTGGTTCACTTTTCAAGGGAACATGGGAGAATACAGCTTATCAGCTGTTGCTCTGGGGTCTTTACAATGAAGCATTATTTTAGGAAAGAGACTTCAAGATCTGTAAACACCAAACGGGTACGTTAGGGTAAACTTTTTCTTTCATCAGACTTGAGGTAATGAGAACTCAGTGCCTGTTCATATCTCTTCTCATTCAGTGACACATCGAGCAGGCCCCACTTTAAATTTATTTCAAAAGTAATTTGAATTTGTCTTTAATTAGCAAATGCATGTTCATTGTAGGAAAAAATTCTATGGAAAATACAGAGGAATAAAAACTAAAAATCATCCGTAATACTATCATATGGATATAGCCATTGTAATTTCCAGAATTTTATACGCACAAACACACACTTTTTACACAGACACACACACACGTATCATACATGTCTTCCCTTGTTACGTATTTCTATAACATTGGGTTTAATGGCTTCCTAGAATTCAACTTTAAGGAAGCCATAGTTTATTCAACCTATCCCTGACTGTTAGGCATTTAGAATACAAGGAACATCCTTGTACATATTTCTCTGTATTCTCACTTAATTAGTTCTTTAGGTTACATTCTTCAAATGAAATTACTGGGTCAAAGAGCATGCATATTTCAATGGCTAAACACGCACACACACATGCACACACACGCACACGCATGCGCGTGCATGTTTCTGCACTGAGGTCGAGAAGCGTGTTCCGCTCGCTGCTTCCTGCAGTGGTCTGCCAGTGTCCGCTCATCGCCCCTTCGCTCACATTAATGATTAGCACTGAAATTTTAAATTTTGCTAATCTCTTGGGGAAGAACTTGGGCTCATTGTTTTAATATTCATTCTTTGATCACTAGTAGAGTTAAATTTGATTCACACGTTTATTGTTCATTTGCACTTTTTTCGTGACTTGTCCATATCCTTTGTCCATTTTTCTATTAAAGTGTTCATCTTTTTCTTAGTCAACCATTTGTCATATAAGTTGTGAATGCTTCTTCTAGCTCATCATTTTTCTTTTTACTTTGTTTACGGTATCTTTACTCCAAGATCGATCGATCAATCATTTCTTTTATGGCATCTAACTTTCATTTTATGCTTAAAAGTCCTTCTTATAAAATTTTCTCTACTATTTTCTTGGCCCACATTTATGGTTTATTTTACAATGTAAATTTTAACCTATGTAGAATTTGTTGGTGTAAGAAATGAAGAATTAATTCATTCCCCCAAGTGACTTATTTGTTTTTTAGACATCCATTCCATCACCAATGGTTTGAAATTACATATTCATCATGAATTGACTTTCTATGCATAGTTGGCTTTATCATTCATTAATCTATATCTTTTCCTGCAATATATTACTTCTAATTATCTGTACACTAAATTTCTAGGACAAAAATGTACTAGAACTCTCCCTCTGCCTTTCAAATTATCTTCCTTTTCAACATTTTACATATTTTTCTGAACAAAGTTTGGCATCATTTAGCTAAGTTTCAAAACACTGACCTTTGAGACTTTGATTGTGATTCTAAATTAACTCTGAGGGTGTTGACATCCTTACAGCATTAAGGCTTCTAATTCAAGCACACCTATGTCCTTTGATTTATCCAAATATTCTTTTCTGCACTTCAGTAGTGATTGTGATTTTTCTCAGTGTGATACCATACAAAGATACCGGCTCTTTGTCCCTGGGTCCTGGCACAGAACTCCTAAAACCCTTGGAATTTCCTGAGTAAAAAGAGTGCTAGGAATGTCCTTTGTCCTAATTAAGCACCTCTTGGTGGGCCCCTAGATAACTCCAGGCTGGGGCTAGTCTCCAGAAAATGGGTCTCACTAACCGAGTCTAGTACATCACACTGTACTGACCTTCTGTCTGACATATTGCAGAGTTTCTTAAAGTGAGTTTTCCAGAAACTCTGCATCAGAATAACCTGGGATATTGCTTGTTAAAAAGTTAATTCCTGGACCCTGCACAGGATACATAGAGTCAGAATATTTGGGTACAGCAAGTGACATTTTCGGTAAGCTGCCCAGGTTATTCCTGTGTACACAAAGCTTGAGTGTGACTTTGCTAAGTTGTCAGTTCTCAAAGTGTGGTCCCTGCATCAGCATCACCTGGGAACTTGTTAGAAACGCAAGTTCTCAGGCCTCACCCACGCTTCCTGAATAGGAACTCTGGGGGTGGGCTGGGTACTCCATTTTTGAGAGGGCTCCCGGGGATTCTGATGCACACTCAAGTGTGAGAACTGTTGGATAAAGGCAAGGGTCCTCAACCGAGGCTGTACATTGGAATCACATTAGAGAACTCCCAAGGAGCTCTAAAAATTCCCACTGCTCAGGCCCCAGCGCCCGAGGATCCTGGTTTAAGTGATCTGAGGTGGAGCCCAGGCAATTGTAAGCTCCTCAGATGATTGTAACATACAGCCAGCAATGACAACTACTGGTCTAGGATAGGGGTTCTCTGGGGCAATTTTGCATCCTGTGGGATGCTTGACAAAGTTTGGAGACATTACTGGTTGTCACATTGGGGGGGTGCTACTGTCATCTAGTGGGGAGAGGCTAGGGATGCTGCTAAACATCCTACAGGGCACAGGACAGCCCCCACACACCTGTGCTGAAATGTCAATAGGGCCGAGATTGAGACACTCTGGTCTAGGGCAACAGTCACATGCAAGAATCTCAGCTCCTAGACTTAGCCAAACAAAAGCTATATATTTGCTGAGCATTACTTCATTCTCAGAAACAAAAGACACTACATAGAGCTAAATCATCCCCACCTGCATGACAGCAAATACTGATATGCTTACATACTAACATTCATAAAAAGGCATCCCCAGTAGATATGTAGACACATGCAGAAAGATAGATGTACATGTTTGTCCACATACATGTCAACACATATTTACACACACAGCCATACACCCCACAGTGACTCTCAATCATTAAAGCATGCACACCCACACACTCACACACCGAGAACCCCATTCATTAAACTCCAAGGGTCTCAGGGTCACCCAAAGTTCTCATACCTGTCTTCGGAGGTCTAGGGGTTGGGCCTGACACAGTGGAAACCCCATATGCCGAGGTCACGACTGCATATCCTTGGGGTGCTAACCAATCAGGTAGGGTGGAAGGAGAGCCTCTACTGCTCACAGGGCTCAGAAGCAGCACAGGGGAACAGTGAGAAGGGACTCAGAGTCGCAGGCACTGCAGGAACCTGAGAAGGATGAGGGCAGGGAGAAGGAAAGGAGCCAAACTGAGGCCCAGAGAGCTCAGGGAGGAGAGAGGGAGAGAGGGAGGACAGAGGAGAGGGTGGACCTGGGCTAAGGCACCTGATGGAACACATCATCGCTGTCAGCTTCTGTTGTCTCCTCAGCTCCTACTCAGATTCAGGCAGAAAGAAGACTTACTAAGGGCCCACTCGACACTTCTTTAGACACTTCCATACATATCCTAAAAGACTAGTGGAAAGAGCTTGGGTTTTTGGAGACAAGTAGACCAGGTCTGAATCCCATGTCTGCCACTTGCTGGCTGTGTAATCACAGGCAAGTTTCCCAAACTCTCTGATCCTCGGGTCTCTTATGTGAAAAGTGGGGATCATGATACCTACTCTGAATGGTTTTGTAAAGATTAAATTGCATGTTATGCATAAGCTTTTTTATAAAGTGCTTGCCATAGAGAAAGTCTTTAAGAGTACTAGATCCTTTCTGGTGCCCTTCATCTACTCCAGCTACTTTATGTTAATTCACGCATGTCTGTTTCCTAGAAGGAAAGCCTTTGCATGCATTGTTGAATTGAAAAACATTTCAATTCAATGTTTGATTGCGTTAAAGGATATGACCATTTTGATGATCTTTCATATTATTGTCAATTGCCATTTCTGAATATTTTTTCCAGTGGACATCTCTAAAAGACATGAAAAAAACTTTATGAAGATATTCATTTCAGTGTTATTTATAAACAACCTAATTATACAATAGAAGGATAATCACTAACTTAATCCTTTTAGGAATAAGGCAGCATGTAGACAAATAAGCACTTAATGCTTAAGCCATGTATGAATGATACTACTTCTTGATAGATCATTGATCAGCCATTGAAATAATAAAAACAAAGACTAAGTAGTAAAATTGAAAACTCTACCTGACCAAATGAAAAGAAAACTTGAAATTGTTTCTCAACAATTATTATAATGTTCTACAGTGTTCATTGACCTCCACTTTCCAGGGACACTGGGATTTGGGGCCTACGTGAAAGAACATGTCTGGGCTCAGAGCCGGAGATGGCCACTTGGACACTGTCCCCAAGGCACAAGTTAATAAGAAAATGTCCCGTGTCATGCTCCTTGTCTGGGCTGGTCAGCCCGATGGGCACCTGACCAGACTATAGAAACATCCCATCTGTGGGAACAAAAAGATAAAGACATCCCATCCATGGGAACAAGAAGAAATAACTCAAAGTCTCCAAATGTCTGAAACCCTGAGTCAGAACCCAGAGAAACTTTAGGATAAAAGGGAGGCACAGCATAGAACAATTGGGAGTCTCACTGAGGAGATGACACTTTGTCTCAGATCCTGACAATCTGCCCCCACTGCTGTACAAAACTATTGGGACTTTCCCAGCTGATTGTGGTGTGGATGTTGTAAGCACCGATTTGTTGTTTGCTTCCCCGCTCCTTGTTCTGTCCCCCTTTATCAATAAACTCTGATTGCTTAAACAACCAAGTAGCCTTGGTGGTACCTGTCATTCCTTGCCCTTTGGTGGCTGCTGACATTTTATTTTATTTATTTATTTATTTTATTATTTTATTATTTTTGAGATTAGCCCTGAGCTAACATCTGCTGCCAATCCTCTTCTTTTTGCTGAGGAAGACTGGCCCTGAGGTAACATCTGTGCCCATCTTCCTCTACTTTATATGTGGGACGCCTGCCACAGCATGGAGTGCCCAGCGGTGCCATGTCGGCACCCGGATCCGAACCAGCGAACCCTGGGCCGCCGAAGTGGAACCGGCACAGTTAACCGCATTGCCAGGAGGCCGGCCCCTAAACACAACTTTAGACAACACTTTAAAGTGAAGTTTGGCAAACTTTTTCTGTAAAGGGCCTGAGAGTAAATATTCTAGCCTTTGCAGGCCACATGGTCTCTGTCACAGCTACTCAAGTCTGCTGATGCAGTGCACAAGCAGCCATCGACGATACCGGATGGAGGAGCATGGCTGTGTTCTGATAGAATTTCGTTTACAAAAACAGATTGCAGGCTGGATTTAGCCCGTGGGCCGGTTTGCCAACCTCTACTTCAAAGTGAAAATAATTGTATTGTAAATATATGAGAATATTTTTCTTTGTAAATTTCCTTTTGCAGCTTTACTATATGATTATCTTTTAAAATCTTAAGAAAAAGATGGGCATATAATATAAAAATGGGCAAAAATCCTGACTTAATGATTCACGGAAGGAATACCAGATAATGTAATCATATGAAAATGAAATATTCACCACTTTTCAAATATAAAATGGAACTTTTTTAAACTCTAAAATACTTAGTGCTTACAGAAGTATAGCGAGATAAACATGCTATTACAGTCCCAGTTGGAAAGTAAATTGGCACCCCCTCGCTGGTCAGAAAATTGTTAATATGCCAAAAGTCTTCCAATTGTTCAAGGTCAATAACCCCCATTACCTGTCATTGAGTAATAATTGCAGCTATGGAAAGATTTCTGTTTATTACAGAAAAACAAAAGTAAGCAACCTAAGTATCCAACAATAGGGGAATGGCTCATTAATTATGATGGAATGATAGAATTATGATTCCATATGATGGAATAAAATATATCATTAAAATAATATTTTAATCAAGAATAGGCAGAAAACATAAGTAACGAGGGGTGATTAATCCTACCAAATATTACAACGAAATGTAAAATTAGAATAATTAAATTAATGTGGAACATGTAAGACAGAGCAATGGAAAAGGATAAAAAGTTCAGAAATAAACCTCAAAGCATGTGGGAGTTTATTATATCTTATAGGTGGCATTTCTTATCAGGGAGAAAAACGTATTCCTTATTCAGTAAACAGTGTTGGGACATCTAGGCAGCCATTTAGAAAGAAAGACTGGATTCTTACCTCACACTTTCCTCCAAATTGATTCTATATCAAAGATTCAAATGAAATAAAACTATAAACGTACCTTAAAAAACAAGGGAGTTAAAAAAACTCAGAGAGGAAGGCCTTTTGTAGTATGACAGATGCCATAAACAATACAACTATAAGGTAGTATTTTTCTTAAAAATTCTTTTCAATCATACTCAATTAGATATAAATTTTCAAAAGTTTGATAACATACTATGTTGGGAAGGGTGTGGGAAAGCAGGTCCTCTTAGACGTCACCGTAGTATGGAAATTTGGCAATATCTAGCTAAAAAGACCCACATCCTCTTTGATTCAGCAATAATTTCACTTCCAGATATTTATTTTATAAATATAATTGCACATTTAATTGAAATATATACAAGGTCCTTATCCTTTTCCAAGATAGCTTGTCATAGCAAAAGATTGGAAACGAAACTTAAATGTCCATCAACAGGGGACTTGTTAAAAACAATATTATACAGATTACATATATTCATGCAATGGAAAACTATGAAAATTATACAACTGTATAAAGAATGACAATACTCTAACCTTATTAATATGAAATATTGCAAGGTATCTGGTTAAGTGGAAAAAGGCATGGTGGAAACTTGTGTGTATATTATGCTAAAATATTATGGAGGAGAAAAAGAAAATGTATACCTATAAATGTGTAGACTGTTTCTGGAAGCATATATGAGAAACTTGTGAAAGAGGACATACCCAGGGAGGAGAGATGGGTGGTGAGGCAGAAGAGAGGGAAATAAACTTAATTTTCCTTATATTCTCTTTGTACTTTCTTTGAATTTATAATACAGCGTTACCTATTTGAAATTTAGATTTTCTAGTAATATTTAATGACATAGGGAAATATTTTTCTCAGCTGCATCCCCTACTTCTCCACCTGGATGGCTAAGAATTATCTAAAACTTAACCTGTTCAAAATGGAACTCCACATGTGCTCTCTCTGCCATTTTCCTCGCATCACGTTAATGGCATCTCTGTTCTTACTATTGTTCAGGCCAAAAATCGTGGAGTTATCCTTGGCTTCTCTCTTTCTCTCATATCCCACATCCAGTTCAGCCACACTGGCTTTCTTGCTATTCCTAGAAAATGCCAAGCCCAATCCAGTCTCAAGGCCTTTGCACTGGCTGTGCTCTCCTGCCTAGAGGGCTCCCCCGAAACCTGCATGCTTCACCCCCTCTTCTCATCCAAGTCTTTGTTCATATATCACCCCACAGAGAAGTAACGAGCCCTCTACCCAGCACTCCTGACCCACTTCCACTTTGCTCAAAAAAATTAAAGGTGGGGCCAGCCCTGTGGCCGAGTGGTTAAGTTCACGCTCTGCTTTCACCAAAAACCCAGGGTTTTGCCAGTTCCCATCCTGGGTGCGGACATGGCACCACTCATCAGGCCAGGCTGAGGCATCGTCCCACAGAGCACAACCAGAAGGACCTACGACTAGAATATACAGCTATTTACTGGGGGACTTTGGGGAGAAGAAAAGAAAATGAGGAAGATTGGCAACAGATATTAGCTCAGGGCCACTCTTTAAAAAAAAAAAATTAAAGAGTATCCGTGACTTTTTAGCATAATATACGATTTACTTCCTTTTATATTTATCTGTCTCTTCCCACTTGACTAGGCTTCATGAGGTCATTCATTTTTGTCTGCTTTTTTCATTGTTGTTTCCTTAGTGAGTTCTGGCACATAATAAGCCCATGATAACTATTTGCTGAATGAATGAATGAATATAATGTAAAGTTTACAGATCACAATATAAAACTGCGCCTATAGTATAATTGTAATTTTGTAAAAAATGTATGTAAAATACTTAGAGATTTTTTCTAAAAAAGTTACATTATGGACATTTGCAGTATTTTTTCTCCCCTTGCCCATGAAAGAATATTCTATCACTGATTGCTTGGCTGCTTCTCCTCCTCCAGCTTCCAGGGGAAGGAATGTATCTGCTAGCTCAGATTCTTCCAAGCTAGCGAGTAGAAAGAAAAGGTGAACTGCGAGGAGAGAAACAAGTTTAACTAATTTAATATTCGGAAGAGGAGCAGAGTCTCTCAGAGGAAGAAGACAAACTTGAGAAAGGGGGAGGAGGGGAAAAAGGGAGGGAGACATCTTGACGCCGGGGTTTATGATAGATTTTTGGTGGAAGTTGAGAGTGAGGGGCTCAGAGAGCTTTGTGGAAGCGGCAGAGCACGGGAGGCATCAAGAGAATGGGAGCGGGAAAGGAACTTTAACAAGTATTTCTAGGGATTCTAAATTGGATTCCCTTTGATTTTAAGAATCTCCAGTGAAGATCTCAAGTGCTTTTGATTACTTTCGGATAGCGACTTTTTTTAAACATAACTGTGCTAGGACTCGACCACATGGATTCCTGACTGTTTTGTGGGCGAAAGAAATATATGGCGATACTGTAAACGGTTTGTGCAGGGTTGTTGTGGTTTAACGTGATATTTTAATTTTCTTTATGTTTTTCCGTACTTTTCACAGTTCTTTACTATTAAACCTATGCCTTTTATAATAAAAAAGAACATGCTTTAACATTTTTGTTTTTCCTTACTCCTTTCAAGAGTCTCTGCAGAGCAGCCAGGAGCTGCCCGGGGCGCCCATCCTGTGCTGGCCTATTTTAGGCAGCCTCCTGGGCCAGGAAGGGGAGCGGCCCTGCTGCAGCCAGGGTCTCCTCAAGGCCACTGCTCAGACCTCTTCCCTCGACTCTCACACGATCCTCCCTCCTGCTGGCTCCGTTCTGTGCTTGCCTCAGCTCCCCGGGACCCTCAGCAGCTGGCTGCATCGGGTCAGATCCCTTAGCCCAGAGCTAAGTCTGGCCCTTTGGACTGGTAACTGCAGCTGGATCTACTCTCGTTTCTCCCTAAAATGAGGGTTTGGCTAATAGCTATATCCATTTGACTCATGTACACGGAGACTTTGTGTTTTAAATTTTAAATTTTATAAAATTCCATCATTATACTCAGCTGAGGCTACTCTTGCAGATCATAGGAGAGATGGCTTTGGACGCCACCTAGGCTGAGCAGTTGTTCTGGTTTGCCCAGGACTGAGAGGGTTCTCGGGCCCTGGGCATTTTCAGGGCTGAAACTGTCAAAGTCCCTGGCAAATTGGGATAAGTTGGTCACTCCTGTCATTACAGACACTGACGGACGTTAATGCCACTGTCTTGGTCAACTTCTGAGTTTAGCTGTGAGAAGGGCACCAGCCTCCGTCTCTCTCCAAAACAGGTGAACAACATGCTCATTTCTCGCCTGGGTCACGGCAGGAATCAGATAAAAATGCGGGAACTTTCTTCCACATCTGTTCCTCTAAAGGGAGTGACAAACATGTTCAGAGCAGGACAAGGGGCCCTGGAGAAAACTGACACAGCTGGCTCCGTCCCTGCCCCCACCACCAGCAGAGAAACACAGCTCAAAGGACACCTGGCAGAGGGGCTCCAAAGCGTCTCCTGCTCAGATGCAGCCCCTGGTGCAAGCCCACACAGCACTGCCTGGGGCGCCTGCAAACAAGAGCTGCACCTCCACAAACAGGTCAGCTCAGTGGTCCTAGTTCCTGGAAATTTGCATATGATGAATCTCCATCGGGAGATGAGAAGAGTTTTTAGACAAAATTATTTAAAAACACGAGGTTCTCACAGGACCTAAAAGCACACGCTCACAGCTTCTAACTAGGTTAGCTAAACAAGGATGCTCCTTGGAGGGAACTGCCAGCATGGACTCTATTTTAGGCATTTCAGAGGCACATTGGTGATCATGACTTATACTGGATAGAGTGGCTATTTAGGGACATTTATTTTTGCTGAAATATTTGCTGAATATTTTTATAAAGTACTTCAAATCTGAAAAGGTAAAAATTTCCGTAGGAGCCTTTAGAAGAGGGTGGGAAGGAAGATAGTGACCATAACACTGGAGCATTTGTGTTGCAATGAGACCTTTGATACGATCTCTTTAGAGTGAAGTGAAAAAGAGCCAGAGCAGAGAGGGCAGCACAAATTTGGCATAAAATGAATACTGTGAGCTTGCTGTCTCTGCTGGTTTTCCCAGCGCTTTAGTTTTCCCAAAAGGACAGGATAATATGAAAGAAGTTCCAAGGGGGTTATGATTCCTTCTTGGGAGGAAACGGGCTTTTGGGAATGGTGGATGCATTTAGGTCTTGGGACTCAGGCAGCCTGCTGAGGATGGTTTCCAGCCACCCAGACCACTGGCATTGTGCTACCTCCAGGTGCAGTCACTTTCACCCCTGCTTCTCAGAAAGAGTCTGTCTCAGCAACCTCGGCGGTCAACAGGGACATTCTGATTAGGGAGTCATGGAGGAAATGTGGTAGATCTGAGACCCTTAGCCCTGGTTCCACATTAAAATCATCAGGAGAGCTTTTAAAACCATCCCTGCTTGGGCTCTGTTCCTCTCAATTAAACAACTTCTGAGGGTGGTACCCAGGTATGGGAAGTACTTTTTTTTTAATACCCCAGGTGATTCTAGTGGACAAGCTGTGTCAGAACCACCACAGTAATTCAGCGTGCTTCAAACTTTAGTGTGCATGTGAATTACCTGGAGAGTTTATTTTCCGGATTCAGCAAGTCTGGGAGGGGCCTGTGATTTTGCATTTCTAACAAGCTCCCAGGTGATGCTGCAGCTGCTGGTGCCACACTTTGAGTAGCAAGATGTAGAGTAGAGCATACTGGACTAATTGCTGGGAACCAGAGGGTTTCCTTAACGGTCAACATCTTACCTTAGGTTTACTAAGACTGCAGTTTCTCTGTGCGTACAAAATATGAATTAGACCAAGTCATTGCAAAGGCCTCTTCAAGCTGAGCTGCTCTATGATTTCAGGGGTGTCAGACAGCAGTATGCTGGAGCTGGGTTGTACCAGCTCATGAAAACTGATTGTTAAATTTTCTAGAATTTTGTAAGCTTGTTGTCAAATACAACCCTTACTAAAAATTGTTATACAAACTTACAATTAAACAACTTCTATTAAAAATGAAGGTAGTAGATACTCAAAATTCATCAGTTCCTAATTACTTAATACTTTTCACTATTCTCTATGTTCTTGAGGTTATTTGGTTCTATTGTGTCTATGTGGTGGAAATACTGCAAAATGGTTTGCATCCCTTCCCAGCTCTGCACTCAGTGACAGCCTGTTGGGAGCTTGAAATCAGCCATGATGGAAGAATCTACACTACAGAGTCAGCAAGTGTAACCAATAAGGGCTTGATTTATTGCTTTAATGATCGTCTACACTTAAGAAAGTACATATGGAGAAAAATTATAATGATGCAGACTAAACTTAAAGTCAGTGCTAAAACTAAGCAGGTTTTAGTGTAATGAATGTAATTGGTACGAGGGTGAGAAATAGTGTAACAGTAGATCACATATCTGATGTGATGACAGTAAATTTATTGAGAAAAAGAGTTTGTGGATTGAGATGCAAGTCCATTTGTCAAACCACGGTTAAATTGCATTCATAGGTTGACTAGGGATACAAGAGTTTGCCGCAAATAAATGAAACTATTCTGTGAGAATCAATTGATTGCATGGAATTTACCAAAAAAAAAAAGCTATTGTATATTTTATTATTATTTGTAAACAGTGTACTACACATCATTTATATCAGTCAAGTTTAGGATAAACTTTTATATATGTGTGTGTATAATATACATATGTGTATACACACATATATATACATATACATCCATTTTTCCCACCAGAAAACCAGTGGCATTTACCAGCATACCACTAGATGCAAAGATACTGGTTTTCCAAAATATCTTCCCAAGTTACTTCCCAGGTGACGATACCTTTGAACTCATAATTAAAGGTAAGTTTTGAGAGGCAAAAATCCCTGAGATTCTGGTCCCAAATTCCCACCAAGGTGTTTAGGGTTGATGCCACAGCCTTTGTGACGATATATATCTGTATATACATAAATATATAAAAACGTATGCATCCTCACTGGGTATCAACTTATGTGTGAGGTACCAACTTACATCAATATTACTGCTTTACCTAGGCTAGTGTCCAACTTTTTGAGGGGTTTCAGGAAGGTCTCACTGCTTAGGAAGCCATGTGCCATGATGGTACCCCATGATGGCTGCTTTGAAGGATAATGTCCCTTGGGTGACTTATTCCCATTACTGACTACACGAATCAGAATGGCTAATCCAAGCCATCATGCTAAGTGTTCCCATGCTTATAGAATAGACCTGAAGAGATAAAAGGAACCTAGGAGTTACTGTCAGAAAATACTTTTTGTACTTCTGGAAATCTCATGCAAATAAATAAGCTGTGAGCATCATGGGGACAGAATCATCAGTAAACTGTCTCAGGTGGTTGAACTCAGATAGCTTATGGTCAAGTGTTTGTAGATTGTCTTTTTCTGCTTGGGCTGCCATAAAATACCATAGACTGGGGGGCTTAAACAATGAAAATTTATTTCTCACGGTTCTGGAGACTGGGACATCTGAGATCAAGATGCTAATGGATTTGGTTCCTGGTGAGAGCTCTCTTCCTGGTTTGCAGATGGCCATTTTCATGCTGTGTCCTCACATGGCAGAGAAGCAGAAAACAAGCCCTCTCATTTCTCTTCTTATAAGGGTACTACTCCAGTCATGAGGGCTCCACCCTCATGACCTCATCTAACCCTAATTACCTCCCAAAGGCTCCACCTCCAAATACCATCACATTAGGGGTTAGGACATCAACATACGAATGGGGGTCACAATTCAGTCCATAGCATAGATTTAGCCCTGGGGGCTTATGGCCAAAGAGACATAGGCTTCTCTATGGAGGTCTACACTGCTGTAGTCACTAATCACCTTGAAAAAGACTGGGGTTCTACCCCAGACTGTTCCTGATGACTTTTAAAACAACATGAGATTTTTTCACTGGAAATATGGAGTTCAAATTTATTTTCAGCAATAAGAAGATTGTTTAATAGTATCATAATGATCAGAAAAGAAACAGTATTTGATCAAAAATGTAATCTTTAGAATATAAGATGATCTAAAATTAATCTGAAAGAGCAAATCCATGGTAAAATTCAAGAAGTTTAAGAAAAGGAGTTTAAGGAGAAATCTGTCCTATTTCATTTGAAACTGTAATATAAGCTTCTAATAATCAGAATGAGGTGACATAAGTATAGAGGGAAAGACAGATCAATAGAATAGAATGAGAAGCTCACAGAGAAATTCAAGTTTTTATGTCAATTTACCATATGACGAAGGTGATATTCAAAAACAATAGTGAAAAGGTGGATTCTTCAAAAATTTTATTGGGATAATTAGTTTGTCATTGGGAATGCAATTAATCTTAATGCACATCTGTTAATTGCACAAATTAAATACCAGATGGAGCAAAAATCTAACTGTAAAATATCAAACCCTAAGAGTGTCAAGAGAAGGCAGGGATTTTTAAATAACATTCAGGTCAGAAAATTTCCAAGCATGACACCTTAAAGGCAAGAATTTCAAAGGAAAATATAGATAGATCTGGACAACTTAAAAATTAAAACCTTATTGGGGTCGGCCTGGTGGCGCAGCAGTTAAGTTCACATGTTCTGCTTTGGCGGCCCGGGGTTTGCCAGTTAGGATCCCAGGTGCAGACATGGCACCACTGTCAGGCCATGCTGTGGCAGGCGTCCCACATATAAAGTGGAGGAAGATGGGCACAATGTTAGCTCAGGGCCAGTCTTCCTCAGTAAAAAAAAGGAGGATTGGCAGCAGATGTTAGCTCAGGGCTAATCTTCCTCAAAAAATTTTTTTCTATTATTACTAAAGTGTCATTTTTTTCCAAAAAGTTATTTTCAGTTTGAAGACCAAAAAAGAGGGATTTAACAAAGCTGTGCCCTGAGGATAATTAATGTCCCCAAATGAATTCAATTGTATACAAAGTAAAACAGAATTAAGTATGTATTCAACTTAAAAAGCTACGAAACAAGCAGCGAAAGAAACAAGGAAAATAGGACTATGGAATTAATAGAGATGAAAGTAAAACATAATGAATCAAAAATAGAAAAATGTGGGGCCAGCCTGGTGGCGTAGTGGTTAAGATCACACGCTCTGCTTCTGCAGCCCGGGGTTCACAGGTTCAGATCCCGGGTGTAGACCTAGCGTGGCTACTCATCAAGCCACGCTGTGGCGGTGTGGAAGAAGCGGAGGAAGGTTGGCACAGATGTTATCTCAGCGACAATCTTCCTCAAGCAAAAAGAGGAAGATTGGCAACAGATGTTCACTCAGGGCCAATCTTCCTCACAAAAATAAAAATAAAAAAAGAAAAATGCTACAATTAACAAATGTAAAAGATCTATCTTCGGAAGAAAAATAATTAAATAGATAAGCCTTGATTAAGTCTTATTAAAAAAAAGAGAAAAGAGGTTCCAAATAGCCAACATTAGGAATAAATGAGGATATGATCACAGAAAAAGAAGAAAACTTAAAAATTTGCCTCTCAAATTGGCAAATATTTTAAAAAATAGTATTGGGGTCAGCCCAGTGGTGCAGTGGTTAAGTTCGCACGTTGCGCTTCTCGGCAGCCCAGGGTTCGCCGGTTCGGATCCCGGGTGTGGACATGGCACCACTTGGCAAAAGCCATGCTGTGATAGGCGTCCCATGTATGAAGTAGAGGAAGATGGGCATGGATGTTAGCTCAGGGCCAGTCTTCCTCGGCAAAAAGAGGAGGATTGGCAGTAGTTAGCTCAGGGCTAACCTTCCTAAAAAAAAAAAATAGTATTACTGTAGGGCTCATGAAGGCGTATCATGAATTAATACATTGGTAGCATATTTCAGAGAGCAATTAGACAATTATTATTCAAATCCTAAGCATTTTTGTTATCTATTGGCTCAGAAATCTGACTTTTGGGTATTTATCCAAAGGGAATAATAAAAAAGATAGATACGTAGATAGATAGATCAAAAAATAGATGGATGAATGGGAGATGAAAGAGAGAGAGAGAGAGAAACAAATATATAACCCATATGAATAACAGATAAATAATAGTGATTATCTTTGGAGAGGGAAATTATGAACAATTTTATTTACTTTATGTCTATTTTCTAATCAACTTTGAATCACCAACACCAACCAAAAAATGATTCAAAGACATAAATGAGCAAATTACAGAAAGATAGGCAATAAACATTTAAAAAAATTCAACCTGACCAGTAATAAAAGAAATAAATCAAAACAATAACCTAGCACATTTTTAAATGATCACATTGGCAAATTTCTTTAATGATGAGTCCCAGTGTGGATGAGTTTGCATTTAACCATGAGCAACGGGAAATGAAAATTTGGACAATCTTTCCAGAGGATACATTTGTAATCCGTATCAAAAATATTAAAAATTTTCATACCTTTTAGTCTAAAACCTCAAATATTTTGCTCTAAGAAAATGATTCTGAAATTTGAAAAAGATTACTTAAGGGATCTTCATTGTGGTGTTATTTACAACAGAGAGAAACTATGTGAAACCTTTACATCTTAAACAGAGTGTGGGTTAAAGAAATTATAGTTCATGAATACACTAAAATATAATGCAGCCATTAACAATGAAGTAACGGAATAGCATGTGATGATATGGAAAGAAATTCCAAAGTAAAAAAATATAATCTAAATTGATAGCTTTATAGCTGATTTTTTTCTTTTGAGGAAGATCAGCCCTGAGCTCACATCTGTGCCAGTCCTCCTCTATTTTGTATGTGGGAGGCAGCCACAGCACGGCTTGAGGAGCAGTGTGTAGGTCCGTGCCTGGATCTGAACCCGCAAAGCCCAGGCCACCAAAGCACAGCACCAACTCACCCAACCACAACACCACTGGGCCGCCCCTGATAGCTGATTTTTTAAGGAAGAAAAGAAGGGATATAAGATGAATACAATGTACTGTATTGTTTAATTCTAGTTTTGTAAATTATACTTATATACTATAAAGATTATATGTAGTCTTTTTTCTTGTTCATCTGCATTTTCAAGTTTTTAATAACAAGCGCTGTGACAGTCACACTATCCATTTCCTATTTATTTTCTTGCTAACAGAATTCTATTTTATTTAAAGTGGCATTAAACCAGACCAAGGAATTATTTCCTCATCTAAGCCAGTCATAGCAATCTTGCTTTCCATTTTCTCAACATCTCTTGCATATGACCCATTTTCAATAGAAAGATTCAAGGAGAAGTTGGCTGTGAGATATACCACGGGGAAAGTTTTGCTCTTCTGACGAAAGGGCCGGATGTGACTGGCTCCATTCCTTTCCAGTCTTCCTGTCTGGACTGTGGATGTTACGGCTGGAGCTGTCAGCAGCCTTCTAGCAAACGCAAGGGAAAGCCCACAGGCACCCTGATGGCCCTGACAATTTCGAGCCTCTGAACCATCAGCAGCAACTGCCCACCTTCAGACATTTTGTTACGTGAGAAAACATGTCCTTCTTTGCTTAAGATGGGGTTGTCTGTTACTTGCAGCAAAATGCATCTCTAAGTGATTTAAATGTACAATAAAAACATTTGAAAGAAACTATTTTTTAAAATTAAAAGGTGAATAAAAGGGCTGGATGAATAAGTCCATATATTATCTGTATTTTCTAGAATATACCTGTAACACATTTGTAATAACAATCCAGTAAAAGTTATTTAAAAAATTATAATAGTCTGGAACACATCCAATCCCACAATGCTGGTCTCAGGAGACCTGGCAGCCCTGATGTTGATTTGCTGTGTGATCTTGGGAAACCACTTCATCGTTCCAGAACTTAGCCTCCCAATCTGTGTAGATATAATCAATTAAATAACTCTTAAGGCTCCCTGCTAACAGCTCTAGCTAAGAAGCCCAGGGCTCACCTCTGAGTCTGTCTTTCTCTTTCCTGTGGACAATGACTGACTGAAAATAGACCGTGCAGGGAAACTGCTCAAGAATGGGAAATAAACATGACGCTTTCCCTGGCTCAAAACAGAGGGTATGCTCATGAATACAGGGAACAGACTGGTGGGAACCAGAGGCATGGGGTTGGGGGGAGGTGGGTAGTGGGCGAAATGGGAGAAGAGGGTTAAAAAGTACAAATGCCCAGCTATAGAATAAATAAGTCATGGAGGTGTAATGTACAGGTGGGGACTATAGTTAACAATATGTAGCACATATTTGAAAGTTGCTAAGAGAGTAGATCTTAAAAGTTTTCATCACAAGAAAAAAATTTTTGTAACTATGTATGGCAGCAGATGTTAACTAGATTTATTGTGGTCATCATTTTGCAATATATACAAATCGAATCATTATGTTGTACGTCTGAAACCAATAAAATGTTTTATGTCAATTATATCTAAATAACACAAACAAACAAACAAAAACCCTCAGAGTGCATAGGGAACGATGGCAGCAAGGATTACTATAATTTTCTTTGTGGTGTCAGAATACCATCTGAGTGATTCTCTTCTGGTAAGAGTGGCGTGAACCCTCTCCCAATCTCCTAACCAAAGCCCAAATTCTATAACGTGTCCTTTCTAACACCTTCTCACTGAGATGCCCCCTACTTCCCACAGTGTGCCTTCTCCCTTGCTACAATAAATCCAACTTGCTCAATTATAGGTGTGTTCCTGGAGGTCTGTGGCTGGAGGGCTTTGACTATAGTAGGGATTCAAAAGCGTTTATTGCTACTATGAATGATTATTGTTATTGTTGTTTTTAATTGTGTCTCTAGCATATAAAGTACATCTCTGGGTAAGTGGCTGAGATACCACCAGAAGATACCACCAAAAGGCCTTTTGCCTCTTATTCTCTTGTATGAAATGAGTGGCATGGAACAGCAGAACACTGATTCACACACACACACACACACACACACACACACACACACAGACACAAATGCTAACAAATCTTGATCTTTAGAAGGTCCCGCCATGAAGGCAAAGAACTTGTCTTTTTTGTTCACAGCTGAATCTCTAGAATGCAAAGGAAAGCAGATGAGGTCACATAGCCCAGACTCAATAAATTTTTTCTGAATAAACGAATTCAAGCATCCCAGGAGAATTTAACAGTTTAATTTGAATATTAGTAGATTAGGTAGACATATATAGTGCTTATTGTCTACCAGATACTGCACTAAACACTTTACATTTATTAACTCTTGTCCCAGCCCTATGAAGCTCTTACTATTACTAACTCAATTTCATGGAGGTGGAAACTGAGGCACAGAGCAGTTTAGTGACTCGCCAGAGATCCCATGGCTGGGAAGTGGTTGAGCTGGGATTTAAATCCAGGCGGTCTCACTTCAGAGTCTGTTCTTAACCAGTAAGCTCTGCTGCTTTGCAGTACAAAGTGAAGATATAGAAGGTAATATTAGGCAGTTAACTTCACAGGTGTATGTGTATTGTTCATATCCAAAAACACAGAATGCCCATTTTTTTCTTTATTGAGTATGAGGAAGAACATTCTTTGAATATTTTAATCAGTCATGGCCACAAAGTGAAAATTGTGTAGATCACATAATTCAACCAGAGCAGAATAACATTAGATATAAACGCCAAAAATAATAAGGGGAAAACAACAAAATCAGGAATGAAAAGGGGACATACGGACAGATTCAGAGACGAAAAATTATAAGAAAGTACTATTTGTGGCTTTATGTAAATAAATTTGAAAATTAAATGAGATCGACTATTTCTAGGCAAATATAAATTACCAAAAATTGACTCAAAAAGAGTCAGATAATGTATACTCCATTAGTCATCAATGAATTTGAAAAAATAATCAAAGATCTATCCTTCTAAAATTCGTCAAACTCAGATGGTCTTGTGGATGTATTCTATTGCATTGTCAATGAACAAATAATTATCTTGATAATTTAAAAACACCAGTGTGTATTTTTACAGCAGAATGCTTTGAAAATCATCCTAGGAAGTTAGCCTAACCTTGTATCAAATCTGAATGAGAATCCCACCATCATCTAAGAAAGAAAAAGGAAATAATTTTACTTATTAATTCAGGTGCAAAAAAAAAAATCCTAAAATGAATAAATAATTCCAATCCAGCAGTGTTTTTGCAAAAGAACATACATTGACCAAATAGAGTTGGGGGAATATAAAGTGGTATACAGTTAAAGGAGGCATTTCTAATCAGTGAGAGGAGGATAAACTATTGAGAATTGGTGTTGGGACAGTTGGCTTCTCATCTTCATCAGAGCCTTACCTTACCCTATGTACAAGCATAATTTCCAGAATTGATAATTCTAAATGATGATATCATCATCATCATCATCATCACCATCAACAACAACAAAACTATAAATTACCAGAACATTTAGGGAACTATTCTTGTGATCCTGGGGTAGGAAGTCTCCCTAAGCAAGACAGGAAATCCAGAAGCCATGAAAGATAAGACTTGACTACACAAAACCTTGAAATTGCTTTACAGGGAAAGACTCCAAAACACTATTCAGTGCTTAAAAATACATTTCCATAAGTGATACTATGGAAACACTAAGAAATAAAAGCAAATTACAGAATAATATTTATGCTTTTAAGAGATCAGTAATATTGACAACCCTCCTACATGTTTGGTAAAAAAAGAAAATTGAAGATTGGGAAAGAGAAAACACAAATAAACAATATTAGGAATGAAAAGAGTATAAGAACAATTTCAGAGGAGATGAAAAATTGTAAGGTAATACTAGTTGTAACCTTGTTCTGGTGAGTTTGAAATTGTAAATGAGATGGACAATTTTCTGGGAAAATGTAAATGAGTAAAATCGATTCAAGAAGAAGTAGGACTTCTTTTAATAGGAAAAATGGAACCCATATGTGAATATATATCTAGATAATTAGTAGCTATATCAATAGATTCAATCAGCTGTATCAGTAGGTTCGTTGTTTGCAAATACAGGTTACCTCTGGGAACCGACTAGTGTGGAAGGAGGCCCAGAGGCTAGGGTGGAGGGGTGCACTCACTTTCTAAATAGAATGCCCTGTGTTTTGAGTCATATACCACAACCATGAATTACTTTTGTTATAAAGGAAACAAAAATTGTTGGTAAGTGGCTCCACGGGAAGTCCTGGGAATAAGCAGGAGTTGGATTAAAGGATGGAGTTAGAATGGAACCCTATGGTTTATCTGTGGAAACCAGCAATGATAAGAGATTCCTCCCAAGTCTTACTAGCTCCCCTTCTCTCTCTCTGCTTCCCACACTGTGAACAGGCATCCTGAGATCCGAGGGCGTTTTATGAAGGAAACCAGAGGAAGCTAGAGCAGCGGAAAGAACAAAGGCAACACGAGTTCAAATCCCTACCCCGGACTGGGATCTGCAGTGTCATACTTTGGGAACGTCCCCTCACTTCTCCTGATCCAAGAGTCGCCGCGCCCGAAATGCGCTCACTCTCTAGGGCTCAAAGAGGCTCAAGCTTTGTTAAACGGGTCCGGAGCCCCAAAGAGCTGGGGATGAAGGGGCGGGGCAGCGGGCGCCTGATCCCTCAGCTGCAGGTACACTTCTCCACCCCCGTTGCCCCCTCCTTCCTCCTTCCTCCTTCCTCTCCAGCACACACACCCACACAACCCTCTCCCGTCGCGGCTAGCGAGATGCTCTCAGGCACCAGCGGGCAGCAGTGCCTCGTCAGCCAGTAGAGCTGAAGACGGAGCTGGAGGGCTGGGGCTGCGCAGGAGACCTGCAAACCAGAACTGCAGACAGTTCTTATCTTTCATGCTTCCTTCTTTCTATTTAAAAAAAACTCCCCTGTTCCCACTGCAACTTGGAAGAGCGAGACGTGATTCGAAGAAACTGACGCAGAGGTTTTATTTATGTACCTTGAAGAAGTTCTGGGCAAGTCACTCAACAGAACCCGCGAGGCCTAGGGTAACCCCAGGTCCCGGCGCCAGTTCAGCCTGGCAGTGCCTTTTGATAGTCAACCCGCATCCCGGGCAGGGGTGCCAGGCGCCCCCTGACTTTGCTTTTGGAGTAATGATACTACCTGTGGCCTGGACCCAGGTGGCCTCGCTTGGTGAGCGTCCCCACCAGGTAAGCACACTCCCAGGGGTCTCCACTGGCCACCTGGGTAGGACCTTGAGCACCCAAGAAGTAAGTCCCGCTGTTTAGCTGCAGGCAGGAGTGGGAAGCTGGTAGGAGAGAGTCTGCTTTTATCACAGGAAATTGTGGGGGACGGGAGTGGAAGACGGATTTAAAATTTTTAATTTTTGCATGGACGCGTGGGGATGAGATGCGTAGGGGGTTGAATTTTTGTAGGAAATGGTTGCGAGGCGGGGCTGGGTGATAGGCGTCTGAATTTCTGCAGTAACTGAAGGGGGAGCAAAGTCTAAATCTTTGCAGAAACCCAAGAGGAACGGGCGGTGAGAGGTTATGATCCTGAAAATGGGCTAGAAATTGTAAAGAATAAGAATTTGAGCCTTCCAGAGAAAGGCTGGGAGAAGCACTTACCGCCCTGGTTTCACCCATACGCGGCTTTCTCGAAGATGCCCGGACACTGGCAACAATGGACGCCCGCACACATTGCGGGCGCGCCCGGAACTCGCGGCTTTCAGAACCTCGGACAGAGTCTGCCCGGCCTCGCGGGGCGCCCGGGGAGCTCAGGGCTTCCCGGCTCCTTGCCCCAGGCCACCACTGCTCTCTGCCGAGGGCGGCTACGTAATGCCGCCCCCAGAGCCGGGAGAAAGGATACTAGAATCACAAAAGCAAACGTGGAGCTCAATATCTGATCTGCTTCTAACTGCTTCCCGTGACTGCAGAAGGAAGAGGCGGAGTATAAAGATAGCCCCCAAGTTGCCGCGAATACTATAACTGAATGGCGTGGCCTCCTGGATTTTGAAAGATGTACCCAAACTCCTTCAAAATCTAACATTTATTGAGCGCCTACCATGTGCCAAGGGCCTGTACTAAGTGCTCTACGTGGGTTATTTTATCATTTTAGTACACCGCAAGCTTGTGTACCACTATCCCTATTTTACAGACGAGAAAACTAAAGCAAAAGAGGCTAACTTGCTCAAGTTTGTACAACCACCAAATGGTATAGCTGTGTTCTTAAACACCACACCAGGCTACAGTGGTGGGGAGCTGTGCCTGAGTGGAATTCCCTCTGTGAAATAACTCTGAACTTGGGATCAGAGGAACAGAGTTTGAATCAAAGCTGTACCACTTACAAACGTGTGCTTTTGGGCAAAATACTTAATGTGTCTGAACTTTCAGGCTCTGTATCTGTAAAATTAGGATAATAATGCTTCCTTTGCAGAAGTATCCGGGGAGGGTGGTCAAAGAGATCATGTATGTGGCAAGACTCAACAAGCTGCAAATTGTGGTTGGGTGGTGGAGGCAAGAAGGGAGGGAGCAGGTGATTGGAAGAGAAAGAGAATTGGTAAAGAACACTAGTGGCACTCTACAGAGGGGGCTGGGCATGACACAGAGCAGGGCTCAGAGGTAGGATTCTGGATGAGTTCAACTCAATAAAATAATCACTTAGATTTTATAGGATTTTGTAGATAGTATTCACATATGGCCTATCATTTGATCCTTATAACAATCTTGTAAGGCAGAATTGGAGTTCTATTCATCTGGCAAAATGATGCATTTCCCTCCTTACTCAGCTACCTAGTAGCAGAGCGGGGATTAGTGTCCAGGTCTCCTGACTCTCTATCCTGTAATTCTTCCACCATGACTGGTACATCCACAAGAACTTGGATTATGGAGCAATTACAGCACTAAAGCATATTTTGATTACAGTACTGTAAATATCAGGCTGAGCCATGTGAAACTGATGATTCTTTTTTACCACTTTTGACCTACAGAAACAGCAACTTCATATGGATCAATCCTAATAAATGTTCATTAATTATATTCTATTTTGTTCTACAAAGAATTTAAAGCAATTTATAAAGATCCACAAGATATCAGGTTTACATACATATATTAGAAGTAATTGAAAAAATAGAGGAGAAACAAGATTAAGGCTATAGCCAGAAATAAGATGAATACAAAATATGCATATTATAACATCCTAGAAACTTGAGTCAGTAAGTACAAAAAGTGTCTATTCAGTCCCTTTCTTGGGAATCTAAGGAAGTTTACAGAGTCTGTTGCCCCTCATTTTTTGCATTATTTTTCTATTTGGTCAAATATAAGTAATCTTGAAACTGAATGCAATGCCTCAACCCTCTGAAAGATTTACCACTGTGCCAAACCAGGGAAGTTCAGCTGGAAATATGATGCCGATGTGACTCAAGGAAGGGGAGATAAAACAAATGGTATTTTATCCGCACTGATGTAATTATTAGTTACATTATTTATAATGGCTAACGCAAGCATGGTAATACTTTAAAATTTATAAAAAGCATTTCTACATCCATCAGCTCATTTGAGCTACCTAACAACCTGTAGAAGTAAGAAGCTAGGAAGTGATGGGAAGAACAAAAACACAGCATTGTTACTTGCATTCCACTTATTTTGCTTTTATGCCTAGTGTCATAAACCCACATACCTACAGAGGTTAGGTAAGTAACTTGAATGTGTGAATCAGGCCAGCTGCAACACTACGAAGAACAGCAGGGCCTTTATCAAATTGAACAATGAATAAACCATCTTAAAATAGTCAGATCAAAAAAAATTAAAACACTGTGTCAGTCAAGCAATACAAAACTGTGGGCCACCTTTTGCCCTCAGCCCATTTCTGCATAGCCTTGGTCTTACACTACTCAGGCTAAAGATCTGCAAAGGCATGGGGGTGAAAGAGCCTGGATTCAATGAGATAAAAGACTCCATCTCTGTCTTTAAATTTCCTATTTCTAAACTGGGAAACATTGAGCAAGGTGGTTCATCTCAGCTTCAAAAATCTAAGACTTCCAGAATTTTGTGGACAATAAAATAATCCAGAGGCTTCCGGACAAAAATGGTAAACACTTTCACCATCTACCCCCTCCCTCAGAGAAAGCATCATTTTATTTCTTTGGTGTCGGTGACATTTTAGTTTTCAGCACTTCTTTTCCAGTACCTGTGCCTTTGGAAGGTCTCTTAGACACCATGGTAGTAGACTTGAGTAAACCACACACAGCCCTGAGTACTGAAGGGAATGAAGAGAGTGGAGAAGGGAGCATGACAGGGAAGGAACCAGGCAAATATGCTCACATCTCAGCTTACTCTTCTTCTGAAACACACACAAAAAAAGCCCTTTGGGGTTGCTAATTTTTACAGATAAAAATGTGGTGCCTAGAGTAGCCAAAGTGGATGGGATTTCAAAAGTCTGGGCATATGTCAGCTCTTTTCAATCAAGATTGCTTCCTTTCCCTCCAACAAGCTTAGAAACCCCGAAAGGCATCTGATCTTTCCAGCATTAGCTGTTCTTAATATTTATTCTCTGTGATGCACAATAGGAAATAAATTCCCAAATTAAAGTAAATTAGATTTTGGTTGACTCTCACATCCAATGGGAGTTGAATCACCATTCAATTCTACCCTTTGAACATTTCTCCAGCTTGGTTCTTTCTTAACCTCCTCACTTTGGTGGTTCTGATCCACTTCATCACTCAGAGGCTCTTAGGTGACCTCCAGCCTCCAGTCTCACCCTTCCAATCCTGAATTCTGTACACCTCTTTGTCCTTAACACCCAGCATGGAGTAGATACTCAATATATGTTTGACGGTAAATAAATGAATGAATGAGCAAGTAATGCCAGTGTTTTAGTCAAGGTTTATCTTATTATGAGTGATAGAAATTAATTCAAGCTATCATAAACAAAATGTGGTAGTTTATTAGAAGGTTTCTAGAGTATTCACAGACTCCAAAGGGAGTTAAATCTCTCAAGAGAGAGCGGATTCTCTCCACCTCTCATTTCAGCTTCTTAGTGTGTTGGCCTCACTCTTCTTCCTGTGCACGTCAGCTTTTCTGCTTCTCTGCGCATGTGGCTACCCCCCTGAATGCAGCCTTTTATCCAGAGTTCCTAACACTACAGTTCCTACAAACAGCCCAGGAAAATTGGTGTTTCTAAGTCTCAATTCCAAATTCCACCCAAGGTTGAGTCAGTCATGCACATGGGGCAGGTCAAACAGTACAAACTCACCTGCCAAAAGCTGAACACTGTGTTGGGGGATAGATGTCAGAGATAAGGGGCCACTGTGAGCTGGCATAAAATCTCAGAGGAGTTGCCCACTGATCTCTGAATGTCCATGGGCAAGCCACTTCTTCACTCTTGGCTTCAGCTTCCTCATCTATTAAATAGGGGAAAGATCTTCTTGAAGGGGACATTTGATGCTTCAAGGGAGACAGTTGGCACCAGCCTGCAAAACATACATATTAACACTTGATTGGGTTTTAAACCCTGGGAAGTAGAAATGAGGTGAAGTAAAAAGTGAGTCAAGGAAAGAGGAAGAGCAGGTACAAGAAATACATTATTGAGCTAGCCACAGCTAGATGATAAGTGCATTGATTGCTCAGTCTTGTGGAAGTTGTATAATCTATTGCATCCCACTAAAATCTTTTAAACCCACCAAAACCAGGCTATTTGGGGAAGAAAGGAAAATGAGTTTACCTGACATCTGCTTCCTACCCCCAAACTTCTATTGGTTGACATTTGCTCTAGAAAGGTTTCACTCCCCCACACTTCCTGGCTGAGTGTCCTTGTCTCCCCAGGCACCTGTTGGAGACATTTTAATTATAATGTGTCTTGATGTGGGCCACACTTTGGGTGTATCTTGTTTGGTGCTCTCTGTGCTTCCTGTACTTGGATGTCTGTTTCCTTCCTTAGGTTAGGAAAATTTTTAGCTATTATTTCTTCAAATACATTCTCTGCCCCTTTGTCTCTCTCTTCTCCTTCTGGGACACCTATAATACAAATGTTAGTGTGCTTGATGTTGTCCCAGAGTTCCCTTAGACTGTCCTCATTCTTTCTAATTCTTTTTCTTTTATCTGTTCAGCTTGGGTGATTTCCTCTGGTCTTTCATTCAGCTCACTGATCCGTTCTTCTGTATCATCTACTCTGCCATTGAGTCCCTCTAGTGAATTTTTCATTTCCAGTATTGTATTCATCATTTCTGATTGGTTCCTTTTTACATTTTCCAGTTCTTTGTTGACATTCTCACTGTGTTCATCCAGTCTTCTTTCAATATCCGTGAGCTCCTTGTGAGTTTTTGTTTGAACTCTTCGTCAGGTAGATTGCTTATTTCTGTTTCATTTAGTTCTTTTCTGGGTTTTCGTCCTGTTTCCTTGCTTGGAAAGTATTCCTTTGCCTCCTCATTATGCCTCTTTCTCTGTGGTTATATCTATGTATTAGATGAGTCAGCTATGTCTCCTGATCTTGGAGAAGTGGCCTTATGTAAGAGATGCCTTTTGATGCCCAACCATGTATTTCCCTCTTGTCACCAGTCCAAATGATCCAGGAGTGACCTCTGTTTGGTCTACTTGTGTCCTTCTGCTGTGGCAGGGTTGCCCCTACTGCAGGTACCCAGGGAGTCTACTCTTTCTCTCCCTGGCCAGCTGTTTGTAAACTGGGTTTGGGGAGCCCCAGCACCATTGACTGCAAGATGTAATAGCACACTTCTGTTGCAGTTTTCCTGTTAATTGAGTAGGTACCCCATGTAGCTGGTTGCTAGGATCAGGGGCTTACAGTTGCTGTAGGCCTCAGGTCTGCAAGGCTGTTGTCAGCTCTCTTAGGATTGTAGTTGAGTGGGGCTGGCCCTAGTCATGGGAGAACCCAATTGTTTCAGGCTTTGGAAGGTGGGACTGATCCCCTTTGTGGCTGTTTGTGAAGCATAGGCCTTCTGCCACTGATAAGCTCCATCCCCACAGGTCCACACACACACCATCAACACAGTCCCGGCCCGTGCACACTTCCTGATCCCCTGGAGCATACCCAGTCACCCCACTGCAGAGGCCCCCACCTCTCCACCAATGCCTCCCACAGTTCACCTGGTCCTCACACAGGCCCTGCCCCACAGAGGTGGACACAGTTGCCTGCCTGTAGAGGATCCAGGCACCCAGTCAATGCAGGCTGACTAGTAGCCTGAGGGCTTGCCATTGGGTGGGGCCAGTCCCTAAGGCAGGCTGTCTGCCCTGGTTGAACTAGATTAAATCTGTGCTCTAGTGGGTTTGGCAAACCCCTGGGTTAACAGGACAAGGGAAGAACTTCAATGGCATCTGCCAGCGTCTCTGTCAGACCACCTATACTAGGTCACAACAATGGCTGCCACCAATGTCTCAGTCTCTGGAGAGGTCTCATCTCTCACTGAGATGCACCCAGAACCTACCAGGTGAGTCTCTTTTCACCAAAGGACTGTGCAGCTTCCTTTCTGGTGATTTTAGGTTGTTCTCTGAGATGGGTGAATTTGTGCCTGAGCCCTGTAAGAGCTGGGTTTTTGTCTTTCATCCAATAGCTTTTCTGGGGGTATTCCCTGTTGCAGTTAATAGCCAGTGAAGCCAGACAGTAGGACACTTGTCTCAGTTGTGCTGAGTCTGAAGGATGCTTATAGTGATAATGTGCCTCCGCTAAGGTCCCCACTTCTCTAGGGACGGCTGCATACCTTAGGGTGGCTCCAGCCTGGCTGGCTATGAAACTCTGCTGCTTGCAAAGGTGACTTTTTTCTCTCCACAAGGAATTTCTGCCTCTTCTGCCTCAGTCAGGACTATGCCTTGTTGTGGGGCTTCTTTTCATACAGTTTTCAGTTTTCTCTCCAGCGTAATTTTTCCAAGAACAGTTGTAACCTGGTTGGGTTCATGGGAGGAGGTGAGTTCAGAGTCTGCCTATGCTGCCATCTTGATGAGACCCTCTGTCTCACAGCTGTTGGAGAAACAGTTTCTCCAACAGTTGGTTTCTTTGGGTCAGTCAAAACCAGGTGTGGGACTTGGCCATCTGTAGCAGTGACACCAGCAGCAGTGACTTGTCTCTAAGACTGTAGGAAAGATGTGGACCTTACTAAGGCCGCTCAGGCAAGAAAGCAAGGCTAGTGGCCAATATCCTGAGAAGGGGAAGTAGACACAGCTATGTAAATCTGGGATGATGCATAAAGTGAGTCTGGCATAATTTGTAAGGCTCTTGTCAATTAGCCCTGTGAACTGCAGTCTTTTAAACCCAATATTCTTTTTTTGTGTGAGGAAGATTGGCCCTGAGCTAACATCTGTTGCCAGTCTTCCTCTTTTTTGCTTGAGGAAGATTGTCAGTGAGCTAACATCTGTGCCAATCTTCCTCTGTTTTGTATGTGGGTCGCTGCATGGCTTGATGAGCAGTGTGTAGGTCTGCACCCGGGATCCGAACCCATGAACCCTGGGTTGCCAAAGCAGAGAGCACGAATTTAACCATTATGGCACCAGGTCGGCCCCTAAACCCAATATTCTTGAGATGAAAAGCATAAGATAAATGTAGCACACCAACAGTTAATGTTAGTTGAGCACATTTTATCTGAGCTACAAGAATTACAAGAACGAGGTAAGGATCTGATTCTATCCTCACATAAGGCTCTTGCATTTTATTCATTTAAAGAATTTCAGTTGGGAGGCCCACAGTGAAAAAATGGTTATAGGTAACCTGAAAAATAGCTCGCTGTGCACAGAGGATGTTATATCTATAGATGAGCTAGATGTTCCAGACCTCAGGAAACAGCTTGGATGCCTTGCCTCCATCCTGCTTTCTCCTTAGGAGCTGGGGATAGTGGATTAAGGAAAGGCCTAAGCTCGGGGGAGGAGGTGGCCACTGATTCCAAGTGAAGGGAGAGAACATCTCCTAGATATACCATCCTCTTCCCTCCCTTCCTGCCTCCCTCCCTCCTTTCCTTGACTTTGAGGTAGTTTAGAGGTATGTGATTTGTACCACACACAACACAGAAAGGTAACCCAATTATCCATCCACATCTCCTTCCTACCTTCCTTTCCTTTTTCTCTTCCTCCCTCTTTTCCTTTATCCTACTTTCCAGTTATCACACAGCTGATGAGGGAGAAAAGACAGTATTCCTGCCTCAAGGGCCTCAGAGTTCTGGGGAGGAGGCTGACCCAGATGATTAACAAGATCAATACCCCAATAGAGAAAGTTGCAAAGTGTTAAGGAACCCAGGGGATGCAGTATACATTTTTTCTTTGGGTGTGTTGTGTGCAGTGTCTGCGTGTGTGTGTGTGTGAGAGAGAGAGAATGCAGAGATGGTGTATAGTATTCCCGTGTATGAATATACTATAATTTCTTTATCTGTTTTCTTCTTGATGGGTTGTTTCTAGTTTTTCCTTTTTATGAATAGTGCTGCTAGGCACATTTTTGTACATGTTTTGTTACACATATTTATCATACACATATTATCAGTAATCCTTCACTGTGAACAAACCATCCCAAAATGAATGGCTTAAAACAATAACCATTTATTTGCTCATATCCCTGTAATTCGCACCAGGCTCTGGTAACTTCTTATGCTGGCCTCACTGGGGTTGCCTCCTGCATTTGCAACCATCTGGGCACTGGCTGGTCTGAGACGGCCTCCCTCACACCCCGGGAGGTAGTTGGGGCTATCAACTGGAGCTCCACATGACCTTTCTGGTAGAATAGCCCAGACTTCTTTACATGGTAGCTGGGTTCAAGAGAGCAAATCTGGAAGCTGCAAGGTCCACTGAGGCTTTGCCTCAAGAGTCGCACAAAGTTATCTCTACCTCATTTTATTGGCAAGGAGAGTCTCACGCCAATTCCTCCTCTTGCTGGGAGGAGAGGCGATATCTCATTTCAAGGGATGTGCACACTGGGATGGGAGGACTTTGTGGCCATGCTTTTCAATCTACCGCAGATATAAACCCAGACATGGAATTACTGGGTCAGGGTGTAGGCATTAGTTCAGTTTAGCGGAACCAATTTATGCTCCCACCAACAGGTTCCTGCTGCTTCCCATCCTCATCCACCCTTGGTATTGTAGGCCTGTCTAATTTTAGCCCTGATGATGAGGGTATAATGGTATCTCATTGTGCTTTAATTTGATTTTCCTTGAATACTAACAAGGCTGAGCACCTTTTTATGTGCTTCTCGGCCATTCGTGTATCTCCTTTTGGAGGAAGTGATGTGTGGGCATTCTTTATATAGTCTGCATATGAGTCAGTTGTAATTTTACTCAACCCTCTCTCCTCGATCTTAAATGATTTTCCTCTTGATTAAAAAGGAAGTAACATTTGAGCTGAGGTTTGAAGGATGATGAATAATTAAAGAAGAGCAGGGAGGCCTTATTGTTAGAAACATGAACGGTGCTAAGAGGAAGGAAAATAAAAATGGGGCATTTGAGAAACAACTAGACTTTAAGCTAGACGGAGCGTGAAGAGGACTGCATCAGCAGGGACGACGCCGGGGTTGGGGGGCCAGGACCAGAAGGGCCCATCGATGGAACGGAGAGCAGCATGTTTTCACCACTTGTTCCCTTCCCTTTATTTGGTCCTTGGAAATTATGCTTCTAATGTCAAGAGCTTGGGGACTAACAAGCTTATCAATGCACAGCACTTTAATAAAATGATCATATGTAGGACCACAGGGGAGTTAAAATGATGCAAAGAGAAGAGGGAGAGAGAGAGAGAGAGAGAGAGAGAGAGATCAGTAGGAGATTGGAGAAGAAAGAAGGATAGAGATGGAGAGACAGAAACAGAGACTTATTTTGGATATATTTAATAACATACAGTGTCCTTGGGTGGTGGTATTTTTACGGAAAATCTCATAGGAACACATAAACAACTGCAACAAGAGCAGGCTGAGACGTATTTATTAGAACAATGCGTTTGGGAGAAGCAGAAAGATATACACTAGGCTGTTAACCATCGTTACTTCTGAAGAGGAGAGTGGCTTCAAGGAGGGGTGGGGATTTGTAAAGGAGACTTCCTCTTTATATACTTAAGTGTGGTTTGGGCTTTTTTTTTTAATAGCAAGTATCTATTCATGTATTAAAAATTTTGAAAGGATTTCAAAAGGATTTCTTGGCTCAACTTCAGCCAAGAAAAACTCTTGACTTCCAATTTAATAGAGGAATATAAATTGATCAATAACTACTCAGGGTGGTGGAGTAAGAGAAAGAATGGTGTGAATCAGATGAGGAGGAAAACTCAGGAATTGTGGCCATCTGCTCAACGGAAGCCTGGAAGGACAAAAAGTGCATGTAGAGGGGCCATGCTGGAAGAGACATGGGCCAGTGAAGGACCCACGGGCTGGTGGCGGCATCAGTGCTGGGCAACACCCATCTCTTCTTATTTGTGGAAGGCCTTTCAAGTAACACCCAGTTTGCAGGCTCTGAGTACAGGAATTAGGTAACTGACAGGGGAGAACCAAAACAGAAAACCCAGGTTTGACAAGCCTCAACTGAGGCAGCTCTGGTGTGAACTTTGTTTCTGGTGAGATGTTTGTGAGCACAAATTCAATCCACTGTCCACGCTCTGCCTCATATCTGCTCAACCAGAGGGAAGGCTGTAGTGTTCATTATTCAAGCTATTCCGAAAGTCTGAAAGAGGAGGAGGAGAATTCTGACATCTGCTGGAAAAGTAGGGACTATACCCCGGAAAGGGATAGCTGGATTGATTTTGTTTTACAATAATTTTTTCTGAGTCTGCCCCTATTACGACAGTAACACAGCAGAAAGAAGAAAATGAAAACTATCCATAATCCTATACCCAGAGTAAAATAGCGATTTTGGTGTGTTTCCTACTGGTCTTTTTGATACACACCAAGAACAACAATGCATAACACAACCTATCAAACAGTTGTTTGTGAGGTAACCTATTAAGCGTGAATCATTGCCAAATGCTCAGGGTACAGCAGTGAACAAAACAAACACAAACTTTTCCTTATGGAACTTTGATTTCAGTGAAGCTGACAGACATTAAACAAAGTTTCTTAAAGTACATGTGTGGTAAATATTGTGCAGTCAAAACAACGACAGCTTGCATTTTCTATTGCTTACTATATGCTAGGCATTACGCAACTGCTTTACACGTGGGTAAGTGTCTTACATACACTATCTCATTTAATCTTTACAATGACGTACGAGGTAGCTTACTGCTATGCCCACCCCTCAAACACACACATATTCCAGATGAAGAAACTGACTCAGAGAAGTTAAAGAATGTAACCCAGGCAGCCTAACTTGGGATCGGGCTGGGATATGACTGTATCCAGACGCTGTAACAACCACTCTGCTCAGATCTGCTATAGAATACATGACATTTTTCTCTCTTCTTCCCTTGCTAGGTCTGACTGCCACTGTGGCTCAGAGACTCTAAGCTGTAGTCAGCATGATGGATGATGACACCGAACTGAGGACTGATGGCAACTCACTTTTAAAGGCTGTGTGGCTGGGGAGGCTCAGGCTGACCAGACTTCTCCTAGAAGGAGGGGCTTATATCAACGAAAGCAATGACAAAGGTGAAACAGCTCTCATGGTGGCATGCATCACCAAACATGTGGACCAGCAAAGCATCAGCAAGTCCAAGATGGTGAAGTACCTGCTGGACAATAGGGCAGACCCCAATATTCAGGACAAGTCTGGCAAGACTGCTCTCATCCATGCTTGCATCGGAAGAGCTGGAGGAGAGGTGGTTTCCTTGTTACTGGAGAACGGAGCAGATCCCAGCCTCGAGGATCGTACTGGGGCTTCAGCCCTGGTTTATGCAATTAATGCAGATGACAAAGATGCACTGAAACATCTCCTTGATGCCTGCAAAGCCAAAGGGAAGGAGGTGATTATTATAACAACGGATAAATCATCTTCAGGCACCAAAACCACCAAACAGTATCTTAATGTCCCTCCTTCACCCAAAGTAGAAGACAGACAGTCGCCTCCACTGTGTGCATCTCCCTCAAATATTGAACTGAAGGCTCCAGGCCTGGGCTGTCCACCCAGTGAGAAGGAAGATGACTTCTTCAGCCTCCAAACAGGGCACCCAAGTGGTTGCAACACCTCTAAGGCTCTTAATGAGCTCGAGTCACCCACCAGGAAAGTCGGGAACCTCAAAAGGGCCCGTTTACCCCAACTGAAGAGGCTCCAGTCTGAACCCTGGGGCCTGATCGCGCCCTCTGTGCTGGCAGCCTCCATGCATCAGGATGAGACCCATGGTGCCAGCATCGACAATGAGGTCGTCAAAAGCATTAGTGATGTGTCCTTCCCCAAAAGGGGGCCCCTTTCCAGAACCAACAGTATTGATGGCAAAGACCTCACCCTCTTCCCCCTGGTCACAGAGCAGGTTCTGAAGATTTCAGCCTCTTCAGCACCAGCATCCTGGAAGGCAGCCTATGAGAAAGGTCAGGCTTCCCACCCACGTCTGGCCAGAAGAGGAACTCTCCCTGTTGACCAAGAGAAGGGTGGTATCAGCTCATCCGGTCCCTCTGGACTCAAAGATGCAGCATCCCTCAAACAGCTAGAAAATGACCTCTATGATTTAGATTTGCAGCCAGGGGCTGACCCATCCAACTCCGTTTCCCTTGAATCAGGCAAAGGACCTTTAGATAGAAAGAAGCTCAACAGCTCCCACTTGTCTCTTCTCCATGGCTCTCGGGAGTCCCTGGACACCGTGCCCAGCACATCTCCCAGCTCAGTGCGCCGTAGGCCACCACATCTTCTAGAAAGACGAGGTTCTGGAACTTTGCTACTAGACCGAATTTCTCACACTAGGCCTGGCTTCCTTCCACCTTTAAATATAAATCTGAACCCACCTGTCCTGGATGTTAGATCCAGCAGCAAACCTTCCTCTCCACTTGCTGGTGGCTTAAAATCCATGGTTCCTGTTGCTCCTAGTTCACCAAAGAGAGTTGAGTTGAGAAGTAAAAAGAAGCTCCTCAGAAGGCATTCTATGCAAGTTGAACAGATGAAGCAGTTGTCTGACTTCGAAGAAATCATGACCTAGAAGCTTTTAAAGAGAGTTTTTTTTTTTTTTAAATCTGTATGGTTTCTGAATGGTACCATAATTTAGACTAACACAGCCATGCAGATTTTGTGCATTCTGATCATTCCTTAATGTTGGTGTGTGGCTGCTTCAGAAGATAAGGAAACAGGATGCTGCTCTCCTTTGGAAACAATCTCTGGGTTTTTATAGCCCTATTTGAAAAGAGCGCAGGATAATTGGGTTTTGAAGATGAAATTACCAAAAAAAATTCCCCAAAGGAAGAAAACCTTTGGAATTTGAAATAAGCATAGCAAGGATAATGATCTAAGGCTGTTGACACCAGTTATTTTCTATCAGACAAACAGTAATTTAAGTCAAAAGATGGTATTTGAAGTATGTCATTTGTAATAAATCTACAAAGTGCCTAAAAGAAAATGAGGCTTTAATATTTGTTAGAATGTGCAGAAGCTCAAAAGCAGCCCCTAAGTTATGAAATCTGAGTATCTGAGTTACATCTGGAGGAGTAGAAATAGAACTCCCCATCACAAAGCTTCAGGCATGTGGGTCCTGCCTCTTACCATGTCCTGGGGCACTGTCTAGCATAGCATGGTCGAGATCTTCCAGAACTCTGGTAATGTACTTTGTTCACAGACTAATTTGGATGTGCTATGAGACCCCAAATATCACATCTATATGTCCTCCAAAGTGTAATGTGTCACAGTAGTTGGTGCCTCAGAGATGAATCTTGTCCCTCACACCCCTGTCCTGACACAGGCTCCGTGTTGAAATCTTGTGAAAACAGTCAGGGTCTGTGAACTAATTTGGAGACGAACATGACACAATTTATAGAATAGACCTATAAGAAATGTTTTCTGATTATTCTTAAGAAAATTTGATGAGATCTCTCCAAACCAGAGTGATAAGTGATGACGGGATGTGCATGATTAAAAGGTAGAGTGGATGGCTCTTAGGCCAGAAGCAGTGGGCACCATTTAATTTTGTAGCCTGAAAATTTTAGGGGATACTCATGGTCATTTCCCCACCACTTAGCTAGGTAATGCAAGAAAAATCCGGCTTCTTCTTTGCCTGAATTAGGAAATGGGAGATTTTTAGAAATAACCTGCACAACTCTTTTAACTACTTTGCACAAACCCAAGACAGGAAGCAGAGACTTAGCACATTTGGTATAATGTAGCCACATTTTAGATGAAGATATTCCTGGTTATTTTCCCATCTATTTTTCATTTCATGCTGCTTAGATATATTTGTTCTATGGTTAAAAAAATTCAGCAGTCCTTGGGGATAACATCATATAGAGGAAAGAGTAAAAGCTCTGAGCCTTGGATTTGCATCTCAGTTTCATCATTTACCTGCTGCGTGACCTTGAGGAAGTATCTTAACTTCTCTTAGCCTTCATTCTCTCATCTGTAAAAAGGGGTTAATAATGCTTCCCCTTGGGAGGCTGTGGTGAGAATTAAATGAGACAACGTATGAAAGTGCCTGTTACTGTGCCTGGCAAGGGTGGAAGAAATTGGATAAAACGTAACTAATTTCAATTTACTTCTTCAGACCCCTGAAGCCTCAAAATCTCAAATAATACATAATATCCTACAGAAAGTAAAGGAAAATCTAGCTGAAAAATTCAAGTGTCCTCTTGAGATCCTCAGTGATTATATGAATACTGAGCCCTATAACTCATTCGTAAGGTAAAATAAATTCTGCCATAGAAAATCTACATATCACACCATTTTTATAATGACATTTACTAGAAATTTATCTGAGTATCCCCCCAAAAAGTGCTAATGATGGTTATAAATAAACCAAATGTTTATTTTTTAATAATGCCTTTAGGGCAGGCACATACTCAACCTCAGCACTATTGACATTTTGGATTGGATAATTCTTTGTTATGAGTGGCTGTTCTGTGGATTGTAGGCTGTTTAGCAGCATCTCTGGCCTCTACCGATGAGATACCAGTAGCATCTTCCCCTTAGTTGTGACAACCAAAAATGTCTCCAGACATCTCCTGAGGCAGCATTACCTCGGTTTATCACCACTGTCCCAGGAGAACAACTGTGTACATGGTAGAAATATATCAAGAACAAAAAGCTGCTTGGTCTGGCTGGCTAGCGAGGCTCTCCCACTACCTTAAAGGCAATTCAAATTGTGCTTTAGTAAGATGACTAATTAATATACAACATGGGCCTTCAGGATCCTTGGCAAACACACAAACATGAGTGTTAATGGCCTCTTGTACTTTGCAGGAAGGGAAGAAAATGAGAAGAAAAGCACACAAGCTAGTGAAAACCTGTGGCTCGTGAGCTTGGTCTAGTGTGAACAATCTACATGCTTTTCAGAACCATTAAGTCATTCACAGTTCTTACCAAGTGGACATGATCATAGGCAAAGAAACAACTCTCCAGCGCATTAAAGAGAGACTCACACAGATAACCATTGTTCTCAGCAGCTCAAGTACACACACACTGTACACTGTAAGTAGTTTTCCAACTGTTGTTAGCATCAGTTAAAACTAACCTCTGCTAGTAGTATCTAACTGTGGGGATAGCAAGATACTGCATAGGAGAATTTTCCTAAACTTTTAGCTAAGATTTGAAAGCCTAATTTATCCTAAGTAGTGAATGTGGTACATTCGTAGCAATTAACTTAGGTGAAACACTAAACGTGGTGAGTTGACCCTTTGGAATAGTCTGTCCATCGCACAAATGCATAACACCAAGTACTCTTATGCCACTCATTGCCTGCGCCAGTCAGTTGTGACTTTTCCATTGGCCTTTCTCTAGACAGTTATCAGGGTAGTACCTTATTTCATGACTACTTGACGAGGCCTTAGCTGAATTAGACTGCTCCAAAATAATACAATAATCACAACACTTTATCATGGTTAATGCATAAATAGGCAATTTTGTCCATGTCAACAAATCTCACAAGAACACGTTTTTTAAAGCATAGTTAGATTCAAACATGCTATCTAGATTAGAGATTAGCTTTTCTTTCTGGAATCCTAGAGTCACTACAGAAGGTAGCTGCAAACTATAGTTTCAATAACCCATGTACTTAAGACTTTCTGGAATGTTTATCAAAATATATTATTGAAAATGTGCCTGAAGTTTAAAGTTTGGAACTTCGGTTTGATTTCTATACATTCCAAAGCCTTCTTTTGTTTGTTTGTTTAAATCCATTGTCTATTCTCTTAGAATTTCATCCAGTAAATGGTACTCTGCCAAATACAGGCTGCGTCTGGCCTTCTTCCTTTGTGTGTGTTGGTACTTCAGATGTGTCGTGTGTTGCTTGACTGGCTCTCTACAGTGCTTCATCCTAGTGTCAAGCTGACAATGTGCTCAAGGATGCATCAAAATCCAAGTAACAGAGCTATTTAGATATTTGTCATATGCCAATAAAAGCTATATTGCAATCCTTCAATAGTATTTCCCATTTCTCTTAGTGAAATCTCAATTATGAATATTACTTTTTCCTTAAGATGGGATTGACATGACTGCCTCATGATGCCAACCTTAGCAAACACCCGATATTTTATGTACACATAATTAAAAAAAGAATTTTAATTACATAAGTATTATAGTTTCTCTCCTGGCTAAAAAAACAGAAGGCAAAGAATGAGAAGGGGCATCATCGCTATGAGGGGCAGGCATCTTTACTTGGCCCATGCTGTTTGGGCTCCCCCAGGGCTGCACCTCCTACCTGCTACTGGTAGGGACTTAATGATCACTGGATATCCCTCCTAGACCCTATTTCTAATGTTGATGAGTGTTAATTTAAGCTGTTTCCCTTAGCTCTTACTCAATGGCAGGGCAGCAAAAATCAAAGGAAGTAGCTGGAAGGTCTCCCTTGTCTCTTAAACTCTCGAGTTCTATGCTTTAAATTTCATCCAGACTTCCTGATTCTCTAGACAGTTCTACACCTTACCCTAAAGTTCTTTCCTAGACTGTTGAAACAAGTTACATTGTTTTGTGCCGGTCTTAGCCTATTGATAACCAATATTATGGTTGGACCAGCCCTTGTGGTTATTATGATTGCAAAATGCTCTCAGCAGTAACCATCAGGAAACTTTGAAGAACAAGGTTTATTACCTAACAAGTCCCAGAAATTACATGGCACACTTGGGGCCCCACAGCAAGGTCACAGGTAGAGAGAGTGAGCGAGAGAGGGTACAAGCCCAGGTTTTGCTTTTATTGAGGTCAAGGGTGGGCCCTAGGGTTTCACAGGTTTACTCTTTATTGATGAATTTAAAACACAAGAGCAGGAATTTAAAGCACAGGAAGAGAAAAAACAAGCGGCCCAAATGGTCAGTTATTGAAATCAACCAAGATCTCCAAAACAAAGGAGGGGGCAAGTCACAGCCTGGCTCTTTATCTAGTTGTGTGGCTGGCAAAGTGTTTATTTGAGATAGCCGTCTTTGACGTGAATGCCTCTTTGTAGCAGATGCCTAGCAATCAAAACTTGTCAAGTACTTACTTTACAAAAAGAAAAGCCAACTGTCAAGCTTATACTACAGTTAACAAAAAGAAAAAAAAGGGACTATTTTCACTTCTATACCCAGAAAAAGGAAGCTAATATTGGTTCCAAATCCTTTGAGGAGAGATTATGAGGGACGCTCCTGGAGGAAGAGAAAATGGTGGGGGAGAGGGAGAAGTGATGAGAGACAAGGCCAAAGTGGCAAACCTTGAGTGAGGGAGTGCATTCGAAGATTGATAAAAGGCTCAAAATGTTGGGGTCCTTTGAGTGGAACTTGCTCCTTTCCAGAGCAAAACCTTAGAGAGGAGTGGCTAGATGGTGCATCTTGGGAGGCTGGGCCTTGGTCAAGCTGGGCAGGAGGGCATCGAGCCACTTGCCTTGAAGAAACACTGCCGTTTGGACAGTGAACACATCAGCATGATGACTGGTGAGCAGGAGGATCAAAGGCTCTCAGAACCTGAATGAGGTGCACTGCTTAAGACCTCCATGGGACAGAGGTGGGAGAGCTCCATCATGACGGAGATGGGTTTTCTTACCATCTTTGTGAAGGGGAGGGAGGGGACTAGAATCAATTTTAATTTGATTTAAAAAAGTAAAGAAATGTGACATTTCTTAGATCCAAAGGTAATGTAGTGAGATTCATAGCATTTCATGTATAGTCCAAGTTACAAAATGGTATGTATACAGTAGGAAGGAAAGAGCCTGCATCGCACTTGGAATTTAGTTGGGAAAGACATCAAGAATAGGGTGTGGGTCTTGGGAAATGAAAGGAGGTAAGTGTTTTACAGCTATAACACAGTCATGTGTCACTTAATGACAGGGATGTGTTCTGAGAAATGCATTGTTAGGTGATTTCATGCCTGTGTGAACGTCATAGAGTGCACTTACACAAACCTAGATGATATAGCCTACTACACACCTAGGCTATGTGGTACTAATTTTATGGGGCCACTGTTGTGTATGTGGTCTGTTGTTAATCAAAACATGATGCAGCACAGGACTGTAATATCTGATCAAGTCAACATAGAAAAAATTGTCTGGCAATTCTCACCAGGATGCCTTAGCTGAAGGTGATTTTGTGGTCTAGTTCTAGCAGACTGATTGTGGAAAGGGGTCTTCTGAAATTATAAAGTTAAAATCTAGTGACATTTATTGGAGAAAAGGGTAATCATTATGTATGAGGATTGGAGGGAAGTGGAAGAAGAGAAAAAGATGGAGTGAAAGGCTAGAAGGGGTCAAGGTCTTGCCAGTACGAACCAGTCCAAATAACAACCTGATGAAAGAAGACCACTTGGATATCCCTTTTGGAGTGCTCTGCCTCCTCTAGGATGATGGACCCAGAACCACAGACACTCTTGACCTAGGGCAAAAGAATTTCTCATATGATGAGAGGTAATGGTCTAAATTAATTTTTTAATTATTCCATTACAATTTAATAAGTATTTAATTCTTTCTTCACTGCAGTAGGCACTGTTGGTGGCCTATCCAATTTGATTCATCCTTTCTCCTTCCTATTAAATCCTAACTTTGCTCATGTAGCCACCCTATATCCTTGCAGCCCTTTTGACTCAAGGAAAGCTGACTTCATCCCCAGCTCCAAGGGAAGTTCTGATTGGTCTGAGTTAATTATGACAATCCCATTCTCCTTATCTGTGACTGGCTAAAGGATCCAGCCTGAGCCAATCAGCACATGGCTTTCTCCTTTTAACCAGAGATGAGTACACAATGTAAGTTGGACCAATTGGACTGAAGCAAAGGACATACATCCTATGACTGAAGAAAAGATTTTCTCTTCCTTCCACGCTACATGACCAAATAAACAGGTTGTCCCAAGCTTATTTGTTTGGTTGGACAACATTCTTGTGACAATGAGAGAATAGGGCTTAAGTATAAAGGCAAACATACAGAGGAGGGCAAAGCCAAGAGAAGAGCAGGGAAATGGACTGTAGCCCTGGTCGTGCTATGCCTGGAACCCACATCACCTCTGAACTTTCTGCTATATGAAATAATATATCCTAGGATATATATGTTATGAATAATATATTCTAGAATTCTACATTCTATTTAACATAGATTAAATATATATAATTTAGTCTAGTTGGAGTTTTTTCATTTACATGAAGCCAAAAGCATCCTGATAGCATTCACTGATTTGAAATGTCATCTTTATAATATACTAAATTCTTTCTTTTAAAATCCTTGAGTCTGTTTCTGAACTCCCTCATCCCATCCCATCCCATCCCACCCCACTCTATTCTGTTCCATTCTATTACATTCCACTGATGTATTTGTCTTTCCGTACCATATCACAGCACACTATTTTACTTACTGTGGAGTTTTAAGTCACTTTCACATATGGCGGGTCAAGTCCCTTCTTAATTCTCTTACACTGGACAAATTACTTCTTAAAATAATTTTATTGCGTTAAAAAAGTACTGAGACTATGATTGGTATTCTTTGATATTTAGTTATTTTGGTGCAAATTAACATTTTAAAAGCTTAAATTTCCCAATCCAGACATGGATTGTTCCTCTAAAAATCCAAATCTTCATTTTTTATCCTTCGTTTATTAAACTTAAACTGTTTAGTTTTCTTCATAGGGCTCTTACAAATTTCTTTTTCATCCTATTACTAGGCATCTTATGTATTTTTGTTGCTTTTTTGACTATGATATTCTTTCCCACACCATTGGATATTGCTGGTATATAGCAAAACTGAGTTTTCTTTAAGGTGATTACAATGAAAATATTCACAGGATTTTTTCATTCAAAGTGACAAAACCATTCTATAATTCATATGGATGAGCAAAGAGCTGAAAATAGCTAAGACAATTTCAAAAAATAATAAAAAGATTTGAAGGATTATGGTACCAGATGACAAGATTCAAGAAGTTATAATAATTAAAACAATGTGATAACATGCAATAATAAATAAACTGACCCACAAAAGCAGAGGAAAGAACCTAGATACAGTCCCTCGCATAGATGGAAAATTTTGGTATGATAGAGGTGGCATTGCAGATTAATAAATGGTGCTTGGACAATTTGTTTTCCATATAGAATAAAAATGAAATAAGAATATTTCATAGCATTTATCTAAAAACTTAAATGAAAAGAGCAAGACTAATCTTTTGATTATGATTCTTTTTGCATTTGTATTCATAAACAAGGTTGGATAGAGATAGTATAAATACAGACAGATAGGTCAATGAAACAATTAGAGACACCAGAAAAAACCCCATACATATGTGGACAATAGAATATTGCTCAGCAATAAAAAGGAGTGAACTATTGACATACATTACAACAAGAACACATCTTAAAGTAATTATGCTGAGTTTAAGAAGCTATACTAAAAAGATTGTTCTTATATGATTTCATTTGTGTAAACTCTAGAACATACTAATGAATGTATACTTATAGGAAGCATATCAGTGGTTGGGGGGGTGGAGGGGGAGGTGGGGGAGACACAAGAGGGAGGGATTACAAAGGGAATGAGAAAAGTTTGGGGAGATGAATATGTTCATTATCAGGATTATGATGATGGTTTCACATGTGTATTCACATATGAAAACTTATCAAATTGTACGCTTTAAATATATGTAGGTTATTATATGTCACTTATACCTTAATTTTAGCAAAGTACCATAAGGAGCTCCCCTGATACAAAAGAAGCAAAGAATGATTTTATAAAGGGAGAGGGCAAGGCAACATAGATTATAAGAAGAGTGTGTTAGTCAAGTCCTCCAGAAAAACAGACCACTAAGATATTACATATACTATATTATATATGGAATATATAGGATACGTATGATATATATGAGGCATATATAATAATATGCATATTTTCCATATATATATATATCTATATGAAAAGATTTATTTTATAGAATTGGCTCACACAGTTATGGAGGCTGGTAAGTCCAAAATCTGCAGTGTGAGCTGGCAAGCTGGAGAACCAGGAGAGCTGATGTTCGAGTTCAAGTCTGAATGCCGCCTGCTGGAAAATTCCTCTTGTTTGGGGGAAGGTTAGCCATTTGCTCTATTCAGGCCTTCAACTGATTGAATGAGGCCCACCCACATTATGGAGGGCAATCTGCTCTACTCAAAGTTGACTGATTTAAATGTTAATCTCATCCAGAAACACGTCACAGAAATACCCAGAATAATCTTTGACCAAATATCTGGGCACCCTGTGGCCCAGCCATAATGACACACAAAATTAGCCATCACAAGTAGGTAGAGGTTTTGTGGAGGGTGTGTGGGACAGGGTCCCCAGATGGAGCTGGCAGACCCTCTGAGGTATACAAACAACACAAGCAAAGTCATGGAGTTGAAAATGACTGTCATAGTATGTGGGCTCCAAAGATAGACTGTGGAACTTACTAGATCAGAGGTGATGGTGGGGACTAGTGGCATGATTAGGAGGAGGGGGGTCACGATGCGTCAGTGAAGTCAGGAATTGAGGGGAATGTGGTTAGTGCGGGTAATGGTTGGCAGTTCCTGGGCAGGAAAGGGACATGAAGAGCCTCCAGCCCCCTCTTTCAGGCTCTGTTTTCTGTCTACTCTCCCTGGATGGCTGTAAAAATGAAAATTCAAAATTTTCAGGATTGGCAAATGACCTGATGGGAAAAGTAACATTTGAGAGTACCTCCCTCTCTAGGTTACTACTTTCTCTTCAATTTTGGCATGGTAATTCTTGGCAATCTTGTCAGGTCTTTGATGCTTTCTAGAAAACATTTTTAAAGTTGTATTTTTAGTTATTTTCAGAGGGAACTTAGTTTCAAATAATCTAACCTGCCTTTATCAGAAACTGTCTTTGTTATGTTTTTTATTCTTATTAGTTTACTATCGTGTGATAGATAGAAACAGTATTCACCAACATTCAGTTCTCCCCTCCTTCTGGACACCGTGGAAGGCAAATCTTCCCATTCACCTTGTGATGGAGCAGGGCCCTGAGATGAACGGAGGGAAACGGGCTATGAGTGGAAGTAGCGTATGTGCCTCTTCTGTGCTACAAACACAAAACATTTGAGAAAAGCTATTTCAAAGCATTCTCCTGACCTCGTGCTTCCACAACACATAATTATATAGCCAATTTATCAATAATCATAAAAAAGATTATTTTACTCTAAGCATTGCCTTCAAAAGTACTTCGTGGAATTCCCCATTCCTTCTTGACATTTTGGGCAAATCCTTTGGCTTTCTAGCTGTTTTGGGGGTAATGAAAAATCTAGTCAAATTCCACTTAAGTTTAAAAATCTCAAAGTCTATAGGACCAATGAGAAGAATGGAAATAGAGTCACAAAAGGGGCAGGCCTTCAGACAGGCGGAGTAGCCAAGTCCACTGCCAAAATCATGCCGGAGAAACCCTCTGCTCGGGATGCAGGGGGTGGCACGTCTGCTCCTGGGCACTTGCTCTCACACCACTAGACTTTCCATCTTACCGCTGCCATCAGTAACCTGTGACGTCCCCATGTCTTTGGAAAACCCCCTCGAGATTCAAATCAAAGAACATCCAGTTGGTAGAGCTTGGGTCACATGTCCACATTTCTTGGGGCCTGAAAGCAAAGAGAAAGGGAATATTTGGCCCTCTTTGGTGCTGTGATGAGAGTCTGGCTTCCCACCGAGTCTGGGATTCTCCTGATAGGAAGGATGGTTAAATGCTGGACAGGTACAAAAACAGTTGTTCTGGAAGTTGGTAAGTCTCGGGAGGGCAGTGTGTGTTACCTTTCTCTGGTTTGCTTGTATGGGGAAAGCCTGGTATTGATTATATCTCCATGGTAATGCTAAGTGGTTTGCAAACTTTCTATTTGCCTTAGTCCATGCACAGACAGTGGCTACATTGTTTTCTTTCCTCACCATCAATTACATGTATGAGGCATGGATAGGTACTGATTTTCTTTCAAATCCCAACTGCATGCTGGGGAGTGCTCTTGTTGCATAGGACAATTAAAAGTCCTGCTTCAGGGCACAGATAGGTCCACCTTACACTGCTGTCTCACTCTAATATGCTTACTTTTTAAACCCTTTAAATTGTGAAGTAAAATACACATACAGAGAAGTCATACAAAGTAAACGTGCAGTTCAACAGAGTCACAATGTGAACGCTGGAGAGGCTCTCTTGGGCGTTCCTCCCGAACGGCTGCCCCCTTCGTCCCCTCAGACATAAATGCTATTCTGACTTTCACAGTTCCACTTCCTATCCTTTTATTTCTTTTTCCTGCCTTACTTTACTCCCTAGAATTTCTGGAACAATGTTGAATAGCAGTTGTGATAATGGCTTTCATGTCTTATTCTCAATTTCAAAGGGAAAGATTTTAACATTTTGTCATTGACCATGAGGTTTATAGATAATTGTATGACATTAAGGAAGTTACTTATTATTTCTGGCTTGCTGAGAGTTTTCATTGTGAATGGATGTTGAATTTTATCGCATGTTTTTTCTGCATTTATTAAGATACTCACTTTTATTTAGCGTTTTAAAAGGCCTTCACAGAAGCCAGCCCAATACTAAAGTGGACAGGTAATGTTTTAGTTTTTTTTTTTTCCCCAAGTTCTCCTACTTGTAGCACCTCCAACCATATACAATGGAATGCAAAATTGGAAGGAACCTTAGAGGTCCTCAACCATTACAATCCATCCCCCAGTTCCTGAATCATCTCTACATCATTCCAAGTGGTTGGTTATTTATCCAGTCTCTGCTTGAATATTTTAAGGGATGAAAAAATGCACTACCCCTGTTCATTAAGTTTTGGAAAGCTCTAGTTGCCAGAAAGTTGTTTCTTAGGTTGAGTAAAAGTGTACCTCAGTGTCAGATTCATGCTTTGTCTCAAGTTATGCCAGATGGAACATGCAGGACATATGTACCCCAAAGTATGGCAGAGACAGCATGTTTGGTGGGAAGCAGGTGGCCTGTAGAATTAGGCAGATGTAGGCTCAATTGCTGGCTTAGCCATTAACAAGCTGAGTAAGTTTGGGTACTCTAGCAGATTGTTTAATGGCCACAAATTCCTGCCATCTCAGTATGCCTCTCCTTTGAATGTGACTTTGCAGCTCTTCCCGTCCAGAGATGGAGTCTATTTCTTCACCCTGAATCTAGGCTGGGCTTGTGATTTGCTTTGGCCAACAGAATGTGGCAAAAGTGATACTGGGCAAATTCTGGAGTGTGGTTCTCAGGGGGCCTTGCTGTTTCCATTTTGGCTCTCTTGGGATGCTGCCCTCAGTCTGTCATAGAAGGAAATCATCCAGCCTATAGGAGAGGAGAGGATACATGGAGGAACTGAGGTCTCCCAGCCAACTGTGCATCAGCCGCCAGACATGTGAGTGGGACCATCTTGGAACTCCCAGCCTAGAAGAGCCTCCAGCTGAAGATGGCTGTGAGAGGAAGCCCAAGCAAAGCCATCTGAAGAATACCCAGCCAACTCATAAAATCATGAGAAGTTATAAGTCATTGTTGGCTTAAGCCACTGAGCAGTTTGTTACACGCAAAGGCTAACAGAAACAGAAACGTTATTGAATTAAACATCCTGAGAACAGAATTAAACACTCTGTTTCTTCATTGCCAAAGGGGAAAAAATATTTTTTTGCTTGATTGTCAGTGAGGATTAATTAACGTAAAATATGTAAAGTAGGGCCCGGCCCCATGACTGAGTGGTTGGATTTGCATGCTCCGTTTCGGTGGCCCGGGGATTCGCAGGTTTGGATCCTGGGCGTGGGCATGGCACCGCCCATTGGGCCATGCTGAGGCGGCGTCCCATATGCCACAGCTGGAAGGACTCACAACTAAGCATACACAACTATGTACCGGGGGGCTTTGGGGAGAAAAAGGAAAAATAAAATCTTAAAAAAAAATATGTATACTAAGTAGCTAGCAGTGTGACAGGTACATAGTGCTAAATACAGGCATATCTTGTTTTATTGTGCTTTGCTTTGTTGTGCTTCACAGATATTGTGTTTTTTTTACAAATTGAAGGTTTGTGGAAACGCTGCATGAACAAGTCCATTGGCGCCATTTTTCCAACAGCATTAACCCACTTCAGATCTCTGTGACATTTTGGTAATTCTCACAATATTTCAAACTTTTTCATTATTATTATATTTATTATGGTGATCTATGATCAGTGATCTTTGATGTTATTATTGTAATTAATCTGGGATGCCACGAACTGTGGCCAGATGGCAAACTTAATCAAAAACTTTTGTGTGTGTTCTGACTGCTCCACCGACTGGCTGTTTCCCATCTCTTTCCCTCGCCTCAGCCTCCCTATTCCGAGACACAACAATACTAAAATTAGGCCAGTTAATAACCCTACAATGGTCTCTAAGTGTTCAAGTGAAAGGAAGAGTCACACATCTCTCACTTTAAATCAAAAGCTAGAGGTGCCAGCCCCATGGTGTAGTGGTTAAGTTTGGTGCACTCCACTTCAATGGCCCAGGTTTGCAGGTTTGGACCCTGGGCACAGACCTACACCCCTCATTGGCCACGCTGTGGCAGTGACCCCCAGATAAAGTGGAGGAAGATTGGCACAGCTGTTAGCTCAGGGCTAATCTTCCTCAGCCAAGAAAAAAAAAAAAGCTAGAAATGATTAAGCTTCATAAGGAAGGCATGTTGAAAGCTGAGATAGGCTGAAAGGCAGGCCTCTTGTGCCAAACAGTTAGTCAAGTTGCAAATGCAAAGGAAAATTTCTTGAAGGAAATTAAAAGTGCTACTCTGACACGTGAATGATCAGAAAGCAAAACAGCCTTATTGCTGATATAGAGAAAGTTTTAGTGGTCTGGATAGAAGATGAAACCAGCCACAACATTCCCTCAAGCCAAAGCCCAATCCAGAGCAAGGCCCCAACTCTCCTCAATTCTGTGAAGGCTGACAGAGGTGAGGAGGTTGCAGAGAAAAGTCTGAAGCTAGCAGAGGTTGACTCATGAGGTTTAAGGAAAGAAGCCAACTCCATATCACAGAAGTGCGAGGGGAAGCAGCAAGTGCTGATAGAAGCTGCAGCAAGTTCTCCAGAAGCTCTAGCTAAGATAATTCATGAAGGGGGCCACACTAAACAGCAGATTTTCAATGTAGATGAAACAGCCTTACATTGGAAGAAGATACCATCTAGGACTTTCATAGCTGGAGAGGAGAAGCCAATGTCTGGCTTCAAAGCTTCAAAGGACAGTCTGGCTCTCTTGTTAGGGGCTAGGCAGCTGGTGACTTTAAGGTGAAGCCAGTGCTCATTTATCATTCCACAAGTCCTAGGGCTCTTAAGAATTATGCTAAATCTATTCTGCCTGTACTCCATAAATGGAAAAACAAAGCCTGGATGACAGCGTATCTACTTAAACATGCTTTACTTAATATTTTAAGCCCACTGTTGAGACCCGCTGCTCATAACAAAAAAAGATTCCTTTCAGGATATTATGGCTCATTGACAATGCGCTTGGTCATCCAAGAGCTCTGATGGAGACGTACAAGGAGATTAATGTTGTTCTCATGCCTGCGAACACAACATCCATTCTGCAGCCCATGCATCAAGGAGTCATTTTGACTTTCAAGTTTTATTATTTAAGAAATACATTTTGGAAGGCTATAGCTACCACAGATAGCGATGCTTCTGATGGATCTGGGCAAAGTAAATTGAAAACCTTCTGGAAAGGATTCACCATTCTAGACGCCATGAAGAGCATTTGTGATTCATGTAAAGAGGCCAAAATAGCAACATTAACGGGAGTTTGGAAGAACTTGATTCCAACCCTAATGGATGACTTCGAGGGGTTCAAGCCTTCAGTGGAGGAAGTAGGTGCAGATGCAGCGGCAAAAGCAAGAGAACTAGAATTAGAAGTGGACCCTGAAGATGTGACTGAATTGCTGCCATCTCACAATAAAACTTTAACGGATGAGGAATTGCCTCTTATGGATGAGCAAAGGAAGTGGTTTCTTGAGATGGAGTCTACTCCTGGTGAAGATTCTGTGAAGACTATTGAAATGACAACAAAGGATTTAGAATATTACATAAGCTTAGTTGATAAAGTGGTGGCAGGATTTGAGAAGATTGACTCCAATTTTAAAAGAAGTTCTACTGTGGGTAAAATGCTATCAAATAGCATTGCACGCTACAAAGAAGTCATTCACAAAAGGAAGAGTCTTTGTAGCATGCCTCAACATGGAGGCAAGACCTTCCACCTGCAAAAAAGATTACAACTTGCTGAAGGCTCAGATGATGGTTAGCATATTTAGCAACAAAGTATTTGTTAATAAAGGTATGTACATTGTTTTTAGACATAACATTATTGCACACAATAGTCTACAGTACAGTGTAAATATATATATATTTTTTTTGCTGAGGAAGTTTCACTTAGAGCTAATAATATCCATGCCAATCTTCCTCTGTTTTGTAGCATGTGGCCTGCCAGGACAGCACGCCTGCTAACAGAATTGTCTGGGAATCGAACCTGAGCTGCCCACTGGGGCTGACCCCAAAACATAATGTTTATATTCACTGGGAAACCAAAAAATTTGTGTGACTCACTTTCTTGTGAATTCACTTTGTTGTGGTTGTCTGGAACCGAACCTGTAATATCTCTGAGGTATGCCTATAAATGGAAGGTGTTATGATTGCTGTCATGTAAACATTTAAAGCTAACGCTCTCTCCATCCTTAGTTTTTACTCTTCCAGGTTAAATCCTGTTTCCTTTGACTTTACCTTGTTTGAAAAGCCTTCCCGCCAACTTATTATACTGGGTCTCTTCTAATTACCTCCCTGTGAATATTCCTTCTAATTTATTAATGTCCCTCCCAAAATAGTACAATAAATGTGATCTGATCATTGTCTGTTCAGGGTGACAGTTACTTTCAATAATGCTGCTCTTTTATTAACCCAGTCCAAGTCAGGGTTCCTTTTTCAGTTCACCCATTTCTATTGTCTTATATTCAGCTAACAGTTGATTATCAGTCTTCACATGCTCTGATTCCAGCTCCTGCCAAGTCAGCCTTCCCACCCCTGAGCGTATGCAGGTATTTTCCTGGAACTTAAATGGAGGACTTCACATTTAACCCAGCAAAATTTCTTTTTGTTGGTCTTAGCCCAGTGTTCCAGCTGGCCAAGGTACTCCTGCTCTAACCTCTGTCATGTTTCTCCACTTGTTGCATCCAGATTAGATGATTACTTATGTGCTATCAGTTATTGAAAATAATGTTTAATAGACAGAGCCATGGAAAGAGCCTCAAGGTACATGACGACATGCCTTCTCCAAATATGGTACAGAGCCAGTAAATATTACTAATAATTACATTATGCAGGTATGTTATTTCACAGGCTACAGATTGCTTTCACATACATTAGCACATTGGTCCATGGTCAAATGTGCCCAGTGGCAGTACACTTCAGTCTTATCCATAAGGAGACCTACATGAGCAGTAAAACGCTTTGCTGAAATTAAGATATACTGCATATAATAACACTCTCCTGAAAAAATTCTTTACTGAGTAGCAAGACCACAACCAGTGTTTTTTCTCTTTGTTTTATCTAATCATAGGGAATATAAAACCCACAGTAATGATTATACAAAATATCTTCTTAGAGCAAAGGTAATAGATAAGCGTAAATCAAGGGCCTGCTTGGTGGCGTGGTGGTGAAGTTTGTCAGCTCTGCTTCTGCGCCGGGTTCACCAGTTCAAGTCCTGGGGAGAGACCTACACACGGTTCATCAAGCCATGCTGTGGCAGTGTTCCACACAGACGAACTAGAAGGACATACAACCAGGATATACAACTATGCACTGGGGCTCTGGGGAGAAAAAAAGAAAAAGACAGGCAACAGATGTTAGCTCAGTGCCAATCTTCCTCAACAAAAAGCATACCTTAAAAAAAAAAAAAGACAGCAAATCAATTTATCTGCTTTCAGCGCTTTTGAGAAATCAAAGAGAAAAAAAAAGATTACATCCCAGAAGAATCTTCCACTTGTCCGGACAGCCAAAACATACCTGAAATCGCTGAGCGAGAGACTTGTATTCGCCTCTTCCTGAGAGCATCTGTGTGTGAGCTTGTCCGCTTCCCCCAGAGACTATGGAATTACCAGGTTTTACTTACTCTCACCACCACCACCTGCCACCCACAGCTCACCTTTTCAACTTGAAGGCGAGGGAATGAGGAAAGGAGTGTTCATTGGGTTCCCAGCGTTCTCATAATCTCTTTCCTGTAGCCTTCCTAACTACTGTGTCTAATACCCATTTCTAGACAAGGAGAGAAGCGTGAGACTTAAGTTACAGAACCAGTCGAAAGCCGAGCCTGTAACAGCAAACCTTCCCTCCGCCTAACCCATGCTTCTGCTGCTGCATGCTTGTGCTGCTGCAGCCAGTGGGGACCTGGGGGATGCTCAACCCTGTGGTCCCGGTGCGGGGGGGGGGGGGGCGGGACAGAAAAACGTCTGTCGGGGTTGTTGGGAGGGCGCCATTCTGGATAGCGACGCGCTGGGGAAACCTCCTCGCCTCGGCGGAGATCACCCGCAGAACCGGGCAGGCCGCGGAGGGGTCGAGTCCCCTTTTCCAGCCCAGCCGGCGCGCACGAGCAGCCTGCGGAAGGGGCCCGGGAGGCCGCGGCGCGCTTGGGCCTCGGTCCCGGGCCCACCCTGCAGCGTGCGGTTGCGCACTGAGTCGCCCGCCCTCCCGGAAGCGCAGCGCGCGCCTCGCGCCACGTCTGCTCTAGCGCAGCCTGCCAGGTCCTGCAGCCGCCGCCCCAGCCGCGGTCCGTGGGGCTCGACCGGGAACATCATGGACAGCGCGGCTCCGCGCTCCACCTCCGCGCTGCTCCTGCTGCTGCTGCTGCTTCTCCTGCTCCGGGCCGAGCGAACGCGGGGCGCAGAGCTCACCTTCGAGCTGCCCGACAGCGCCAAGCAGTGTTTCCACGAGGACGTGGAGCAGGGCGTGAAATTCTCCCTGGATTACCAGGTGAGGCCCGGGCGCCAGGCAGCGCCTCCTCTCTCTCCCCCTTCCAGGTCTCTCCTGGGCACTGGTGCGCCCCTGACCCGAGTGGCTGGAATTAATCAAAGAGGCTGCAGCGGGTGGGAATGACGGGAGACGAGTTGACATCCCTGTGTGGAGGAACGTTTTGATAAGAGCCCACTCAGAGACGGGCCCGGTTGGCCCGGGAGGTAGCGCCGGAGTTGTGTACCGGGGATGGGGATGCCCGGGGGCGGGTCCTGGATCCTGTGGAGTTGGCCCGAATGACTTCCTGCAGGCCCCTTGACGCTAAGGAATGCCAGCTCTCGTCAATGGACTCAGGCAGTCTGCCCCAAGTCTCTTGGACTACTTTGTCCCGGGGTGTATTGAAAAATGGCAGCGAGAGGAAGTGGGTTCATAGTTTTATTTTAACCGTCTCTCCAGCGTTTAAAGTCCGAGGCGGGGTGAGCGCAGAAGTGGTGAGAATGGGCGCTTTGGAAGGGAGGTCTCAGCACAGCCTTTGAGCCCTGGCAATATTTACAAGCAGTGGTGGTGTGGCTGCCAGATTCAGCTGTTGCCGTATGGTTCAGCAAAGCTCCCAGTTCTTGCGCTGCCGGCTCCTTTGACAGATCTCTAGGCTCACAGTTTGTGTGGAGCAGGTCCTGGGAGAGGGATTTGCCCCTAAGGTTTAGTGAGCAGATCTAGGTTTGGGGGGCTGAGTGGGAATCACACCCAGACAACAATTTGCCTGCGGATGCGTGCTGGCAGGCATTCCAGAGATGAGGTGGCATGGGCAGCAGGAGTAAGGGCAGGCCATTTGATGGGCCCTCTCTTGTCAAAGTGACTAAAAGAGGCTTGAGCTTGGGGACAGTGTCATATGTGATGGTCTCCGAGTCGCTGATTTGGGCACTTTTCATATCTCTGTGGACAATGTACAAACTGTGTCTGGGTTAACAGACGCAACCTAGGTACAGTCACCAAAAAGTGATCATTGTGAGGCTGGAGGGGCCTGAGAGGTCTTCTGGTCACTGCTGGGCCGGGCGTAAACACCTCCAGCATCAGAAAGTTCATGAATCATGAAGCAAATTTTATCTAGACAAAAAGGAAATTTTAAAGATTTTATTTTTTTTTTCCTTTTTCTCCCCAAAGCCCCCCAGTACATAGTTGTATATTCTTCGTTGTGGGTCCTTCTAGTTGTGGCATGTGGGACGCTGCCTCAGCGTGGTTTGATGAGCAGTGCCATGTCGGCGCCCAGGATTTGAACCAACGAAACACTGGGGTGCCTGCAGCGGAGCGCGCGAACTTAACCACTCGGCCATGGGGCCAGCCCCAAAAAGGAAATTGTAAAGTTTGGGAGCAGATGGAGATGGTTGGTTGTGTCCTCTGATGGCCCTTGGTTACAGCATTGACACCTGTGCGCCTTTGCCCTCGTAGGTCCTGCCTTTCTGTGTTTACAAAGAGAGTTTGAACTAAATGACTTCTGAGGACTCCCACCTCGGCAACTAGCTGATTCTGTGAACCCTACCGTCTACATTCGCCTTCTCCTTGCATTCCACCAGTAATAATACTAACATGTACTAGACCCGTTCAGCAATTTACTTAATCTCGGAGCCTCAGTTTCCTCTTCTGGACAATGGGAAGGATTAGGCTCATTGCACTCTTGCAGAGCAAAACCTTTGGATTCAGGCAGACATGGATACAAATTGTAGCCCTGTCACTTTCAAGCAGTGTGATCATGGCCAATTTACCTAAGGTCTCTCAGCCTCAATTTCATCCTCTGTAAAATGGGGAGCATCATAACACCTGCTTTAGAAGGTTGTGAAGATTAAAAGACAAAAATATTTGTAAAGTCTAGTCACAGTGCCTCGTTGGCATTTAGTAAGTGGCGGCTGCCCCTCTGGTAGCAGCAGACTGAGGGTGTCTTTTGTGGTTGTCAGGTTATCACTGGAGGTCACTATGATGTTGACTGCTACGTGGAGGACCCCTTGGGAAACACCATCTACAGGGAAACCAAGAAGCAGTATGACAGCTTCACGCACCGGGCTGAGGTTAAGGGCGTGTATCAGTTCTGCTTCAGTAATGAGTTTTCCACCTTCTCTCACAAGACCATCTACTTTGACTTTCAAGTGGGCGATGAACCCCCTATTCTCCCAGACATGGGGAACAGAGTCACAGCTCTCACCCAGGTGAGTGGACATTAATGGTGACAGGCCGGGCTGAACCCCCCTAACCTGTTCCTCTTCTCTATCCCCATCTTGGCTGAGAAGCAGAGGCACCATCCACCCAGCTCCCAGTCTGAAGTCTCAGTGTTGGCTTTGTCCTCTTTCCACATCCAGTCCTAAAGGATACTGTGTTCTCCTTCTGATCTTCCTCTCCATTCTTTAACCAGATCCCTGCAATACTCTCCTCTGGTATTCCTGCCTTCCCATCCAGTCTTTCACACAGCACCACTTTCAAAGTACCTATCGCGTGCACCTCTCTGCTTATATGATGTGTCTACATCAGAAAGACCAAAGTCCTACTTTGTATGGTGTATTAGTTAAGGTAACACAAGCTGCTGTAACAAATAAACCCTAAATATCAATGGCTTAACACAATAGAAGTTTTTTCTCACTCAAATAATAATCTAGAGAGTAGGGGTAGGGGTGGAGAGCTTTCTTCCATGGACTGAGTGACTCAGGAATCCAGACTCTTTCTTTCTTGTCATCTTTCTACTATTCTTTAGTACTTCAGAGTCCTCTGCTTCTAGCCACTAAAAGAAGGAGAGAATGAGAAAGCCCCAACTGCTTCTTAAAAGTCCTGGCCCAGAAGTAGCACACATCACTTCCACTCATATCTCGTTGAAAAATAGTCATGTGGACAGTCCGGATGAAATGAGGGCTGGCAGGTACAGTCCTGGTTAGGCAGTCAACTCCTAGCAACATTCTGGAAGAGAAACAGTGACATTTTTGGGGGACAGATAGTCATCTCTATCACCCATGGCTCTGCAGGTTAATTATAATCTCATCCCAGCCTCCTGCATCAGTCTTCCCTCTTGCTATTTAAGTTCCTCCCTCTCTCCCATATGCAGGCTCTGAGCATCCCCAGGCTGGGACTCTGTATTATTTACCCTTGTACCCCCAGAGCCCCGGTTGGACATGTCACAGAATAGGAGCTCAGCAAATATTTGTCAAATGACTGAGTGGCAGAGCCCAGGGAAACCTGCAAGACAGGAATGACCATCCATGGCTGTGCTTGTTCCAGAACCAAAGCCAGAGCATCTGAGTCTCCACCGAGGCCAGATTACCTTCGTGGCTGCCCTCCAAGGTGACCACATGCTCCGTTCCTCTGTGGCTTTGACCATGAGTTCATTTGCCCTGTCTTGGACCCTTCCTAAGCACTTGGAGGTTAGTGCTGCACTCTTCAGTACAGTAACCACTGTCCACACATGGCTATTTAAATTTAAATTAATTAAAATTAAGTTAAAGTTCACTTCCTCATTTGCTCTATAGCAACACTGCTGGTGTTCAACAGTCACAAGTGGCTAGTGGCCACACCTACAGAGTTCCATTGGACAATACTGGGTCTGAGTTTGGCAATGTTTATATGTACATGTGTCTATGTCTTTGCACATGTTTGTGTGTGTGTGCATGGGTTTATGTACATGAGAAATGTATGCCTTTGTGTATTTGTGTGTATACATAAAACTGTAGGCAGCAATTATATACTATTATTATATACTATTATATACTATATATAATATATATAAAAGTATATATTATATAGTTTATATATTATATAGTATACTACTATATATTATATACTAATTATATACTATATAATTATATATATAGTTATATACTAGAATGAACAGTAGATTCAGAGTCCAACACAACTGTGGTTTACTTCGAACTCTGCTGTGTTTTAGCTGTGTGACCTTGGGCAAGTCACATAACCTCTTTGAGCCTCAGTTTCCTCATCAACATACGGAGTAAACAGTCAGCCCTCCTTACCAATGGGTGTAATGATCGCTGTCTCTCAGGGGTATTGTGAGTATTAAATAAGAACACAGGGCAGTATTTGAAAGCCTAGGCTCAGGACGTAGAGAGTTGAATTCAAATCCTGAGTCTGCCATCTACTAACTGTGTGACTCTGGGCAAGTTAGTTAACCTCTGTGAGGCTCACTTAGACTTATTATGAAGGTTAAATAAAACCCTTAGCACAGACACATAGTTAGCATTTAGTAGAAGTTGCCTAGAATGTTGATGATAACATTCGCTACGCGCTGGATTCCACTCTTCTTTTCTCAGGCTTAGCACTGTGACTGCTTTTCTCTTCCTGCTCAGATGGAGTCTGCCTGTGTGACCATTCATGAGGCTCTAAAGACGGTGATTGACTCCCAGACGCATTACCGGCTCCGGGAGGCCCAGGACCGGGCCCGTGCCGAAGACCTGAATAACCGAGTCTCTTACTGGTCTATTGGTGAGACAGTCGCCCTGTTTGTGGTCAGCTTTAGCCAGGTGCTGCTACTGAAAAGCTTCTTCACAGAAAAACGACCCGTCAGCAGGGCGGTCCACTCCTAGTCGAGGCCTGGGTCTCCAGGGCCCCTCACACCCCAGGATGGAGTGGCTCTCCTCGGTCACAGGCTCCTGCTGGGTTGGGGGGTGCAACCCAGGGTGGAGGCAGAGCTGCTTGGAGGAGAGCACGGGGTGACATGCTCTCACCTCGCCCTCTACTTAGATTCTTAATCCTTGTACTGCAGCAGCCAGAGCTCACAGAGCCCGGTAATGAGAAGGCACCCAGTTGCATTATGTAACACTGAAGGAAAAAAGTTTACACTCAGGTGAGGGATTGGCCACTGTGGGAGGGCATGTGGGCAGCAGTCCAGGCCTGGTTGGTAGGAGGAACCCCTAGCACCCAGGCCTCCGGGGGACAACTTGGGGCTTTCCCTCTGCTCTGTGATGCATGAGTTATTGGCTTATGTGTATCCTATCTGGTGTGGAGAAGAAGGGGGCCCTCAGTCTGGCCTTCCCTCACAGAGAGAGCTCTCTGTACCTGAGGAAACCAGGCCCTGAAACAGCTCTGTAGAAATTCCCACCCCAGGTGAGCAGTGGTATCCGCTGTTCCAGGGGGAGCAAAATGGTGACTGGGTGTCCTCGGTTAGCTGTGTATCTCCTAGGAGGCGGAACTCTGGCTAATAAAAACTAAGTGTGAATGCCATGGAGACTTGTGCCTTTATATCTTTGCCCTAAAGGGGTTCACAGCTTAATGGGGAGCATTGATATGTATATAGCTAATTCGAGTGCAGTAGAGCAAGTGGTGCCCTGGGATGTGTGTAGGATGCTGTGTATAGACATTTGTGGGGGAACAAATTACCCTCCTCTCAGGTGAATGAGAGCAGTCAAACAGGGAGTAGTTATTTTGTGGTCTCAGATTCCAGAGACCACTGTCAACAACTGAGTCATCATTTAATCCAAATATGGGTGCTAAGAACAGAACATGAAGAGAGAGCAATAATGAGTGGCTGTTCTGAGTGCCATTTGCACAGCAGCCACAATGGTCTCTTTAAAACTTAAGTCAGACCATGTCACTGCTGGTCAAAACCTTACCGTGGCTCTGCATGTCATTCAGTTCATGGCCAAGTCCTCATTGTGGACTATAAAGCTCTGCATCATCTGATACACCTGCCTCTTGCCCCACGAGTCATCTCCTGCCCCGCTCCCCCGACTCCCCTCATGTCTGCCTGGTCTCCTTGCTGTTCTTATCACACACTAGGCCACGTTTCTGTCCCAGGGCTTTAGCACATGTAGTTTCCACTACTGGAACACCCTCTCCCTGCTGTCTGCTCCACCATTTCCTCCTGATTAAATGGCACATCATCAGTGAGGTCTTCACTAACCACTTTATTCAAGATGGCACCATCTCACCTGCCCCTAACCCTCCGTGCCTCCCTGTACCTGCTTTACTTCTCTCTGTGTCACTTATCACCATTGATAGATATGTTTACCTGTCTGTTTATTGTCTCTTACTCCATTAAGATCTAAACTCCATGAAGGCAGGGACTTTGTTTACTGCTGTATTCCTAGTGTTTAGGATAACACCTGATAGATCCTAAGGTCTTAATAGATGTTAGTTACTGAATGACTAGCCTTGCCCATGAGTGAGAAATTAATGAATACTGATCAAGTGTCCATGTAGTAGGTCTTGAGGGAAGATACGATGTCTGTCCTAAATAAAACCTACCAAGAAATCTGAAATCCTGAGCTGTCTGGCAAGTGTTAATAGTGCATTGTAGGCCAGGGAACAAAATAAACCATCCCATTAAAAAGAAACTACATAAGCCTTTCTTAGCTTGATTGAAAGATAAATACTGCATACCTGCTTGTATTTTTTTTTTTTTCTGAGGAAGATTAGCCCTAACATTTGCTGCCAATCTTCCTCTTTTTGCTGAGGAAGACTGGCCCTGAGCTAACATCCGTGCCCGTCTTCCTCTACTTTATATGTGGGATGCCTGCCACAGCATAGCTTGCCAAGCGGTGCATATTCTCATCCGGGATCTGAACCGGTGAACCCCAGGCCGCCGAAGCAGAATGTGCGAACTTAACCGCTGCGCCACCCGGCTGGCCCCCTGCTCATATATTTTTGATGCTGTTTCTTCTCTCTTAGTTTAAAATTAAGTACCAAGAGTATATAAAAGATTATTTATGAAATATGTCTGGAGTATAGTGAAAAACAGTACAACACATCTGTGTGTACCAACACCTGGATTAAGCAATGGAATGTGACTGTTACCTCTGAGAAGCTCCCTGGCTGCTGTCACCGTCGCCTTCCCTCTCTCCATGCTCTGAGGGGACCACCAGCCTGGCCTGAGTGTTTAGCAGCACTGAGAAGAAGTTCAAAGAAATGAGGACATCGCTCTGCGAAAACTCCTCCCACCTTCCCATTTCTGATGAGAAAAGGTCCTTCAGTGCTTACAACCTTAAACAACCAAAAAAAAGCAATAGAATTGCTGGTAATCCCTGTTTTATTTATATGACCCTGTAATCATTCATCCGTAAATATGTGGACTGACTGGGGGAAAAACCCTGCCCTTCATTGAATTAGGAGATGATGTTTGCAATAAAATTTACTTTTCATGTTTACTGTTTATTGAATGTTTATATTTTGATCAATTATGTACTAATATCAATGTAATAATTACCCAATCCAGAAGAAATACTTTTTAACACTTAGTGCTTTACAATTACAGGACATGAAAGAAGTTTTAAAATTTCAATGTATAATCATACATTTTTTGGTATAGAGAAATACAGTAGGGTGCTCAATATAAGAATTTCAAACATAAAACGATACAGTTCCATTTGTGGTGTTGGTGCTGTCAAGTGGATTCTGACTCCTAGTGACCCTGTGTACAGCAGAGAGGGTCCGGACCCTGCCTGTCTTTTTTATGCCATCCTCTCACCTTCCAGTGCTGTATCAGACAATGCTCCACTGCTTTTCTTAGGGTTTTCATGGCCAATTTTTTTGCAAGTGGGTGGTCAGGTCCTTCTTCCTAGTCTGTCTTAACCTGGAAGCTCAGCTGAAACTTGTCCGCCGTGGGTGACCCTGCTCGTATCTGAAATAGCAGTGGCATAGCTTTCTGCATCACAGTAACCTGCAGCCACCACAGTATGACAATCAATAGAGGGGTGGCATGGTTCCCTGACCAACAAATGAACTGGAATCTTAACTACTGGACCACCATGACTGGCTTCCATAGGAGAGGCGAAATGGAAATATGAAGGAAAGGGAAAGATGGAAAATTTCTGAGCATGTATTTATGGATGATGAGGGTGTCAAGTCATGATAATTAGAATACACTAGATACATTTAAAATAGTGATGTAACTTAAAAAAAAGTTTAAAATATGCTAGAAATCACCCTCTTTGTGACTATTTAAATTCATGATGAAAAATTTTAAATGTCAGCTTAAAAATATATGAGCCTTTTATAGTTTCTCAAGTTCTCTTAGAGGATGCCAAAGAAAAAGAAATTGAATACACCGCTTCACTTTGCACCCAGATTCCCTAGGGAGACTCTCTCTCCTTGGCACCTTGGTGGACAAGGGTGTGCAGCATTGCCACTTGAGTAGAAAGAGTACTGGGTTGGGACTGACCTTTCTGGATTTGAATCTACCACATGCTAATTGTGTCCTCTTGGGCAAGGTACTGAACTTCTCTGAACCTTAGTTTCCTCATCTCTAAAATGGACAGAGGATATTTTGCCTGGGCAAGGCCGTAGGTTTATGTGTCATTGGCTAGCAGAGTAGGGATTTACCCTTTCCCAGTAGAATCCATTTGAATTGGAAGCCTGGATGGGACTGAACTGACACATTTATACAGTGTTGCAGCATAGCTCAAAGACAATGAAAGCCTAGATCAGATGACCTGGAGGGGTGTCCAGAAATGCATAGTTTTTTAATTAAAACTAAGTTGTTTTCCTACCACATGAAAAGGGGCTAAAGTGTCACCCCCTGGGGAGTGGCAGTGATTTCCAGTTTAGTTAACAGCAAGACCGGCTGTTCCGTCTTCTCTCTCTGGTTGCATTAAGGCCCATCCTTTGGCTTCTGTTGGCCTGGGGAGGGAGCAGCTTTCAGCTATTGCTAGTCTTGGGGCTTCATCTGAACTCTTCACTTGTTGCTTCCCTTAACCGTGACAACCTTTGTGAGTAGTCCCTCCATTGAACTCTCCTCAAAAATAGGGAAGAAGGAAAGAGGGAGGGGGGCGGGAGGGAAGAAGGAAGGAAGAGTCAGTTGTTGCAGACTCTAGGAAGCAAGAAGGATTAGAACAAAACTGTGAATACATAAAATTACTCCCAGAGAGGGCAACTCCGGGGAAGGCTGAATGTTCTAATTGTACAAGTGGGTCCTTGGAGTGTAGAGATGTGTGCACTCAGTGTATTTCTTCCAGCCGTGCTGTTTGTCACAGACGTGAATGTGCCTAGCACAGCACTGGTCTAAAACAAATGCTAATTTCCTGCTCTTTACTCACATTCACCAAACAAAAGACTGATAAATAAACCAGATGATGGTACCTGAGAGGGTTTGAACATCTAAGCCCATTTGTGAGAGCTTATGGTCAGACATTCATGCTACCCCTTGTTGAAACTTACAGTTCAACAGCTTTTATTTGCTTCTCGCCAGAGTTTCACTGTCCATGTGCTGTACTCATTTGAGGGATGGTTCACTTAGCCTTATCCTAAGCAAGGCTTTCAAAATGAAATAGGAAATAGGTGCTTCCTTGGGATTAGTTAAGGTGGCAGTGCCCATCCAATGGCCATACCTTTTCCTAGGAAGATTCTATGTTTTTGGGGGCTTGTGTAAGAATCCTAAGAGCTATAGAAATAAAAATCGTAGTTAGGAACTGCCAAATGGTATATGAACTGTTGGAGTCTCTTTTGTTGTTCATAGAAAATGAAGCTGATACAGCTCCAGCTCTCCAGTGAGGGCCAAAGTATATTATTTTCTCTTGAAATGTGATTCAAGATTCCTTTTAAAAAGTTAGCTTTCTTGTTAATAGTCTCCATTGCAAAACGAAAGAGGCACAAGTGGGCCGGGGGGCTTGTGTAATACAGGAGGGAGGAAAGTCATGGTTTTGCCTCTGGGATTGCCAAGCAACCTTCTGATTGTAATCTGGCTTCTCGTGTAGTTTGCCTTAAGACGGGAATATATTTGAGTTTGATTTTTAACTGCAAAAATATTAAAGGCAGATTCTTAATTTATGAAGTCATATTTCAGACAATTAAAATATTAACTAGAATTTACCTATTCTGCCATCTCCCATGCAAGGCAGCTCACCCTTAACAGGGCTGGTCCTCAGGCAGGTCTGAAGCCTGGGTGGGCTCCACCTGGGAAATGGCCTTGGTTCATCCATTCTCACAGCCACACTCGGGAATGTGCTGGGTTTTTATTGCACTTGATAGACAGGCAGCTGGAGGCTGCAGAACAGTGGAGTGTGTGTGTGTGTTGAGAGGGAGAAGTTAGGATAGATGTTGGGGGAATAAGTGTACAAGGATCCCATGTCATCTTCAGAGTGGTGATCTGGCAAGGTGAGTATCCTCCAAATCCAGCCTGGAGAAACTATAGAAGCAAGAAGGAAGCCTGATTCTGAGGACCTCTCAACTCTAAGAAACTGGAGCCACACATGTGAAGAAAGGTGAGAGGGCCCTTTGGCCCAGGGCAGAGGCCCCAGCCAGCACTGAGACTGAATTAGGTTCTGTGCCTGCTTCTCCGCATATTGCCTTGAGGCTACCATGGCCTCCTGCTTTGCCCTGAATTCAGTGGCAATGGCCCAGGCTGCTGGTGTCTATGGCATAGTATCAGGACACATCAAGGGCCCTGCTCCAGGGTGGTGAGCAGTTGATGAAAACAGGGACAAGCTGACCAGCTGCCTCAGGGCATCAACTCTTCCCTGTCCTCCCCTCCCTAATATCCAGGAGTGGTGGATTAAAAACTAAGGCCCGTTTCTTCATTCTGTTGCTGTTCTTTTTCTGATTGTTTAAGGTGAACTTTGAACAAAGTTACCAAGTATTAGTAAATAGAAGTCATCCATTGTGATTCTCCATCCTGGAGCTCCTCCTCCTTCCCTCTCCTTAACCTCTCAGGAGTTTAAAGGCCTGGCCTTTAGCCCTTGTCAACACACATTCCCAGACCCCAGGGGAGCGTGAATGCACAGGCCCAACAACCAGACCCCAGAGTATACCGTAAAAGAGATACAACACTGAACGTGGTACATCATTTGAAGCAAAATTGTTGGAAAATGTGGACCAAAATTTTTAAATAACACGATAAATATACTCTAAAAGAGAGATTTTAATGATATTTTGCTGTAACAAGAAGTCTTAAAAAAGAACCAAGTGGAAATGTTATGTATGAGAAATATAAAAGTAGACATGAAGACTTATCCCAGAGGAGGTTCAAGGCAGCATGAAATATAGCTAATCTGCTGGAAGAAGCCTCCTAGAAGACAGCAGGAAGGAAAGGAGAAAATATATATATATAAAGCTAAGAGATATGGAAGGCGGAAGTAGAAATGATAAGAGATGGCTAATAGGTGTGCCAGAAGTAGAAAAAAAATATTTGAAGAAATAATGAAAATAAATTTCTCAGATTAAAGAAGGATGAAAGGTCTCAGATCAAAGGGCTGATGGAGTAACAAACAGGATTGAGAACTGACAAACCACCCCATGGATACATTATACTGATGTGTAAAGATACCAAATGTAACCGACTGGTTACCTGCAGGAACTCAAGGGTGGGTTTGGAAGCATTTAACTGTTTTTCCGAATTGTTATTTTTCCTTTTGTTATCTTAAGGAAATGCAATCACCAACCTCCCTGAACCAGAGCAAGCTACGCCTATGCCCTTGGCCTTATTTTCAATGCTGAGATCTCTCCAGGAGGAGCTTGGGCCTTATTACCGTAACCTGCAGTGTATGTGGAAGCATGTTTTCCAACTGAGCCTGTGCAAGAGAATACCCTCCTCTCCCTTTTGAATATTCACTTCCCATCTGAAATAAATGTCCCTGCTTCCCTTTGTTCGGGATGTCATGACTTTGGAAATGATTCTGCGTGGTCTCCTATTTGCTGCAAATATATTTTGTGAGACAACTACTTCTGGTGGAGAGTCTGGTTTAACTCCCCAGGAGGAAACCCATTTTGGTTCAGTAACACACATGCAAAGAGAAGATTCCAAATGCCTCCAGAGAGAAAGAAGAGATTCCTGCAATCAGGTTGAAATTGGATTTCTCAGTATCAACACTGCATGCAAGAAGAAAATGGGGTCATATTTTTAAATTAGAAAAGGCAAAAAACTGCTGAATTTAGAAATTTATGTCTAGCCAAACTGTAAATATGAAAGTCCACTAAAAATCTTCTCAGGCACACAGGGTCACAGTAGGGGAGAAGAGAAATAAACCTTGGAGGCAGCTGTAAGACTTACAAGAACTAACAGTTATACTTTAGTGATGCTTATGGTTGTCTAAAAAATCTAGAATCAGAGAAGAGGAAGAATGAAAATACGCATGTGACAACCAAGAACTACCATTCTGAACAAAGTCCACAGGTTTACAGATGCAGGTGGAGAGACCAAGGGGCATGAGGGTGTGCTAAAAGTTCCTGTCTTGTTTGGGAAAAGATATTGATATTGATGAGATTAAGAAATCAGTGAGGGTAAGTAAATATGAATTAGGGCCTTAAATTAAGAGCGACCACCATAAGAACAAATTAAAAAGATAATTTTGAAATCAGTAAAAGAAAACTCGATCTATCCAATGAAAAACTGAAAAGAAGGAAAACAGCGTAGGAGAAGAAAATAGGAAAAGAAAGGTAGAAATGCATATGTATATTTCTAATAAAAGAATAATTACAATAAATGTAACCAATTAAATGGGAAAGACTCTTAGATTAATAAAAAATGATGAGATCCAATAACATATTTTCTTTAAGAGAGAGAGTTAAAAGGAGACACAAACGTTGAAAATAAAAGGATGAAAAAGACTTGCCAGGAAAATATCAACTAAATGAAAATGAGGTAGTAATCATAGCATCTGACAAAATAGAAGTCAAGGCAAACTATCACACTAAACAGGAGCATTACATACTAGTTGTGAAATAATGAGAAATATATTTATTGGTGTTTGCCCCTGGTTCTTGACACAGAGCTCCTGAACACTTGTAAATAGGGGTGCTAAGAGACTCTTTTGTTCTAACACTTAGTCTCTGGCCCGGGTTCCTGGCACAGGGCTCCTAAAACACTTGTAATTTCCTAAGTGATAAGAGCACTAGAAGCATTTCTTGTTCTAATATTTGGTCTTGACCCTGCTTCCTGACCCAGGGCTCCTAAATCTCTTGGGATTTCCTGGGTGAAAAGAGTCTCTTCTGTTCTGAGGTGACTTTGGGTGGGCTTCTGGATGGGGGAGGGTCACCAGAAAGACCAAGTCATGATTAGAAGCTTGGAATTTTCAGCCCCACCCCCATTCTCCAGAGAGAGGAGAGGGGCTGGAAATGGAGTTAACGATCAATCATGGCTGTGTGACGAAGCCTCCATAAAATCCAAAAGTATGAGGTTCAGAGAGCTTCTGGGTTGGTGAATACATGGAGGTGCTGGGAGAGTGGCATGTCCAGAGAGGGCAAGGACGTTCCATGCCCTTCCCACATACATTGCCCTACACATCTCTTCCATCTGGCTGTTCATCTGTATCCTTTACCATATCCTTTTTTAATAAACTGGCAAACAGTAGGTAAACTATTTTCCTAAATTCTGTGAGCCGCTCTAGCGAATTAGTTGAACCCAAGGAGGGCGTTGTAGGAACCCCTGATTTATAATAGGTCTGTCAGAAGCACAGATGACAACCTGGACTTGTGAGTGGCATCTGAAGTAGGGGAGAGCAACAGTCTTGTAGGACTGAACTCTTAACCTGTGAGAACCGATGCTATCTCCAGGTAGATAGCGTCAGAATTGAGTTAAATTGTAGGACAACCAGCTACTGTTGCAGAATTGCTTTGTGTGAGAAAACCCCCTCACATCTCTTGTCAGAAGTGGTGTCAGTGTGGCATTAGTATAAGACTAAAGGAGAAACGCATAGGACAAAGACTGAGTTTTTCCTACTCACTAGTGTTAAAGGAAGTAAGGAAAGGAACGATAGAACAGGTGGATGTCACCACCATCCGTGAATGCCGCAGAATAACAGCACAGAAACACCTAAAGCAATAGACACAATTGCAAGGACTCGTCAGGTGCAGCAGAAGGAAATGCTGCACAGTTCCTGCCTGAGCCTTCAGACAGCATGAGGTCTCACTCCCACGCTCCACATCAGTCACTGCAGAGGCTTTTCAGCTTAAGTGAGGTGGATGAATTAGCAGTGGGAGTGGAGGGGAGTTAGGATACGTTCAAGCTGTTGACGAAAATAATCCATAACCAATCTATAAATGAAAATTTGGGAGAGTTTATTCTGAGCTAAAATCTGAGGACCATGGCCCGGGGCCTTTTTTCCTGAAGGAAGAAAGGGCACCGAAGAAGTGGGGTGCACAGAGTGGTTATATACCCCCAAACAGGATGTTTCACATAGGATTGAAATGTCCCTTTTACAATAGTTGTGAGACTGCTCTGTCGGCACAGCGATTGATGGACACAGCAGGTAGGTCTGCTGTCTCTGTGGACACAGCAGGGTGGCAGGTCTGTTGTCTCGAGCTGGGTGGTCACAGGTGAGTTGGGTGGTCACAGGTGAGCATAGCAATCAGTTCCTAGCCTAAGGAAAGATGCTTATCCCTAAGGAAATGCCAATGGGGGGAAGTTGCACCTTTATCTTAAGGCCATTTGTTCTTGCCATAGTAAATGTTTTAAAGCAGATATGCAATGCATGCTCAACGGCCACAGTCAGGCCCTTTTGGAAAAAACAAAGTCAGGTCGAATTAGGTTTACACCAAATGGCTTCCTCATATACTCCAATATATCATATTGCTTGCCATTTCAATTTGTCAAAGCTGTTATTTTACCAGAATCTTCTTCCCTCTGAGACATTTTCAAAGGGTTGATTTTTCTCTTAAGGACGGCCCTCTGTTGTTATGCCCAGATATGGACAGTAACAGATCAATAGTTCACCGTGGTCAGGAATATATTGCCTTCCAAGACAATTGCCCTCACAGCTGGGGCAAGACGAGCGACTTTCCAGACCAGTCAAAACCTGCAGCCTCATTCCCAGTTATCACTGAGATGAAAGTGGGTAATGGTTGCCTCATTCCAGGCCCAGGGACCTGGTTGCAATTTCCCATGGGTTAATATCTTTTTCTTGGAACACAGTTTGGTGAGGTTCTGAACAAAAGCACTCTGATCTAGTATTTATGATGTTTTATTATGGGCTTTAGTATTGTATGATATGGAACATGGAGTCTAGAAATTTAGTTTCCTCATTTTCAAAGTTTCAGGTCTATCTTCTTTCTGGCCATAAGGAAAAATATGGCTGAGGTGAAGTCCATAGGCCCCAACTGCACTGGGATGAATGGCCACTGACTGCCCAGGGTTCCATCTCCCCTTGATTTGCTTCCTCTGTGCTTTGACGTTTATATAACTCCTATCCTCACGCTCTCTATCCGACTGCATAGTTACAATAGCGCAATCTTTAAACTTTATGTATTCTAGGAGCATAATCATCTCTGGAGAGCCATAGACCAGCGTGCATAGATGCTAGGACTTCACCCGGAGCGGATCTACCAGGAAGACCATTGCCCTGTGACATTTCTTTAGGCAAAATTTAAGAATGCCTTTAGAGCCTTCTTGGCCAAACTCACCTGCCAGCACAATCTAACACAGTTGAATGACAGGTTATGGAACAAGTTTGGGGAGAGCTTGTTTTTCTAGCTCTGGTGGCTGGCTGTAGTTAGCCCCTACCTGCTCTCCACGGACCTACAAATTAGAATTTTTGGTTTACATGGAAAGCAATCATCTTTCGCTTATTGTAACTCTAGACATAAGCCTTTCTTCTTTTTTTTCTGAGGAAGATTCACCCTGAGCTAACATCTGTGCCAGTCTGCCCCTATTTTGTATATGGGTCACCACCACGCATGGCTGATGAGTGGTGTAGGTATGCACCTGGGATCCGAACGCGTGAATCCGGGCCATCAAAGCAGAGCTCGTAGAACTTAACCACTATGCCATGGGTCTGGCCCCAACATAAGCCTTTTCATACCCTGAAAACTCCTGAGTCATTAGAATTTTGAATTCCAACACAGTTTTATGCTATTTTCCTTCTGTTGGTTTGTGTTTCTCAGTTCAATATTTGACCATAGGAGAAAATAGACTTCACATATGGCTTGCTTCTTCATCAGTAACTATTTTTACACTTTCCATCACATGGTGGGGAAATCATCCAAGAACTTGATAAGACTGTTTACATTGTTCGCAGGTCTATTTCTGGCTCTCAATAGTGTGTAGACCTCATCCCCAACTTCTCCAGCACAATTTTTCAGCAAATCAGTGGCCTGGATGACAAAAGGACTAGGATGACAACCGAGGACTAGGAATGAAAGCAAAGTAACAAATAGAAGGCAGGCAAAGAATGTATTTTGGGAGAATTACTCCAGAAAGCAGAACAGCGCAAACACACAATTTTCCCCCGTATTGTTAAAAAAAGAAAAAAAGACAATAAGACTTCAAAAAAGTATTACAAGGAATCATAGAAGAGGTTATAATACAACAAAAGAGATGAAAAAGAGCTGTCAAGTCTCAGGGAATATGTAGGAGAGAGAAAAACCATTACGGAAACAACAGTCAATTTGAAGATGCCAAAAAGAGAACAGGTTCTGCTGAAATCACAGGTCAGGACACTAAAGAAAGGCTTGGGAAAAGTGTCCAACATAAAGCGGAAAAAGAACAAAGTGCTGGAAATTACTAGGGAGAAACTAAGACATTTGTACAACAAAGGCTATCCATGATGCAGATCATAGGTGATGCTGGAGAAGAAAAGAGAACGACTGCAACAAGTTCAAAGACATAAAAGAGAAAGCTTTAATAAAAATAAAAGAAGACCTAAATCCTGAGGGTTTTTTTGTTTTTTGAGGAAGATCAGCCCTGAGCTAACTGCTGCCAATCCCCCACTTTTTGCCGAGGAAGACTGCCTCTGAGCTAACATCCATGCCCATCTTCCTCTACTTTATATGTGGGATGCCTACCACAGCATGGCGTGCCAAGCCGTGCCATGTCCACACCCGGGATCCGAACCGGCGAACCCCGGGCTGCTGAAGCAAAACGTGCACGCTTAACCACTGTGCCACCAGGCTGGCCCCAAATCCTCAGTTTAAAAGAGTACCTCGTGTTTCAGGAAAAACTGAAGTAGAATGATCAACACAGATATGTCCTGGTGAAGTTACTGGGCTTTAAGGAAAGCTAATGAAACTTCGACATTTAAGTGACATTAAAAGAAAACAGACAAAAAAGTAATCTTTAAGAGAAAGAAATCATGTGATTCCAACTTTTCCATGACATTTACTCCAAGAAGACAGCAGAGAAGTATCTACAAGGGACTCGGGTAAAGACAGTGTAGACCCAAGAGGATGAGAAACTGCCAAATTGTCATTCAAGTACAGAGGCAACAGGGGGCCATTCTAATCCTGGAAGGGGCTCAGGGGAAGAGCACTCATGAGCTATTCTTGAATCAGCTATCCCAGGAAAACTCTAGCAAGCTGGGAAAAGAAAGAAGCTATCATAAAATGGCAGGTGATCAGCAAAGGTTTCATCCGTTAAAATACACAACTGAGACTAGACAACTATGGAAAAATGAGTTAGAATAAATTTTATAAATGCTAATAATTTAAAAATAACAGCACAGCAAATTGAAATTGAGAATTAGGGGGCGAGGGAAGATAGGAGAAAGAGTGAATGCTAACTGTCTTATGTTTCCTGATAGAAATTAAAGAAAGAATACTAATTATAATAACTACAAAGAAAATTATATCGAACTCTTACCAAGTGCCAACCATAGTTCTAAATGCTTTTGTGTGTAATTTCATTTAACCTTCAACAGTTCTATGACACAGGAACTATTAATATTCCCATTTTATAGATGAGGAAACTGAGGCACAGAGAATTTAATCAGCTTTTCTCAAAGCCATATAGCTAGTAAGTGTAAAATGAGGAAAGCTATTGATCATCTCAAGAGGCTCTAGAAAGATAATAAGATTAATAAAATCCATTTCTGACGAAAACATTTGATAAAAAAATTGGTCAGGGAGAAGTAAAGGTGGCAGATGGAGTGTGGCTGCAGGCTGGAGCTACTGATTCTGTCCTTTGTGACTCTGGTGTCACCGAGGTGAGACATTTCTTCTAGACTGGTGTATTTGTCATGGTTTCTGGAGAAACAGAGCCAATAGGATATATATAGATATATATGAAGAGACTTATTATAGGAATTGAATCCCATGGTTGTAGAGGCTGAGAAGTCTCCTGATCTGCTGTCTGCAAGCTGAAGGACCAGGAAAGCTGGTGGTATATGTCAGTCTGAGTCCAAAGGCCTGAGAATCAGGGTGCCAATGGTGTAAGTCCTGGTCTGAGTCTGAGAGCCCAAGAACAAGGAGGGCTGATGTCCGAGGGCAGGAGAAGATGGATGTCCCAGCTCAAGCAGAGAGAGCAAATTCACTCTTTCTCTGCCTTTTTGTTCTATTCAGGGTCTCAGTGGGCTGGGTGATACCCACTCACCTTGGTGAGGGCCATCTTCTTTACTCAGTCTACAGATTCAGATGCTAATCTCTTCCAGAGACGTCCTCACAGACACACCCAGAAATGGTGTTTACCAGCTATCTGGGCATCCCTTAGCCCCGTCAAGTTGACGCATAAAAGTAACCATCACACCTGAGTTAGAAATTTCCCCTTCTTCGAAATTCTGTGACTTTAGCAGGCAAATGTGAAAATGTCAAAAAGAAAGGTAGGGCCCCATAGGCTGGCTAGTCAGCTGCACCTGCAGGGCTTCCTGCACCTTGGTAGAGCCATCAGCAAATCACACTATTACTCTATAGACAGTGCTCAAGGTGGATCAGATCCTGAAAACTCTACCCACCAGAGTTGAGTGATTGATTTACAAAACTGAAGGACATGGATATTTCCAGTACCCAAAATACTTAGTACTCCTCCATGCCCCAACTTCCGAGTATCAAGCTACCAACAGTGATTATTCAAAGTTGCTCTGGGAATCTGTCATCAGAGCAGGGGGCTGGACATCTCCGTTAGATATTCCATCTGGGCTGTGGAGGACCCTGCAGGAACCACACCTTACTACTACCATGCCCATATCTTGACTGACTTGACTCAAAAGTATATACCCACTTTAGCTGCTCTCCCTCGCAAAGGTGTATTAGTTTGTTAGGGCTGCCATAACAAATATGTCAGACTGAGGGGCTTAAACAACAGAGATTTAATTTCTCACAATTCTGGAGGCTGAAGTCCAAGATCAAGGTGGTAGCAGGGTTGGTTCCTTCTAGGCCTCTCTCTCTGTCTAGATGGTCATCTTCCAGTGTCTTCATATGGTCCTTTCTCTGTGCATGTCTGTGACCTAATTTCCTCCTCCTCTAAGGACACCAGTCACGTTGGATTAGGGCCCACCCTAATGACCTCATTTTAACTTAATTATGTCTTTAAAGGCCTTATCTCCAAATAGAGTCGCATTCTGAGGTCCCAGAAGTTAGGACTTCACTATGAGTTTTGGGGGGACACGATTCAGCCCAAAACAGATGGTATACCCAACTCTTTTAATTTATACTGTTTTTTAAAAAAGTTAAATTATATTCTATCCAGAACAACCATTTTGTCAAGACTAGATACATTTCATAGCTTGAATTAACCCTTTTTTCTGGCTTCTTTTATGAGATATTAGTTATACTCCAGTCTCAGCAGGCACATACACAAACGACACCTGCAGTACGGAACAGTTTGGTAGCAATAAACTCCTCACTCTGCCACCTGAGAGCAGTGTGAGGATGGGCAAATCACACGATCTCCTCGCTCTGGGCCTCCGCTGCTTTGCTGATGATAATTTGTATATTAAGGGACACATATAATGATGTTCATGGCAGCACTGCGTATGGTGATTAAACATTGAATATAACCCAAATGCCCATCAGCAGAAGGACAGATAAACAAAATGTAGTATAAATATGAGAATACTTTACAGCAGTGAGAAATAAATGGAATAGCTCCCAATCCAGCAACATGAAATGGTATTGAAAACATACTGTTGAATGAAAAAGAGTTGCAAAATGTTTCAATGTGATACCATTTATATTTTACTAAAACACTCACAGAAATATAGTATTTTGTATAGCTTATGGAAACATATGTAAATATGTGTGTGTATTAAATATACTATAAATTTATATACTAAAATTATAAAAACACAGATTGGATACATACAAAGTTATAAAAAAAAGGTTATCTCTGGGAATGGAGGATGAGAAATGGGAATAAGAGGGATACAATGGAGACTTCCAGTTTATCTGTGGAGTATTCCTTTTTCCTTTTTTCAATAAAAATCTAAGTACGTATCTCAAAATATTAGTATTTGTTGACTCTGGGTGGCAGTTATGTGGGTGTTTTTTATGTTATCTTTTGTACTTTTCTGTATTAAAAATTTCAAAAGCAATGTAAATAAAAGCATGGTAAGAACACTTATGTCACATCTTAAGGCTATTGCAAGGTTTCAGTAATAATATTTGTGAAAGTTCTTTGCAAAATGAAAAGCTTTGTACAAATATTAGGTTTTATAGCTAATCTGTTCCATTTGCTGTTGATTCTATTAACCTCCATTTCAAAAGTCCACATTGTCTGATAGCTCCAAAAATTTGGTGTTGGCTGTGATCACGGTAGTGGTCATGATGGAGGTAACAGTGATGGTGGTGGTGGTAGTGGTGCTGCTGCTAGTGGGTAGTGGTGATGGAGTTGTTGTTGGTGATGGTGGCGGTGATGGTGGCAATGGTGGTGGCGGTGATGGTGGTGGTGAAGGTGATATGTATAGGAGTAGAGAGTCAAACCTTTGATCTACTTCTGCGACACACCATGCATGCCACATAATACAATACACCTCTGGGCTGAGTGTCTTACTTCTATGATAAGACTAAACTCTCTAAAGGGAAATTGCATGAATGTTTATCTCCCAGTACTCCCAGAACAGTAAAAACTGTTCAAAGTACTGCGTTTAGTACTGTAATTGTTTTTTTCTGTAAATGCCAAGGGAATTTCATCTTTTTCTTAGAACTGCAGCAATATGAGAAATTACCACAAGAGGACAGTAGAGAAACATCAATAAAGCTCAGTTTTGCCTTAAGAGTTGGACAGGTACAAACCATAGTCTCTGCTTCTGAGCAGAGAGAAATGTGTCTCTGCAGAGAAACTCAGTTTGTGGGAATTATTCAGGGTTATTCCATGTATCACATAACATCATGGAATTTAAGAGTTGTTGAGAACCTCCTAGTTCAAGCTCCTCAACCCCAGCCAACATCTTCTGTACAACTTCATGAGAGATCCTGAGCCAGAACCACCCAGTTAAGTCACTATTGAATTCCCGACGCTTAGAAACTGCAATAATACGTGTTTGTTTTTGCAAGCTGCTCAATTTGAGAGTAATTTGTTATGCAGCAATAGATGACTGACACCTGATGTAGTCAACAGTCAATGAGTTAGCTGTAATTGTTATTCAGGTGACTGCTAAAAGCAAAGAAAGTCATTTTTCTGGGTTTTTCTCATTAAGTATAAGTGCTTTTCTCCATTCATCTCAATTTGGCATAACTTGAAAGTGACATCATTCATTCATTCATTTTTCAATAAGCCAAATGGCTGGCCAGAATGACATCAATGAGAAAAATAAATCATTCATTCATGCATCCATTCACTAATTCATCTACCGGTCAAACATGCTTTCTGACAGAGGTCCAGGGTCAAGGCAGAGCATGGCCAGTTGATTGGGAGGGGTCAGAGAATGCTTCTTGGAAAAGGTGATTCCCAGGATGAAAGCCAGCGGGGAAGGAAGAGGGCAAGTGAGGAAAAACAGCATGAGCAAAGGCACAGAGGTTTCACGTGGCCTCGAGCATGCAGGGGAAGCTAGGACTTTGGTGTGGCTGGACCATGGGAGGAGAGGGGAGATGGGAACAGGTGTGCGATGAGCAGTGAAGATGGAGAAGCAGGCAAGGGTCAGCTAAAGACTCTTCATTACCATAAGAGGGAGCTTGGGCTTCATCCCTTGGAGGGATTTTAGGGGTAAGGCTTTCAGAAGAGCACTGTGGCTCCTGTGAGGGAGGCAGATGGAGGAGAGAGACTGCACTGGGAATAGCTCAACAGCTGTGAAGCCCAGTAGGCTGGGGAGAAATAGAGGTTACAGGAGCTTGTTTACTCCCTCACCTGTGCCACAAGGAAAATTCCTGCTTGATTGCAGCACGAGCTCATCTCCACACAAGCAGAATTCACCTTTCTCAGAGATGAGCAACCAAAAGGAAGGAGTATGCAATCTATACCAGAAGTTCTCGGCCAGGAATGATGTTGCCCCTCAGGCGACTTTTGCAATGTCTGGAGATAGTTCTGTTAAAACTGGGGAGGAGGCGTCTAGTGGGTGGGATCCAAGGATGCTGCTAAACATCCTGCGATGCACAGGACAACCCCCACAATGAAGAGGTATACAACCCAAAATGTCAGTGGTGCCTAGGTTGAGAAGCCCTGGCCTATCTAAAGATACAACAAAATTAAAAAGGAGGAAACACCAGGAAAAACACATTGAAAATGAAAAACACTTGCCAAAAATGTTGGCATGGGGCAGATGAAAATTATAACCAAATATGTCATTATCAACTTAAAAATAATAAAGTAACTGCTTTTACAAAAGAAGAGTTTGAAGTGGAGATATAAGCTATAAAAATAGTGTAAAAGAACTCACACCTAGCATATCTGACATACAGATAAATGTAAATGGGCTAAACTCATGTATTTGAAGACAAAGAGTTGGATCACAAAGAAAAACTCAATTTTATGTTGTATACAATATATACAAGATGTGGTGTGCAAGAAGCACAACTAAAAGTTGTCTAGTGAGCTTGAAAATAGAAGGGTTGGCAAAGGTATACTATGTAAATAAGAACAAAGAGAAAAAGAAAGTAGTGGTCACAACTTCAAGATCAGAAAAAGTTATCTCTGCTTCATACTTTACGTCATATAACTTTCAGATAAATAAAAAGTTTAAGCATTAAAAAGAAAAAATTGAAATACTAGAAGAAAAAATTTTAAAATAATCTTGGCCTAGGAGAGGCCCTTCTAAATATGACACACTATCCAGAAGAAGAGATGAAAATGTCCAACTACATAAAATTTCACATTGTTGTATGGTAAAAGCTGCAAGCTCACACACACACACACACACACACACACACATACTCTTTCTCTCTCTCTCTCACACACACACATGGTATAAACAAAACCAAAAGACAAAATGTGAAATGTCCGTACCACAAAAGGCCAATAGTCTTAATTAAATAATTTACTAACCATTTATTGAGTGTCTACTATGTTCTGGGCACTGTTAAGCACTGGGAAGGTAAGAACCTATAAACAAAGTTCCTGCCCTTGTGAAATTTAACATTCTATGGAACAGTCACAAAAAACAGATCACCCAGTGAGTGTACGTGATGTCAGGTAGTGAGAAGTGCTGTGAAGACAGACGGAGTTGGGTGTGGAGATGGGGATGAGATAGAGTGAGAAAAGATATTATTGAGATTGGAGTAAGGAAGGTCTTACTGATGAGATGCCGTTTGAGCAGGGAACATTCCCGCTAGAAGGAAGAGCAAGTGCAAAGGCCCTGAGATGGGAACTTAAGGGCATGTTTGAAGAACCTCAGGAAGGTAAGAATAGGTGTGACAGTGAGCAAGGGGGATGGTGGTAAAGGCGAAGCTCAAGAGGCAGCCACGGGCCAGCTCAGGTAGAATGTCTAGGCCCTGCTAAAGCTACAAGCTTTATTTTATGCAAAATTGAGATGGGAAGCCAGCAGAGGGTCAAGAAATGATAGTCAAATTGTGTTTTTAATGTTTTACTTTTTTAATGCTTTTATTTTGAAATGATTATAAGTTTACAGGAAGTTTCAAAAGTAGAACAGAACACCCATTAGAATGGCCAAATTGGGATCACTGACAACACCAAATGCTGGCAAGGGTGTGGAGCAACAGGAACTCTCATTCACTGCTGGTGGAAACGCAAAATGGTACAGCCGCTTTTGAAGACAGATTGGTGGTTTCTTACAAAACTAAACCTACTCTCACCATATGATCCAGCATTTGCACTCCTTCATAGTCCCCTGAAGGAGTTGAAAACTGTCCACATAAAAACCTGCATACAGGGGCTGGCCCTGTGACCGAGTGGTTAAGTACGTGCGCTCTGCTGCAGGCGGCCCAGTGTTTCGTTGGTTCGAATCCTGGGTGCAAACATGGCACTGCTCATCAAACCACGCTGAGGCAGCGTCCCATATGCCACAACTAGAGGGACCCACGATGAAGAATATACAACTATGTACTGGGGGGCTTTGGGGAGAAAAATGAAAAAAAAAATAAAATCTTTAAAAAAAAAAAAAAACCTGCATACAAAAGTGAGAGGTTGAAGATCTCCTTAAGGTGGTGGTGTGAGCAGACATTGAACTCATCTCCTCCCACGAACACAACAAGGTTACAACAGCTTTTGGAACAATTACCCCAGACTGAAAACTGACAACTGGATAAAAAGAACCCCCACAACAAGGGACAGTCCTGACTAAGGCAGAAGAGGAAGTAATTCCTGCTGGAGAGGAAAAAGCCACCTTTGGGAGCAGCGGAGCTTCTCAGCTGGCCGAGTGGGAGACACCCTAAGGTGCACAGCCCTCCCTGGAGGACTGAGGTGCGGAGTGGGGCCGATACTGCTATAAGCATACTTCAGACTCAGCCCAACTGAGACAGCGGTCTCACTGTCTGGCTTTGCTGGCTATTAACTGCAGCAAGGATACTCCCAGAAAAGCTATCAGCAGAAAGCCAAAAAGACCCAGGTCTTGAAGGGCGCACGCACAAACTCACTCATTGCAGCAACCTAAAATCACCAGAGAGAAGGCTGACAGTCCTTTGGTGAAACAAGACTCGCCTGGTGGGCTCTGGGGGCATCTTGGTGAGAGGAGGGACCTCTCCAGAGACTGAGACATTGGTGGTGGCCATTGTTCTGAGCTGGTCCAGGCATGCTGACACGGACCCTGGTGGGCAACATTGAGGTTCATCCCTTGGCCTGTTAGCCCAGGGGTCTGCCACGCCCACTAGAGCACAGATTTAATCCAGTTCAGCCAGGGCAGGCAACCCACCCTAGGTAGTGGCCCCACCTAACAGCAAGCCCTCAGGCTACTTTTCAGCCTGCATTGACTTGGTGCCTTGATCCTCTACAGGCAAGCAAGGGTGTATGCCTCTGTGGGGCAGGGCCTGTGTGAGGACCAGGTGAACTATGGGGGGCACTCGTGGAGAGGAGGGGGCTCTGCATTGAGGTGTCGGGGTATGCTCCAGGGGGTTGAGAAGCGCATGGACCAGGACTGTGTTGACGGTGTGTGTGGTCCTGTGGGGGGTGAGGCTTATCAGTGGCAGTAGACCTGTGCTTCACAAATAGCCATAAAAAGGATCAGTGCCCCCTTCCAAAGCCTGAAACAGTTGCGTGCTCCCATGCCTAGGCCAGCCCCACTCAGCTGTACTGCTAAGAGAACTGACAACAGCCTTGTAGGCCTAAGGCCTATCACAACTATATGCCCTTGAGCCTAGCAACCAGCTACACTGGGTACCAACCCAATTAAGAGGAAAACTGCAATAGGAGTGTGCTGATAGACTTTGTAGACAACAGTACTGAGGCTCCCCAAACCGGATTTATAAACGGCTGGACAGTGAACGAAAGATTAGACTCCCTGGGTACCTGCAGTGGGAGCAACCCTGCCACAGCAGAAGGACACAAGTATCCTACAAAGGGGTCACTCCTGGTTCTTATGGAGTAGTGACAAGAAGGAAGCACACTGCTGGGCCTCATAAGGCATCTCATACATAAGGCCACTTCTCCAAGATCAAGAGACATAGCTGACTCACCTAATACATAGAAATAAGCACAGAGAAAGAGGCATAATGAGGAGGCAAAGGAATACTTTCCAAGCAAGGGAACAGTACAAAACCCCAGAAAAAGGACTAAATGAAACAGAAACTAGTGACATACTCGACAAAGAGTTCAAACAAAATATCATGAGGATGCTCACAGATATGGGGAAAGAATGGATGAACACAGTGAGCACATCAGCAAAGAACTGGAAGATATAAAAAAAAAGCAATCAGAAATGAAGAATACAATACTCAGAATGAGAAATTCACTAGAGGCTCTCAATAGCAGAGTAGAGGAAGCAGAAGAACGGATCAGTGAGCTAGATGATAGACTAGAGGAAATCACCCAAGCAGAAGAGAAAAGAGAAAAAAGAATGAGACAGAATGAGAACAGTGTAAGGGAACTCTGGGACAATAGCAAGCGTGCTAACATTCGGATTATAGGTGTCCCAGAAGAAGAAGAAAGAGACAAAGGAGCAGAAAATTTATTTGTAGAAATAATAGAGGAAAATTTTCCTCACCTGAGGAAGGAAACAGACATCCAAGTTCAGGAAGCACAGAGAGCTCCAAACAAGAGAAGCCCAAAAAGGCCCACACCAAGACATGTTATAATTAAAATGTCCAAAGTTAAAGACATAGAGAATCCTAAAAGCAGCAAGAGAAAGGCCAGAAGTGACATATAAAGGGAAGCCCATCAGGCTATCAGCAGACTTCACAGCCGAGACCCTACAGGCGAGAAAAGAATGGCATGATGTATTTAAAGTGCTAAAAGGAAAAACCCTACAGCCAAGAATACTCTATCCATCAAGGTTGTCATTCAGAATGGAAGGAGAGATAAAGTGCTTCCCAGACAAGCAAAAATTAAAGGAGTTTATCACCAAGAAACCAGTTCTGCAAGAAATGCTGAAGGACTTATTTAAGTGGGAAAGCAATGACCACAAATAGAGATTAAAAAAAATTATCAAAAAAACAAAACAACAACAAACCAGGCAATAAAATCACTTGTAAGGTAAAAATATAGTAAGGCAGCAGATCAACTACCTGTGAAGATAATATGAAGGTTAAAAGACAAATGTATTAAAATCACCTATTTCAGTGATAAGAGGGTAATGGATAGACACACACTAAACAAGAGACTATGTGTGATTTGAAAAACATATAATGTGGGAGGAGGAGAGTGAAAAAGTAGAGCTTTTAGAAAGAGGTCAAGGTAAAGAGTCTATCAACTCAATACAGACTGTTATATACATAGTATGTTAAATAGGATCCTCATGGTAATCACAAATCAGAAACCTATAACAAGCAAGAAAAAAAGTAAGGCAAAAGAAATCAAACATATTACTAAAGAAAGCCATCAAACCACAAGGGAAGAGAGCAAGAGAAAAAGAAAGGAACAGAGAAGAACTACTAAAACACCCAGGAAAAAGAAAGTGACAAAATGGCAATAAATACATGTTTATCAATAGCTACTTTAAATGTCAATGGACTAAATGCTCCAATCAAATGCCATCAGGTGGCCAATTGGATAGAAAAACAAGACCTATGTATATGCTGCATACAAGAAACACACTTCAGACCTAAAGATACTCACAAACTGAAAATGAATGGATGGAAAAAGATATTCTATGCAAATGGCAAAGAAAAGAAAGTGGCGGTAGCAATACTTATATCAGACAAAATAGACTTTAAAACAAAAACTGTAATAAAAGACAAAGATGGGCACTACATAATGATAAAGGGAACAATCCAAAAAGCAAATATAACTCTTGTAAATATCTATGCACCCAACATAGGAGCACCTAAACATATAAAGCAATTATTAGCAGACATAAAAGGAGAAATAGACAGTAACACAATAATAGGAGGGGACTTTAACACTCCCCTTACACCAATGGCTGGATCATCCAAACAGAAGATCAATAAGGAAACACTGGCCTTAAAGGACACATTAGACCAGATGGACTTAGCAGATATATACAGAACATTCCATCCAAAAATCACAGAATACACATTCTTTTCAAATGCCCATGGAGCATTCTCTAGGATTGATCACATATTAGGCTACAAGACAAGTCATAATAAATTTAAGAAGGTTGAAATAATACCTTGCATCTTTTCTGACCACAAAGGTATGAAACTGGAAATCACCTACAGGAAGAAAACTAGAAAAGCCACAAAAATGTGGAGATTAAACAAAATGTCACGGAACAACAATTGGTCAATGAAGAAATCAAAGAAGAAATCAAAAAATTCCTGGAGACAAATGAAAATCAAAACATGACATGCCAAAATCTGTGGGATACAGCAAAAGTGGTTCTAAGAGGGAAGTTTATAGCAATTCAGGCCTACCTCAACAAACAAGGAAAATCCCAAGTAGACAATCTAAAAGCGCATCTAAAGGTACTGGAAAAAGAACAACAAACAAAGCCAAAAATCAGCAGAAGGAAGGAAATAATAAAAATTAGAGCAGAAATAAATGATATAGAGCCTAAAAAAAAAAAAGAAACATTTAATGAAACCAAGAGCTGGTTCTTTGAAAAGATAAACAAAATTGACAAACCCTTAGCTAGACTCACCAAGAAAAATAGAGAGAAGGCTCAAATAAATAAAATCAGAAAGGAAAGAGAAGAAATTACAGTGGACACCTCAGAAATACAAAAGATATTAAGAGAATACTATGAAAAGCTATACGCCAACAAATTGGATAATCTAGAAGAAATGGATTAATTCTTAGAAACATACAACCTTCCAAAACTGGACCAAGAAGAAGTAGAAAATTTGAATAGACCAATCACCAGTAAGGAGATTGAAACAGTAATCAAAAACCTCCCCAAAAATAAAAGTCCAGGACCAGATGGCTTCCCTGGTGAATTCTACCAAACATTCAAAGAAGACTTAATACCTATCCTTCTCAAACTCTTCCAAAATATTGAAGAGGAGGGGAAGCTTCCTAACTCATTCTATGAAGCCAACATTATCCTGATACCAAAACCAGACAAGGACAACACAAAAAAAGAAAATTACAGGCCAATATCACTGATGAATATCAATGCAAAAATCCTCAACAAAATACTAGCAAATCGAATACAACAACACATTAAAAAGATCATACATCATGATCAAGTGGGTTTAATTCCAGGGATGCAGGGATGGTTCAACATCTGCAAATCTATCAATGTGATACACTACGTTAACAAAGTGAAGAATAAAAATCACATGATCATCTCAGTAGATGCAGAGAAAGCATTTGACAAGATGCAGCATCCATTTATGCTAAAAACTCTAAATAAAACGGGTATAGAAGGAAAACACCTCAACATAATAAAGGCCATATATGACAAACCCACAGCAAATATCTTTCCCAATGGAGAAAAACAGAAAGCTATCCCTCCAAGAACAGGAACCAGACAAAGATGCCCACTGTCACCACTCTTATTTAACATAGTATTGGAAGTCCTAGCCAGAGCAATCAGGCAAGAAAAAGAAATAAAAGGGATACACATTGGAAAAGAAGAAGTGAAACTGTCACTCTTTGCAGATGACATGATTTTATATCTAGAAAACCCTAAAGATTCCACTAAAAAGCTTTTAGAAACAAGAAAAGAATACAGTCAAGTCGCGGGATACAAAATCAACGTACTAAAATCGGTTGTGTTTCTATACACTAACAATGAAGTAGCAGAAAGAGAAATTAAGAATACAATCCCATTTACCATTGCAACAAAAAGCATAAAATACCCAGGAATAAACTTAACGAAAGAGGTGAAAGATATGTACACCGAAAACTATAAAACACTGTTGAAAGAAATCAAAGAAGACACAAAGAAATGGAAAGATATTCCATGCTCTTGGATTGGAAGAATTAACATCATTAAAATGTCCATACTTCCTAAAGCAATCTACAGATTCAACACAATCCCTATCAAAGTTCCAACAACATTTTTCACAGAAATAGAACAAAGAATCCTAAAATTTATGTGGAACAACAAAAGACCCCGAATAGCCAAAGGATTCCTGAGACAAAAGAACAACACTGGAGGTATCACACTCCCTGATTTCAAAAGCCATAGTAACCAAAACAGCATGGTACTGGCACAAAAACAGACACACAGATCAATGGAACAGAATCGAGATCCCAGAAGTAAACCCACATGTTTATGGACAGCTAATATTGGACAAGGGAGCCAAGAGCATACAATGGAGAAAGGAGATTCTCTTCAATAAATGGTGTTGGGAAAACTGGACAGCCACATGCAAAAGAATGAAAGCAGACCATTCCCTTACACCATGCACAAAAATCAACTCAAAATGGATTAAAGACTTGAATGTAAGACCCGAAACCATGAAACTTCTAGAAGAAAACATAGGCGGTATGCTCTTTGACATCAGTCTGAGCAGCATATTTTCAAGTCCCATGTCTGACCGGGCAAGGGAAACAAAAGGAAAAATGAACAAATGGGACTACATCAAACTAAAAAGCTTCTGCTCAGCAAAGGAAACCATCAACAAAATGAAAAGACAACCTAACAATTGGGAGAAGATATTTGCAAACCACATGTTAGATAAGGGGTTAATATCCAAAATACACAAAGAACTCATACACCTCAACAACAAAAAAACCAACAATCCAATTAAAAAATGGGCAAAAGATCTGAACAGAGATTTCTCCAAAGAGGATATACAGATGGCCAACAGGCACATGAAAAGATGCTCAACATCATTAGCTATCAGGGAAATGCAAACCAAAACTACAATGAGGTATCACCTCACTCAGGTCAGAATGGCTATAATTAACAAGACAGGAAACAAGAAATGTTGGAGAGGATGTGGAGAGAAGGGAACCCTTGTTCACTGCTGGTGGGAGTGCAAACTGGTGCAGCCACTATGGAAAGCAGCATGGAGTATGCTCAGAAAATTAAGAATAGATCTACCATATGATCCAGCTAGCCCACTGCTGGGTATTTATCCAAAGAACTTGAAAACACAAAGGCATAAAGATACATGCACCCCTATGTTCACTGCAGCATTATTCACAATCGCCAAGACTCAGAAGCAACCTAGGTGCCCAGCAAGGGATGAATGGATAAAGAACATGTGGTATTTATACACAATGGAATACTACTCAGCCATAAGAAGTGATGAAATCCAGCCATTTGTGACAACATGGATGGACCTTGAGGGCATTATGCTGAGTGAAATAAGTCAGAGGGAGAAACTCAAATACCGTATGATTTCACTCATAAGTAGAAGATAAAACCAACACCAAACAAACACATAGCATTGGAGATTGGATTGGTGGTTCCCATCGAGGAATGGGAGAGGGCAGAGGGGTGATTAGGCTCACAAGTGAGGGGATGGACTATAATTAGTTTTCGGGTGGTGAACATGACGTAATCTACGCAGAATTCAAAATATATTATGATGTACATCTGAAAATAAATAAATAAATAATAATAAAAAAGAAAGTGAGAGGTTTAATTTTAGATGTTTTGGCCAAAACAAACATCATATTATAAATTAAATGTCAGAGATGTCAGCAAAATAATAATCTTCTTACCGAGTTCTTCCTTATTATTGGGAGAACTGGCCTTAATGGGACATTGTGATGATCCATTTGCTCATCTTCCAGCATGTGTCTCATGTGGCAAAGTCCGCATGAAGAGACCACCTCTGGACTTAGAGTCGATACGTGTCTGTGTGATGCTTTCCTCCTGGGGTGAGGTGATTCAACAGAATTTTGTCAGATTGCAGAGGAGAAACTTTGGAGAGTTCAAAGTGTTTTCCAGCCTCAAACGTCGCTCCATCAGAACAAGCCCTGTGTTCATTCAAGAACAGGGTGGGATATTTGTCTGTTTTCATTAGTGCTGTATTCCCAGTGCTTAGAACAGTGTTGGCACATAATACTGTTAATTTATACATAATATTTAGTGAATGAATGAAGGAATAAATGAATGAAAAAAATGTTTATTTGACACCAATTTTGTGTTAGACACTCTTCTAGGACGTAGGTCACACCAGTGAGCAGCTGCGGCAGTGAACCGACAGTTTCAGATGGGGAAGATGAATGATAAACAAATAACTGAATACATTCTGTTTCAGATGGTGATGAGTGCTATGGAGACCAAAGAATGGGGTTAAGGGGTGGAGAGCGTCAGGACAGGGGAGGAGAGACACGGAGGTGGGGAAAGCCCCCTCTAAAGACTACAGTTGAAAGTGCTCACTCCCTTTAACTTACATTTCCATTTTTAGGAATTTATCCTACAGAATCTCAGCAGCGCACAAAGCATGAAGATTCTCACTGCAAAATTATTGATAACTGTCCCAAACTGCAAACAATCCAAATGTCCATCAGTAAATTAAATAAGTTATGATATAGCAACACTACAGATTACTATGCAGACATTAAAAAAAGAGGGACATTTATATGTGTTAATATAGACAAAATATGCTGAATATATTAAGTGAAATAAAGAAAAGCAAATTGCAGAACAGAATGTATAATATGAGCCCTTTTTTATGAAAAAAGATATGTCTATATGTATGAGCATTTATAAACAAACATGCAAACATATACAAATATGTGTATCTTTCTACATGTGTAGAAATGTTTGAAAGGATACGCCAGCTCAATAGCGAGTACCTCTGGGGAAGGGAGATTTATTTTCCATGTAATACTCTTTTATGCTCTTTAAAAAAATAACAAGCATGTATTAGTTTTAGAATTGAGAAAGATTTCTTTTAAACAAAAACCAAAACCTACTCTTCTTGAGCTAATATTACACCTCCTTCTCCTTAGGGCCTGCTGTCTGTAAGTGTGCCCTCACCGCCTCCCAGGGGACTGTAGCGCTGGGGCATTCAGAGTCCCCTCTGCTTCAGTTGCTGTCTGAGGCAGCTGGAAGAACACTGGCCTGCAGTCAGGAACCCTGGGCTCTACTTCTTCTTAATGATTGCAAAGCACTGCGGAAGTAACTTCCCATATCTGAGCCTCAGCTTCCCCATCTGGGAAATGGATGTGTTGGTCTACAACATTGTTGAAGTCCCTCCATGCTGTCATACCCTAGGATTCTTTGGTCCTGTGAGTCTAAGTCTCCAAATGCCATCTTTGAAAATTCTGTAACATCCTTCTTGGGAGATGTAATGCTTTATTAACCCACTGGTCCCAAGCTTTTGCATGAACAGATTCATTTATTAACAGACAGCAAACTCCTAAGAGAATGGCCACTTAAGGGTGCCTGTTTATGTTGAGAGGGGAAGACCAGGGCATGGTGGATGGACCCAGGGGAACATACTTGCCAGCTGTCCTCTACCAGTGGGGAACTAGGCTGGGAGGAGGCTCTGGCAGAGGAAGCCTCTGCTGGCCTGTCTATCTCAGAACCTCTGTGAACAGCCAGCAGAGGAGAGCTGTAAGGTGAGGAGGCAGTGTGGCATGGTGGACAGAAGCCAGGACTTGTGCGAGGACCATTTGCTGGGACACCCATTTTGCCACTTCAAAGCATAAGGCTTTAGGTGACTCACTTTTTATTTCTGGGGTTTCAGGTACCAGACCTACAGGGTGTGTATAGGCAAATGGTCCACAGATGGGGCTGACTAAAGAAAGCTCAACTTTATTGGCTATGAATTGTAGCCTAGACTGAGCAGGCTGAAAGTGACCAGTATCTGGCTGGGGTAGACAGTGTCATGGATGGAATGTATCTTTTATTGCAGCCAACTGTTGGATCCAGCTTCAAGGTCAGGAGGTCAAGGATAAAGGCAGACCCCAGCCTGGCCCAGAAGGAAGTCGTGGGTCCACCCCAGGCCCTCTGACAACTGCCTTCCTGGTGAACAGTATTTCTATCAGTTATATTCAGCTAAGAATAATTACTTTCAAAGATCCCAACATTTCAAAAGGACGTTCCTGAAGCGTAAGAAAGAGACTGGCTCTGTGTGGCCCAAAGGGCAAAAGAAAAGGGGAAATAATAGCTACTACTGAGGGTGTTTGATAGTTCAGGCATTGTAATAAGGGTTTTACATGTATTTCCTCATTTATTCCTCACAAGAATACACTGTGGCATAACGCTGTGACATGGACCTCTTTCCATATCATTAAATCAGAGCATCCCCACCACAGCCTCAAATGGCTCACGATGTCCTGAGCTGGCTGCTCAGAGGCGGCCAGAGCCACAGGCCGGTTGTCTGCTCAGTCCCCGTGCCATAAAATATTATAATTTTTTCTGTGTGCCATGATGTGAAAAACAATAGAGAAGCACTGAATTGCACAGTATTCTATAGAATCACATAAAATAAATGTGTAATATTGCGTATGATATATGTAGTCGATATTTTTAACCAATTCTCTGAGTTCAAGTGTCAATTCTGCTATTTGCCAGCAGTGTGGATTTAGCCTGAGTTGCTTCATCTGTAAAAAATGTATCCTAAATGTTATCTCATCATTTTTGAGAGAATTAAATGAGGTAATTCAGGTGAAAGCATTGAATTTTAAATTGTGGAATTATTTAACCACTCAACATTATAATTTATACATATTTTGCCACAATAGCTCTTAAATTGATGCCCTCAAGTTATCTCAAGAGAATCAAATCAAAAACTTAGAACTAACATGAGATTTCAGAATGTGTCCTGTTATAAAATAAATACAGCAAACTGACTATTTTCCTTTATAAGAGTGTTAATCACTTGGAGCATTAATATAAGGAATAGAAGATCTCATTAATTATTGAAAAATAAGGTACTACAAGAATTAACAAAACTGTGGTCGATGAGAAAGAGATGAAACTGCTGAGGTCGTGAACTCTGACTTGAAGAGGTAGAAAGACACTATTTATAGTTCTTGGATAGCAAGCTTGATATGGCAAACCAGTCGACTTATTGGAATTAGTTAATACAGTTAATATAATTCCAATGGGATTTTTGGGGGGGAACTTTACCAAACTATTTAAAGTTAATATAGAAGATTTATTTATGCATATAAATAGTTATAGACATTAAAATAAATGAGGGACAATGTATTTTACCATAAAACATAAAATTTCAGTTACAGTATGAAAATCGTGTGATCAGGTACAGATCAGCAAAAGAGAAGAGTCCAGACTCAGATGCAGATGTACATGAGAACTCATTAGATGAGAAAAGCAGCACTCTATGATAGGGAGAAAAAGGATGGCCTAGTCACTAAATAGATGAGGAATAACGAATAACTATTTGAAAAAAAATAGATTTTTTGCCTCATACCGTATATTTCCATAAATTCCAAGTGGATTTAAATGCCAAATAAAAACAAACCAACCTATAAAACCACTAGAAGGAAATATAGATAATTATTTACATAACTTTTATTTTAGAAAGGACTTTCTAATCACAAAACAAAGGTAGAAATTATAAGAAAAAAGATTGGTAGATCCAACTCATAACTTTTATAACTTTTGTATATCAAATAGCAAAAATGACAAAGAGCAAACCAGGAAAAATGCTTGCAAACTGTATCACAAGGAAATAGCCAATAGCTTTAATATGTAAGGAGGGCTTACAATTTGCTTTTTAGAGCTCCAAGTGAAAAATGATGGCAAAATGCAGAAAAAAATCATTCACAAAACACAAATAGACAATAAATATATAAAAATGATTTTACCTTCTCTAATAATATATAATATTTATACTAAAACTATAAGATAGTTTACAACAGCAGAAACAATACTTTGAAAAGCAAATTCTCAATTTTCTTCAGTTTTAATGTAAAGCAAAAGCACATTTGACTGCTTTTGTCCTCTGAGCTCTCTTCCATTACATTTTTGGGAAGCCTAGTCATTTAGATCCCAAAGCTAAGCATGAGGTGGCAGCTACTCGAATGTTAGGCACAGAACCTGGGGCTGGCTTCACAAATCCTATGCTCCAAGATGATGGTTACTGTCACGTTGTCTGTGTGACCTAGAGGAAGGAGTCACAGGACCCTTGGCACTTCTCAGCAAGCCAGCACCCCTTTGTCCATTTAATGGGCTGTACTTTAAGATGCATTTTTTTTTCTTTCATGAATCTCCAAGTGACTGATTTTGAACTCATAGGATGGTAACTTCTAAGTCAGTTGCAGAGAATAATGATGCCTGGATCATTGTTTTCAGAAAGCACAGGACAGTCTTGATTCAGATTTATATGCTCCCTCAGGAAGAATTGATTTTTTAATATTTCTGCTAAGGAAAGGTTGGAGATGAATCTGTGCATTGTAGATTGTGAAGAGACAAGTAGAATTTTCTGGTGATGACCCCAGGGGCCCTCCTCAGGTTGTCTGGAAGTTGGCTACCTGAGACAGAATGTCACCCGCACCAAGTGAGAGAGGCTGAACATGCACTCAGTTTCTCATGGAACTAGAGGCTCCTGTGCACCAGAAACTAGAATGCCACTTCTCACAGTGTCATCAAGTCCTAGTTTCTTGTGTCTAAACTCAGACTGCATAGCACCTGAACACTGGTTGTTTTCACCCTGCCTGCCAGGCTGCTCTTGTGCTGCACTGTGAAGAGGAGAGCAGCACAGGGAGGGCGTTCCCCTGGAGCACAGCCTTAGATTGTCCAAATGTGCCCTGGTCCCTTTGCATTTCTCCATGGATGAGGACAGAGCAGGGGACTACATGCCTCATCAGACTAGCTTGTATGTTTCCCAATAAAATGCATTCCTTACACCCAGCTGAGTGACAGGGTGGTCTTTGGCCTTACCTCTTTCCACATGAGGGGACCCTCATTCTAAAGTAGGTCTAGGCACCCTCAACATTCAGAATGGACTCAATACTTGAGTTATTTGTATATTTTAGTTTACAGGGACCATGCTTGTTTAAAGCCACAAGTAGCCCTTGGTCCTAGAGAAAGGCGTAGGGAGTGTCTTCATGAATATTAATAACACTTGGTAATGATCAAATGAAATATTATTGCTTTCATTTCTGTATTTGTTGGGTAAGCGGACAAAAATAAAACCTTCCAGGATGTCAAGTTCCTAGACAAATAATTTGGTACAGACTCCTGGCTCCAATCACCTGTTCCAGAGAGCTGAGAAGGAATTTTAATATTTCAATGTGTCTACGAGAAAAAAATCCCTCATTGGTCCTCAACTTTCCAGGGTTATCCTGGAGTTCCAAAGTTCTTTACCTTATTCTGAATTATAAGCGCAAATACTAAACATTCAAAAACAAAATACATAAATATATAGAGCCAGATCCCACTTTCACCTGTTACATTGGAGGGACAAGTTTTGCATCAGTAGTTTTTGGAATCTGTTAATTCCAAAAACCATGACATGACCATGACAGACCTGGGTCAATGCTGATGTTGATGACAATGACAAGCAAAAAAATGGCCTGGGAGGGTTTTTTGGCATGAGTAGTAGCATCGAGAAAGAAGCCAGGAAATGCCCGGGTTCACACCCAATGTAGGGAGGTACACAACAATAGCAGTTAAGAGTGCTGTAGTGGACATCTACTGTTTTTCCCTGCTCAGATCCTTTTTCCCTAATTCTGATCACAGCACCTCTAGCTTTTCTTGGGAACTACCCTTTTCCCACTCTTAGTCCTTGTGGTTCAATTAGAGCTGATTCTAGCCCAAGCTCCATTTTCACCTAGCCCAGGCTTCTGGGTCCTGGATTAGTCATTCAATATTACAGTATAGAGCTTTCCACTCTTCTTTGCTGGTGAAGGACGTGGGTGGAGACCTAGAGGCATCTGTAACTGAATGCATCTCATCCTGACAAAGTCCAATATCATGCAAGTACTACAGCAGGGAGTCAGCAGTTGACTAGATATGATAGAAAATTGAATTAGTGAAGTGGAAATTATTTTAGCACTCAGAGGGAAAGGATAAAGAGATGAGAACAAGGAAAACTGATGAGAGCAAAGAGGAGAGACAGGGAGGACAGATCCAGGTGATTTAAAACAAGCATTGTGTAATTCCCCCTGTCTACCGACCCCTTTTTTGTAGTGTGTGGTGACACCTCAGTAAGCCTTGGTTCTCATCCAGTGCTTAATTGCCTAGACTATGCCAGATGTGTGACAACCACAGGACTTTTTGAGCATTTTTTTGGTCACCTTTCCAAGGTGATGGTCTGAGTTCAATATCCCTCACTGGCAGCAGATTGGAAGTTGGCAGTGTAAATCCCTCCAGCCAGAGACCACTAGGAACACACATGTGCTTGAACAGGTTGGATTTAGTACTTGCTACAGTGAAGGAGAACACACACCATGGGACCTGGAGGATGTCTCAGCAAGACAATGTTAGAAGGAAACTATTATAAGGTTTGGGCTTGTGTAGGTGACTCTGGTGAGAGTTTAAGGAAGAGGAGATTTCTCTGTATTAGATGCTGCCAGGAAGCAAGAGGGTAATTCAATGATTAGGTATCTTAACAAATCTAATCTAGAAGGAGGAAGGGTGACTAGGGTGAGGCCCAAACTGTCATTGGCGAAGAAGCAGAAGTCACTCATAACAGCCATAATGGGGCATGTTTGGTCTGGTGGTTTGCACAGTGTTCAGGTTTTATCTGTGTTCACACATGGTTATGGAGTGCTCTTGTTTTTGTATTATACCAGCATGGTCAAAGTGAGTAGCCTTCTGTGATAATGATGTTATGTGAAATGGTTCATGTTCACAGGAGAACTCCAAGGCCTAGCTGTGCATGGCAAGTCAGCTCCCATGCACAGGGGCTGCTTTTCTCTTTTTCAGAAAGAAGAGATGCCTTTTTAAAATTTCTACTTCTAAAGTCCTCTCCAGGAGAGTGTCAAGATGGTGGCATAAGTGGACTCTGAACGCAGCTCCTTCCATGAACTCAACCAAGTTACAACTATTTTTGGAAAAATTAGCCCTGAGAGAGAACTGAAAACTGGATAAAAAGGACACCTGTGACAAGGGACAGTCCTGACTGAGGTGGAAGAGGCAGAAATTCCTGTCTGGATAGAAAATAGCCATCTTCAAAAGCTGTGGTGCTTCATGTTCAGTTGGCTTGGAGCAATCCTAAGGTATGAAGCCTTCCCTGGAGGAGTAGGGGACCTGAACAGGGGAGTGTTGCAGCTATAAGCATCCTTCGGACTCAGCACAACTGAGATGAGTCTCATAATATCTGGCTTTGCTGTTTATTAACTGAAACAGGGAATACCCCTAGAAAGCTATTGGACATAAGCAGAATAAAACCAGTTCTTAAAGGACCCAAGCATAAATTCACCTGTTTCAGAAAGAAACCTAAAATCACCAGAAAAAAAAGGAGCAAAATCCTTTGATAAAAAGAGATTCACCTGATAGGCTCTGGGTGCGTCTTTGCAAGGTCAAACCTCTCTGGAGACTGAGACATTGGCAGCAGCCGTTATTTGACCTAGTACAGGTGTGCTGACACAGATGCTGGCACATGCCATTGGAATTCTTCCACTGGCCCATTAACCCAGGGTTTGCCCCTCCCAATAGAGCACTGATTTAATCCAGCTAAGTCAGGGCAGGCAGCAGCCCTAGGGAGTGGCCCCAGCCAGCCAACAGCAAGGCCTCAGGCATCTTTCTGGCCTGCATAGACTGGGTGCCTGTATCCTCTGCAGGCAGGTGAGTGGGTCTGCCTCTGTGGGGTAGGGCATGGGTGAAGAGCAGGTGAGGACTGTGGGGCATTGATGGAGTGTGTGTGGGCCTCTGCAGTGGGGCGACTGGGTCTGCTCCAGGGGGTTGGGAAGTGTGCACAGGCCAGGACTGTGTTGAAAGTGGGTGTGGACCTGTGGGCCATGGGCTTAGTGGCAGAAGACCTGTGCTTCTCAAACAGCCACTTGGGGATCAGCCCCACCTTCCAAAGCCAGAACTACTAAAAACCCAGAAAAAAAGTAAAAAAAAAAAAAAGGCAATAAGTACATATCTATCAATAGCTACTTTAAATGTCAATGGACTAAATGCTCCAATCAAAAGGCAGAGGGTAGCCAATTGGGTAAAAAAACAAGAACCATATATATGCTGCATACAAGAGATACACTTCAGACCTAAAGACACTCACAGACTGAAAGTGAAGGGATGGAAAAAGATACTCCATGCAAATGGCAAAGAAAAGAAAGTGGGAGTAGCAACACTTATATCAGACAAAGTAGATTTTAAAACAAAAACTGTAACAAGGGACAAAGAAGGGCACTACATAATGATAAAGGGAACAATCTAACAAGAGGATTTAACACTTGTAGATATCTATGCAACCAACATAGGAGCACCTAAATAGATAAAGTAATTATTAACAGACATAAAAAGAGAAGTAGACAATAACACAATAATAGACTATTATTAATGCAACTCTATCACTCCACTTATACCAATGGATAGATCATTCAAACAGAAGATCAATAAGGAAACATTGGCCTTAAAGGACACATTAGACCAGATGGACTTAGGAGATATATACAGAATATTCCATCCAAAAACCACAGAATACACATTCTTTTCAAATGCACATGGAACATTCTCCAGGATTGATCACATATTAGGCCACAAAACAAGTCTCAATAAATTTAAGAAGATTGAAATAATACCAAGCATCTTTTCTGACCATAAAGGTGTGAAACTAGAAATCAACTACAGAAAGAAAATCAGAAAAGCCACAAATATGTGGAGATTAAACAAAATGTCACTAAACAACAATTGGGTCAATGTAGAAATCAAAAGGGAAATAAAACAATACATGGAGACAGAGGCTGAGTGGCCTCTGAGAGGCTGTGGCCAAGTGGTTAAGTTCGTGTGCTCTGCTTTGGTGGCCCGGGGTTTCGCTGGTTTGGATCCTGGGCATGGACATGGCACCACTCATCAAGCCATGCTGAGTCAGCATCCCACATAGCATAATTAGAAGGACCTATAGCTAGAATATATAACTATGTACTGGGGGGCTTTGTGGGGAAGAAGAAGAAAAAAAAGAAGATTGGCAACAGATGTTAACTCAGGTGCCAATCTTAAAAACAAAAAAACCTGGAGACAAAGGAAAAGGAAAATATAACATAACAAAATCTGTGGAATACAGCAAAAGTGGTTCTAAGAGGGAAGTTTATAGCAATGCAGGCCTACCTCAACAAACAAGAAAAATCCCAAATAAACAATCTAACAGGGCACCTAAAGGAAATAGAAAAGGAAGAATGAACAAAGCCCAAAATCAGTAGAAGGAAGGAAATAATAAAAATCAGAGCAGAAATAAATGAAATAGAGACTAAAAAAAAAAAAAAGAAAAAAAAGAAAAAATCAATGAAATCAAGAGCTGGTTCTCGGAAAAGATAAGCAAAACTGACAAACCTTTAGCTAGACTCACCAAGAAAAAAGGGAGAAGCCTCAAATAAATAAAATTAGAAATGAAAGAGGAGAAATTACAACAGACACCTCAGAAACACAAAAGATTATAAGAGAATACTATGAAAAGCTATACGCCAACAAATTGGATAATCTAGGTGAAAGGGATAGATTCTTAGACTCATACAATCTTCTAAAACTGAATCAAGAAGAAACAGAGAATTTGAATAGACCAGTCACCAGTAAGGAAATCAAAACAGTAATAAAAAAGCTCCCCCAAAATAAAAGTCCACGACCAGATGGCTTCCCTGGTGAGTTCTACCAAACATTCAAAGAAGACTTAATACCTATGCTTCTCAAACTCTTCCAAAAGATTGATGAGGAGGGGAAGCTTCCTAACTCATTCTATGAAGCCAGCATTACCCTGATACAGGAACCAGACAAAGACAACATAAAAAAAGAAAATTACATGCCAATATCACTGATGAACATCGATGCAAAAATCTTCAACAAAATACTAGCAAATTGAATACAACAATTATTAAAAAGATCATACACTATGATCAAATGGCACTTATTCCAGGGACGCAGAGATGGTTCAACATCTGCAAATCTATCAACATGATACACCACATTAACAAAATGAAGAATAAAAATCACATGATCATTTCAATATATGGAGAGCAAACACTTCACAAGATACAGCATCCATTTATGATAAAAAACTAATAAAAGGGTATAGAAGGAAAGTACCTCAACATAATGAAGGCCATATATGACAAACCCACAGCTAATATCATTCTCAATGGAGAAAAACTGAAAGCTATCCCTCTAAGAACAGGAACCAGACAAGGAAGCCCACGGTCACCACTCTTATTTAACATAGTATTGGAAGTCCTAGCTAGAGCAATCAGGCAAGAAAAAGAAATAAAAGGGATCCACATTGGAAAGGAAGAAGTGAAACTGTCACTATTTGCAAACGACATAATTTTATATTCAGAAAACCCTAAAGAATCCACTAAAAAAGTTTTACTAACAATAAATCAATATGGTCAAGTTGCAGGACACAAAATCAACAGAAATCAGTTGTGTTTATATACACTAACAATGAAGCAGCAGAAAGAGAAATTAAGAATACAACCCCATTTACAATTGCAACAAAAAGAATAAAATATCTAGGAATAAACTTAACCAAACAGGTGAAAGATCTGTACAGTGAAAACTATAAAACATTGTTGAAAGAAATTGAGTAAGACACAAAACAATGGAAAGATATTCCATACTCTTGGATTGGAAGAATTAACATTATTAAAATGTCCATACTTCCTAAAGAAATCTACGGATTCAATGCAATCTCTATCAAAGTTCCAACAACATTTTTCACAAAAATAGAACAAAGAATCCTAAAATTTATACGGAACAATGAAAGACCCCAAATAGTCAGAGGAATCCTCAGGAAAAAGAACAAAGCTGGAGTTATCACACTCCCTGATTTCAAAATATACTACAAAGCTATGGTAACCAGAACAGCATGGTACTGGCACAAAAACAGACACACAGATCAATGGAACAGAATGGAAAGCCCAGAAATAAACCTACACATTTATGGACAGCTAATATTCGACAGGGGAGCCAGAGCATACAGTGGAGAAAGGAAAGTCGCTTCAATAAATGGTGTTGGGAAAACTGGACAGCCACATGCAAAAGAATGAAGCTAGACCACTATCCTTCACCATACACAAAAATTAACTCAAAATGGATTAAAGATTTGAATGTAAGACCTGAAACCATAAAACTTCTAGTGAAAACAGGCAGTATGCTCTTCGACATCAGTCTTAGCAGGATATTTTCAAGTATCGTGTTTGACTGGGCAAGGGAAACAACAGAAAAAATCTACAAATGGGACTATTTCAAACTAAAAATGTTCTTCACAGCAAAGGAAACCATCGCCAAAACGAAAAGACAACCTGACAACTGGGAGAAGATATTTGCAAACCATATATCTGATAAGGGGTTAATATCCAAAATATATAAAGAACTCATACACCTCAATAACAACAACAAAAAACCAATTGAACAATGAGCAAAAGATCTGAACAGACACTTCTCCAAAGAAGATACACAGATGGCAAACAGGCACATGAAAAGATGTTCAACATCACTATCAGGGAAATGCAAAGCAAAACTACAATGAGTTATCACCTCACTCCCATCAGGATGGCTATAATTAACAAGACTAGAAACACTAAGTATTTGAGATGATGTGGAGAGAAGGGAACGCTCATACACTGCTGGTGGGAGCGCAAACTGGTGCAGCCACTATGGAAAGCAGTATGGAGTATCCTCAGAAAATTAAGAATGGATCTACCATATGATCCAATTAGCCCACTGCTGGGTATTTATCCAAAGAACTTGAAAACACAAAGGCATAAAGATGCATGCACCCCTATGTTCATTGCAGCATTATACACAATCGCCAAGACTTGGAAGCAACCAGGTGCCCATCAAGTGACAAATGAATAAAGAAGATGTGGTATTTATACACAATGGAATACTACTTAGCCTTAAGAAACAATGAAATCTGGCCATTTATGACAACATGGATGGACCTTGAGGATATTATGCAACGTGAAATAAGTCAGAGGGAGAAAGTCAAATACCATATGATCTCACTCATAAGTAGAAGATGAAAACAACAACAAACAAACACATAGAGACAGAGATTGAATTGGTGGTTACCAGAGGGGAAGGGGGGAGGGAGGAGGGTGAAGGGGGTGATAAGGCACATGTGTGTGGTGATGGATTGTAATTAGTCTTTGGATGGTGAACATGGTGTAATCTACACAGAAATCAAAATATATAACAAAGTATACCTGAAATTTATATAATGTTATAAACTACTGTTACTGCAATAAAAAATAAAAATAAATAAAAATTAAGTTACCTCCAACAGGTGGCAACAGCAGCTCCCAGCCAATGGGGGCTCTTGGGTTCTGCTCAAGCAGGGCGGCAGCAGCAGCAGCAGCATGGAGCTTGGGCTCTGCTCCAGCACAAGCAACATCTGGTGACCTTAGTCTCTTGTGTTCCTGCAGCTTCCACAGACGAGCAGACTCCAGCATTCTGCAAATTGGCACAGTCAGTAGCAGGGGCTCCATCAGCCTCAGTGATGGGCTCTAGGGTAAGACCATTTTTGTTTCTGCTTCCCCAGTCATATGGATTTAACCTCAACTTTCTCTTTTTGCTCCTCCATCCCTTCCAACACTTTGAAATACCTAGAATGGTTTCTGTTTTCCTAACTGGACACCGATTGATAATTTCCCTTTATAGCCAGTCCTGCTATTCAATATCAAATGCTTTCCTCTGCTTTTTTGACCTCCTAAGTGACAGAATTTAATTATTAATGAAGTATTTTTCAAATTGAGGCCATAGAACTGGAGGAATCCATAGACATCCTCTTGAGTCTGTGAGTTCTTAAATGGGAGGGATGTTGGTGAAGCCCTTTGGCTTCTGGTGGCTCTGTGAATGAAATAGTCAGTCTTATGAACACTTTCTGCTTGTATGGCTTGGCTTGGCATGGACACATGTCGGCTTTTCTCCTTTGAGGTTGTCTTCCATCACCTGCATGTAGCAGCAGCTCCTGCACTGACCAGAGTGCAGTCAGAGGGAATGTGGAAGACATCTGATTGTAGTGTTCCTAGCCAACTATTCCAGAAAGGTAGACGTGCTATTAATAGTCTGGTGGTAATCAAACTGAGACAATATCCATCGGGCTCTTTTGAAGCTGCCTTAAGTTTTGAACTCTAAAACATTCGTGACTGTATCTTTTAATTTGCCAAGCAGACCCTACTTCAAGAAAACCAAATACACAATAATGTGTATTCTTAAAGGGATTAATTAGGCTGCATATTTTAAAAGTGAGCTTCCTAAGTAGGTTTAGAAGATGATATGATGAATTCAAATCTTTAGAGACTTGACTATGTTAGGGAAATCCATACAAAATGCCTTCTGTTGATGATGGTCAGAGGCTGGTGACTTTTTGGGTGACAGTGAGAAGTGGTGGAGACGCAGCATCTGGGGCTCCAGGTCAGTAGATGAATTATGAGGTGAGTGGAAGCCTTACTGGCCAGGATGAAAGGATGAAGGTAGGTGGTGGAAGTCTCTGTGAGGGTGGAGAATTTGTGATGTGGGAGCAGTTCAATGAGAGAGGTTGAAGTACAGGTGTGTTGAATTGAATTAAATACTCTTATTGTTCTCGAGGCTCTCAACTTCTCCACAGAGCTTTCCATAATCCTCCACACCTCTGGGACTTCAAGTCGCCTACCAGACACCGAGCCCTGAGAAACAGGATCTAGGGGGTGCTTTGAACAGACTAGTGTGCTCTGTTCTTGGAGAGAGCATATTCTCTGAAGCCTTGCCCTTCTCCCTGCCCTGGTTGCTGATATATGATAGTCTGATATATATGCTGATATATATGCTGATATATGAAGGTCTCTTTTCTCCCTCCTTAAGCCTTCACACCAGAGCCAGCCCTAAAAGGCTAATCCTATGCCTCAACAGTGCTGGACCCACCCTGAACTTTTTATGGTCTTTAGAATTCCATAGTCATGCAACAAAGCCTCATCCCCAAAGCATCAAAGGCCCACACAAAGGGCCCATATTTGGAGCACAGTAGAAGCCAATTAGGCTGACATCTCTCTGGCCTTTTAAGCCTTGTCCTATCAGATGCAACTCCCCAGTCCTCTGGTGCTGGGCTTTTAGGAGGGAGGAGGAATAGAAACTGTTCATCCCACTTTCCACAGGCCACCAAGTAGCACAATGTCCCACTCTGCTCAGTCTCTTCCTGCCTAGATAACAGCCACATTCCCTGTGTCTTCATATCTCCTTGGTTGATTCCAGGGCCTCTGCCTGTGCTGCTTGGGAAAAGAGGGTAGTATGGAGTCAAAGCCACTACCATCAGGAGAACTTAGAGGACATGCCTTTATGTGGCAGCAGAAGCCATTCCGAGAAGGAAGATGGGTGACTGATTGTCCTACCCATTCCCCTCTCCCCCCACATCCAAGGTAAAAGGTAGAACTCCAGCAGCCTTGGGATCCATCCGTTTAGAGTTGGGGTTATCTAATCCAACTAGCTGCCCTTCTACCGTACCTCTCCTGCAGATCACTCCCAAGTTAGGGGATTCATAATCTTCAAACTTACTTTATTTGTTTAATAAAAAATGTTTCTTCACAGTAAATTAAAGTATAGCACTCTGTAATTTCTGTAGACTATGCTCTGAAGATCAGGACCTCTATTTGATCACTTCTGGAGTTCTTGGGTTGGAGGCCATTAAGAGAGAGATACTATTGGTCACTTTTTGAAAGATTTATTTGTCATTTTGTGTATTATATTGCAGGGGAATTATGCAATGTCAAAAGAGTTTGTAAACTCAGGCATTACAATAACATCACATCTTTCTCATCCCAATTTGATCCCATAACTACCCATGTCTTTGAGTGGTGGCGGTGGACGGATTTTACTAGGAAACTTCAGTTTGTCAGGGCTGCTTACAGAGTGTGGCACTCACAATAGAATGCACTGTTGGCCGTGGTGATATGACCAGCACAGACAGATCAAAAATAATCCCTCTGTTGTTCTGGAACAAGGCTTTCATGAATGCCTCTAAAATAGCCTTAAACTTTTGGCAGTCTCACTAAACTGTTGACATACCGAGTTAATATCAACCATAATCTCAAAATATCTTTAATTTAGCATTTTTATTGTTGTCTGTTTTATTACTTTTTAATTGGTGCTCAGACCTTGTTCCTCCTTCCTCACCTCACTTAGCTAGCCTAGATTGGATCAGTTTTATAGTTTTTGCAGAACTCTAAGATTCCCATTCAGAAAAGCCTTGGTTCACTTGGCCATTTCAGGTATGAACTGTATCCAGTGGCTCCTCTAATCAGTGGAAGTTGGGATAGAGGATGTGAATCCAGTTACAGATGGGTCTTCAAGAAGCTGAGGAAACCTGGGATTACTATTGGCTTCACCACTTTGGGGAGAACTAGAGAGATACTAGGGAGTAAAGGTCGCAAATATCATTAAAAAGCACAGTATGTCTAGATGAACAAGACAGCTCTTTTCCTTACAGTTTTGAGTTGAGCCACTTTGTTGCTTACGCAGGCCCATTTTCTAGGGTGGAGTGGATGTGCCAGTCTATGTGTTCAAAATAGCAAACTCCAGATGGATTAAAGACTTAAACATAAGACCTGAAACCACAAAACTCCTAGAAAAAATCATAGAGAAAAAGATCTCTAACTCTGGTCTTCACAGTGATTTTTTTGGATTTGACACCAAAAGCAAAGGCAACAAAAGCAAAAAGAAACAAGTGGGACTACATCAAACAAAGGAAACCATCAACAAAATGAAGAGCAACCTGTGGAATGGGAGAAAATATTTGCAAATCGCATATTCAATAAGGGGTTAATATGCAAAATATACAGCTCAATAGCAAAAAACAAATAACCTGATTAAAAAAATGAGCAAAGTGCCTAAATAGACATTTTTCCAAGGAAGACTTACAGATGACCAACAGGGACATGAAAAGATGCTCAACATCATTAATCATCAGGGGAATGCAAATCAAAACTACAATGAGATACCACCTCACACCTGTTAGGATGGCTATTATAAAAAAAGACAAGGGATAACAAGTATTGGTAAGGGTGTGGAAGAAAGGGAACTCTGTGCACTGTTGGTGGGAATGTTAACTGGTGCAGCCACTATGGAAAACAGTATGGAGGTTCCTAAAAAATTAAAAATAGAACTATCATATGACATAGCAATTGGCTTGGGGCTGGGGGAAATGGGGAGATTTTAGTCAAAGGGTACACACTTTTAGTTATAAGATGAATAAGTTCTTGGGATCTAATGTACAGCATGGTGGTTATAGTTAATAACGCTGTATTTATACATACTCGAAATTTGCTAAGAAAGTAGATCTGAAGTGTTCTCACCACACATACACGGTAACTATGTGAGGTGAGGGATATGTTAACTAGCTTTATTGTGGTAATCATTTCACAATGTACATGTATATCAAATCATCACATTATATACCTTAAAAAAATCATGTTGTATGCATGATTTATTTGTTAATAAATATATCACAATTTTTATTTGTCAATCATACCTTAATAAAATTGGGAAAAAATTAAGAAAATAGAACACAATTGCAAACTCCAAGTGTTGTGTACATGTGTGGGAGGGCAGGACTCTTGAGTGTAGATGTGGTATTTTACCTTTGCAACCTTACAAAGCCTCTAATACAGAATCTGGCACAGAGAGTAATCAACAAGTACATGTGAAGTGAATGATGGTAAAGATACCTCGAACTGCACATATAGATCCACCACTTACTAATTCATGCTTTCGTAACATTTTGTATATCTACCATAGGATATAGATTTTTAAAGTATTAAACTATTTTAAAGAAGCAGTAAAGAAGACTTTGGTAGCAATTCAAGACAAGATATCATCCTTTAAAAATTATACGTGAACAAATTCTTCTTTAATATTAGGATATTTTATATCATGCTTTTCTCCTTGAATTCATTTTGCTAGTTCCCTTCCATTACATAATTTTAGCCTAATATGATACATTTTTATATTTATTGATCACCCCAGCCAAATTTCTCTATATCAAAATTATGAATACAAATGGAAATTGAATTTTCAAGTAATTTCCCACAGCCATAAAGCTCTGTTAAAATTTTTTTCTGGATTGAGTTATTAATACAATTCACTATTAACACACGTTTGGAGAAAAGCAACACAGATTTATTACAAATCCTGATAAATCCTTATTAAACATTGTATTATTTAAGGTAATGATGGCTGCTCAAACAAACCACCAAATTCCAGTCCAACACAATCGAAGTTTATCTTTTGCTCACTTACCAGTCTCAGGTGGATGTTCTGGTCTGTGTGTGGCTCTCCATCCAGTGATTCAGAGACTCAGGCTGCTTTCTATTCTGTGGCTCCTCTATTCTTGAAGGGCTTCATCATCTTAGCAGAACCCAGCTGGGGGAAAGGAAGGGAAAAGGTAGAGAAGACACACCCCCTTCTTAAAACTTTGGCTTGGAAGTTACCCACACCACGACTTCTCACTTTCCATTGGTGAGAAGTAGTCACATGACTACTCTATACACGAGGTCACTGGGTGAGCAGCAGCTCCCCAGGGAAAACTATAGGATGAGGCCTGGGGAGCACAAATTTTGGCAGGCAGATATACAAACAAAGCAACATACATACAAGGTACAACATACAAAGCAATGTTTTTGAAAATACATCTTTTAATGTGATGGAATGGCTTTTTAAAAATTATATCATATTCCATTGATGAATTTTACTTCTTGCTAAAATGTGACATGATTTAGCATCTATTCTATTTCTGTTTTCTATTTCTACAGATATAAATGTGGAGAAAACTTGTTCTCAAAAATATGTGGAAGGGGATAAAAATTATGTTATAGAATTGTTACTCAATTCTTAGAATTCCTTCTGAGTTATATGTCAAAAGTGATATCCTTATCTATCACCAAAGTTGTTTTATTTTTAAATTGATAATCAGCTGATGGCTTAATTAGGTCCTCCTGCAATGCTGTCGAGATCAAATAATTGAAAACCACCTTTTTTTGCAAATCGATATTACTCATTCATTAAAGTTATTCCTTATTTCAATTTCTGGGAAATATAACCAAACAAACTTTCACAATATGTATTAAGTGACAATTAATTATACCTGTCACCTCTTCACTTCCAGTCACCTTATTTAATCAGAAAGGATTGGGAAAATTGAAATTTTAATTTCAATATAACTTTGTCAACACAATATTATTTTATAAAATGTCTTCATCATTTTACCTATTTTAGAAATATTTTTATTTTGGTTGAAACCTTGAAACCGCAGATTTAGCTTATTAAGTTGATGGACAATGTCTGCCATATAACCCCATTAGCAAAGCTAGACCTTGTTGGCAAACTAGTCAGTCAAATCAGGCTTACTTTCATTTTTTAATAAAATTAGAAAGGACCAACTTTATTTTCCAGGGTGTTTTAAAGAATATTATTTTCAAAGGACCATTAAGAAATAACTTAAAGAGCACATCTTGTAGGATGTATTACTAAAAGCAATCATTAACAAAGCAATATATAGCTAATATAATTATTCCTCTTTATTTAGTAATATGCAATGTATAGTTAAAATATTGTTATTTATGAAGCTAGGCATATGAAGCATAGTATGTGGAAAATGTGTATCTGCTTGTATATTGAACACTGGCATCTAGCTTTCTGAAATAAATAAGAATCATGCATAAAAATCAGAAATGATTAATTGCATTAGCTATCATGGTCAAACTTTTCATATATATTTAATTAAAGTGTAAGAATGAATCAGTCTGACAACTAGCATATAACTTGTTTTTTTGTTAAAAGGAGATAGAAAAATATTAAACATCTTATGAAATGAAGTAAGATAACATTGGACTCTAACTGGAATGAATATTTTGTGACATGATGTGTTAAAATAGGCTTTAACTACCTTATTGAAAGAAGGACACCAAATTTGAAAGATTGCAAAAGGTTTTTGTCTGCAGGATTGAATCAGTGTGTACTGAAGAATTCTGGTAGCTCAGAAAGCATTCCGGTCAAGCTTAAAAGAATCAGCATCAGTAAGCTGTACAGGTCCTTGGGATATAAACATATCTGAGAAGAATCACTTACATTTAAATATTGGGAGGGGACACATTTTCTGGGGCTCTCTGTTCTGTTCTCAGGGCATTCCTCCTCAAGTGTGATGCTTTATTTGACAATATTTGGGGGATGAAAGAGAGGAAAGCCCTCACAGTGCCTCAGTCTACAATGTATCCAAATTCAGAACAGCCCAACACAGACCAACAGACCCAGGTTCTAATGCCTCACTCTACCCTGGCAGAAATATCTCCAAGACCTGCAGACAGAGACAAGCCCGAGGCCCTAGACAAGCCTATGGTGCTCTGATTAATCACTAGACGAATTGTCTCCAAAGACAGTATTTTACATTGTCTGTTTGGCGCCCTGCAGTTTCACAGCTCAGAGGTTGGAAGTTAAGGAGGAGTGAGGGTGTGCTTTTCTTTTTTGTCAAAAAGACCATTGTGAAAGGGAAGATGGAAAAGGAAAATCTACATGATCATTCTGCCGTGTTCTGGGGCAGATGTTAGGAATGGCACTGGAGACATCTAGAAGTTGATTCCCATTCAACTCTCTGTGCAAGGAGCATCCCTGTGAAACCGCCGCCTCCTCCTCCTCCTTCTTCCAGGACAAGGGAAAAATCTCATTTTATAACTTAAAGATCCACTATATAGGCCGAGGGTGAGTAAGGCATCCTTCAGGAGACTGAAGTCTTAGAAATTAGTTCTGAGGGATTTGAACATGGTTTTCTTACAAATAAAGTTGAACTCATTAAGCTATCCCAGCTTAACAAACAAGTTAAAACTATTAAAAACAATTTCCAATAAAATATCACTTTTATTTTTTATTTTATCTTTTGAGTATTTTGTTTATTTATTTTCATTGAGGTAATGTTACAGGCTCTTAACACCAGCCCTGAGATTAGTTCCCCTACAGTGAACCCAGCATACATGAACTGGAACTAAAAGCACATGCTCCCAGCTCCCTGCTTCTTTAGTTACACTCGTATGTAAATATTTGTTTCTTTAACCTCTGACTCCCTGAGCTTTACAACCAAATAGAAGTTACAAATTGGTAAAACCCACATGGCTCAAGCTGGGCTCCTACTAAAGTTGTGGCTAATCACAGTTCTTTTACAGAGAAACTAACGTCCAGAGAATATCAAGAAACCAGAGCTTTCCAGGCCCAACTTCACGGCTTCCTGACGTCAGAGTCTACCTTCTACCATGGAGATAAACAGCCAAGGATGTCCATCTGTGGAATCCTTTGTCTCCTCCGCCTTGGAAGCAGTCCTAAACGCAGGCTGATGGGAAAATGCTGACCAAGAAGTCCACAGACCCCTCTCCTACTTAAAGCCCCCAATAAAAACCCCTACCCGTTTCTTAATGGGGAGCAAGCAATTCCTGAGGCTCTAGCTATTGTTTTGCTCCTTCCACTTTGCTGCAAAGTAAAATTGTCTTTCCTTTTCACTCGAGACTCTGTTCTCATTATTTGGATTGGCACTGGGTTCAGAGACCGAACTTTCGGTAACAGTAACATTGGTTTATAACGTGATATAAATTTCAGGTGTACTCATTATATTTCGATTTCTGTGTAGACTACATCATGTTCTCCACCCAAAGACTACTTACCATCCACTGCTGTACACATGTGCCCAGTCACCCCTTTTGTCCTCCTCCCTCCCCGCTTCCCCTCTGGTAACCACGAATCTAATCTCAGTATCTATGTGTTTGTTTGTTGTTGTTGTTTTTATCTCCCACTTATGATTGAAATCATATGGTCTTTGACTTTCTCTGTCTGACTTATTTTGCTTAGCATAATATCCTCAAGATGCATCCATGTTGTCACAAATGGCAAGACTTCATCTTTTTTTATGGGTGAGTAGTATTCCATTGTCTGTGTATATACTATATCTTCTTTATCCATTTATATGTTGATGGGCACTTAGGTTGTTTCCAGCTCTTGGCTATCGTGAATAATGCCACAATGAACGTAGAGGTGCATGCATCTTTTCACATTCATGTTTTCATGTTCTTTGGATAAATACCCAGAAGTGGAATAGCTGGAGCATATGGTAGTTCTATTCTCAATTTTTTGAGGAATTTCCATACTGTTTTGCATAGTGTCTGTGTCAGTTTACTTCTACATTCCAATATCACAAAGACAAATACATTAATTTAAAAAAGATATGTTTTGTTCAATCAAGGATACTTGAACTTTCAGATCTTAAAGAAGAGTATGTTCTCATAGTTAATTTCCTTTTTAAACATGATAGTCAACTAATAATTAAACAAAAGGAAGAAGGAAAGAGAAATCTGTAATATTTTTAAAACTTTTGCTTTTGTTAGCCAAACATCACATGAATGTGCTTTTACTGCATTTGCTTAACTTTGAAGACTCACTATTTTGTTCACTCTTGCTCTGCAAGTTTATTTTTATTTTTTAAATGTTTTAAGAGTCTTTTATCTCAATTTGATGTTCACTGGTTTAGATTCCTACACAAGGCAATTTGCACTGCCAGGTGGCAGCGTTCCCTAGCTGTCTGTGAGATTTAAGGAGGGGAAGAAACTGGGATTGATCCATAACCTCAACAGCCTTGACCACGTGGGCCTGAGCCAAGACAAAGTGCACACCATCCCCTGAACCAGAAGGAGAAAATCCCACAAGAGACAGGAGCTAGGGTGAATGTCTCTGAATCTCGTTATCTGCTCACTTCAGCACAGACAGCTCAGGAGATGCACACTGAGCAGAACAGGATGAAGGTTAAAAGGTTCTCTGGAGCAATGAGGAGGTAGCAGGTGATCTGTAAGAACAATCCTGACGTTTTCCCTGCGGGGAAGCTCTGCGGCATTAGCACCTGACCAACTCACTTGAGTAACTTTTGTCTAGAACAATTGCTGCAAGTCGGCAAGATCTGTTCTCTTGCATCAATGTGCCCAGGCTGGGAGGCCAGATTTGGTGCCTCATCAGAAACTTTCGCAGAGGACGAGGGAAGACAAGTGATGCCACAGCCACTCTCACCTGGCCCCTGCCTTGTCGGAGCTACTTGCTATCCCTTAGGGGTGACAAACACTTTCATTTTCTGATTCTTTCACTGCTTTAAAGGGCTCTGTGTGCTGTGTGATTGCAGTCAGCTTAGACTTTCTGACTTACTAATGTTAGGGCTGCCCATCCTGTCCCCACAGTACCTGCCCCCTTCCTCCCAGTGCTCCCCAGGCTCTCGATGCTGAGAGGCAGCATGTGGAGTTGAGAACATTTCACCACGGCCAAAAGGTGGCCAGTTTTGCCACTAACCAGGAAGTGATTTAAGTTTTCTGTGCCTCAGTTTCCCTATCTGTAAAATTATTTGCATTGTGTCCAAAGGAGCTGCTTGAGAGGAGCTTCTATCCTCAATGCCTCCCCCTAAGACTAGGGCTTGGATTTCCCTGGACGTTACTGGAAGGAGTCTCCTCCCTTTCTGGTTTTGTGTTCTGCAGCTGGTAGTGTGAAGATCCCCCAAACCTCTTGGCAGCCCTTAGTGATATGAACAGCAGGCCTGCTCAGGAAGAGACAGACACCAAGGCTACAATGCAGGCTTCTGTGGAGGCAATGGGCTCACTGCACTCTCGGGTTTTGACTCTACTCAAGAGCCAGAATGAAATGACCAGGTTAGCGTGCCTTGCTCCTGGAAGGAACTTCTTTCTAGGAGGGCCCTAGGTTGGCTCGACCCCCAGCCTCTCCTCTAAGTATTGTCTTACAGAAAAAAAAGCTGTGGCTAGCCCTAGCTTCTCCTGGCTGACAGCAGTACCTGCCCAGAGCTCTCCTCTGCTGATGCCCACAGGGAAAGCACCATGCCAGAATACGTAGCTAAACTGCAGTTGCAAGAGGATGGGCCATGCTGACAGTGGAGGCCTGGCCTGCACTGGCAGCACGTACCCCAAGCTGGCGTTCCCCAAGCTGCCAGAGGCTGGTGTGGTCTGTCATCTGCTTTGCACAGTTCCTCTTGGTACTTAGCTATTTTGGCTTAGAAGGTGACTATCTCTATCTGCACTACTCCCCTCCCCTCCTGGCTGGAAATCATTGCCCATACTTTCCCTGTGTCTTCCACTTTACTCTGAACTTCTATCAGCATTGCTAATGTATTTGCCAGCCGCCTATCCTGCCTGCCACCCCCAACCCTGGAACTGTGGTCAGATCATCTGCTTATAGAGTAGTGTTTTCAGACACAGAGGCAGGGAACTTCTTTTAGATTATCTTTCATGATACTTCACACACTCATTTCTACCAAAAGAGTATGTTCTTTCTTCCCATTGACCAAAGTTAAAGGCTTCAATGTGCAAACTTCAAAGGCTTCAATATGATCTAATATCTCTCCAAGGACCCCAGTGCTTTGTCAATACCAAGGCCACAACAAAGGTTTCTGGCGTAATCATCATTTGGGATTTCCGTGTTCTTGTTGACCTCCCGCATGTGCTCCATGGGGCATAGCCCTCTAAGAATTAGACTACCAGGCAGCAACAACTTTACTTCCATGGTGCACTGTACTCTTGGCCTTGCCCCCCTCATCTGCACAAGTCATTGCTGGCCTAGTAATCAGTGCAATCATCTTTCTCCAGGGAACAGCCAGCCACCTGATTTCCAACGTGGCTGTTAGTTTCCTGGTTTTGGAGGGTATTTTCAAGGCTTTCAAAGATTATAGCCATTTGACTCATGGTACCCTTAGGTGGAGAAAAAAAACTATTGAGCAGGAGTTCTGCAACTTTAGGAGGTTTCCGAGACTGCCTTCAGGTTCAATGATTCACTATGAGTAGAAGGACTCACAGAACTTAGCAAAGCTGTTTCACTCATGGTTATGGTTTATTACAGTAAAGCATGCAGATTAAAACGAGCAATGGGAAAAGGCACACAGGGCAGAGCACAGGGGAGACCAGTATGTCGTTTCCATTGTATATATATACCACATCTTCCTTATCTAATCATCGGTTGATGGGCACTAGGGTTGCTTCCACATCTTGGAGAATTGTCAATAATGCTGCAGTGAACATAGGGGTGCATAAGTCTCTTTGAATTGTTGATTTCAAGTTCCTTGGATAAATACCAGTAGTGGGAGAGCTAGGTCAAATGGTATTTCTATTTTTAATTTTTTGAGAAATCTCCATACTGTTTTTCACAGTGGCTGAACCAGTTTGCATTCCCACCAGCAGTGGATGAGGGTTCCCTTTTCCCTGTGACCTCTCCAGCATTTGTTGTTTTTGGTCTTGGTGATTATACTCATTCTAATGGGCGTAAGATAATATCTAAGTGTAGTTTTGATTTGCATTTCCCTGATGATTAGTGATGTTGAGCATCTTTTCATGTGCCTATTGGCCATCTGTAGATCTTCTTTGGAAAAATGTCTGTTCATGTCCTGTGCCCACTTTTTGATGGGGCTGTTTATTTTTTTGTAGTTTAGTTGTGTGAACTCTGTATATATTATGGAGATTAACCCCTTATCTAGTATCTGATTTGCAAATATTTCTCCCAGTTGGTGGGTCGTTTTTTTCATTTTGATCTTAGTTTCCTTTGCCTTCCAGAAGCTCTTTAGTCTGATGAAGTCCCACTTGTTTATTTTTTCTTTTGCTTCCCTTGTCTGAGTAGACATGGTATTTGAAAAGATCCTTTTAAGTCTGATGTCAAAGAGTGTACTGCTTATACTTTCTTCCAGAAGTTTTGTCATTTCAGGTGTTACCTTCAAGTCTTTGATCCATTTTGAATCTATTTTTGTGCATGGGGAAAGACAATGGTCTACTTTCATTCTTTTGCATGTGGCTTTCCAGTTTTCCCAGCACCATTTATTGAAGAGGCTTTCCTTTCTCATTGTATGCTCTTGGCTCCTTTGTCGAAGATTAGCTGTCCATAGGTGTGTGGTTTTATTTCTGGGTTTTCAATTCTGTTCCATTGATCTATGTGTCTGTTCTTGTACCAGTACCATGCTGTTTTGATTACTATAGCTTTGTAATATATTTTGAAGTCAGGGATTGTAATGCCACCAGCTTTGTTCTTGTTTCTCGGGATTGCTTTGGCTATGTGGGGTCTTTTGTTGTCCGATGTGAATTTTAAGACTCTATGTTCTATTTCTGTGAAGAATGTCATTGGGATTCTGATTGGGAATCCATTGAATCTGTAGATTGTTTTAGGTACTGTGGACATTTTAACTATTCTTCCAATCCATGTGCATGGAATATCTTTCCATTTCTTTATGTCATTATCAATTTCTTTCAGTAATGTCTTATAGTTTTCTTTGTATAGGTCTTTTACCTCCTTGGTTAAATTTATTCCTAGATATTTATTCTTTTTGTTGCGATTGTAAATGGGACTGTATTCTTGAGTTCTTGTTCTCTTAGTTCATTATTAGAGTATAGAAATGGTACTGATTTTTGTAAGTTGACTTTGTACCCCGCTACTTTGCTGTAGTTGTTGATTATTTCTAATAGTTTTCTGATGGATTCTTTAGGGTTTTCTATATATAAAATCATGTCATCTGCAAACAGTGAGAGTTTTACTTCTTCAGTGCCTATTTTTATTCCTTTAATTCTTTTTCTTGCCTAATTGCTCTGGCCAAAACCTCTAGTGCTATGTTGAATAGGAGTCATGAGAGTGGACACCCTTGTCTTGTTCCTGTTCTCAGTGGGATGACTTTCAATTTTTCCCCATTGAGTATGATGTTGACAGTGGGTTTGTCATATATGGCCTTTATCATGTTGAGTTACTTTCCTTCTATACCCATTTTATTGAGAGTTTTTATCTTGAATGGATGTTGGATCTTGTCAAATGCTTTCTCTGTGTCTGTGGAGATTATGTCGTTTTTATTCCTCATTTTGTTGATGTGGCATATGTATCACGTTGATTGGTTTGCAGATGTTGAATCATCCCTGTGTCCCTGGTATGAATCCCACTTGATCATGGTGTATGATCTTTTTAATGTTGCTATATTTGGTTTGTCAATATTTTGTTGAGGATTTTTTCATCTATGTTCATCAGTGATATTGGCCTGTAATTTTCCTGCTTTATGTTGTCCTTGTCTGGTTTTGGTATCAGAATGATGTTGGTCCCATAGAATGAGTTAGGAAGTGATCTGTTTTCTATAATTTTTTGGAAGAGTTTGATAAGGATAGGTGTTAAATCTTCTCTGAATGTTTGGTAGAATTCACCAGAGAAGCCATCTGGTCCTGGATTTTTGTTTTTTGGGAGGTTTTTGATTACTGTTTCAATCTCTTTACTTTGATTGGTCTATTCAGATTCTCTATTTCTTCTTGATTCAGTTTTGGGAGGTTGTATAATTCTAAGAATTTATCCATTTCTTCTAGGTTATCCTATTTGTTGGCATATAGCTTTTCATAGTATTCTCTTATAATCCTGGGCATTTATGTTGCATCCCTTGTAAATTCTTCTCTTTCATTTATAATTTTATTTATTTGAGCCTTCTCTCCTTTTTTCTTAGTGAGTCTGGCTAAGGGTTTGTCAATTTTGCGTATCTTCTTAAAGAACCAGCTCTTAGTATCATTGATCCTTTCAACTGTTTTCTTGCTCTCTGCTTCATTTATTTCTGCTCTAATTTTTATTATTTCCCTCCTTCTGCTGAGTTTAGGCTTTGTTTGTTCTTCTTTTTCCATTTCTGTTAGTTGTAGTTTAAGATTGTTTATTTGAGCTTTTTCTTGTTTGTTAATGTGGGCCTGTATTGCTATAAATTGCTTTCTCAGGATTGCTTTTGCTACATCCCACGAGTTAGTATGGTATGTTTTTGTTCTTGTTTGTGTCCAAATATTTTTTGATTTCTCCCTTTATTACTTTGATGACCCATTGGTTGTTCAGAAGCATGTTGTTTAGTCTCCATATTTTTGTTCCTTTCCCACCTTTTTTCTTGTAGTTGATTACTAGTTTCATAGCATTATGGTCAGAAAAGATGGTAGATATGATTTCAATCTTCTTAAATTTATTGAGGTTTGCCTTGTTTCCCAATGTATGGTTTATCCTTGAGAATTTTCCATGTGCAGTTGAGAAGAATGTATACTCTGCTGTTTTTGGATGGAGTGGTCTCTATATATCTATCAAGTTCACCTGGTCTAGTTTTTCATTTAATTCCACTATCTCCTTGTTGACTTTTTGTCTGGATGATCTACCCGTTGATGTAAGTGTGGTGTTGAGGCCCCTACTATTATTGTGTTGTTGGTAATTTCTCCTTGTAGGTTTGTTAATAGTTGCTTTATGTACTTTGATGCTCCTGTATTGGGTGCATAAGTATTTATAAGTGTTATGTCTTCTTGGTGAAGTGTCCCTTTTATCATTATATACTGCCCCTCTATGTCTCTCTTTACCTGTTTTATATTGAAGTCTACTTTGTCTGATATAAGTATGGCAACACCTGCTTTCTTTTGTTTGCCGTTAGCTTGGAGTATCATCTTCCATCCCTTCACTCTGAGCCTACGTTTGTCTTTAGAGCTGAGATGTGTTTCCTGGAGGCAGCATATTATTGAGTCTTGTTCTTTAATCCATCCTGCCACTCTGTGTCTTTTGATTGGAGAGTTCAGTCCATTCACATTTAGAGTGATTATTGATATATGAGGGCTTAATACTGCCATCTTATCACACGTTTTCCAGTTCTTCTGCATATCTTTTGTTTCTTGTCCTGTGTATTTCGGGCTACCTTTGATTAGGTAGTTTTCCATGTTGGTTTTCTTCATTTTCTCCTTGTTTATCACATATGTCTCTGTTCTAATTATTGTTTGTTGGTTACCATTAGGTTCATATAAAAAGTATCGTAGATGAGATAGCCCATTTTCTGATTGCTTCTTATTTCCTTAAACTATACTGATTCCATCCCTTTCCTCTTCCCCTTCTAAGTTACTTTTGTCATATTCCATCTTGTGTTGTAAGTTTATGGTTAAAATGATGAGATGATTTTTATTTTGGTGTTTTCCTTTTCTTTACCCTTGATGTAAAAGTTAAGTGTTTACCAACCTGATCTGATGGAGAGCTGCCATTTTCTGATTATTGCCGACCTATTCATCTCCTTGCTCAGGGCTTTGTAACCCCTTTCCTATTTTTTTTTCCTTTCAGACATGAGGGTCTTCTTGAGGATTTCTTGTGGGGGAGGGGGGCCTTGTGGTGATGAACTCCCTTAGCTTTTGTTTATCTGGGAAAGTTTTTATTTCTCTGTCATATCTGAAGGAGATTTTCTCTAGATAGAGTATTCTTGGCTGAAAGTTTTTGTCTTTCAGGATTTTGAATATATCATTCCACTCGCTACTAGCCTATAAGGTTTCTGCTGAGAAATCCACTGAAAGCCTGATAGGGGTTCCTTTGTAAGTTATTTTCTTCTGCCTTGCTGCCCTTAATATTTTTCTTTGTCATTGACTTTTACCAGCTTTACTACTATATTCCTTGCAGTAGGTCTTTTTACATTGACATAGTTGGGAGTTCTGATAGCCTCTTTCACGTGGACTTCCATCTCCTTACCCAGGTTTGGGACATTCTCCACTATTATTTCTTTGTACAAGCTTTCTGCTCCATTCTCCTTCTCTTCCCCCTCTGGAATACTTATGTTGCATTTCCTGAGTCACATATTCCTCTGAAAGCTTCTTCACTTCTTTTTATTCTCAGTCCTCTCTTCTCCCTCTGAAGCATTTCTATAGTATTGTCTTCTAAATTGCTACTTTGGTCTTCCATATTGCCGGTTTTTTTGTTTAGGGAGTCCAGATTTTTCTTTATCTCATCTATTGTTTTTCATTACCAACAATTCTGATTGGTTCTTCTTTATAGTTTCAATCTCTTTTATGAAGAAGCTCCTGAATTTGTTGGTTTGTCCTTCTGTGTTTTCTTGTAACTCATTGAGTTTTTTTATGATGGCTGTTTTGAATTCTTTGTCATTTAGGTTATGGATTTCTGTGTCTTCAGGGTTGGTTTCTGGGTACTTGTCATTTTCCTTCTGGTCTGGAGATTTACTATACTTTCTCAAACTGCTTGATGGTGTGGATTTTTGCCTCCACATGGTGTTAAGACTAGTTACTGCTGCCTCATGCTTCCACTGGGTGGGGTCAGGCACTGTGTATTCTGGGCCCAGCATGGTCCAGCACTCCCCAGCTCCGGCCACTGGCTACTTTTGTCTCTGTGTGATGCTCTGGCTGATGGCAGATCTCAAGCAGTGGCCAGGGGGAGGGGTACTCTCCTTGCCCTATGCTTCTCCCAGCCTCTGCTTCTCACTCTGTGTGGAGCTCTGGGCGATTGCAGGCCTAGAGTGCCAGGCAGGGGAAGGGGTGCTTTCTTACACCTGCACACCTCCCCCAACTGCTGCCTCTTACTCCATATGGTGCTCTGGGCACTCACGGGACTCCACCAGCTGCCACTTCTCTCTCTGCCTGGTGCTCCAAGAGATCCTGCCTTCCATGTCTAAGTCTTCTCTCGATTTCATGGCTGTAGTCTCCATTCAAGAACACAGTCAAATAGACTGTGGAGTGAGTCTCCCCTCAGAGCCAGACCTATATTCATGACTGTTCATGAATTAGAGCAGAAAGGAGGCAGGAGAGTATGAAATGCCTAAATGAACCAAATGGCGCTCTGTGTTCCCTCTAGGTATTCATCACTTGCTGACCATTGCTCTTTCTGTTTCTCCAACCTAGAATATACCCATGGTATCTACCCTTCAAGACCCAGTTTAAAAATCGCTTCTGCTTGAAGCCATCTTAATGTCACTAGGCAGAAGTGAGATTCCACAGAACTTTGTCTATATAGATCTTTTAGAATATCCCACTTTATATGTGGTATTGTGCTCATGTATCTGCAATATCTTCCAAATCCAAGCCAGAGTGCCTTGAGGACAGGTAATCTGATTCACTTCTGTTTTCTCCCTGGCATTTAGCTGAGGTACCTGCACACGGTAGCTTAGCTACTCAGTGATATTGTGTTATTCACAAGACTCAGCTCTGTTCTCTGCAAGACTAGTTATGCCCAGCTTCATTTCCCAGAATCCAGGCATAGAAATACTAATAGCTTCCAATTCTGGTAATGGTAGACTTGAGCATTTGAACCTATCCTTTCAAAATTTTACTAGGAATAGAAGGGGACTTCCTTTACTTGATAAATTTACAGAAAAGAAAGAAAAGGCTAGAGAAAACATCATACTTAATGGTAAAATACTAAGTCTTTACCTTCTGAAATTAGGAAATAGACAAGAATATCTACTACCACCACTTCCATTTAGTATTTTACCAGGATCCTAGCCAGTATATATATACACACAAAAATATATATACATATATAAAATATATAAAGATTTGAATAGAAAAAATAAAATTCCTATATTTGCAGATGTCATGATTATGCTCATAGAATGTCCAGAAGCACTACAGATAAAATATTAAAATTAATAAGAAAGATTAGCAAAGTTTCAGGAAATAAAACCAATTTTATCTCCAGATGCCAGAAAATGTCTATTTTTCAAAATACTACTTATAATAGCATCAAGAAATATCAAGTATCCAGAGATACAGAGAGTAAAAGATGTATAAAACCTGTATAGAGAGAAATATAAAATCTTATTGAGAGAAATGTAAAGAAGATTCCAATAAATGTAAAGAAATGGATTGAAAAACTCCATATTGCAAAGATGTCATTCTCCCCAATCATCCTATAGATTCAATGCAATCCCAGTGAGAATCCCAACAAGGTTATATTGTTTTTAGATTTTTGTTTTTCATTTGACTAGCTGTTTCTACCATTAACATGGAAATGCAAAGGGCCAGGAATAGCCAAGACACTCTTGAAGAACAACAATGTAGGAGAACTGATCTACCAAATGTCAAAACTTATAAACCTTCTTTTAGCAAGTCCCTGTGGTATTTGCAGAAGGATTGACAAATAGATCAATGAATGAAAATAAAGAGCCTAGAAACAGATCCACACATATGTAGATATTTGATTTATGACAAAGATGACACTGCAGAGGAAAGGGGAGAGGTTGGTCTTTTCAATAAATGGAACTGGGCAATAGGGATTTGGTACAGAGAAATCAAATAAAATTAGATCCTTATCTTATAAAATCTACAAAAAGCAACCAAAGTGGATTATAGACTTATATATAAAAGGCAGAATTAGAAAGCTTTTAGTGGAAATACAAGAGAATCTCTTCCTAACTTTGAGAATGTTTGGCCTTTTAAAAAATAAGCCATAAAAGCATTAGTCATCAAGGAAACAGTTGATAAATTAGACTACATTAAAACCAAGGTTTTCTGTCCCTCAGAAGACATCTTGTAGAGAGTGAAAAGGCAAACACCAGAGTGGGAGAACATCTCTTCAATGGAGAAGCATGTACCCAACAAGGAACGAAAATGCAGAACGCAGAGAGAACTATGAATGGACAGGAGCACTCATCCCCGTAGAGTCAAGCTAGCACAGCGCTTTGGAGAATCCTTTCATGTGATCTAGTGAAGCTGGAGATGTACGTTCCCCAGGTGGTGCAGGCACATATGCTGCTGTACACCCACCAGTGTTAACTGCAGAAGTTTTCTTAATAGCCCCAACCTGGAAACAACCCAAATGTCTATCAAACCATAAAGTGGATGAAGAAATTGAGGTGTACTTTTACAATGGAATACTACGTAGTGATTACACCGATGAACCTTTGAAACATAACTTTGAGCAAAAGTAGAAAACTTCTTATTCTACTTATTCAAAGGTCAAGAACAGGCTCCACTGAACCACATGCATGAGGATGTATGCTTAGGTGGTAAAAACAGAAATTAAAATAAGCGGCAATTAGCACAAAAGTCAGCTTGAGGAGGAAGGGTGTTTCGATGTGAAAATGATACACAAAGGGCTTCTGGAGTGCTGGCAGTGTTCTATTTCTTAACCTGTGTGGTGATAAAGTGGGTTTTTACTTTATAATATCGAACTGTACGTTTGCTTTGTGGGAAAAAGAAAACGAAATAGTGGCGTGCTGTAAGGGTTAGTTCCAGGAGCCCTAGAATTGTCCTGATCTCTTTCGCTGAAGCTCTTGCCCAGCACTGACCCCTGGTCAAGGCATGAAACATTCTGATTAATAGTGTTGCACTGTCACCATGGCTCTGAGGCATTTGAAGGAGGTTTGTGCCAGCTTGTCAGCATTGTTTATTGACAACAATAAGATTGATGATTTGTACCTGGTCCTTGTGGGTGCCTAGAGGGCTATCTTTGTGGCTGGTTGTGTAGCAAAAACACGCTTATGAGACCAACAGAGTGTAATAAACCCTAGTCAAGACTTGATTCTGGGTTCCCTATTTCCAGCATGTTCCACACACAAGCAAGTGGTTCCTGATCTGAGAGAATGTGTTGGTTAACGGAAGAGGAACAATTGTGGCTCACACCTTGCATCCCCAGCTCCTTACTGCGAGGCAGCCTGTTCTTACTTTAACGCTGTTGCTTTATGACAGATATCGGCAAGTTTTTCTGTAAAATTCAGATAGCAAATGTGTCGGGCTTGCAAGCCAAAAGGCAATGCCCTCAATTCTTTGAGCAACTGTTCTTATCAAAAGGCTAATGGTCTTTTTTACATTTTACATTTAAAAATGTAAAAGCTGTTCTTAGGTCTTGGACTCTACCAAACAGGCAGTTTGGTGTAGCTATAGCGTAGCCTCTTCCTGGCACAAACTGTAAATTTGTAAGCATTGTGATGGTTAATTTTATGCATCAACTTGGAGAGTGTTTTGGGATGAGTTTAACATTTAAATCCCTGAAATCTGAGTAAAGCAGATGCCCTCCATAATGTGGGTGGGCCTCACCTTATCAGTTGAAGGCCTGAATAAAACAAAAGAATAGCCACCTTGAGTAAGAGAGAATTCTCCAGCAGACTACTTTCAAATTTCATATGCACCACCAACTCTCCTGGGTCTCCAGCCTACCAGCCCACACTGCAGCCCATACTATTATCATTCCATAATAGCACAAGCCAATTCCTTATAACAAATGTCTTCCATTATATATATACATCCTATTGGTTCTGTTCCTCTGTAGAAGCCTGACTAATAGAGACATTTTTGGTCTGGGGAGTCTTCTTTAGCAATTGAAGCCTATCTAACTGTTATCATTAGTACATCTCATAATTGCAAAAGTAGAACTTCTTACTATATATTAAGTGCTTATTTTGTGACTATTAAATTATATAAATTCTCTCATTTAATTCTCACAACAATCCTTGTCCATTTTAGAGCTGAGTCTTGTGAATAACACAATATCACTGAGTAGCTAAGCTACCGTGTGCAGGTACCTCGGCTAAATGCCAGTGAGAGAATAGAAATGAATCAGAATACCTGTCCTCAAGGCACTCTGGCTTGGATTTGGAAGATATTGCAGATACATGAGCACAATACCACATATAAAGTGGGATATTCTAAAAGATCTATATAGACAAAGTTCTGTGGAAGCTCACTTCTGCCTAGTGACATTAGGATGGCTTCAAGCAGAAGCGATTTTTAAACTGGGTCTTGAAGGGTAGATACCATGGGTATATTCTAGGTTGGAGAAACAGAAAGAGCAATGGCCAGCAAGTGATGAATGCCTAGAGGGAACACAAAGTGTCATTTAGTTCATTTAGGCATTTCATACTCTCCTGCCTCCTTTCTGCTCTAATTCATGAACAGTCATGAATATAGGTCTGGCTCTGAGGGGAGACTCACTCCACAGTCTATTTGACTGTGTTCTTGAATGGAGACTGCAGCCAGGAAATCAAGAGAAGTCTCAGGCATGGAAGGCAGCAATGAAAGAATTAGGAAAGATCATCAAGTGTAAGGAAGTGTCGTCAGAGATCAAGGCCAAGATTATCTACACCCTTGTATTCCCAGTTACTATGTACAGGTTTGAAAGCCGGACAGTGAAGAAGCCTGACAGAAAAACATTGATTCATTTGAAATATGACTTTGGAGGAGAGCTTTATGAATACCCAGGACGGTCAGAAAGACAAACAAGTGTGTCCTAGAGTAAATTAAGCCTGAACTATCGCTGGAGGCAAAAATGATAAAAGTAGGCTGTCCTACTTTGGGCACATCATGAGAAGGCAGGATTCTTTGGAAAAGACAGTAATGCTGGGAAAAGTAGAAAGCAGCAGGGAAAGGAGAAGACCAAGTATGAGCTTGATTGACTCCATAAAGAAAGCCATAGGCACGAGTCTACAGGAGCTGAGGAGCGCTGTTGAGGATAGGACGTTGTAGACATCCCTCACTCATCAGGCCACCAGGAGTTGGAGCTGACTTATCAGCATGTAACAAATTGAAATCCTGAGTGCCAGAAAGAGGTATACAAGTCAGGGTTCCCGAGAGAAACAGAACCAATATATGGAAAGAGAGAGAGAGATTGAGATTTATTGGCTTATGCAATTTTGAAGGCTGAGAAGTCCCACGATCTACTGTCTGCAAGTTGGAGACTCAGGAAAGCTGGTGGGGTAGTTCCGTCCAAGCCCAAAGGCAGCAGAAGACTGACGTCTCTGCTCAGCCGTCAGACAGAGAGGGACAAATTCCCCCTCCCTCTGCCTTTTGTTCTGTCAGGCATTCGACAGATTGATGGCGCTCACCTGCATTGCGGAGGGTGATCAGCTTCACGCACGTTGCCAGTTCAAATGCTAACCCAGTAGAGTTGACACATAAAACTACCATAAGGGATCTGGACGGCCAGGAGAGGAATAAGGAATGTTGGTTCATTTTGTGTGTGTGTATGTGTGTGGACGACCAGTACACATTTAGGACCAAATGACATTTTTGTAATATATTCACAAGTCTGCCTCAAGTATCTAAAGAGTTCATTCAAAAAGGGATACTTTAAGAGTTTATTTTCCCCACAGCTTGTGACAAAATCAGCTTTGTGAGTCTTCACCGAATAACTCCTGCAGAACGCCTCCCATCCCCATGTGTTCACGCGACGTGTTTCTCCTGGCTCTGCTTGTGTCTCTGGCTAGCAAAGCCAAGAGACTGACTCATCTTTCTGTTGGTGACCTGAGATTTCCTACAAAATACACACGGAGGGGGAAGTTTGCAAACAGATTTTGCATTTTGAAGTCTAATTGTGATAGAGCAGCAATTCTCAGATCCGCAGGCCGGCACTCAAATCTGACTTACTATTCTGGTGAAAAGCCCCTGGATGAGGTTTTCCCACCATTCACGGCCCACTTCAGATTCAGCCTCCTCTGAGCACAAAGACGGGGCTACTGATGGAGAAGCGCTTCTTGTACTCCTTCTCCTACTACGTTGATTTCATTGAGAACATTTCAAGCATACAGCTAAGAATACAGAATAATGTGCATGGGGACATAATACCTATGTACTTACTATCTCAGTTTTCTCAAATTTTTAACACAGTACCCAATTTAATTGAGTTTTGTTGAAACAAATCAAGTGTTGCAGAGAAATTGAAGTGCCTTGTCCAGCAGTACCTAAAGCCAGTACCCTCTCTTCTTCCCCAAGGGTAAATACTGTGATGAATTTGAGTGTGTCCCCATGCATGTGGTTGTAAACTTTCACTACATATTCATGCATTTATAAACACTGTAAAGCAGTGTATAATAGGCTTTCAAGCTATAATAAATGGAATATTACTAATAAGGCTGCACTTACTTCTCTTTACCTGCCCTCCTCTCTTTTTTCTTTTCTCTTTTCTTTTTCTCTGCTTTTCTATTGGCTTGATAACATTTTCTGTTTTCCTTTTTTAAAAAAATCTTTTTCTTCTTGATTTTTTTTTTGAGGAAGATTAGCCCTGAGCTAACTGCTGCCAATCCTCCTCTTTTTGTTGAGGAAGACTGGCCCTGAGCTAACATCCTTGCCCATCTTTCTCTGCCTTATATGTGGGATGCCTTCCACAGCATGGCATGCCAAGCTGTGCCATGTCCACACCTGGGATCCGAACCGGCGAACCCCAGGCAGCTGAAGTGGAACGTGTGCACTTAACTGCTGCACCACTGGGCTGGCCCTAAAAAAGTCTCTTTTGATTTTGATTAGGAAACTACAGATAATGTTTGTGTCCTTTTAGTACCTACCCTTAATTTTTAAAAATGCATATTTAACTATACTTTAAAACAAAGAAAGACTATATTTCCATTCTTCCCCCAATTATGGATAACGGATTTGAAAGGATTTGTGGGTATCAATTAGATACCCATTGAATACCTACCTCTTTTTGCTATTCTTGTTTAGAATTTTAGTTTTATCTTTTACACAAAAATATCAGATTTTTCTTTTTTGGTGAGGAAAATTGGCCCTGAGCTAACGTCTGTGCCAGTCTTCCTTTATTTTGTATGTGGGATGCTGCCACTGCATGGCTTGTTGAGTGGTGTGTACGTCTGTGCCCAGGATCGGAACCTGTGAACCCTGGGCAGCCGAAGTGGAGAATGCGAATCTAACCACTACACCACCAGGTTGGCCCCCCAAATATCAGATTTTTAAAGTAGATGTTTAATCAAATCTGACAATACATTTTACCAATGTATTTCATCATTGTTTCTTCCATTTCACGTTTCCATTTGTGTTTAAATATATCCTTAATAGGCTTTTTAATGAGAGTCTATGCATGTAAACAGTCTTTAAATGTTTAAAATGTCTTCATTTTGCCCTTTTTCCCAGAGGACATTATGGCAAAGAATACAATTTTAGGTGGCTACTTTGAATATATCAGTGTTTTCTTTGGACTTGCTGGTAAGAAGTCAGTCTAAACTTCAGTCTAACTGCTCGGGAAATATTTCTTCCGGGGTTACTTTAATATTGCTTCAATTCAGGCAAGTTTTCAAAGAGACAAAAGTAACTTGTGTCTTCATCTCTGACTTCATATTGAACATTTTTTTATCGCTCGATCTCCTTCTCTCTTCTCCTTTGAATTCCAGAGCAGAGTCTCAAGTCTGCCCTCCACAACAATTATTTTACTTTTGGTTCTATCACTTCTACCCCCCGCTCCTTGTGTTGAGGTGGTAACTTCTCTTCAGGTGTGTGTTACAGGTTACTGGCCTCTAACAAATCACCCCAAAATTTCGTGGCGTGAAACAATGACGATTTTATTATGCTTGTGGATTCTGTGAATCAGGAATTTATACAGAGCACATGGGGAGTAACTTGTCCTGGCTCCAACCAGGTTTGGGGTCTCAGCTAGGAACTTTGCATGGCTGAGGGTGACTTGAATGACTTGGCGCCAGAATCTTCCATCACATGTCCTGTCCCTGGCTGGGAGACTCAATGGTCATGCTAAAGGAGAAATGCAAATCAAGCTACTTATATGTGGTCTCTCCATGGGGTGTGGGCTTCCTCACAGCACGGCACCCTCAGGATACTCAGGTTTCTTATGTCCCTCTCTGGGCTCCAAGTGTGAGTGTTTCTAGTAAGCGAAGTGAAGCTGCATGGCTTTTTATGATAAAGCTTTGGAAACCGCAGAGTATCAATTCCACGATACTATTGGTCAAGATCTGCGCCATATAATATGATGGTTGCTGGTCACATGTGGCTATGAGCACTTGAAATGTGGCTAGTCTGAATTAACACACACGGTAAGTAAAAAACATATTCTGGATTTCAAAGACTTACTATTCAAAAAAGAATGAAAAATATCTCATGAATAATTTTTATATTTGTTACATGTTGGAATAATATTTTGGATATATTTGGTTAAACAAAATATAACATTAATTTCACCTGTTTCTTTTTACTTTTTTAATGTGGCTACTAGCAAATGTAAAATTACACATGTTATTTGCGTTATGTTTATCCTGGACAGCACTGGATGATTTAAGAGGTGGGAACGCAGACTCTCAAAGGCAAGAGGGTCAAAGAATTTGCGGTCATGTTTTGAAACCATCTTGCTGTGTTTTTCATTGACTGCTTAGCATTCCTCGACTCATTTCTTTTTTCATCTTCTTTTTTCCTTTTTCTGTCTGTTTACTTTATCCTTTTATCTTTTCATCTAAATCTGCTCTCTCCCTAGACATTTCTGTTCCAGTTACATAGAGACTCTCTCTTTTGTACTTTTCTGGGGAATGAAAAAAGAATTTTCTTCTGAGAACCACACCTTTCAGAATGTGCTGTGCCCACACCAGTCTACGCCTCCTTTTTTACGTGCTCACTTGTTCTGAGTTTTGCACTCTGTCTAGAAGTAGGAAGGTGGTAGACAGAACCAAACTGCCTTCTTCCCTCCTCATGGGATAACGATACGGAATAGAGAACTGGCTGCCCATTTTCTGGTTTGTTCTTGGACTCTGACGTGTGGACACACAAAAACAAAGAGGCTCAAAGTGCAGGCCTATCTGTGACCATGTTATCGCTATTGTATGAAAGGCCAATGAACAGGGTATGCCATGAGCTGAAGCTGAGTAATTTTTTCCCTATTTAGTTCATCTGCTTTGCAATTTGCTTCAGCTTCTCTTCTCCCATATTCTGGAATTAGGTTATTAGTCAGTCAGTCAATATACATTTTTGCATTTGCCTATGTTTTAATAAAAAATCAAGAGAGCAGCACTGAGAGTTCTAACCAGATGCCATTTTGTACCAGAATTCAGATTATAGTTTTTAATAGACTTTATTTTTTAGCGCAGTTCTAGGTTCACAGCAAAACTGAGTGGAAAGTACAGAGTTCCCATACAGCCTCTGTCCTTCTCCACCCCCTCATGCACAACCTCCCTCCCTGTCAGCATCCCTCACCAGAGTGGTGCATCTGTTACAATTGATGAACCTGTATTGACATATCATTTTCAAAGTCCATAGATTACATTAGGGTTTATTCTTGGTGGTGTACATTCTGAGTTTTGAAAAATTTGTAATAACATGTATCCACCATTACAATATCATACAAAGAAGTTTCTCTGCTCTAAAAAATCTTCTTTTCTCTATCTATTCATTCTTCCCTCCACCTTACCACCTGGCGACCACTGATCCTTTTACTGTCTCCATACTTTTGCCTTTTCCAGAGCTTCATCTGGTTGGAATCACACAGTATGTAGCTTTTTCAGTTTGGTTTTTTTCACTTAGTAACATGAATTTATGTTTCCTACATGCCTTTTCATGGTTTGATAGCTTATTTCTTTTTAGTGCTGAATAATATTAGATTGTCTGTACTACAGTTTATTTATCCATTCACAAGTTTTGGCAATCATGAATAAAGCTGCTATAAACATTCGTGTGTAGGTTTTTGTATGGACATAAGTTTTCAACTCTTTTGAGTAAATAGCAAAAGTATTTTAGGTATTTTTTCGGTATATTTTTGGGTAGATACCAAAGAGTGCAATTCTGGATTGTAAGGTGAGTATATTCAATTTTATGAGAAACTGACAAACTGTTTTCCAAAGTGGCTGCACCACTTTGCATTCCCACCAACAGTGCAGAAGAGTTTCTGTTGCTCCACAGCCTTGTCAGCATTTGGTGTTGTCAGTGTTTTGGATTTTGGCCATTCCAATAGGTGTGTAGAGGTATTTCATGGTTGTTTTAATTTGCAATTTCCTAATGACATAGGAGCTAAGCATCTTTTCATGTATTTATTTGCCATCTGTATATCTTCTTTGGTGAAGTGTCTCTTCAGGCCTTTTCCCATTTTTTAAATTAGGTTCTTCATGTTCCTTTGTTGAGTTTTAAATCCCTGTTTGTGGCTTGTCTTCTCTTTCTCTTAACATTGTCCTTCACAGAGCAGAAGGTTTAAATTTTAATGAAATCCAGCTTATCAATTATTTCTTTCATTGATCATGCCTTTGGTGTTTTATCTAAAAAGTCATCCCCATAACCAAGGTCATCTAGATTTTCTCTTACTTTATCTTCTACCAGTTTTATAGTTTTGTGTTTTACATTTAGGTCTGACTGATTTTGAGTTAATTTTTGTGAAGAATGTAAGGTCTGTGTCTAGATTAATCTTTTTGCATGTGGATGTCCAGTTTTGTCAGCACCATTTGTTGAAAAGACTCTTTTCTCCATTGTATTGCCTTTGCTCCTTCATCAAAGATCAGTTGACTGTATTTATGTAGGTCTGTTTCTGGGCACTCTATTCAGTTCCGTTAATCCATGTGTCTGTTCTTTCATCAGTACCACACTGTCTTGACTACTGTTGCTTTATAGTAAGTCTTGAAGTTGAGTAGTGTCAGTCCTCTAACATTGCTCTTCTCCTTCATCACTGAGTTGGCTATTCTGGATCTTTTGCTTCTCAAAATAAACTTTAGAATCAGCTTGTCTATTTCCACAGAATAACTTCCTGTGATTTTGATTTGGATTGTGTTGAATCTATAGATAAAATTGCCAAGAACTGACATCTTAACAATATTGAATCATCCTATCCATGAACATGAAATATCTCTCTATTCATTTAGTTCTTTTTCGATTTCTTTCATCAGAGTTTTGTAATTTTCCTCATATAGATCTTATATGTATTTTGTTAGATTTATACCTAAGTATTTCACTTTTTTGGTGCTAATGTAAATGATACTGTTGTTTTTCCTAATGATTGGCACCTGAGCTAATATCTGTTGCCAATCTTCTTCTTCTTCTTCTTCTTCTTCTTCTTCTTCTTCTTCTTCTCCTCCTTCTCCTCCCCCTCCCCCTTCCCCTTCTCCTTCTCCTTCTTCTCCTCCTCCTTCTCTCCCTCCTCCCCCTTCCCAAAGCCCCCCAGTAATACTTGTATATTCTAGTTGTAGGTCCTTCTGGTTGTGCTATGTGGGATGCTGCCTCAGCATGGCTTGATGAGTGTGCATAGGCCCGCACCTGGGGTCTGAACCCATGCACCCCAGGCTGCTGAAGTGCAGCACGTGAACTTAACCACTACACCACCAGGCCAGCCCCTCCAGGAGGTTTTTTTTTGTCATTTCTTTTGAATTTTCTACATAGACAATCATGCCATCAGTTAACAAAGATAATTTTATTTCTTCCTTTCCAATTTGTATACCTTTTATTTCCTTTTCTTGTCTTACTGCAGTAGCTAGGAATTTCGGTATGATGTTGAAAAGGAGTGGTGAGAGGGAACACCCTTGCCTTGTTCTTGATCTTAGAGGGAAAACTTTGAGCTTCTCACCATTAAGTATATGATGTTAGCTGGGGGTTTTTTGAAGGTGTCAAATTGAGAAGGGTCCCCTCTATTCCTATTTTGCTGAGAGTTGTTATCATGAGTGAATATTGAATTTTGTCAAATACTTTTTCTGTATCTATTGATATAATCATGTGATTTTTCTTGTTTAGCCTGTTTTTGTGATGAGTTACATTAATAGATTTTTGAATGTTGAATAAGCCTTGCATACTCGGGATAAATCCCACTTGGTTGTGAAGTATAATTCTTTTTGTACCTTGTTGGATTTGATTTGCTAATATTTTGTTGAGAATTCTTGCATCAACATTCGTTAGAGATGTTGTTCTGTAGTTTTATTTTCTTGTAATGTCTTTGTCTGGTTTTGATATTAGGATAATGCTGGCCTCATAGAATGAGTTAGGAAGTAGTCCTTCTGCTTCTATCTTCTGGAAGAGATTGTAGAGAATTGGTATAATTTCTTCCTAAAATGTTTGCTAGAATTCACCAGTGAACCCATCTGAGCTTGGTGCTGTCTGTTTTGGAAGGTTAGTAATTATTGATTCAATTTCTTTAATAGATATGGGCCTATTTAGAATGTTTATTTCTTCTTGTGTGAGTTTTGGCAGATTGAGTATTTCAAAGAATTGGCTCATTTCATCTAGGTTATCAATTTGTGGGCTTAGAGTTATTTATAGTATTTCTTTATTATACTTTTAATGGCTGTGGATCTGTAGTGATGTCTCTTCTTTCACTTCTGATACTAGCAATTTGTGTCTTCTCTCTTTTTTTTTCTTAGTTAGCCTGGCTAGAGTCTTATTGATTTTATTCATCTTTTCAAAGAATCAGCCTTTTGTTGATTTCCTGTTTTCAATTTCATTGATTTTTTCTCTAATTTTTATAATTTCTTTTCTTCTGCTTACTTTGGATTTAATTTGCTCTTTTTTCTCCTAGTTTCCTAAGGTAGAAGCTTGGATTATTGATTTTAGATCTTTCTTCTTTTTTAATATATACAATCAATGCTATAAATTTCCCTCTTTTCATTTTTACTTAGTTTGAAACATTTTAAAATTTCTCTTGAGATTTTTTTGTATGTTTTGTGATTTTCCAACTGTCTTTCTGTTGTTGATTTCTAGTTTATTTCCGTTGTGATCTAAAAGCAGACATTGTATGATTTCTACCATTTTAAATTTGTTAAAGTGTATTTTATGGCCCAGAACATTGTCTATCTTGGTGAATGTTCATGTGAGCTTGAGAAGAATGTGTAGTCTGCTGTTGTTAGATGAAGTAGTAAATAGATGTCAATTATATCCAGTTGATTGATGGTGCTAGTGAGTTCAACTATGTCTATTACTGATTTTCTGCCTACTGTATGTGTCCATTTCTGACAAAGGGGTGTTGAAGTCTCCAACTATAATAGTGGATTTATCTATTTCTCCTTGCAATTTTATCAGTTTTTGCCTTATGTATTCTGACTTTCTCTTTTTAGGTGCACACACTTTAAGGATTGTTGTCTTCTTGGAGGATTGACCCTTTTATCATTCTGTAATGATAACTTTATCCTTTATCCATGATAACTTTCCTTGCTCTGATATCTATTCTGTCTAAAATTTTAAAAACATGATATATCTTTCCCTATCCCTTTACTTTTAATCTATATGTGTCTTTATATTTAATGTGGTTTCTTGTAGATGACATATAGTTGGATATTGATTTTTGATACACTATAACAATCTCAGCCTTTTAATTGGTGTATTTAGACTGTTAACATTTAAAGTGATTATTGATATGGTTGGATTAATATCTAATGTATTTACTGTTTTCTATTTTTTGCCTCATTCTTTTTTCCTACTTTTGTTTGCTACTTTTTCCCTTGCTTTTTGTGGTTTTAATTGAGCATTTTATATGATTCCATTTTTTCTTGTTTCTTAGCATAGCAGTTATATTTCTTTTTTTATGTTTTATTTTCTTTCTTTATGTAGATCTCAGTTTCTGATCTATAGGATTTTCCCTCTCTCTGAAGAACTTCTTTTAACATTTCTTGCAGGGCAGATATACTGGCAAAAGATTCCCCCAATTTTTGTCTGACAAAGTCTTTTATTTGTTCTTCACTTTTGAAGGTTAATTTTGCAGCATACAGAATTCTAGGTTGGTGGGTTTTTTCCTCTCAAGGTTTTACATATTTCACTCCACTTTCTTCTTATTTGTATGTTATCTGAGAAATCAGATGTAATTCTTATCTTTGCTTCTCAGTAGGTAAGGTTTAAAAATTTTTTTTTACTTCTGGTTTCTTTCAAGTTTTTTTTTAATCTTTGACTTTATGCAGTTTGAATATGTTGTACCTAGGTGTAGGGTTTTTGGGGCACTTATTCTGCTTAGTGTTTTCTGAGCTTCCTGGATCTGTGGTTTGCTATCTGACAGTAATTTTAGCGGAAATTCTCAGTCATTATTGCTTCAAATATTTCCTCCATTCCTTCCTTTCTTTCTTCTCCTTCAGGTATTCCATTACATGTGTAGGAATTGTAGTTGTCCCATAATTCTGGGATACTCTGTTCTATTTTTCTCAGTCTTTTTCCTCTTTGGTTCTCAGTTTTAGAAGTTTCTATTGACATAGCTCACTACTCAAGCTCAGAGATTCTTTCTCAGTCATGTCCACTCTAATAATAAGCCCATCAGATGCATTCTTCATTTCCATTATAGTGTTTTGATTGCTAGAATTTCTTTTTGATTCTTCCTTACAATGTCCATCTCTCTGCTTACATTATCCGTTTGTTCTCATATGTTGTTGTACAGAGTTCATTGACCTCCCCGCCTTCCAAGGACACTGGGCCTGGGCCCTACATGAAGGAATGTGTCTGGGCTCGGGGCCAAAGATGGCCACTTCAGCCCTGCCTCTAAGGCAAAAGTTACAAAGAATATGTCCTGCATCATGTTCCTTGTCTGGGCTGGCCACCCAGACGGGCACCTGACAGGACATTAAAAACATCCCATTCATGGGAACAAAAAAGATAGAAACACTACATCTGTGGGAACACAAAGAAATAACTCAAAGTATCGAAATGTCTAAAACCCTGCGTCAGAACCCAGAGAAACCTTAGGATAAAAGGGAGTCACAGACATAGAGCAATTGGAAATCTCGCTGAGAAGATGTTTTGCCTCAGACCTGGACAATCGGTACTCCCACACGCCCTACAAATTATTGGGACTTCCCCGGCTGATTGTGCTGTGGATGTTGTAAGTACGGATTTGTTGTTTGCCTTTATCCTTGCTCCTCTTTCTGTCTCCCTTTATCAATAAACTTTGATTGCTTAAACAATCAATTAGCCTTGGCGGTACCTGTCATTCCTTGCCCTTTGCGGCTGCAGACAACAGTTGTCTACCTTTTCCATTAGAGCCCTTAGTGTATTCATAATTGTTGCTTAAATTCATGATCTGATACTTCCAACATTTCTGCCATATCTGTGTCTGGTTCTGATGTTTGTTCTATGTCTTTGAATTGTGTTTTTGCCTTTTGCAATGCCTTGTCATATTTGTTGAAAGGCAGATATGATGTAGCAGACAAAAAGAACTGTGGTGAATAGGCCTTTAGTAACGTGGTGGTAAGGTGTTGGGGGAGGGAAGCATTCTATAGTCCTATGATTAGGTCTCAGTCTTTTAATGAGCCTGTATCCCTGGGCTGTGAACTTCACAGTGCCTTTCTTTTTTTTTTCACCACTTTAGGTGATACAGGATGTCTAAAGAGGGCTGGGTTTGGGTATTTCTCTTCCACCAGGTCAGTTGGGCTCTGATAAAAACCCAATAGGTTAGGCTCTGGTAAAAAAGTTTCCCCTAAGGGCAGATCTTGTTAAGAAGAACAGAATACCCTGACCTATTTCAAAATGGTTACTTTTTGGGGCCAGCTGGTGGTGCAGCGGTTAAGTGCACTTCCGCTTCGGTGGCCCGGAGTATGCCGGTTCGGATCCCAGGTGCAGACATGGTACTGCTTGGCACGCCATGCTGTGGTACGCGTCCCACATATAAAGCAGAGGAAGATGGGCATGGATGTGAGCTCAGGGCCAGTCTTCCTCAGCAAAAAGAGGAGGATTGGCAGCAGAGGTTAGCTCAGGGCGAATCTTCCTCAAAAAAAAAAAAAAAAAACCCCATTACTTTTCTCTTTTCCTGCTGGCAAGAAATCTCTGATAAGGCTGAGTGAGGCAGGCAATAATGTGGAGGCTTCTAGTGGTGTGGCTGCTCATGGGAGTAACACAGCCAGCACAGGGCATGATCAAGCCCCTAACCCAGGGAGGGAATGAGGCTAGTGGGGACTGTCAGGGATTCTGGACTCATTTTAGGTGGACTAGGGATCAAAGCAGTTTGCATTTTCAGTGAGAAACTGCAGCATTGGGCGTAAAATTGAAGCAGGAGCCCAACTGTGTGGATTAGGATGATGTGGCTCTTTAGAGAAAAAGGGTACTGGGTAGGGAGAGAAGTGTAGGGAAAACACCACAGCTAGTTGAAACCCCTTTATTCCCTGGATCACTTCTGCTGCATAGACCCTCTGCAACTGAAGGCTGCTGAGTCACCAGAGATTCACAGAGCCTTGCCTTGGTTGTGTTCTCATAGACCCAACTGACACAGGTGAGTGGACCACTGTAACAATACAGGGCAGAAGATACTTTGCTAGAGGTAAAGGGAGAGGAAGGAGACTTGGGAACAAAGCAGAAGGCTCTGACTCAGTCTGGTGGGGTCATAGAGGGCTTCCTGGAACAGGAAATATTTGTATAGGTGATAACTCTATTAGTCGGTGTCCTCCAGAGAAACAGAACCAATACGATGTATACATATAAAGAGATTTACTGTAAGAAATTGGCTCATGTAATTCTGGAGGTGAGCAAGCCCCAAAATCTGCAGAGTGAGTCAGCAAGCTAGAGACCCAGGAGAGCTGATAGTGTAGTTCTAGTCCAAAGGCTAGTAGACTAGAGACCCAAAAAGAGTCAGTGTTTCAAGTGGAGTCCAAAGGCAGGACAAAAGCCAATGTCCCAGTTCAAAGGCAGTCAGGCAGGAGGAAATCTCCTTTACTTGGGGCAAGGTCAGCCTCTTTGTTCTACTCAAGGCATTCAGCTGATTGGACGAAGCCCACCCACATTAGGGATGGCAATTTACCTTACTCGGTCTACTGATTTAAATGTTAATCTCCTCTAAAAACACTGTCACAGACACATCAGAAGAGTATTTGACCAAATGTATGGGTACCCTGTGGCCCAGTCAAGTTGACACATAAAATTCACCATCATATCCACTGCCCTCTGTGCCAAAGACTGAAGGACTTCCCAAATTGGGACTTGCAGGGCCACAACTGGAGAAGTCCTGGCGTGAGTTGCTCACCCTATGTTGCATGAGTCCAAAAAGGCAAGGAAGAGGAGGAAAGAGAAGAGAAATTGAGGCGTGGAACCCACGTAATGTGTTCAGGAGTCATAGGAGTTCAGGGTTAGGGGAAGTGGCAGCAGATAAGAGGAGGAATGGGAGACAGGGCCATGTGTTGAAGGGCCTTGAATTCCATGCCAGGCAACGTGTCCTTTATCCAGCATTTAATGAAGGGTTTTAAGCAAGGGAGAGACACAATCTGATTTGCATTTTAGAAAGGTCTCCAACCTGCCTCCCTATATTGAGCAGAACACTCCTGGTATTCATTACTCAAATGCCAACCTAAATGGGCTCTGGAAAGGCTAAATAAAAATTGCATCTGTGAGAACTGTCAAATGTAATCCTGCTCTTATCCATAGTGACAGCCAAAATCAAGGAGCGTGGATCCAAGCCAGCCTGGCTGGTACATGCTTTGGTCCCATGGAGTCAGGGCCTCCACCACTCCTTGAGCTCCCTTTACGGCCAATGACCCTCTCTACCCAGAAACTCAGGAGATTTACAAGGTACGTCAGATCAGGAAACTGCTCCCCCTCACTCCATTGTGCTGGGAATGCAATCCAAACACCTTTAGGGATAAAATCCAACACCAAAGCCCTGTAGCCTCTTGTCTTTCTCTCCAGCCTTTCTCTCTATGTTCTAGCCACAGGAGCCTCCTTTCCCTCTGTCAAACATGCCACACTCCAGCCTTAGGGCCTTTGCAACTGTTCTTCCCTTTGCCTGGAGCATTCTGTCCCTACTCTTGGCAGCACTAGTTCCTTCTAATCCTTTAGATCTCAGTTTCAATGTCACTCCCACAAAGAGGCCCTCCCTTACCGCCTCATCCAAGTAAGTCGCTCTGTTATTCTTTATCGTAACATCCGTTTATTTTCTTTCTGGCTTCTTCGACAATCTGTAATCATTTCACCTATTACTGTGTTTAATTATTTCCTGTCCATCTCTCTTACTAAGTTATAGGCACCAGGAAGGCAGGGATATGGACTATCTAGCTCACCTTCAAGTCTCCAATACTTAGAACATTTCCTGGCACATAATAGGCTTTTGATAAATATTTGCTGATTAAATGAGCAATGCACAAATCATGTCTAGGGTCTAGAACTGATGAGAATTACCTAATTATCATTATTGCTAGAGTGTCTATTACTGGGCATACTCAAGTGACAGGGAAGCAGGGGAGGGAGTGATAATTACAATACTTCACAATGTTATTGTTTCAATATAATTTTGCACATATTACCTCATTTAACAAGAAATGAACAACACTTCTGGAGACCCATCTTCTCTCTCTAACTTTGTCACCATTTTAAGTATTGGAATTTTCTCCTGTCTTGTAGTCTAGTGGTTAAGATTTGGCCTGCCACAGCTGGATTTGTTTCCTGGTCAGGGAACCACACCACCTGTCAGTTAGTTGTCATACTGTGGCATCTGTGTGTTGCTGTGATGCTAAAAACTATGCCACCAGTATTTCTAATACCGGCAGGGTCACCCATAGTGGACAGGTTTCAGCTGAGCTTCCAGACTAAGACAGACTAGGAAGAAGGACCTGGCCACCCACTTCCAAAACAAATTGGCCATGAAAACCCTATGGATAGGAATGGAGCATTGTCTGATATAGCACCAGAAGATGAGAGGATGGCTCAAAAAGATGAGTGGGGCTCCTGTCTACTGTATGCAGTGTTGCTAGAAGTTGGAATCAACTCAAGGGCACTAATAAAAAATTTTCTTCCATAAAATGAGGGCGTTGGACCATTTGATATCAAAAGACCCTTTCATTTCTGATCTTTCACCACAATGTAACAAATGTTCATTATTAACAATACCATTTGCTGTGTGGTAAGCAGGTACTATATACAAGCACCTGTCATACACTGCCTCTATTCTTTAGGCCAGCCTGCTAAGGTGAGCATTATAGTACCCCCTTTTCCTAGCTAGCAAACTGAGCTTTAAAGAAGCTAAGTGACTGCCTAGGTCCAAACAGCTTGAAGGTGACAAAAGTTAGACTTAAACTTAGGTCTGTATTATCTCCAAACCCCAAACACTTTTTACTGCACCAGGAGGAGTGCCTACTTCGTGGCCTGGGATTTTTATTTTCTTTCTTCACTGGTATATCTCCAGGGTCTAGAATACTCCCTGGCACAAAGTAGGCACTCAATAAGCATTAGTAGAATGAGTGAATGAAATTAAACTCTTAAGTAGCAGTAACTAGTTTTCTAATGGCACAGTGCTCAGTACATGCTCTGGCACATAGCGCTGCTTCACCAATATTTGATGTTTGTATAGAAAAGGAGAGAGAAGTACTTTCATTACAGTAGTCCAGGGGAGATGATGGAGGGCCTGAAGGAGGAAGGAAGGATTTCCTCAGGAAGGATTTCCTAGGCCTGAGGTTCTCAACCAGGAGTGATTTGTCTCCAGGGTACATTTGACAATTTCTGGAGACATTTTTGGATATCACGACTGGGGGGTGCAAATAGCATCTAGCTGATACAGGTCAGGGATGCTGCTAAACATCCTACAATGCATAGGACGGTCCCACACAGCAAAGAATTTTCTGCCTTCAAATGATAACAGTGCCAAGATTGAGAAACCCTGTCCTACCCTGATCAGGAAAGATGAAGGATGGAGAAGTTGGTACAGTGTAGAAGAGTTGCTTCAACTTTCTGCCTCCGAGTGTCAGTAATGGCGAAAAGGACAAGTGGAAAAGAAATATGAAGGTTGATGAATGGGAAGATTTTCCTGTCAAATAGGTTTTGGTTTTTAAAAAAATTTATTAAGGTCATATTGGCTTTTTAACACGCTGTAAATTTCAGGTGTAGGTTATTATATTTCAGTTTCTGTATAGATTGCATTGTGTTCACCATCAAAAGTCTAGCTTTTATCTGTCACCATACACACATACATGTGCCCCTTTACCCCTTTCACCCTTCACCCACCTCATTTTTCTCCGGTAATCACTAAGCTGTTCTCCTTAGCTATGTGTTTGTTTGTTTATATTCCACATATGACTGAAATCATACAGTATTTGTGTTTCTATGTCTGACTTATTTTGCTTAGCACAATTCTCCCAAGGTCCATCCATGTTGTTGCAAATGGGACGATTTTGTCTTTTATATGGCTGAGAAGTATTCCATTGTATATATATACACCACATCTTCTTTATCCATTCATCCACTGATGGGCTCTTGGGTTGCTTCCACGTCTTGGCTATTGTGAATAATGCTATGATGAACATAACAATGCATAAATCTTTTTGAATTATCGATTTCATGTTCTTTGGATAAATATCCAGTAGTGGAATAGCTGGATCATAGGGTATTTCTATTTTTAGTTTTTTGAGAAGTCTCCATACTGTTTTCCATAGTGGCCACACCAGTCTGCATTCCCACCAGCAGTGTATGAGGGGTCCCTTTTCTCCACATCCTCTCTAACACTTGTTATTTCGTGTCTTGTTTACTACAGCCAGTCTGATGGATGTGAGATGATATCTCATTGTAGTTTTGACTTGCGTTTCCCTAACAATTAGTGATGTTGAACATCTTTTCATGTGCCCATGTGCCATCTGTATATCTTCTTCAGAAAAACGTCTGTTCATATCCTCTGCCCATTTTTTTTGATTGGATCATTCCTTTTTTTGTTGCTGAGTTTTATGAATTCTTTATATATTTTGGAAATTAACCCCTTGTCAGATGTATGATTTCCAAATGTTTTCTCCTAGTTGGTGGATTTTCTTTTTGTTTTGTTGATGGTTTCCTTTGCTTTGCAGCAGCTTTTTAATCTGATGTAGTCCCACTTTTTTATTTTTTCTTTTGTTTCCCTTGAGCAGACATGGTATTTGAAGGGTACTGCCAAGATTGATCTCAAAGAGTGTACTGCCTATACTTTCTTCTAAGAGTTTTATGGTTCAGGTCTTACATTCAAGTCTGTAATTCATTTTGAGTTAAATTTTGTGTATGGTATAAGATAATGATTTAATTTCATTCTTTTGCATGTGGCTGTCCAGTTTTCCCAACACTGTTTTTGTTTTTCTTTTTTTAGGAAGATTAACCCTGAGTTAACATCTGCCACCAATCTTTCTCTTTTTGCTCAGGAAGATTGGCCCTGCGCTAACATCCGTGCCCTTCTTCCTCTACTTTATATGTGGGATGCCTACCACAGCATGGCTTGACCAGCAGTGTGTAGATCTGCACCTGGGATCCAAACTGGTGAACCTTGGGCTGCTGAAGTGGGACGTGTGAACTTAACCTCTGTGCCACTGGGCCGGCCCCTCCCAACGCCATTTTTTGAAGAGACTTTTCTTCTCCACTGTATGTTCTTAGCTTCTTTGCCAAAGATTAGCTGTCTGTATATGTGTGGTTTTATTTCTGGACTCTCAATTCTGTTCCATTGATCTGTGTGTCTGTTTTCTGCCAGTACCATGCTGTAGTGATAACTATAACTTTGTAGTACAATTTGAATTCAGGGAGCGTGATACTCCAACTTTGTTCTTTTTCATCAGGATCATTTTGGCTATTTGAGATCTTTCATTGTTCCATATAAGTTTTAGGATTCTTTGTTCTGCTTCCATGAAGAATCTCATCAGGATTCTGACTGGGATTGCATTGAATCTGTAGTTTGCTTTAGGTAATATGGACATTTTAACTATATTTATTCTTCCAATCCATGAACATGGAATATCTTTCCATTTCTTTATGTCTTTTTGATTTCTTTCAATAATGTCTTCTAGTTTTCAGTGTACAGGTCTTTCACCTGTTTGGTTAAATTTATTCGTAGGTATTTTATTCTTTTTGTTGAGATTGCAAATGAGATCGTATTTTTGACTTCTCCTTCTGCTAGTTTGTTATTAGTGTATAGAAATGCAACTGATTTTTGTATCTTAACTTTGTATCCTGTAACTTTACTGTATTTGTTCATTATTTCTAACAGTTATTTGGTGGATTCTTTGGGGTTTTCTATGTATAGCATCATGTCATCTGCAAATAGTGAGAATTTCACTTTTTCCTTTCCAATTTGGATCCCTTTTATTTCTTTTTCTTGCCTATTTGGTACTAATTCAACCAGTACAGTGTTGAATAAGAGTGGTGAGAGTGAGCACCCTTGTTTTGTTCTTGTTATCAGAGGAATGGCTTTCAGTTCTTCTCCATTGAGTATGATGTTGGCTGTGGGTTTGTCAAATATAAGCTTTATTATGTTGAGGTACTTTCCTTCTATACCCATTTTATTTAGAATTTTTCTCATAAATGGAGGTGGATCCTGTCAAATGCTTTCTCTGCATCTATTGAGATGATCGTGTGATTCTTATTCCTCAACTTGTTAATGTGGTGTATCATGTTGACTGATTTGCAGATGTTGAACCATCCCTGCATCCCTCGAATAAATCCCACTTGATCATGGTGTATGATCCTTTTAATGTATTGTATTCAATTTGCTAATATTTTGTTGAGGATTTTTGCATCTATGTTCATCAGTTATATTGGCCTGTAATTTTGGTATTAGGGTAATGTTGACCTTGTAAAATGAATTAGGAAGCCTCTCATCCTCTTCAATTTTTTGGAATAATTTGAGAATGATAGGAATTAAACCTTCTTTGAATGTTTAGTAGAATTTACCAGAGAAACTGTCTGGTCCTAGAGTTTTGTTTTTTTGGGAGGTTTTTTATTACTGTTTCAATCTCTTTGCTTGTGACTGGTCTATTCAGATTCTCTATTTTTTCTTGACTCAGTTTTGAGAGGTTATATGATTCTAAGAATTTATCCAATTTTTCCAGGTTATCCAGTTTGTTGGCATATAGCTTTTCGTAGTATTCTCTTATAATCCTTTGTATTTCTGTGGTATCCATTGTAATTTCTCCTTCTCCATTTCTGATTTTATTTATTTGAGTCTTCTCTCTCTTTTTTTCTTAGTCTGGCTAAGGGTTTATCTTCACAGTTTTGTTTATCTTCAATTTTGTTTATATTCTCAAAGAACCAGCTCTTAGTTTCATTGATCCTTTCTACTGTTTTGTTTTGTTTTTTTTTTTTAGTGTCCATTTTGTTTATTTCTACTCTGATTTTTATTATTTTCTTCTTTCTACTGACTTTGGGCTTTGCTTGTTCTTCTTTTTCTAGTTCTTTTAAGTATAAGGTAAGCTTGTTTATTCGAGATTTTTCTTGTTTCTTGAGGTAGGCCTGTATTGCTATAAAGTTCCCTCTTAGTATTGCTTTTGCTGCATCCCATAAGTTTTGTTATGTTGTGATTTCATTTTCATTTGTCTTTAAGTATTTTTTGATTTCCCCATTGTTCCAACAGTTGTTCAGTAGCCTGTTGCTTAGTCTCCATATATTTGTGACTTTCCCAGCTTTTTTCTTTTAGTTGATTTCTAGTTTCATAGCATTGTGGTCAGAAAAGATGCTTGATATGATTTCAATCTTCTTAAATTTATTGAGGCTTGCCTTGTTTCCCAACATGTGGTCTATCTTTGAGAATGTTCTGTATGCACTTGAGAAGAATGGGTATTCTGCTGATTTGGGATGGAATGTTCTCTATATATCTGTTAAATCCATCTAGTCTAGTGTTTTATTTAAGGCCACTGTTTCCTTGTTGACTTTCTGTCTGGATGATCTAACCATTAATGTAAGTGGGGTTGCTAAGGTACCCTAGTATTATTATGTTGCTGTCAGTTTCTCCCTTTAGGTCTGTTAATAGTTGCTTTATATACTTTGGTATTCCTGTGTTAGGTGCTTATATATCAATAAGTGTTATGTCTTCTTGGTGGAATGTCCCTTTTGTCAAAATATAATGGCCATCTTTGTCTCTCACTATCTTTTTTATCTTGAGACTGTTTTGTCTGATATAAGTATGGCAACGCCTGGAGTATCATCTTCCACCCCTTCTCTCTGAGCCTGTGTTTGTCATTAGAGCTGAGATGTGTTTCCTGGAGTCCGCGATATTGGGTCTTGTTTTTAATCCATCCAGCTCTGTGGCTTTTGATTGGAGAATCCAATCTGTTTACATTTGCAGTGATTATTGATAGATGAGGGCTTACTACTGCCATTTTACCTTTTAATTTCTAGTTTTTCTGTATTTCCATTGTTACCTCCCTTGTATTTCTGTCTGCCATTTCTTTCTGGTGGTTTTCAGTAATAGTTTTATTAGTTTTGTCTTTACTTATGATTTGTGCCTCTGCTCTGATTTTTTGTTTTGTGGTGACCATGAGGTTTGTATAAAAGATCTCATAGATGAGAAAGTCCATTTTCTGGTCGTCTCTTATTTCCATTAGCCTATACAGCTTCCATCCTTTTCCTCTTCCCTGTCTATGTATTTGTTGTCTCAAATTATTATTTTTTGTGTTGTGAGTTTGTGACCAAATTGAAGTGGTTATAGTTATTTTTGATGTTTTCTTTCCTTTTCTTCTTTATTTTGTAATTGTTTGCTAACTTACTCTGATATAGAGCTGTAATTTTCTGATTTTGTCTGTCTGTTTATCTCCTTGCTCAAAGCTTTGTAAACCATTCCTTTTTGTTTCAGATAGGAGGGCTCCCTTCATTAATTCTTGTAAAGGAGGTCTAGTGGTGATGAACTCTCTCAGTTTTTGTTTGTCTGGGAAAGCTTTTATTACCTGTTGCCATGAGTGCTGCATTCATAGGTATCACTGTTGCTGTTGGGGGCCCAGGTTCTTGTATGCAGCCCCCACTGTTGGTATAGCTGGTGTCTGGGGTGCTGCCACTGGGGTCTGGGTCTCAGGTTCTGCTGTGGTTCCTGAAGCCTCAGGTCGCAGGTGCACCTGCCATTCCTGTGGGAGGAGTAGTGGCTAAGCTGAAAGTGTTGTTGCTAGCCCTGCAGTCTCTGGTCACTGGCACCTGCTTATGTGCTTTTTGAGATCTCGGGTCCGGGCACCCTGCTCCTGCTGGTGAAATCCACAGTTTGGTTGCTGTCCCCACTGCGGGAGAGACCAGCACAACTTCCAGGGGAGGAGGAGGGGATTGGATCATCAGCACCATGATGTGTCCTCAAGCCTCAGAACGTGTGCACCACTGGGAGGGGCAGAGGCTGCAGCCTCTGGTTGTTGGTGCTGGCATGCATGCTGATAGTCTGCTCTGAAACCTCAGATCAGGGGACCTCACCTCTGCCAAGGAAATTCATCTCTTGGATGTAGTCCCCACTGCTGGAAAGACTGGCGCCAATGCCGGGAGAGGGCAATGGGACCAGGTTGCTGGCTCTGCTGTGTCCTGGAGCCTTAGGACGTGTGTGCTACCCACCACCAATGAGGGGGGCAGGGGCCAAGCCACAAGTGCTGTGTTTGCCCTTGCATCCTGTGGTGACTTGTTTGTGTGCCAGTGTGAGGATCCATGTTTAGGATTGCCACTGCAGACGAGAGAGAGGGGGCTGCTTCCCTAGTTCCAGTGCCTCCCAGAGGTCTAGTCCACCCACCTTCAGATGTATAGATGCATGGATCACTCAGGCATTCTGGTGTGCTGTGCAGGGAGTCCTTTGTTGGTTGCTGGATGTCTGACTGGTTGTAACTTAGAGAGGAGAGACAAAGGGAAAGACTCACTCTGCCAAGATGCTGATGTCACTCTGCAAACAATTTGTATCATGGGGTGTCAGGTGGGGATGTTTAATATCATTTTCAAAGAGACGTGGCTATAGATTCAAAACCCATCAATAGATTTTTACACAGTCAGAAAGTCACTTTGGAGGAGACATTCTTCATTAAGAAGATCCTCACTGGCCCTTCTTAATTATGTAATTGGAACAATGAGGAAGGCAAGGACAGGGGAAGAAGGTGATTGCCTTAGCCTGAGTTCCCCAGAAAGCAGACCCTGTGATAAGGGCTTATCAAGAGAAGGTTTATTTTGAGAAGTGATCTCGGGGATCAGGAGAAGGGGAAGGGGAGAGAGCAAAGAAAAGAAGGAAAAGCTGATCAAGACTGCCTTCTAAAATTTGCCCCACCGTGGGCAACTAGCACTCCGTTCCACTGGGATCTTCTGAGAAGCAGGAGAGAACATGCTTCATAGTTTCCCAACCAGATACCACAGAGGGAGCATTTATCTGTTGGCTCCCATTCCCCATTGGTCAAAGGTGACCCATGGATATTAACTTTCTTCCACTTCCAGGTTACACCTGTGGGAATGAATGTTGGGTGGGTACCCACAGGTGGCTCATGCTGAGGCTTTAGGGAAAGCCAAGGCCAGGTGCTGTCAGGTTATACCTGTGCAAAGCTTATAGCTCTCGCAATCATTGGGGTAAAAAGCAGGCCAAGAGGATGGGAGGCAAAGCATAAGAGATTCTGATACAGTCCAATCCTCACACTGCTTCTGCCATAGCGCCTTCATTGTAGAGGACAACCACCCCTTCAGGATTTAATATGGGAGAATTAGCTATAGTTCCTGCTGCACTAACTGGTCCTGAGGTAGTAATTGATGTACATTATCTTTCTCTCTCATCTCCCCTTCCAGAATTCCCATTCCTTGGTCTAGAAGTTTGGCTGGTTGCTTGGCTGGTGGGATGGCCCACACTTTCATCCCTAAGGAGTCTGAACCCTTAATTTCCTTACCATTCTAGATTGGCAGTTGCCACATTTGCCCTTTTACCAAATGGGTGAAGTGAGTGAAAAAGCACTAAGAGCTCTCAGAATGTCCTGGAGTTTCCATACATACTCCTGTCAGACCCCATTCTATAGCAGTAATCTTAGTTTATAGTGTTAAGAGACACTGATCCTTGCCAATGTGGTAACTCTCTTTCTTACTTGTTGGTCTACTGGCATTAGAAGCCCAAAATGACCAGGTGGTAGTCAGAGCTTCCAGTTCAGTGAAAACTTGCTGTATTCCTGGTAGAAGTCCTCCCTTGCTGGGAATCACAATCTATGATCCAGCAGAATTTAGAGTTATGGAGGCAGGAAGTGCAAATTTTGCAAGAAAGTCACTGGGAGTGATGGTGAGAGAGGTCACTGCTACTTCTGCCTTTTGGTTCCTAAACATGCACATTCTAAATAATGGGGTCCCAGGACCAGGATGGCCCCTGGTTCAGTGCACATATTGCTCTCTGGAGGAAAGAGTCTCAATTCTGAAAGTGTTTCCCCCAATTCAGCACTTACTGTAAGTCTTTAATAGGCATTTCATTGTCTCTTAGGCTGGCATCTTCCAGGTGATACAGCATATGGTAGTCATGTCCACACACTTCCTTGTCATAAAATGTATCCCTTGGTTTGAAACAATTTTGTTCAAGATTGTATGCCAATAAGTCTGATATTCTGTAAGTCCTTGCATGTGGCAGCTGGAAGAGGCCAATTGGGCAGGTAAGTCAAAGCTCTATAAGTACTAGGTGACAATTTCAGTAAGACTGAATCACTGTACTGCAAGGGGTCCATTGTAATGATCCTGCCACCTTGGGGCTTGGTTGATCCTCTTAAGGGATAGTGCCATTTCAAAGGCTCATTATCAGCCTCTGCTCGTCTGACCTGGTGACAGGACAGACATTCAGCGGCAACGGTAGTTAGATTCATGTTGGTGAGGGGTGGCTCATGCAGTGGGGTCATTTATAGCATTCATCCTTGCTTCTGTAGGCTTCTATTCATGGGCCCATTGCCCAAGCACTGTGATGGCTGAGGAGAGAAGCTGGCTGCCATCCACAGGATAAAGTATCTTGTCTCAATGGCAGTCAAATGCCTTCTCTGCACTGCATACTATCTGGTGGGCATTAATGTGAGACAACTTCTGCATACTTTGTGCTTCTCCCAAAAGTCCTGCCTCAGGTCTCTTCCTCAGTCTTTCTGATCTTTGATCTCCCAATCTTGCTCCTTCCAGACCCCCAACCAATCAGCCAAGCGATTTGCCACTACCCAGAAGTTTATGTATGTTGTTACTTCAGTTCACTTGTCCTTCTATGCAAAGTTGACTACCAAGTGCAGTGTATACAGATCTGCTCATTGGGAGGATTTCCATTCACAGATATCCTCCAGCACCACTCCTGAGTGGGGCTGTGGGCAGCAGCATTCCTGTTTTAGGTGGCATCAACATAAGCGAGGCAATTCATCTATGAGCCAGGCCCAATTTTTCTTCCTCCATTAGTTAATTAGTTAACCTCCTCCACTCTCTGCCATAGGCCATGCATATAAGTTGAGGAAAAAGTACTGGTATATCAAAGGTAGGAGACTTGGAGGTTTGGGCTTCCCATTGAGGCTACCTCTGAACCTGCTTGGACTCCATTCTGAGTATATGACTTCCATTATGACATTGTGCAGCTGAAAACACCAGCTCATGATTACTCAACTCCAATCTCATAGTCACTTGCAGCCCATGGCCAGGAACTCAGGTATGCTCAGCAGCGTGCCACAGGACGCTTTTCCAATGACAAGTGTTCACTGCTGCAAATAGTATGGCCTTGATCTAGAACTCTAGGGGTTTCAGCCACAACTCTCCTATAAGGCTTGCCTGAGATCCACAGAGCATCCTTACTCACCACAGATTCTCCTAGCCCTATTGGATCTTCCAGTCTTACGGCCTGAGTGATAGGGAGCTTGGTACAAATTGGCATAAATGCAAACTTGGAGCTGCTAGAGAATCCTCTCTCACTCCCGTCCTGCTCAAAACTGGAAGCCTTCCAGCGAGCCTGATAAATGGGTTTGAGTAATATTTCCAAGGGTTGTGTATGCTGCTTTCAAAATCCAAAAAGCATACGAAACCTCTTTCTTTGCAGTGGGGGGTGCAAGGTGCAGCAACCTACTTTAGAGGGGATATCTTGGCAAGTCTCAGACCACTGAATGCTTGGGAACTTCACCAGTGTGACCAGTCTCTGAATTTCCATGGATTTTATCTCGCGTATTTTGGCAGCATGTGTTTTAGTAGGACATCTAGAATATGTGCCACTTCCTGCTTATCAGATCCAGTTAGCATAATGTCATCTACATGGTGGATCTTCATGATGTTTTGTGAATGTCAAGACAATCGAGAGCTCTGTGGACTCTACTGAAACAGAAGGCAGGAGTGTTCTCATAGCCTTAGAGCGAGGCAATGAATGTGCACTCCCGTCCTCACGTCAAGGTGAACTGCTTTTTATTTTCTTTACTGATGGGGTTTGAAAAGAACATATTTGCCAGATCAATAATCACATTCCTAGTGCCTGAGGCTGTGTTTATCTCTTCTGGTAAAGATACCATGTCCGGCACAGCCCCTGCAATTGGGGCTCTCATTTGGCTCAGCTTATAGTAGTCTACCATTATTTACTATTTCCATCTAGTTTTTGCAGAAGCCACATGGATAGACTGAATTAACGGAAGCATGATGAGCACCACCACCCTTGCATTCTCAAAATCTTTGAAGGTGGCACTAGTATTTGCCATTCTACCCGGGAAGTGGTATGGCTTCTAATTTGCTATCTTGGTTGCGGGTGAGGGGCTGTTTCAGGGGCTTCTGCTTGCCCTTCCTACTTTAACGTATATTCCTCCACAAATCATGGAATGAATGAGAGGTTCTGCCAGCTAGTTGGCATAATTATATACTTGGCAACCAGGAAAATAACTGGAGGGTGGATCTATAGATACAATGGACCCACTGTGAGAGCTTGGGCCAGGGCCCCAACTAAACTCCTAAATCCCCACTCTAACTGGGAAGGGGGGGACTCATGATGACATTTGGGGTTCCATAGCATCAGTGGTAGCCTAGACATCATATATAGAGTCCAAACAGAGTTACTCTGGTAAATAGCCATAGCTCCCCTTGGAGAAGGATGAGAAAAACCTCTATCTTGCCTTTGATCATGTGATCCTTGCTACATGGGAATCCTGTCACCTCCATTTACTAGGGTCCCTAGTTCTTTGGCAGTATTTTATGCTGTCAATTCAGGCTAAGAGAAGACAGTGGCCACTGAGCTTGTCAAAGATGCTGATACCTCTGTCATCAGTGGATTTTTATTGCCTTCTGTACCTTTCCAGAGAAGTCACCACAGGTGGTGGAGTTTCTGGTCTCCCACTATTACATTCCCACATTCTCACATTCCTACCTCCTTGACCCTTCCAACCCCTCCTCAGTATGCTGCCCAGGCAGAGAAAGTATCTCAGCTTCATTTATTGAAGGCCGTTGTGTCAAAGTTTTGAGCAGACACCCAGCAGCGTGTTCAACTTGTTCTGCATGAACTTTGCGGGATATTGAAGCTAAGGATATTTCTTTGTTGGTAGATAGCTTCTCTCCAAAGCTTGATTCTGTGATTGTTTTTCTCTGAAGCCTGTAACTTGCATTACTAAGAAGGCAACAAAATGTCCCTAACACCTAGAAATCTATTTCCAACTACGTGATGCAACCTGTAGTAAGAAAGGGCCAAGGAGTTACAGTCTGCAGGTACAGAAAAGGGCTTTTCTTGAGGAGCAAAGGTTTATTTCTTAGAATTGGGAGGCACCACTTTGGAACACCCCTTCTCTGTTCAGTATCAGTGCCAAATCTTCCAGCCAACAGCTGTCTTTACAAGTTTCTATAGATAAAACCATTATTTGAAATCAGTGTGGACCTGCATTTTCCAACATAACTCAGCCAGCATGCCCCAGATACAGCCCGGTGAACTGACAGATAACAGTTGGACTGGGTGAGGAGACCCTAGACTGAATTTTCAAAGTCAAAAGCACTGCTCAGAGTTCATGACAATAGGCCACTCAACCTTAACTTGCTGGACAATTATTTCCCTGTCTGAGCCTTAGTTTCCTGAACTGTAAACTGAGTCCATTGGAAGAGATTTCCTATACATCTCTCTCAGAAATAATATCCTGTGCCCTTTATTGAACATTCAGCCAAATAAAAACACTTTGTCTGAATGTTTTCCCCAACTTTCTATAGATGTCACACATGTATCTTATATTTTCCTTACAATTGGAAGCTTAAACACCTATGGGAAATCATCAAGCATCATGTCATGGGTCCCAAATAGCAGACATTTCCTGTTAAATTAAGTTGGTGATGGAATTTATTATGTCAACTAAACCGATTTCCATGCAATTGCAGTGAAAGTTTTGTCTGGTGTCATAGCTGTCCTCGTGGATGTATACGTATGAAGGAGTGTACCCAGGAAAAAGGAGAAATAAAATTATGAAAGTTGGCAGCAACACCTCAGAAGCAATGATTTGCAAGGGATTCAATCTAAATCATGATTTCCCAAGTCTATCACAATAAATTTCCAGAAACACGTCCTGCCTTTTTAAGGCAGAATGTGTTGACACGAAGATCACACCTTTACCATACCGTGTTTTATGTGAGTCTTTTTGACCCTTCACCTTAAAGCATCCTCTGTGTATTTGTGTTTCAAATTTGAAACCTGAGTGCAGGAGACATGCTGGTTGTTCACAATTGGCAATAGCAAAGGGATTTGCAGGACTCCAGAGCTAATAATTTTGTTTAATCACTTAATGTATGCAGGAAGAAACAGTCTCAGAGAGGTTGGGTAACTCATCCGGGGTCACAGGTTTTGCCCCAGCAGGGACAAAGCAGGAACTAGAACATGTTCAATATCTTTATGCTTCCCAAGAGCTGCCCACTTCTGGCTGGTAAATATGTAAACTTCCTGGGTAGGGGAGGATAATTTAGGCCACTGTGAAAGACAAATTCTTCCCCAAAGAGGCTGGGCAACCTCTTTGAGAAAGAGGAAATACAGCATGCAAGTGGAGGGCTTAATCCTGGGTGGTTCATAGTTCTGAATTTCCTCATTTGAACCCTTTGTCCTTTTTAACAATGACCAGGTTCGGAGAAGGGCAGCACTTGTAGACCCCCGCTCCCCACAGTGCACTAGCAAGTCAATCATTTTGCAACACTGGCAGCTATACTTCGAGCTCTGTGGTTCATCCCATTGGTGACCCATCAAGGAGTGGGATGCATGCAAGATGCTCTGTAGAACCCAACGGAGGAATTACTCTTTCATGGAAATAAGCAAAAATCTTTGATTGAGTCTTTCGATGAACTTCTTGATGGGAGTAATCACCTTCTCAAAATAGACACAGGATGGGAAGAGGGGAAACTTGCCTGGTACCAGTTCGGTTGTGCTGAAGGCATGTTCACTGAGCTTGGATCATGTACTGGACACTGGGAGGACCTGGGAATGGACTTTATGGATTTCCTGTTCCAGCAGGAACCTCACTATCTAGTTAAGATAAAGAGAGATATGCGAGCCTTGAGCAGTGCCTATCCCAGCTCCTTCCAGGGCTGAGGATGCCCTAACGCCAACACTAACACTAACACTAACACTAACTAACACTACTAACAGGAGTGACTGTTCTAAGTGGCAGTTTTGACCCAATTACAGAACGGGCCATATCAGGCTGCTTTCACCTCACGTTATTAAATTTTCAGAGCATATCACTGAGATTCACAGAGACGGACATGAAATGTTTATGGCTGTCCAGCATCCAACTCACCTTCTATTGAAAATAACAACGAGCTTTTACTTCTGTGCCACTGGATACTGTCTTGGGTGTTATTTAATTAGTTCTTGCCCTTCCCTAGTTGAGACATAATGCACGTTAGACTATTTATACACATTCTCCTTGAATGTGAATTATAATGAGAGAAACATGGCTGAAAAAGTTGGGGTCCCGTATCTGTGCTACCAGACATCTGCATGGTTCACGCTGGTTTTCCGGCCTTGCTTTCTCTCCTATAAGAAACACCACAGCCTTCCAATGAATTCTTTTTTCATTTAAGCTAGCCAGATTCAGATTTTGTGATTGCATGCAAAGAGCCCTAACATATCTATTAAGATCCCTTTGTACTGAATCTATGCTTACCAAGCAATCTTCTATTTATATGCACGTCTTTGATCGTTCTATCTCCATTCATCTGGCACACAATAAATGCTCAGTAATTTTTGTTGAATAAACAGTAAGTATGGAGAAGTGACTCTGTGTCAAGACATGTGATGCAGTCAGGACCAAAACTGTGAGAGTGGAGGAAAGAGGACAGGAGGCTGTAAGTGAGAGACAAATCAGAGGAGATGCTAAAGAGGAAGTGTTTGAGCTGAGTTTTGATGGGTAGATACGGTTTAGAGTAGAGTGGACAGGGAGGTTAAGGCATGGGGATAAGAATGAAGATGGCACACATGTAGAGAGGGGGATCCTAGCATGGTTGGAGGAATAGTGTCGCCTCCTTGAACCAATCATCTCAATTTCATAAAGATTTATTACATACCTACTGTATGCTTATGTGTGCTTATGGAGGCACTGTGGATTCAGAGACCAATAAGATCCCGTCAAATTGAGGTGGGATGGAGGAATTACCTGGAGGACATCAATCATGGTAGCTCAATGCAGAACACCCTGAGTGTTCCAAGAGGGGTGCAAGCCATCATTCTGGGGTTCCAAAAGGTTTTAGAGCTTGAGTATGTCCAACTCATGATAAAGTGCCAAGCTTTCCAGCAAGGTTAAGAAAAGTAAGTCATAAATTTCAACAGTGGGCCTGTGTTCAGAGAACAAAGATTGAATCTTTGAGGTTGCTCATGTCAGGATGGGGAATCAACAGAGATACCATGTTGGGTTCCTCACACAGTGGTGGAAAATCCAGTGAGGTTTCAGGACAGGCCTCCCATAGGGGAAGGTGTGACAAGGTCAAGCAGAACAGAGCCAGGGAAAGCACAGGATACATGTGAGGAGCCAAGAGTTGCCATTTGGCTGGAATGGGGACAGGCACACCCAGAAATCAAAAGGCACCTACTGTGAGCGCCATGACTGCCAGGCTGAGGGGTCTGCATTTACAAGGCCAGCAGTGGGGAGCTATGGATATTCTTTGAACAGGTCAGTGGCTTGATCAGACCATACGTCATTTTTAAAAAGGAACAAATGTAACTTGTTACTAGGCACCAAAGCATGAAGGAGCCTGCAGATTGCCCAACTTAGGTCATTTGTCTTATCAGCAATTTCCTGGTCACATTTGTCATTAAGATTTGGGGATGGATTTAATTACTTGTTATTTTTCTATCCACGGTACCTAATTTTTCTGAAGTCACAAACCAAAATCAGTAGTAGTAGTGGAAAAATCTTTGCATGGCGGGCCTGGTTTTAGGAAATCGTGTGTTGGATTTGGATCATTGCTGTACCCAAATGGACTGCAAACAGAGGTGACTCAATGCAGATGTGGGCAGCCCAGGTTCCTTGAGGCCAGCTGGATCTTTCCCTCTTCGTTGTTCCAGGGTCTGATGTCTGAGTACACCAACACCATAGGAGAAGCAGCACTCCCAGAAAGGTCACGGACTATGAAACACACATTTTCATGACAGGCTTCTATGCTGAGAACACAATTAGAGACCTGGAGACTCTCAGGGGATTGAATAAACAAAGAAACCATGGCTTGGCAAGAAAACTTCTCCTTTTTTCTTTTTTTTTTGCGGCAAGGTATTTTAAAGAAAATTTTATAGAAAAACTAGCAACACTTATTTTCCCTTCTACTCTATACCTATCAATCCTTGTCCATATGCAGTTATTTTCTTTGTTTCTATGGCAATACATATGATTCCTTTTGCAGTTTTTAAACATGGCATATCATCTTGTTTCTCTTTCAGATATCATACTAATTTTATTTCAGTGGCTGAAGAATGCACTCCCTAAGTGATTGTACCATACTTTTCAGAATCCTTCTCTTAACACTGGGAAATTTTTTCTATCATAGATAAAGCTGCCACAAACATCACTGTGGGCAGCTTTTGGGAAATGTCTCTCTTAGCTTCCTGCTCTGCCTTTTTATAATTCAGTCTTAAAATTCTTAGTTCTGTTCAGAATTTCACAGCTGATATTGAAATTTCCAGCATCTGGCGTGTTTCTTTCTCGACACATCTGGAAAGGAGGGCCTGATTTGTGATAGGACAGACTTCTTGGCCAAAAATCCTGGCCAGCCATTATCAGCTGCCCATTATCAGAAATTCCCAGCTTGCTAGCTCTGTGATCTACTTCCAGGTGTCGTAAGTCTCATCTTAACAGGAGAGAATTGCTTCCCTGATGACGGTGATGTTCTCTGATGGGGTGGTTTACTGGGGAAGAGTAAATTGATGTCCAGGCATCTCATGAAGTTTGATTTTCAAGGGCAAATACAGAGGGAGGCGGGGACCCATTATGGAAAGAACTTGAGACACTGAAGGAAGTCAGAATAGAAAATGGAAAAAATGAGAATAAATCGAACAATATACCCTGGACTGCCACAAATTAACAACAGTGGGACAGACTGGGAGCATGGTGGCCAGCTAATGGGGACATTGTGGGTTTACCTTCTTAGCTCAGAAGGATTCCTAGTCTGTAAGAATGTGCACCCTCAAAAATTCATACAGTAAGAGAGGCCATTAATGTACAACGTGACCCCCTCCACTCAGCATCCTCACCCCTGCCCCCAATCTGGACACAGGGTAGCTTGTGACACTAGCTGACAATGAGCTCTCTCCCAGGGAATTGGAAAATCTCCATCTTCCCAGGAAATTATAAAGTTTCCCTTCAGGCAAACAGCTGCCAGGCACCACATCCACAGCACAGGAAACTCAAACCAGCTTGCCTGGTCTGGTCCACCTGCAGAGGGGGCTGACACGCTCCCAAACGGGCAGGTGCTCTGTCCAAGCTTATTTCGTGGCAGGTGGCTGCTTTTATCTTTTTTTTTAAAGATTGGCACCTGAGCTAACAACTGTTGCCAATCTTGTATTTTTTAATTTTTTTTAAAGATTGGCACCTGAGTTAACAACTTTTGCCAATCTATTTTTTTTTCTTTCTGCTTTTTCTCCCCCCAATTCCCCCAGTACATAGTTGTATATTTTAGTTGTGGGTCCTTCTAGTTGTGGCATATGGGATGCCGCCTCAACATGGCTTGATGAGTGGTGCCATTTCCGCACCCAGGATCCGAACCAGTGAAACCCTGGGCTGCCGCAGCGGAACGCATGAACTTAACCACTTGGCCACAGGGCCAGCCTCTGCTTTTATCTTTTCTGCCTACTCCAGACATAAGCATTTGTGTTGTAAATTTCTTTGGGGGTCCACAGTTCAGCTACATCTCCTCAATGACAACAAGAATTGTAAAACACAGTTTAGGAAAGTGTTAACTTAACCATCTGTCTATTAAATTACAGATAGGTTCCAGGCACCGCTGAATGGTGAGTCTTACTAACTACCAGTTAATAATCCCTTCTTATCAGTGCACTATTTCTCACCTTGGGGTAGGCTTAGACATCATCTATGGCACTTATAAAATATAACATCCTGAAGACAGGATTCTCCTTCAAAGTTGCAAGGCTACCTGCTGAAATGACTTGCTAGTGTCTGACTTTGGGATGGTAAATGCCACCTGGATGGGCTTCTTCTTCATTAGTTAGAGATCCCCTCCTCAGTCTGCTTCCCTGCACCCTTTCCATTAGGCTGCAGTAATTGTTAGAAATTCTCTATTTGCTGCTGCAGGGCCAGAGTTTCCCTATCTCATTTCCACTGCTATATGGGTTACTCTTTCTTCTACATGGCACGGAATTTTTTCCATTTTCAAAAGTATGGAGGAAGTGCACACGGCAGGGCCAACGGGAAGGAAGCCAGGCTTAGAGCACACAGGAGTTGTGATCATCAGGCTATTTGGATTGATGCTCTGGGTTAAAAGCTGGTTCCTGGTAGATATAAATGCACATGGCAAAAATGCTTGCAGGGACTTGAAAATAGCTACTTCTTAAGGAATCTGAACACTGGTTTGGCAGTGCTATTGACACTGTCTATCTGCACTTTCCATGAAGTCACGTTTTACCAAACAAAGATAAACTTTGGTCCAGTCACAGAATTACCATACATTCTGAAGCAGTGTCATCCAAGTTAATGAGGTTTTACTGTAAAGCCAAGTGCAAAAGCAGGGACGGGGTCGGGGGGGGGGAATTAATCATGTGATTCTCCTCAGAGATAAAGGATGAGAAGGCTATGAGTTGTTAATGGGAATCTGGGGGTAGGAAGGCTGACAGCGTTGGTCACACACAGCTGCATTCAAAGTATAAATACAGGATGTCAGATGGAAAGAAACTTAAAGATCATCTTGCTCAGATCCTCCATTTTGCAGGTGAGAAAGTAGAATCAGGGAGGTGAAATGATTTGTCCAAAGTCACACAGAAAAGCTATTAAGAGCCAAAAACAGATGTTACTTAAATAAGATACTTGGGTTTAAACTGGCTTTTAAAAAACACCTGTGTGAAGACTGGTGTTGGTGGCTTCAACGTGATGTGGCCATTTCCCTGCCCCCACCCTGACCATCTACAAACTCCACAGAAATGATAGAAAAGATTTTTTAAGAAGTAGTCATCCTTGTAAAAAATAATGAATACTCTCAGTCTGAAATCTAGGATGGCTCCCTGAAAGGTGAACGCAGTCAGGAAGCCAGTGAGGAAAGCCTAGGAGAGCAGAGGGAAGAGATGGCTGGGGACAGCGGGGGCGAGTGCCGGCACCGAGAGGTGGGAACAGCACTGAGCCTGCCCTTTGCCAGCAGGTGGGAGAGCTGGGGTGGGAGGGAGACAGGGTAACTGATGGCCTGATTGGCTGGGTGGCTGCAGGGAGAGCAGCCAGGGTGACCCCAGACAAACTTTCTCCCCTTTCCTGAAGCAGCAGGAAGCATGCTTTCCTCCAATGGGAAGAATGAGTGTAGGCCCTTGGACTGCAAAGGACAGGAAGAGTCCTAAGAGGACCAGGAGCCCCTGGGAGGACAGGGGACACTCATGGCCAGATAACCAGCTGCCCTAGGAGCCCAGCCAGCTGGCCCAGCCCCACTGAGCCCAGTGCCTACTGCAGGAATTGCTCCTTCATCTTCTCCTAAGTCAGCAGCAGATCCACTAACTGAGAGTCCCAGCTAATAAGACGGGTGCACAACTGGGAGTCAGCCAACATTTGAGGGGAGCCAACCCCATGGAACAGAGACAATACATTCAAACAAAGGAAGAATTTAATGGTAAGGTGACACACCCCACCAAACTGTGACTTTGGATGTAATGGAACTGGTGTTGGTTCACTTCTTCTGCCGTAGGCTGTCATTCTTCCTTTGTGGGGGTGGGGAGCAGTGACGTGAGAGAGGGCAAGACTGAGTAGGAAAAAGGCTGGCAGGGAAGCTGGGAGCTGGAGAATCCCCATGCCTTGGTATTATTCTCATTCTGAGCTGATAAAATGGGCACTAACTAGCAAGGCGACTTCTGGGATAGTTCCTGCTGCCCCGGGAGTCTCAGAAGCCACATGACTCAAAATAGTCTCCTTTGATATTCAAACCAAAGTGGACAACCACTATCAGGTGTGCCAAACTTTGGCTGAGACTTAGATAGACTCGGACTTTGCAGGTGTGCCCTTGTGCTTCTCAGCTGGGCCAGCTGGGCCGGGTTCACTCTGGGCCTTTCGTTTATCGGGCCCTTATGCAATGCTACCTTACGAGAAGGCTTTACTGTATATGTGCAATGGCTTCATAGCCTCCTCTCACTCACAGAGCACGTATAGTTATGATACAAGAAAGAAATTTATAACAAAGATCTTGGAAATAAAAACATAAATGCTAAAATAAAATTTCCAATAAATGAGTTGAATAGCAGGATGAAGAGAATTGAAGAGAGAATTAACGAACTGTAGGATTGAACTGAGGATTTCTTTCAGATCACAGATAAAGGAAAAAAGAGAGAGTTAAAGGAAATATTCAGAGACAGGAAGGATAATCCAGAGATTAAAAAATCCATCTAATGACAGTTTTAGAAGGAGAGAATGGACAGAATGGAGATGGAATAAATACAAGATCTGAGGGGAAAAAAGATAAGACTTTTCTACAACTATAGAAAGACATTAATCCTCAGATTGAAAAGGCTTACCATTTACCAAGTAGGGTGAATTAAAAAACAAACATACAAACAAACCCTGGACAAATTGTAGTGGAATTTCAAAACTTCAACGATACAGGAAGAAAATTTTTAAAAATTTCAGAAAATAAAGACAGAATATTTATGTATGAAGGAGAATCAAATTTACCTCCTCAATACTGGATGAAAGAAGACAGCAGAGGAAAATCTTTAAGGTGCTGAGGGAGTGGGAAAAACTTTTGGTGCTGGAATGTTATATCCAGTGGATTATTATTCTACAGGGAGAATGAAATACAGGCATTTTTATAAGGATTCAAATAAATTTATCACCTATAGAAAGAATAGCTACGAGGTATACTCCAGCAGGAATAAAGAAGATATTAGTAGGAAAAAGAGAATCAAGCATGAATGGAGAATGTATTCACATGTTAATTGTGCAATTAAAAATAACTTTTAAAAGGTAGCTTAAAAAAGAGTTTTAATTATACTGGAAATCTCAGATATAGTGGAAAAGGAAACAACCATACATTCAATGTTCAAAGTCTAGACAATATTTTTACACCATACATAATCAGCTTACAACATTTTGAAAACAATTTTGAGGCTTTCAGTTCACAAAGAACTCAGCCAAAGATAGTATATTGACCATAGGAGGTTATCACCTCTCTTTTATGAAATCCACTAAAACTTTGGTAAGGGAATAAAAGAAAACATGAACTCCGAAGAACAGAGTGAGCATGAGAGGGGAAATCAGCTGAAAAAGAAAAAAACACATTTTTGAAACAGAAAAGAAGTGCGGGATTGGCGAATGATCTAGCCCAGGGAAGAAACCGCTCTCTTGAGATTTGTACGGAGGCAAGAGCTGCTCTACCCAACAAAACCTGGAGAGGCCAGCGCCCAGGGGCACCAAAAGAAGATGGAGAGAGAGGATCAGGAGAGGGCTGAAAATAGAGAGATGGGAGAGCCTCAGAATGGAGACCTGATGATTCTTTCACCCTCTCTCCCGCTCCCCAGCACAGGACACAGGCAGCCAAGTCTCTCCCCAGGCAGGAAATAAGGAATTGTTCGCCAGAGAAATTGAATCAGGCGAGACTTGAGACTCCTGAGACATCAGGTAAAGCGAAGAGGTGGAGGGCAGGAAGGAATTTCACATGGGTTCACTGAAAGGCTGCACACTGACCATCCCTCCGCCTCCCTCCCACTCTGCTTGATCTGAATTTCTACACAAGGACAGATGTAGAAATTCATCTCCATGCATGCAGTCAGGACAGGCTTAGATTCCTAGATGCTCAAAGGCGAGTCTCCTTCTACCCATGACACAGGGTAGGGCCTGCTACTACACACACTTGTAACCTGTGGGAGGTTTCTCTACCTCTATTCACAGGTGGAACAGTTCCCTCTGGGCTCCTGGCTCCACGCAGACAGCTCAAGTACAGACTCCGGCTGGGCTTGAGGCTGTAGCTGAAACCACACCCTTGAGGGAATTGGTACTTTAAGGCAGGGGTCAGCAGACGTTTTCTGTAAGGGGCTCAGGAGTAAATATTTTAGGTTTTGTGAACCAAGAAGCAAAATCAAGGGTAGTATGTAGGTGCTTATATAACCATTTAAATTGTAACCATTTAAAAATGTAAAAATTCTTGCGTCACAAACTACGAAAACAGGCAGAGGGCTGCATCTGACCCAGGGGCCATGGTGTGCCATCCCTCTTCTAAGGCTCATGAAAGCTCAACTCCCTGCTGGCAATCAGTCCTCTTTGTTTCTAGCACGTGGTATTCCTCTTCTTTCCTGATTTTGAGGTTGCCTTTATATTTAAAAAATAATGTTTTGTTATAGCTTATCCAACATTTAATATTTTCAGAACAAGAGGCAGATCTTTCCATATCAGTTTATTTTGCCATCCTGACAAAAGTCCACATAGCACTCTCATAAGGAGAGTAAGATAATGAAATCAAAAAAATCTTGGTGAATATGTAAGCATGAGATGGAGCTAAACAGAAAGTTCTAGTCACTCCTCAGTAAACTACCTACCCCCTTACTCCGTCTATCCTGTGGGCACATATGACTTATTAGCATCCACTAATGAGCAGTAACTGGAAGGAGAGAGAAGAGATGAAATTCAGGTGGAAAGGCCCGAAAATAATCTGGTCTACTGCATAAGTTTGATATGTGGATCAAAGCAAGGAATAGACGGAAAAGTGCCTTGAAAACAGAAAGCCCTTGATAGGGTGGAATAGTTTCAGCAGGATAAGTCAGTTTTGTTACTGGAAAGGACTTCTGGTAAAAATACTCGTTACATTTTTTGCTTAACAGGTTTAAACAAAGAGATAGTCTATATCCCAACCTGGTTATATTAGCAGGTAAACTAAAAGGAGATCCTAAAGAAATGTCAGATATCACAGGAAATATTTAGTCTTGGTAAATAAATGCTGCTAGATGTGACTGCAAGTCAAATAGTTTAAGTATTATACAAGCTAACCAGGAACTCTTAAAGCATTTTGTGAAGTGTAATATATTATATAAATTTATGTATTACTATTAATGCAAGCACTTTATTTGAAAATTAAGTAATAATTTTACTAATATATATTACTAATATATGTACATATATACATGTATACATATGTATACATTTATGTATATACCTGTATGTATATACATATGTATATGTATATACATAAATATATTAGTAACGATATACGTATACATACACATATTTATGTACGTATGTGTATATGTATATGTGTATATATGTGGTTGCCAGGGGTTTGGGGAGGAGGGTTGAATAGATAAAGCACAGAGAAATTTTCTGCATGATACTGTATTGGCAGATGATGTGACGCTACTTGTATTTGTTTCCTGTGACTACTGTAACAAATTACCACTTGGTAGCTTAAAACAACTGGAATTTATTCTGTCAGTGTCTGTAGGCCAGAAATGCAAAATCAGTACTGCTAGGCTGAAATCGAGGTATTGGCAGTGTCACGCTCCCTCCAGAGGCTCCAGGGCAGAATCCACTGCTTGCCTCTTCCAGCTCCTGGTGGCTGCCAGCATTCCTCGACTTGCAGCCATGTCATTCCAATGTCTGCTCCTGGTCACATCACCTTCTCTCTCTGTCTTTAGTGTCTTCCTCGAACTCCCTCTTCATTCTTTTAAAAATTGGCACCTGAGCTAACATCTGTAGATGATCTTTTTTTTCTTCTCCCCAAAGCCCCTTAGTACCTAGTTGTATATTCTAGCTGTAGGTCCTTCTGGCTCTGCTATGTGGGACGCCACCTCACCATGGCTTGATGAGCAGTGCTAGGTCCACGCCTGGGATCTGACTGGCAAAACCCTGGGCCGTGGAAGCAGAGTGTGTAAACTTAACCACTCAGCCCCAGATCTGGCCCCTCTCCCTCTTATAAGGACACTTGTGATTGCATTCAGGGCCCAATGGGAAAATTCAGGGTAATCTGTCATCTGAAGATCCATAATCACATCTTTTTCCATATAAGGTAATATTTGCAAGTTCCAGGGATTAGCACCTGTATATCTTCTGGGGGCATTATTTAGCCTTCCACACCATGCCTTTGTCAAAACCCATAACTTTATGGTATGAAGAGTAAACTTTAATGTACGAAAACTTTTTTTTTGGAGGAAGACTAGCCCTGAGCTAACATCTGCTGCTAACCCTCCTCTTTTTGCTGAGGAAGGCTGGCCCTGAGCTAACATTCGTGCCCATCTTCCTCTACTTTATATGTGGGACGCCTGCCACAGCATGGCTTGACAAGCTGTGCCATGTCCGCACTCGGGATTTGAACTGGTGAGCCCCAGGCCACTGAGAAGTGGAACGTGCGCACTTAACCACTGTGCCACCAGGCCAGCCCCTAATGTATGAAAATTTTTAAAAATCATTTCGGAAGTCAGGGGATCTTAGGATGGAATGCAGAATATGATAGAAGAGTCTAACTTTATTACAAATATGTAAAATAACCTCACTGAGGGGCATGGAAGAAAAGGGTATTAACCTAAGGAACTTTGGAAATGAATGGAGAGGGATGACTAAAGGCAAAGGGGACTGAACATAAGCACTGTTCTCTACCTGGTAAAGTTGTTTCCCATGATTATGGATTAACGATCTGAAACCACTATACATATAGGATGGAATTGAACATCTAAGTGAATGGATGGCAGGTAGTGGAGGTCACAATTCTCACTGCTGAAGTGGGAGGCTACAGAAAAGCAAGGGGAGATTGCTTGTGTGAACCATGGGTAATGATAAAAGTTGGAGGCACCAGTGTGAACTCATGGTTAGCTTAACATAGATACAAACAGTTACATATAGAAATATTTACAGATTCGTGTATATACACTGGTTATTATACACACATATATTGCCTTGCTCAGTCAGTAACAAGCACATCCAGCACCCAGATCTTGGTTTCTAACACCATTCTCCAACAAAAGGAATCAGGGCTCCTTGGAGAAATGGTTGATTCTAGGGCTGGGGCAAGGAATGTACAAGCATCTTGTAGTGCCAGAAAGTAAGGAAGTGCTAAAAAAAAATACAACAATGAGAGTATGTCAAAGGAACACAGGGGCCAACTGAAAGAGCTGCCTGCGGCCAAAACAATTTGAGCGACGAACTAAACAATGTACCATTGGATTATAACACAAGGTATAAATAAACATCCATGAGTCCATAATGATATAAATAAATGATTGAGTAAATAAGTAAATGAAAGAGAATAGAGATATTTATTTGTCTATTATTTAAAAGGATTCAAAATAATTTATGTAGATACTCCTCCTGCAAGGAGATGGAGCACAATTATTCACCTTTTAAGTGTGGGCTCCACGTGTGACTTCCTTCCAAAGAGTATAGAGTGGGAACAGGGGAAGAAGTAGAGTAACTTTACGATGGAGAAACCGACAAACACGACTTCAGCCAGGTGACTGAGGATAACACAGCAGTGATAAGCTGTGTCAACAGTATGTACCCTTGGTATCATGTGATGAGAATGACACTTTACTTTTGTGGCATTTTTCCCAAAACCCAGAACCCCAGTCTAATTATAAGGAACATACCAGCTAACCCCAATTGAGGGACAGTTTAGAAAATACCTGACCAGTACTCCTCAAACTGTCAAGGTCATTACAAACAAGGGACATCTGAGAAATTGCCACAACCAAGAGGAGCCTGAGGAGACATGACAACTAAATGTAATCTGGTGTCCTGGATGGGATTCTAGAACAGATAAAGGAAATTAGGTAAAAATGATGAGATGGTGGAAATCTGGGTAATGTATGGACTACTTTAGTTAATAATAATGTGTCAGTATCAGTTCATTAGTTGTGATAAATGAACCATATGAATGTAAGATGTTAATGGTAGGGGAAATTGAGTGTAGGGTCTATGGAAACTCTCTGTATTATCGTTCCAAACTTTCTGTGAATCAAACTTCTTTAAAAACAGTTTATTAAAAAATACAGGGCTCAAGGGGTGGGTGTTAGTCCATAGGGCCCCTGTGGTGCCAAGGAGCAGCCCTAGCCCTGGTCTCAGCAAGGAAGCCCTGCCTGCCAACTATAGTCCACACAAGCGCCTGAACACACCCCAGGCTGGAACAAGTACTCACAATACCCCCACAGCCTTCAGCAGACAGAGTGGGGCCAGAAACTCTGCTCCTGCTTCCCCCTAGAGGTAACAGGTGGAAGCTGCATCCTAAGAATACCACAAATGCCCTGACAAAAGGTTAGCTCATCAAGCACCATGAGAAACAGCAGCAACAATTCAGACCAGAAGAAAAATGACGACTCTCCAGAAATCAACCCTGAAGACACAGAAATGTACAACCTAAATGACAGAGAATTCAAAATAGCTGTCATAAGGAAACTCAATGACTTACAAGAAAATACAGAAAGACAATTCAAGGAGCTCAGCAATAAAATTGTTCTCTTCACCAAAGAGATTGAAACTATATTAAAAAAACAAGCAGAAATTCTGCATATGAAAAACCCAATTAATGAAATAAAAATAATCTAGAATCATTAAGAAATAGAAATGATCTTATGGAGGAAAGAATTAGTCTTCTTGAGGATAAAAATGTAGAAATTCTATAGATGGAGGAGGAGACAGAACTAAGATTTTTTTTTTTAAAAAAGGAATTTTTCAAGAAATATCTGACTCAATTAGGAAAAGCAACATAAGGATTATAGGTATTCCAGAGGGAGAAAGGAGCAGAGAGCTTGCTCAAAGAAATAACTGTTGAGAAATCCCAAACCTGGGGATGGTTTCAGATTTACAGATAAATGAAGCTATTCAAATGCTTAACTTTATCAATGCTAGAAGACCTTCTCCAAGGCATGCAATAGTAAAAACAGCAAAAGTTTGTGATAGCAAAACAATATTAGGAGCAGCAAGGCAGAAGAAAATAACCTACAAAGGAAACCTTATCAGGATTTCAGCAGATTTCTCAGCAGAAAACCCTACAGGCTAGAAGAGAATGGAATGATATATTTAAAATACTGAAAGACAAAAACTTTCAGCCAAGAATAATCTATCCAGCGAAACTTTCCTTCAGATATGATGGAGAAATAAAAGCTTTCCCAGATAAACAAAAGCTGAGGGAGTTCATTGCCACTAGACCTCCTCTACAAGAAATAATTAAAGATGCCCTCACACCAGCAACAAAAAGACAAAGGTTTTCATCCAGACAAAAAGTCAACAAGGAAATAGTAGATTTGAAGAAACACTTGATCAGGTAGACTTAATAGATATATATAGAACATTCCATCCAAAAGCAGCAGAATATAGATTCTTCTCAAGTGCACATGGATCATTCTCAAAGATAGACCATATGTTGGGAAACAAGTAAAGTCTCAATAAATTTAAGAAGATTGAAATCATTCCAACCATCTTTTCTGACCACAATGCTATGAAGCTAGAAATCAACCACAAGAAAAAACTGGGAAAGTCAGAAATATGTGGAGACTAAACAACACACTATTGAACAACCATTGCATCATTGAAGAAACTAAGGGGGAAATTAAAAAATACCTGGAGACAAACAAAAATGATAATACAACATACCAACTCTTATGGGATACAGCAAAAGTGGTCATAAGAGGGAAATTCATAGCAATAGAGGCTGCCTCAACAAGCAAGAAAAATCTCAAATAAATAATCTAAAAGTGCACCTAACAGAGCTAGAAAAAGAAGAATAAACAAAGCCCAAAGTCAGCAGAAGGAGGTAAATAATAAAAATCAGAGCAGAAATAAATGAAATAGAGAATAAAAAAATAGTAGAAAGGATTAATGAAACTAAGGGCTGGTTCTTTGAGAAGATAAACAAAATTGACAAGCCCTTAGCCAGACTCACCAAGACAAAAAAGAGAGAAGGCTCAAATAAATAAAATTAGAAATGAAAGAGGAGAAATTATAACAGATACCACTGAGATACAAAGGCTTATAAGAGAATACTATGAAAAACTATATGCCCACAAATTCGATAACCTAGGAGAAATGGATGAATTCCTAGACTCATACAACCTCCAAAAACTGAATCAAGAAGAAATGGAGAATCTGAACAGACCAATCACAAGTACAGAGATGAAACAGTTATCAAAAACCTTCTAAAAAACAAAAGTCCAGGGCCATATGGCCTCTCTGGAGAATTCCACGAAACATTCAAAAGAGATTTAGTACCTATCCTTCTCAAACTATTCCAAAGAATTGAAGAAGATGGAACACTTCCTTATACATTCTATGAGGCCAAAATTACCCTGATACCAAAACCAGACAAGAACATCACAAGGAAGGAAAACTACAGATCAATATCACTGATGAACTTAGATTCAAAAATCCTCAACAAAATATTGGCAAACTGAATACAGAAATACATTAAAAGGATCATATACCACAATCAAGTGGGATTGATTCCAGGGACACAGGGCTGGTCCAACATCCACAAATCAATCAACATCGTACACCACATTAACGAGTTGAGGAATAAGAAACACACAATCATCTCAATAGATGCAGAGAAAGTATTTGACAAGCTCCAACATCCATTTATGATAAAAACTCTCAATAAAATAGGTATACAAGGAAAGTACCTCAAACATAAGAAAGGCCATATATGACAAACCCTCAGCTAACATCATACTTAATGGTGAAAAACTGAGCACCATCCCCCTGAGAACAGGAACAAGACAAGGGAGCCCACTCTCACCACTCCTATTCAACACAGTACTTGAGGTGTTGCCCAGAGCAATTAGTCAAGAAAAAGAAATAAAAGGAAGCCAATTTGGAAAGGAAGAAGTGAAACTTACACTATTTGCAGATGACATGATTCTATATAGAAAACCCTGAAGAATCCATCAGAACACTATTAGAAATAATCAACAACTACAGCAAAGTTTCAGGGTACAAAATCAATTTTAAAAAATCAATGGCATTCCTATACACTAACAATGAACTAGCAGAAAGAGAAATGAAGAATACGATCGCATTTATAATCACAAAAAAAAGAATAAAATACCTAGGAATAAACTTAACCAAAGAGATGAAAGACCTGTACACTGAAAACTATAAGACATTATTGAAAGAAATTGAAGAGGACATACAGAAATGGAAAGATATTCCATGTTCATGGGTTGGAAGAATACAATAGTTAAAATGTCCATACTACCCAAAGCACTCTACAGATTCATGGCAATCCCAATCAGAATCCCAATGACATTCTTCACAGAAATAGAACAAAGAATCCTAAAATTTATATGGAACAACAAAAGACCCAAAATAGCCAAAGCAGTCCTGAGGAAAAATAACAAAGCTGGAGGCATCACAATCCCTGACTTCAAAACATACTACAAAGCTATAGTAATCAAAACAGCATGGTACTGGCACCAAAACAGACAAACAGATCAATGGATCAGAATTGAAAGGCCAGAAATAAAACCACACATCTATGGACAGTTAATCTTTGACAAAAGAGCCAAGAACATACAATGGAAAAGGAAAGTCTCTTCAATAAATGGTGCTCGGAAAACTGGACAGCCACATACAAAAGAATGAAAGTAGACCATTATCTTGCACCATAGACAAAAATTAACTCAAAATGGATTAAAGGCTGGCATGTAAGACCTGAAACTATAAAATTCCTAGAAGAAAACATAGGCAGTACACTCTTTGACATTGATATTAACAACATCTCTTTGAATACCACGTCTACTCGGGCAAGGGAAACAAAAGAAAAAGTTAACAAATGGGACTACATCAGACTAAAGAGCTTCTGCAAAGCAAAGGAAACCATGAACAAAATGGGAAGACAACATACCAACCGGGAGGAAATATTCACAAATCATTTATCAGACAAGGGGTGATCACCAAAATATATAAAGAACTCATACAACTCAAGAAAAACCCCCAAATAACCCAATCAAAAAATGGGCAGAGGAAATGAACAGATATTTTTCCAAGGAAGATATACAGATGGCAAACAGACACATGAAAAGATGCTCAACATCACTAATTATTCGGGAGATGTAAATAAAAACTACAATGAGATATCACCTTACACAGCTCAGAGTGGCTGTAATTACCAAGACAAAAACCAATAAATGTTGGAGAGGATGTGGAGAAAAGGGAACCCTCATCCACTGCTGGTGGGGATGCAAACTGGTGCAGCCACTATGGAGATCAGTATGGAGATTTCTCAGAAAATTAAAAATAGAAATACTATATGATCCAGCTATCCCACTACTGGGTATCTATCCAAAGAACCTCAAATCAATGATCCAAAGAGATTTATGCACTCCTATGTTCATTGCAGCACAATTCACAATAGCCTGGATGTGGAAACAACCCAAGTGCCCTTCTACAGATGAATGGATAAAGAAGATGTGGTATATATATACAATGGAATACTACTCAGCCATAAAAAAGGATAAAATTGTCCCATTTGCAACAACATGGATGGACCCAGAGGGTGTGATATTAAGTGAAATAAACCAGAGACAGAAAGACAATTACTGCATGATTTCACTCATATGTGGAAGATAACAAATACATGGATAAAGAGAACAGATTAGTGGTTACCAGAGCGTAAGGGGGTTGGGAGTTGGGCAAAAGGGACAAAGGGGCACATACGTATGGTGATGGATAAAAATTAGACTACTAGGGGTGAACACGATGAAGTGTATTCAGGAATTGATAAACAATAATATACACTAGAAATTAAACAATGTTATAAATCATTATAATCCCAATAAAATTACTTAAAAAATAGAACTCAAAATAAAGCCTGTTTTATTTGTGCATTTCACGTATCCTCATTCCTGTAGATAATACAAATATAAGTAAATAAATAAACACAAAAGAAAAAAAACAAAAAGCCAAGCTGTGAGCTTCCTGTGGCATCTTCTCTTACCAATATCCTGGGTGTTTGGAGCCTGGGTTGGTCCTTCTCATCTGAGGATAAGCTGGCTGGTACGTGAGCACCACGCAACTAACCTTCTGTGGGCCAGCTGCATTACAGGGCTAGGAGTGAACAACTTTAGAAACAGGCATTTGGAGTCTCGATTGGCAGTCACTTAAGTACTTGGATTCACCAGAGACTTCTAAAGTGGAATAATACATTCACCATGTTGAATGAAATAGTGTCGATAATAATACTGAAATGGTACCCTACCTTTGTATTGTGCTATACGGTTTTAATATTTAATTTCCTCATTTTATGTTCCTAATCACCCTCTGATGCAGGCAGAGGTTGGCTGTCATTGCGTTGGCCCCTTAACCATCCCTTTTAACCAACTATGGTTGCCACACACAGACAAAAAGGCAAAGAGGCAAAGCTACCCCAGACAACACTGCCTCTTCTGGAAATCACCCTAACCAGTCCTTTAACCGGCTGCTGTTGCTCTGGGCTCCCAGCTCCAAACTCTAGTTTTAGAATCTGTCTTCGGCTCCCTCAATTTTAACAGACTAACATACTCGCTTGTTTGTGATATTGGACCAGGTTTTACAGTGGCTCTGAGCTTTGTTTATTCCCTAATTTTAGCAATTTAGTTAGGGGTCCCCATCTGCCCCACAGTAGGGCTGGGTATTTTATTGAGCAGTGATTCTCAAACCATCTGATGTAAAAGACTGGCTGTTGTTCTTTGGTTTTTAATTTCCACTTGCTCAATGCTTTCATACATTAAAATAAAAATAAATTACTGGACAAAAGTAAAGAAGACACATGAAAATATAAGTCTAATTTATTTAGCATCATTAAATTCAACAGCCATAAAGTTACTCTGTCAAATAGCTATTGAAGTTTCTGGATGCTTTCTCCAATTTATGTATTTACACTGTTGTGGGTGGGTAGCTGTGCATGAGCACCATATTTTGGAGCCGGAGGACCATATTTTGAGCAGCAATGTGTTGGAGGGTGCGGTGACCCGCCTGAGGAACGGTGGCTTTGAGCCGCTGAGGAAGGACTCAAAGCCAGGTCTTCTTACTCCACGTCCAGAAAGGCTTCTGCTCCCTCTGCAGCTTGCTGCTGCAGCCACCTAAAAACTGTGTCTCCCCCTTCAGCCATGGCCAGAAGGTGGTCCCTGAGGCGGGCAGCAGTCCTCCAGACACAGTAGTCAAGGAGCTCTTGGACTTGAAGTTCTTGGGGAAAGGGAGGATGAGGTCATTGCCCCTGCTGCTCTTGGAATGGGCTCTGAACAAGCGCGGTACAGAATCCATCTTTGACCAAACAAGGAAAAAATGAATGGGAGAGGGCTTCCACATGTGGTGAAAGGCATATGTGGGTGGGTGAAGGCAGACCCCGAGAGGGGACTCATGCCCTTAAAAATCCCAGGCAAAGCTGACAAAGCCAGCATTTCTCCAAGGAAGACAACACATCATGAGGCAAAAAAAAAAAACACACACACACAACAAAACAACAACAACAACAAAAACCCCACAAACCCTCCTTTCTTTGGAACAAAGGGAAAGTGGGTAGGCTGGTGGTGAGAATGTCCCTGAACCCAGTTTGACATGGAGAGAAACAGTGGAATTTTGGGCGAATGAGGACACGTGGTATGTGCCATAAGCAGCCTATGTTGAGGCAGGACTCACAGTGGGCAGCCCTGCAGGAGCTGATCTCTGCGAAGGGAAGGAGGTGAGCGAAAGCTAAAACCACCTCCTGCTCTCTCAGCATCTTAACTCATACAACTGTGTGAACCGGGAAGGGATCTGCTAACCTCCAACAAGGCTATGGACTCCATCCCCAAAGTGCCAGTGAACAATGTTTCTCAAAGTGTTAATTCTCACCTGTTCACAATCAGGAAGCATCACCTTGAAACATCCCTTCCCAGTAAAAGTCTTCAAATATTCAAAGACACATTTCACTCAGAAGTGAGTAACAACCAAAGAACCTGCACAGAAACTGTACTTGGATAAGAAAGAGAGGAATAGAGAAGAAGAAACAAATAGGAAATGAAGAACACTCACCAGAAAAATATTGCCCCCAAATTGTGCCAAGTATATGTCATGGTTCCAAAAAACATAATGAAGCAACCACTTGTACATAACTAAAGCTCAACGTTTAGATCTGAGAACATGAGGGAAATGTTGCCTGACAACAGAAGAAGATGAAACCACAGCTGGTAGAACGCAGGAATGGCATGTGTGAGAAAACAAGGCCATTACAGGACTGAGGCCAAACTGGAGGCAAATGAAGGAGAATAAACTGCTAACCGGACAGAGGGGACTCAGAAGCAGGGCTGAAGGAAGTGAAAAGAAAAGAATGGAAAAGGACAAAGTTGAAAAGTATTAGAGAAAAAACAAATGAAAAAGAAGGCGACAAGGGAAATCCAATGTACACAATTCACATCGGTGTTACTGAAGAAGAGAATAGAATAACAGTATAGAAAAAATATTTCAAGATCTAAATTATGAAAACTTTCCAGAAATAAAAGAAGTTTTGAACTTATAGACTGAGAGTATACATTGAATTTCCGGACCAATTTATAGAATTATTAGCAACAAATACAGCCTACTAAAATTGATGGAGTGAACAAGTGCAGAAAAAGAAAGAATCCTTTGAGCAGCCAGGCAAAAAGAACAAATAATTGATGAAGAGAAAAAATACCCAGCTGCTCTGACTTCTTCAAGAAAATAACCATTCTAATAGATAGTAAAGCAATGCCAATGAGACACTCCAACGGAGAAAACAGGTCTGGGAGTTCCTAGGCAATGCTTTAAGTTACTGCTAAAGTCTAAAAGCAAGAGGGAAATATTTTAATACGTAAAAATACAGGGTGTGTGGTTTCCATGAAGCATTCTTAAGGAAACTACTAGAAAAAGAAGTTCAGCTAAACAAGAGGTGAATAGAGTCACTATCACCAAAAAAGAGTGGCAAAAGTAATCAGTTTGTTTAACTGTAGGATTAAGACTAAAATAAAGAGAGGGATTCTGGTTATAGAAAAAAATGCAAATGTAATAAATCCTGATGATACATATATTTCTAATAAGATTTGGGAATAGGAGACAGGGTAAATGATATAATTTAAAGCTGATAAATCAAGTGATGGAGATATATTCAGAAACATAAAGGTAAGCGACATAAGAACCTACTATTTGGTAGAGACAGAGAGTGCATAGGGAGGATTGTAATCACAGTAATGTGGTGATAGTTAATGACTGCTGTCCAAAGAAACAGAGGATTAAGTGCATTACATACATTTATATTTATAAAGGTAGTCAGTAAAAGAACCCACAATTTAAAAAAATTATTGAAATCTCTTCTCCCCAAAGGCAAAGAAAATACAGGCATGTAGTAAAAGAAAATGTAAGAATGGGAAGCATAACAAAAAATATGACAACTGAATTAAAACTAAAACTTAAGTCTTGTCAATCTGAGTAGCATACACTCACTGGTTAAAGGTTGGATTGCCATGCAAAATCCAAACACTGACTCTCCAGGAGACGCTCAGAAACACTCCTAAAACAACATGACTTTGAAAGTTGGAAATTAAAGACTGGACAAAGGTATTGTGGGAAAATGGAAACAAAAAGAAAGCAGAGGCTGCGATCTTAATTACCAACCAGGTCGAATAATACCACACCAGGCAACCCACAGTGAAGGTGTGAAACTGGATGTGTGTGCACCAAATAACACGGGCTCGACATTCATGACCCAAAAACTATGGGAATTGAAAGGGGAAATAGACAAAAACATGCTATTACTAAGAAAGCTGACTTCAGTCCCTGTGAGAGCAAGGGAGCAAAAAGAAACAGTTCTAGAAGATCTAAAGAAGATATTTAAAAGGTAAATAAATTGATATGTGTTGAACTCTGTGTTCGGCAAACAGAAATTCAAAAAATCTGACCATAAATCAGGGCATGAAGGAAATGCCAAATTGTCTAGAAAATTGAAATCATGCAGATAACTCTTTCTGTTCTGGTGGGAGCATATATTGGTATAACCTCAACAGAGGGTAAATTTTTAATATTGATAAATTAAAATTGCATATATCCTCTGATTCATCAGTTCTGCTTTTAAGGATTTATCCTATAGAAGTTTACTCTCAAATGTGTAAAATAATGTGTACAAGTATATTAATTGAATCAATGTTTATAATAGCAAAAATTTGGAAATTATCTACATATCCATTCATGGAGATTCATTAAATAAATTATGGTAATCTGTACAATGGAATATTATGCAACCATAAAAAGAATCAAGCAACTACATGCGAATCTACATATATCTCAAAATAGAAAGTTTAAAAAAGAATGTCAGTCTTATAAATACTGATATGGAGTTACCTTCAAAAAAATTATGGAGAAAAAATTAATTTGTAAAATAATGTGTATAGAATGTTGCCATTGTATAAAAATATAAAAAATGAGGCTAACCTACTTGTATTTTCTTAGTCTATCTCTGGGGGAACACGTAAGAAACTGGCAGGTAGTTGTCTCTAGATAGGGTAACTGGTTGGTATCTTTTGAATAGTGTAAAATTTTGTATTGTTGTATGTATTACGTATTCAAAACAATAAACTAAGCAATTTATTTAATGATAAACACAGTGACATTCCCATGACTCCTGGATGGCCTTGTCTCCTCGGTGTTTCCATGTCATTCTTCCTCACTGAGCACCCTGAGTTGTAAGGACTTTCTTGACATCTGCCTTTCTCAGTGGATAGTGAGAATTTTGGGACCATGTGTCACTCATCTCAGTATAGTGTAAAGATTCAAAACAGGTTCTGGAGCCAGACTTCCTAGACTCAAGTTCCTGCTCCAGCTCTTCCTAGCTATGTGACCTTAGGGAAGTAGCTGACTCTCTCGGCACCTCAATTTCCCGTCTGTAAAATGGGAATAATAGCATTACCTGCCCTATGAGATTTTTGTAAGGATTAAATAAGACAAGTCTCAGGACAGATTCCTGGTATGTAATAAATTTTAAATAATTGTTAGCTCTTGATGACATCTCTGCCTTCAGGTGCAGCTAATAGGGGTCCTGGCAGATTGTGGCACTCGGCATTTTCACAGAATAAATAGATGCATACCTCCCTGGGATCCAGTGCTAACAAAGCTGTCTTTCTCCTGTGTAACTGGTAGATAATTCTGGATGATTCAAGTTGTCCAGTAACCCCACATCCCTGACACGATAAAGGAGATGGTTATTTCAGTAAAAACCTGGAGGCATGCCTATTTGTGTCAACCCTAAAAATATTTTTGTTTATCTCAGGGATCCAGATAACTTTAGGGAAATAATGGGATCTCAGATTGAGGCTTAGTTACCAGTCTTTCAGATGGAGAGCCCAGCCTTTATCTGATCACAAAATAGCACCTGAAGCACCAGCAATCCAGGCACAGCGTAAATGGATTTTTCTTAATATCTGTCTCCATGAAGTTTCTCTCCATTGAACTCTCCTTGGTCAGGCAATATTATTTAGGTATGCCAAGTTGAGATCCAATTTCTTTTTGAAGGTCAGTCTAGTTGAGAAAATGTTAGATCAGCATTAGAAAATTTCTATTCTCTGAACAACCTTGGTGCAGTCATTTTATTCCCAGCGCTGTGGCGTTGTTCTCTCGTCTGTTAAGTCATGATAGGAAAACAAACATATAAACCAAACCCATGCTCCCTGGCACCATGAGGGTATCGTGAGGTTAATGTCAAGCTTGGGCTGGGCACTGCCTAGATAAACGCCATGGAAATACAGAGATGATTCTACAAACGTGCGCTGAGCACGTACCATGTGCCAGGCCTTGCACTGGGGTCTGGAGACTTAGAAATGGATGAGATCATGCTAAGTAACGTTTGCAAGAACACCTAAGTCATTTGACAAATATTTACTCAGTCCCTACTGTGTTTCAAGCACTGTTTCAGTGCTTGGGATATATCAGTTATCACAATCTAAAAAACTCATCCTTCTGCTTTCCAAGTCACTTGGATCCTGTTGGATACTTGGGTACTACTGAGAAGAAATAGAAGGAAGGAATTTACTTCTCTTGGGAGCTCATGTCTCAACTTTCATCTTCTAACACAAGCACTAACATTTATGGATTATATAAACATCATTGTGTAATTATGGTCTCAAAAAGGAATCGTGGTTTTTCTGTAACAAAGGGTATGGCCGTTATCCCATTTGGATGCCGCGAATCAACAGGCAAGTAGGATGGACTGTGTCTCCCAAACTTATTGAGGCCTGAAACTTATTGATTTCCCCACTCGCCCTTGTTCCAGGACAGCACATCTTACTCCTCTCCCACTTCACACGAGGAAATTAAAGAACTCAAACTGTGGACAAAACTCCTTTCCCCTTCCCACTATCTTCTTCCACTTCTCCCCACTATCTTATTCTTCTTGTCCCTTCTTCATGGCAGCTCATCCCTGAAGCCTAATTCAATGGGAGGTGAAAGCTAGCAACTAGGATGTTGTTTTGAGACTCTCCTCCATGCATCCCAGAATCCCTGAATATCAGAGTGACAAAGATCTCTAGGGATGCTGTGATGCAAACTCGTCACTCAGCAGGTGAGGAAACAGAGGCCTAGAGAGTGCAGTGCCTTGCCCAAGTGATACAGCCAGAGAGGAGATAGCTGGGACTGGAACCCAAGCTGCCTGCCTCCTTGGTCCATGCATCAACCTGCAGTTCACGCGTTGTCCAACATGGCCTTGAATCCTGCAACAGGAAGTGCTTGTTGCCTGGTGAGTTCAGCTCCAGTGTGGCTGACACTCTGAGCTAGATCTCAATCTGGTTTCCTGTCTGGGATTTCCAGGGCATGAGAATTTCCAAGAGTGGAAGGACAAAGGCTCATTGCCAGTCAGGACCCTGGATTGCCAACATCAGACCTTGACTCTGGTCTATGTGGGCAGGAAAGGAATTTATTGGAAGGACTTCAGGATCTGACTTAATCAGTGGGAAGGCCAGAGAATTAGGTTTGGAAAACACACTGCAGGAAATTGGGAGTGCAGTGGGGCTGGAATCACAGCCAAGGTCTTGCCACAGGAAGGGTCTTTTTAGGGCTCTGCTGTTCCCACTATGAGACCCAGGCCATTGCATCCCAGTTGCCACTGCTACTAGTGGCGGAACAATTTCTGAACTGTCACCAGATTCTTTTGCACCATCAATGGCTTTGGATTCATGGCATCAGGGAAGAACATCAGGTTGGCCAAACTTGGGCCATATGACCACACCCTATCTGCCAGGGTTTGGGAGAAGGGGAATATTGAAGTTTCACAGTGGCAACTTGCTCCAAAATAAGAAGAGAATTCAGAATCTAGGCAGCCAAAAAAATAACAAATATCCTCTGTGCCTGCCAAACATACCACCCCAGCAGCCTCTGCTTGGAAAAGGCCACTTACAAAGCAGAAGAGTGGAACCCAGAGGTTCATACTCGACTCAGGGTATGTCCAGCCCGGGGCCCAGCCTTCTGGAGGTGGTCATGGGTGCTCCTAGACTCATCTTGGTCTGCAGAGGCCCCTAGTCTCTGGTCTGACTCAGGGAAGCTCCCAAGCAGCATGGGGGTGCTCTGAGTGCCACTCCTTGGCAGCCTTTCAGGAAATTTGGGCAGTTGCCCATTGTGAACATTGGGCTAGGATTCACAAGACCTCAGTTCTAGTTTCAGATCTGTTCCTAATTCACAGCATGGCTTAGAAATTGACAGCTTCTTCTGGGCCTCATTTTCCTGATTGGCAATCTGCTGACACCAATCTCTATCCAAGTAACTCACAGCCAAGTAATTAGGGTTTGGGAGCAGCTCTATACATCACCTCATCCCACATTTGTGTCTCATAAGCCTGTTACTGTACCTGAAATTCCTGCCACTGGTGAAATTTCTCTGGGAACAGATATGATATTCAAAAGGCTATCTTTGGGAGGTAAAGTAGAGGGTAGCGACTACTGTTCTCCCACAGTTTAAAAACCAGTGTCTGAAATGATCTCTGAGAGTCATTTCTGCTTAATATATACCCTTTCAAATCCCTAGATGTGATATAAGACAAGTGAGGTTTAACAGGATGGGATCCAGAAAGCCCCAGGCTCAGGCTGAGGCCTGTTGAGTGCTATACTGGCAGGTGACAGGGGTGAAATACAGAGGAACTAGAAAGAGGCAGAATTCTTGGACTGCTCAGGGGAGAATCAGAGAGTGAGCTGCTGAGCAGCAGTCATGGGGCACCCATACCAGTGGAACGATTTTTTTTACTATGCTGCTTGCCATTTGTCAAGCCAGGAAAGCAGCATCTCCTCTCCGGATCTAAAGGAGATCACAGCTCAGCCTTTCAGCCTAGAGGAGGGAACAGTTTTCCTGTGCCTCAATTCCTTGTTCATTGGTACAATCAAACTTCTATCTGGATGCCCAAGATGTAAGTCCTCCCTCTCTCTCCCTCCCTCCTCCCCGCCTATCTCCCCTCTCTCTCTTTCTTTTCTTCTCCTGCCATCTTAAGTGCCAACAATATTTGCTGAGTGACTATTATGAGACTCACTTTTTGCATTTATTCAGTCTTCCAAACAACCCTATGAAGGTTCCTATTCTACTTCTAGAGATGATGAAACTGGAGCTCAGAAGAGGTTAAGAAGTTGTCTCAAGTCTACCTACATATATAGTCAGTAGGAGCTGGAGAAAAAAATCTTTGTCTAATGATACTATATCCTGTACCTGTTTCTAACACTTCAATTTATCTAAAATGCGCCCAAAGGAGATCTAATTAAGATGGACCAAAAGTATTAATGTGTGAACACTCACAGCCGACCCCCAGCTCTATCACTAAAAAGAATTCTGATTTTGACCACAATTTTCCCCTTCCCCCCTCTAGAGAGAGGAGAGTAAGTATGTAAATCTACGTAATAAAGAAGAGTAGAGAGGGGGAAGGGAGGGAGAAAAACAGAAAGATGTGTGCCATGTATTTAGAGTGCATTTGGGGGATATTGGAGAGAAAGAGGCTCTGAAATAGCTGAGGTAAGAAGGAACTATAGAAGACAGAGAGAGGAAGATGTTAGTCCCTGAGAAACTCAAATAAAGGATATGACTAACGATAAATTTCTTCTGGCTGCTGGACTATATTTAACTGGACACTTTATTGAGACTGGATCACATGAATCCTCATAGATTTATTAGGGCTTCATAATCAAGCTCAGATTCTGTATGTTGGAAATCAACCATATTTCTCCACCCAAATGTTAAATTTAAGTAGAATCCAACAGTTCAAGTGTTAAAGAAATAAAAACAGGTCAAGTAATCTGTCCATGTTCACGTGGGCAGTTTATATCATTTAACAGATGTCTGCAATCAGATCTTCAGATTCCAAATTCAGGGCTGTTTCCCTTCTACCTTATTTCCACATCTTTACCAATGATACTATGAAGTGAAATGTGTCGATCTGTGGGGGACACCATACGAAAAGTGGAGGCTGGATGGTTTCTGGGTGCTGAGTTCACTCCTGTCTTTGTGGTCTGGTGCCCAGTCCCCATCTGGTCCTCTGTCTCCTTCTGTTTCCCAGACTAAAAAAAAAAATTTTAAATCTTTACTTATCCTAGGAGTACAATTCCATGAACTTGCATTATTTTTTTCCAACCTTTATGCTTTGGGTTCATAGATAAATGGTGAATATATTTGGTATCCTTCTAGCACAGTGAATGATGCAGAGAAATGATCTTCACTCTGGCTCAGGTGGGCAAGATGGGGTGGGTACACAAGTCCATTTTGTGTGCAGAAACATAAAGGGAGTCACAGAATTCCAGCCTCTTCCCAGACAGCCCGGTGAGGGAGAGCTGGCTGAGGTGTTATCATAGCTGTGCCTTCCTGGGGAGGGGTAAGGAGCCAAACAGAAAGCCAGAGGAATACTTCCCAAGGCTTGAATGGGGGGCTTCCAGGATGAGAAAGGGCATCCAACTGAATCCCCTGGAACTATAAACACCACTAGCCAAATTCTGACTAGAATAGAGTCAGATTTTAGGGTCAGAGATCTACACTCTGCATGTTCATTTTATGCTGTTTTAAATTTTACATGTTGGTTTCCAAAGTAGTTTTTCAAAAAAGAAATTAAATAAACCTCTAGCCTGCCTCAACTGAACTAAAGGAGAAAAAGTCAATTTTTGCCCATTCTTAGCTTTAGGAAGCTCTGTTTTTCCCTCCTAGAACCTGGTCTCTGTGGTGGTATTTCATGAAGAAATAAGAGAAAGAACAGGAAAGGAAACTTAGAGCAAGTGAAAAGGCAGATAGTGCACAGTTTCCTTGGTAAGTGGTTCACACAGGTCGACCCCTCTCATTTTGGGGAGAAATCCTCTGACCTCAAAGGGCAGACTCCGAGAGTCTCTGGAGCTCTGGCTGTGGCCAGACTCCTCGACCGACACCCTTTATTCTTTGGGCTTACACCTCTCTTTGTCACACACAATATTAGGACAAAAGATAGAGGCAGTACTGTTTAGGAATCTCAAATCCCTGGGGAAGGTAGAATGAAACGAACAAACCTGACTCCCACCTTACCCTGTCGAATCCTTTTGCCCTCTCCATAGAAGAGGTTTGAACTCGCCTCACGATAAGGTACTAAAGGTAAATGAATTTAGAAACTCGGGCAGAGAGGAGCTCTGGGAAAACCAAGTTGTCAACACTTATCACCCTGATCAGGCAGTGTTTAAAGTATCCATTTATGAGCGGGTTCACTTTTAGAGAGTTGTTGCCAGCCACATCCAGGCAGCGCACGGCGGCAGGCTGAGACCAGGACCTGCGTTCCCAGGGGCCGGCGCTGAGACCACAGGTAGCAAACGCCAGAGCCGGCATCTTGGCTGTGCTCCGGGAAAAGCCAGCGACCACGGCCCAGGGAGAGAGTTCTGTCCTCACAGAGGTACGCTCCTTGGCAATTCTGTTTCGCGACTCGGTGGGGGGCTTTGCTTTCCTTTTGAAGTGGGATCCCAAGGGTCTGAAAAATGACTCTTTTTGCGCTCTTCTTGACGAGGGGACCCAAAATGCTGTTAATATGAGCTTCCTCGCAGCCGCGGAGACAGGGTCTGCATAGATGGTTACACCAGAGGCAGCCCCACTGCAGCGCACAGGCTGACTTACGAAAGGCCTCCAGTTCTGATCCACGTATCCAATTTTACTTTTGGAAACCTACCTCAGTTGCGTTGGGCTCGAGGTGTGTGTAAATATGCGTGCGTGTGTGTGTGTGTATTTGTGCGTTTTGGGGGATGGGGTGGTCATGTGACCTTCAGTCTCCAACCTGGGTACCACTTAAGCCAAGACTAGCCAAGAGGGAAAATCAGTGAGCGAAGTGACCACTTTGCCCTGGCCTTGCAAAGGACTGCGGAGTGGGAGGCCCGGGAAGGGTGAGCAGAGTGCACCCGGGGAAGAGGAGAGGCGAGAACCGTTCGCTTCTGCTCGGCCACTGGGGGCCGCAGTCACCTTCAGCATAGGGGAGTGGGAAGACGCGAGCCCCGCTGGCGCCTCTGGCCGCCAGTCTCCTTCCAGCGCGCAGCCTCCGCTCGCTCTCCCCGAGCGGGGCAGCCGCAACCCAGAACCGAGCCGACGTCGCCTTCTCATAGCTCTGGCGGCGCTCCCACTCCTGCTCTTCTCCGCTGCAGCCTCCAGCCGGACACCCCCTTGGCGCGTCCGCCGCGCGCCTCGCCGGGCCCGCCCACTCTGTCCCCCAGGGTGCGCGCGGTCACTGCCCGTGCGCTCTGCCTACCTGCGCGCTGCGGCCGGGCGATGATGGAGAAGCCGAGCCCGGCTCTCTGCCGCCGGCTTCCCTGCCCGCGCTGCTCACTGCCCCCAAGCCCGTGACGTGGAGGCGCCGGCCGAGACACAAAGACCGAGGCTGGGGCTGCCCGGGGGCTGAGGCCGCGTCCTGGGGCCGCTGCGAGCCCAAGCGCCATGCGAGTCTGTACTGGCTGCCCGCTGCCGGGGAGGAGCCCGAGCGCCCGCCTCAGCCGCCGAGCGCCAGCCCCCGCGCCTGCTGCAGCCCATTGGGCGCCCCGCAGGTGAGGACAGACCCCGACCCGGGGCGGCAGAAGCTGCAGCCGCCCCAGACCCGGGGTGCAGCCCAGGGCGCGGAAGCCGAGCTGCCCGGGACTGGGGTCGGCTGGGCTCTGCAGCCTTCGCGAGGCGCGGCATTGGAGGCAGTGCGGACCACGGCGGGAAAAGAAGCAGGAGACGGTGGGCCCTCCGCCGGAGGAACCTCGGAGGTAACTTCGGTGGGCCCGGGGCGGGTGGGGGCTGCGAGCGCACGTGTGCGTGTGTTCCAGTGAGAGGTGTGTTCGCCGTGTGCCCGCGGCTCGGTGCACACGCGAGCGCGGTGTGAAGTCCAAGGCTGCGGGCGCGCCTCCCCGCCTCCCCGCCTCCTCTCGGCTTCCGAGCGCTGCAGGCCGCCAGGGCGCGGAGGGGCTTGCCGCTGCGCTCTGGGCTGTGATGGAAAAGGTGTGTGTGAGGTGCTGGGCTTGACCAAAGCTGGTGGAGAGGTCAGGGATTCGGGAAGAGAAACAACGGGAAAAGACGATGCAGTTTGGGAGACAAGTTTTCGTGGCTGAAAATTCGCTTCTCTGAAACGGTATTTTGAGGGTTAAATATGTGTGCAAAAGCTGACACATCAGAGGCGCAAAGGAACACAGAAAGCTGGACAAACCCTATATGGGCCGACCAGTGCAGCCAGTTCTTAAATTGAGATTTCCAGTCATGTTGGCGTGCAATGGGATCTTCGTTCTTCCTGAGGAGATGAGGAGTTCAGCTTCAGCTGCCAGAAAACACAGAAGCCAGGTCTGGGGTGCGGAGCATGTGCACTTACATGCTATGTAACTCATGCATATGCAGCATCCCCTACCTGCTCCACCGTCCCTCCTAAAGCCAGTATTCCAAGTATTCCTCAGGGCTACCAAATCCAGTCCGAGTACTCATTTGTCTGCTCTCTGGGAGTGCCGGGAGCTTCCGGCGGCGTTTGAGTAGCTCCGCTGTAGTACCGCTCAATCAGCATTGTTTTGCTCGGAGATTGTAGCTGTGTTAAACTGTTGTCTACACGTTTGGTGAAGACCTATGGAGAGGGGAAAAATTCAGAGTCTATGTTACAAACAATAGAGGTCTATCTTAAAGGCTTCAAATCCATTTCTCGTGAATGGGGTGGTTTAATGAGGGAGATGGCCGCGTCCATGCTACCGCCCACATGGCTGTGACTGGGAGCTTCATTGCTGGGCTCTGCTGTGATTTTATGCGTGACATGAAGTTACCAGGAGGAGTCTGGCAGTAGCTTATGGGGCCAGTTATGCACCCCTTCCTCCAACAAACGAGCTGCCACCACCACCCCTCTGGGATGGAGAGGGTCAGTGCATCCTTCCCATTTCTGTGACCACCACCATCAGTGGGGCCTGCCCTGCAGGTGGAAGCCAACAGACGGCTGTGGCTGCAGGGTGGCTTTTGGAATGAGCTCTGGGCTACCAGCTCATTGACAACCTGGCAGCAGTATTTTGAGCACGTTCAAATAAGAGAAAGGAGTTAGAGAGAGTAGGGTGCCTGGTGCTCTCGGGAGAGTTGCACAACCCACTTTGATGGGCTTTCTTTTTGTATATCAGAGGAAGATGAACCAGGGGAGGGAGGGGAGTCTGCAGAAAGAGCGAATTTAGTGATTTCCTCAGGTTACTGGAGCCTAGAGGGAAAACCTTAAATGTCTGGCTGGTAAAGTCTGATTTTTATTGTGTGTATCCGAGAGATTTGTATGGCTCTGGGACTACGTGAAAATAATTGTCAGTTGTTGGGGAAAGAATCGATCGGACAGTTTCTTTGCATTTCTGATGCGTTTGGTGAGAGAGTGTTGTATAGCACTTAACACTTGGAAGACAGACAAAGATTTCTTTGTTGGTGGTGTGTTCTTTTTGAATTTTACATATATAATGTCTTTTTTTACTGACCAATAGTAGAGGCAAAATTGTTGTGACTTCCCAGCTTCTAAAAGGCTTTGTGTTTATTACCTCTCTGATACTTCCTCTGAAACATCCATGCTTCTGTAAGGTTGAGATGTCTGTCCTGTCTCTATCCACAGCACATGGAACTGGTTTGGGGGTTTTCTCACTTACGCTTCCCAAAATAAGCCCTTTCTCGAATCTTGACAAATGTAAAGCAGAAACGAGTGCTGCAGCTATGGCTTTGTCCCTGCCAGGCGGGGAGTTGATGCCCAGCAGAAGGAAGGGGAAGGCCCTGCTCTCTGCTCCAGCCAAGTGGTGACGTGTATTCTCAAACTAGCTGGGAAAAGGGTCTAGACTCCTCTGTGAATATGTTGCTGAAGCCCACTGATTAGCTTTTCCCACTGACATTTGGATCTTAGTTTTTGGAGCTTACCTGCAGGCTCGGTGTCAATTGAAAAAATAAAAAGAAAGAAAAGAGGGCAATGGAGTTTAGAGACAGGCAGAGAGGGTTGGTGGCCAGGCTCAGGTGTGTTTCTAATTCATTATGTGACCTTGGTAAGTTACTGAACTTTTCTGGATGTTTATTTTCGAATATATAAAATGAGAGAGCATCAGACCAGATCATAATTTTTTTCCTTCCTCTCTGTCTCTTTAAATTAAATCTCATATGAAAGTTAAGTATACGAAACAGATTAAATAGTGAGGAGGTTTCTTTTTTTTTAAAGGCTTTTTTTTTTAGGTGAGGAAGATTGGCCCCGAGCCAACATCTGTTACCAATCTTCCTCTTTTTTGTTTTCTTTCCCCAAAGCCCCAGTACATAGCTGTACATCCTAGTTGTAAGTCATACTACTTCTTCCATGTGGGACACCGCCACAGCATGGCCTGAGGAGTGGTGCTAGGTCCATGCCCAGGATCCGAACTGGTGAAGCCTGGGCTGCCGAAGCAGAGCACATGAACTTAATCGCTCTGCCGTGGGGCTGGCCCTTCAGTATGATTTCCGAAGTACCTTTTTGGAACCCCTAACAGCTCCCCAGAACACAGTTTGAGAATCACTGGAAGGCTTCTCTCTAGAATATGACATATTCTCTCTTTGAGTGTTTGAAATGAAACATGTGATTACCTAGTTTTGTGTTGTGAATGTGTCATGTACCTTTCACTTGCATCTGCTCCTTCTTGAAGGCTAGCTAAATCCCTGCAACCTGAGCACCAGGAGGACCGTTACCTTCTAGCCCTGAATCTTCTGAGCTAGTACAGTGCCTGGCACGTAAGTCTGTGCTTAGGAACTGCTTGCCGAATGAATGAGGAATGATGGGGGAGGAAAGGTATTGTGACTGAGCAAAGTCTGATGGATGGATCCACTATGGTGTAGTCTTAGCAGGGCAGGGACTTGGATTTATTTGTTGCTATATCTGCAGTGCCTAGAGCACGTCCTGGCACAGGCAGATTTTGGCTCATTGTAAGAAAACCTTTAAACTAGTTAAAGTTGTTGACTAAGAACTGATTGCTCCAAGAGGTAATAAGCAATATATGTGTGGTGGTTATTAATTCTGTTTGTAAAGATTCTGATTCTCTCTCCTTCTGAGCATGTGTAGAATTGCATTTCCTTGCTCACTTGAAATTAGGTGTGGCCAGGTGCCTTGCTTGGCTAGAGAAATGTGCATGGGAGCTTCAAGAGTTAGCAGGTGCCTCACCAGGTTTTTCCTTTTCCTCTGCTCCAGTGACAGTGAAAGTTCCAGAAGGTGGCTGCTCCCTCAGCCTGGGTCCTGGATTGAAGATGCAGTGAAGCAGAGCCCCTAGTTGACTCACACTGACATGTGTTGTGGATAGGAAAATAAACTAGTGGTGTTTTAAGCCACTGGAATCTGGGGACTGTTTGTTGCTACAGCATAACCCAGCCTCTCCTGACAGATATAATATGCAAAGAGCTGAGGATCATGCTGGCTTTGGATCAGAGCACATCAGGATAGCAGTGTTAACCAGGAAGGCCAGCAGTTGCTGAGACAGGGCTTCATGGGGACCAGGACTTGAGTGTGGCACAGTGAGGCATGTGGTGGTCGTTTTTTGCTGGTTGAAGAGCTCCTTTGGTAATATACCCAGGTCAGTTTTTTAGAGAAGGACCCATGATAACCAAAAGCCTTGTGTCTATGCCATAAAATGCTGGTTTAATAGTTTAATGGGAAAAAAAGTTAAGATGATAAATGTGTTCACTGATCAGGGAGAAATGACCGTTAGAAGGCACATAACAAAAAGAAGTTGTTCGGAATTACAGCTAGAGGAGTTAGTGGAATGAGCTGAATGGCCAGTGTCGTATGGCTATGACATGCTGACGTATCCCTGTTTATCCAAGTTAGAGAACCACCTGCTGAATGGGCTACATGCATATGCACGTACCTCATTTAATGCCATTCTTAGCGCGTGATTTGTTGAATATGATTACTATATGATTTTTATGGTGCTCTGAGCGATTCTATGCCCTCAGCCAATGAGAGCTTTCATGACATCCTTTTCTGCTGGCTTAGCCTTCAAGAATAGCATATTGCAAAAGCTCTCAGCCAATGAGCCCTCTGCTGTCATCTCTGCCTTGAGTGTCTTTGTCAGTGTACCTTCCATTGGCTGTGCCCTTTCTTCTTGCCATTCCCTTTGTGTTCTGGTGAGCAGTTTTGACCTCCAATGGTTGATATGCAGTGATGACCACATTTCAGCCTCTCTGATAACACTTAGATTTTGGGAAAGAAAAGTTTTATGAAGGATACTAAACACACAAGTTTTATGGTTACTTGAGGAGACTTGAATAAACAGCTGAGAAAACAAAAAAGGTCAACAGACCAATAAGGATTGATGGGAGTCCTGTGAGCACAAAGGGCTTTAGAACATCACGGAAGCCTAGGGGATTGACAAGGATTGTGAGAAGGCCAACCAAGAGAAACAAGGAATGGGAGCCTGTCTACAGAATTGAAGTTGAAGAAAATGGGTCATTTGTCAATGTGGGTGAAAGATGTGGAGTAGGCAGTGAGTGGGTGTGTGTAGTGAGTGGATGGGAGTGGGGGTGGGTAGTGAGTGAGTGGGGGTGGGGGTAGATAGTTAGTGGGTGTGGGTGGAGGTGGGTAAGAGTGGGAGTAGGGTAGATAGTGAGTTGGAGTGGGGGAAGTAAGTATGAGTGGAGTCGTGATGGGTTGGAATGGGGGTGAGGTGGATAGTGAGTGGGGTGGGGAGGGAGTGGGTAGTGAGTGGGTGTGAGTGGGGGTAGTTAATAAATGGCTATGGGGTAGGGGTGGGTAGTGAGTGCATGTGGGTAGTTGGCTGTGGGCTCTTCCTCTTTGGCCCCATTGCCATCAGAGCACTGACTGCAGGTGGTTTGCTGATCTGCCTCTCCCACTGAACTGTGAGCCCCTGGAAGAATGGTATGGTGTCATTCATCTTTTTGTCCTGGTGGTTATCACAGTGTCTGGCACAGGTTGGGCAGTCAGTGAAGGAGGGAATGAACAATGCACTGGCTGATTCAGAAGGCACTCTGCAGGGACCGGGGAGGCCTGACTCTGTAGCTGCCGCATGAAGGAAAAAAATTTAATGATTGAATTCCTCATAACCTTGGTCTGTGTCAACAGTATGGCGTGGCCACTGAAAATATCCTTGGTGAAAGATGGCATCCAGAATGAGTGAAGAGACTTCTGTTCTTTTCGTACTTCCATATTAGGAGCCTTAACTCTAGATGCATCATGCTTCGTGAGCCAATTGGAAATTATTTAAAGAAGAACCATGAATCATTGGCACCAAGGTGTATCTAGTCCAGAATTACTAAGTAACTGTCAGTACATCAACCATACCAAAGCCTCTTGGGGATCTCTATAAATGCAGATTCCCAGGCCTTGCCCCAGATCTGCAGAGTCAGAATCGCTGGGCGTGAGGCCTGAGCCCTGGTTTGTCACCCACATCTACAAGTGCTGTTGTGAGTTGCCTGAAGAAGGGGAAGAGCTCAGGTTTGAGCTGACATTCCAAGTTAGATAGCAGGTCTTGCAACCATGTCCCCATCAATAGGAAGGACGCAGGGAGCTGCAGCTGGGTCCTGGAGTGAGTGGTTGGAGGAACTAGGATCTAAGAGCTATCCTTAAACCCTGGATGAGCTGCCCTTTGCAAAGGGCTTCAACTTCTCTGTGTCCTGAGGGCAGGGCTAGGACTAGCTGGTGGAAGCACACTGTCTTGGGAATGTGGAAGAGGCTGCCTTGGGAGACTGTGATTGTTTCTGTCTCAGGACCATCATGCGCTGCAGGTATGGGTCAGCATTGCTGTGAGCTTCGAGATTGGGGAAAGGGACATGACAGTGTGGCTTCACCTATTTCCAGGATTTTAGGATGTATTTGAGGCTTATAGTACAGGAGAGTCTTTATTAACATCACCAGTTATCATTCTCCTTGGCTGCCAGTCAGTAGAGGGTTCTAACTTCTAGGTTGGGCAAACTAGATCTTATTTATCAACTAGAGCAGAGAATCTGTCTTCTGAGAAGGACTGCAGACCTTCCAAGTATATCTACCTTAAATATGAGAAAGTGGAGAGGATGGGCTTTCCTTCCTTCTCTGTGTGCGTTAGTGGTCAGAGCTTCAGACCCTCTGGTAAAGGCCCCTCTATAGGTGGAATAATGGCCCCCAAAGGTCTGCTTGTCCTAATCCCCAGAACCTTACATGGTAGAAGAAACTTTGCAGATGTGATTAAGAATCTTGAGATGGGGGGATTGTGCTGGATTCTCTGGGTGGGCCCAGTGGAATCACCAGAGTCTATAAATGGGGAAGAAGAGGTGGAAGAGTTAGAGAGGGAGATGTGACCCCTGGAGTAGAGGTTGGAATGATGTAATTGCTGTCTTTAAAGATGGAAGAAGGGTTCTGAGTAAGGGAAAGCGGGCAGCCTCCAGTAGCTTGAAAATGCAAGGAAACAATCCTGCCCTAGAGCGCCCCGGAAGGAATGCAGCCCTGCTGACCACTTGATTTTAAACCCATTTTGGACTTCTGACCTCTAGAACTCTAAGATGCTGCATCTGTGTTGTTTAAACTGCTCTGTTTGGTACAGCAGCCATAAGAAACTAATCCAGCACAACCTCTGAGATGACCAGTAGTTGACACCTAAGGGTGGGAGGGCAAGAGAACTCTGCAGAACCAGAAGCATAACTTTGTCTGACTTCTTCTGAGGCAGTGGGCGGTCTGGAGAATCTGATGAGATCCTCACACTGGTCAGTGTTTCTTAAATCCTAAAACTCTACTCTCTCTAAACTGAACTTATGCAGCCCAAAGATTCCGTGGACCCCAGTTTGGGAAACACACAGTAGAAGTTCAACATTGTCCCCAAAGCACGTGTGGACACTGAAACCACATAGCCATACATAGTTATAAGGTGGCCACACACAGCATCTACAATACGCATTTAGATTTATCACTGAAATGAAAGCAAACTGTTAAAACAATTTAAGACACAAGATAGAAAAATGGCATACCTCTGAGAATATATGCAAGGAGAATCAGAAAAACTTTCCTAAATGAAAAATGAGCCAGAGGATTCTTATGCTGTTAAGCAACATTTTGACTTCCCTTGCCAAAAAAATGGTATCTATCTGTACCTCTCCATTCTGGCTGCCATCACCTGGTCCAGGGCCTCACCTCTTCCTGGTAGGTCAAAGGTCAGGAGGGAGGCTGACCTAGGGAAGATTTTAGGTGGAAAGAGGGTTAGGTTAAGGGAGCTCCTACTTCTTATTTCACTCTAAAATGAAACATGAGCAATGCCTGAGCATTAGGAAGCTATTTTGGGGGACATTTTGGAGCAAAATATTATATCATAGATAATAGACTAATAAACAATAGTTCTTTGCATACCATATTTTATAAAGTGCCTTCCTGGCCAACTAAACATGCTAGTCATGCTTCTACCTCAGGGCCTTTGCACTTGCTGTTGCCTGTGCCTGGGAAGCTTGCCTTCCTCTTCAGGGAAGGAAGGTAGGCACATGGTTTGCTCTATTACCTATTTGAGGACTTCATTCAAATGAAATCTTTCCCCTGAGGACTTCTCTGGCCGTCTCATTTAAAATTGCAGCCCCCACCCGCCTCCCCTTCTCCTCTGTTTTGCTCCATAGCGCATTCCACCATCTAATATACAGTACATTCTACTTGTTTATTTTGTTTATTACCTGTCTCCCCAGCTAGAATATAAGCTCATGAGGGCAGGTTTTTTTTTTTGTCTTCTTTATATCCTGCTGTATTTCCACTAGCTAAAACTGCCTGACACGTGCCAGTTACAAAAACGAAAAATACTTTTTGAGTGAGTAAATGAATGTCTCATTTGACCCTGTTAGGAATCCCAGGAGGAGGAATTGATCTCTTGCTTTTCTAAGATGAGAAAACCAAAGATCAGAGATGATAATTTACTTCCTCAAGTTTTCATTGCTGGGATTTGCCTATAAATCCTTTCCTTTTTATTTTTTATTAGAAAAATGAAATATTCAGAACATTTAAGCAAAACAAACCTGAAAGAAAATGAAGAAATTAACACCAGGGACAATTATTCTTAACATTTTGGTATGTAGAGGATGTATGTATATAGACAATTTTATATCATGTTACAATATACCATTTAGTAACATGCTTTTCCACTTAAGAATACATCATTAAAAATTAAACATGTCAGTAAAAATATTTCTGCAACATGATTTATTCATGGCTGTGTGGTACTTCATCATATTGGTGTACTACAATTTTATATAACCAATTGTTGGATACAAAAATTATTGCTGATTTTTTCTTATTGTAAGCAACGTTGAAGAGTATGTATTTGTAGCACTTTTTAAAATTGATGTCATAATAGTTTATAACATTCTGAAATTTCAGTTGTACATTATTATTTGTCAGTCATTGTATATATGTGCCCCTTTACCCCTTATGCCCACTCCCAACCCCCTTTTCCTCTAATAACCACTAGTCTGGTCTCTTTGTTCATGTGTTCGTTTATCTTCCACATATGAGTGAAATCATATGGTGTTTGTCTTTCTCTGTATGGCTTATCTCACTTAACATAATACCCTCAAGTTCCATCCAGGTTGTTGCAAATGGGACCATTTTGTCTTTTTTATGGCTGAGTAGTATTCCATTGTGTATATACATACCACATCTTCTTTATACATTCATCAGTCGATGGGCACTTGGGTTGCTTCCACGTCTTGGCTACTATGAATGATGCTGCAATTCTCCATAGTGGCTGTACCAGTCTGCATTCCCACCAGCAGTGTATGAAGGCTTTCTCTACATCCTCTCCAACATTTGTTGTTTTTTGTCTTGGTGATTATAGCCATTCTAACTGATGTAAGGCGATATCTCATTGTAGTTTTGATTTGCATTTCCCTGATGATTAGTGATGTTAAAAATCTTTTCATGTGCCTTTTGGCCCCCTGTATATCTTCTTTGGAAAAATGTTTGTTCATATCCTCTGTCCATTTTTTGATTGGGTTGTTTGGGGTTTTTCTGAGTTGTGTGAGTTCTTTGTATATTTTGGAGATCAGCTTCTTGTCGGATATATGATTTGCAAATATTTTCTCCCAGTTGGTGGGTTGTCTTTTTGTTTTGTTCCTGGTTTCCTTTGCCTTGCAGAAGCTCTTAGTCTGATGAAGTCCCATTTGTTTCTTTTTTCTTTTATTTCCCTTGCCCAAGTAGACATGGTATTTGAAAAGATCGTTCTAAGACCAATGTCACAGGGTGTACTTCCTATATTTTCTTCCAGGAGTTTTATGGTTTTACATCTTACCTTCAAGTCTTTAATCCATTTTGAGTTAATTTTCGTGTATGGCAAAGGATGATAGTCTACTTTCATTCTTTTGCATGTGGCTGTCCATTTTCCCAACGCCATTTATTGAAGAGGCTTTCCTTTCTTCATAGGATGTTCTTAGCTCCTTTGTTGAAGATTAGCTGTCCATAGATGTGTGGTTTTATTTCTGGGCTTTCAATTCTGTTCCATTGATCTGTGCACCTGTTTTTGTACCAGTACCATGCTGTGTTGATTACTGTAGTTTTGTAGTATGTTCTGAAGTCAGGGATTTTGATGCCTCCTGTGTTGTTCTTTTTTCTGAGGATTACTTTAGCAATTCGGGGTCTTTTGTTGCCCCATATGAATTTTAGGATTCTTTGTTCTAATTCTGTAAAGAATGTCATTGGGATTCTGATTGGGATAGCGTTGAATCTGTAGATTGCTTTAGGTAGAACAGACATTTTAACTATGTTTCTTCTTCCAATCCATGTACATGGAATGTCTTTCCATCTCCTTATGTCGTCATCCAATTCTCTCAGAAAGGCCTTGTAATTTTCATTGTATAGGTCTTTCACTTCCTTAGTTAAATTCACCCCAAGGTATTTTATTCTTTTTGTTGCGATTGTGAATGGTATTGTGTTCTTGAGTTCTTTTTCTGTTAGCTCGTTATTAGAATATAGAAATGCTACTGATTTATGCAAATTGATTTTATACCCTGCAACTTTGCTGTAGTTGTTGATTACTTCTAAGAGTTTTCCAATGGATTCTTTGGGGTTTTCTATATATAAGATCATGTCGTCTGCAAACAGCAAGAGTTTCACTTCTTCCCTCCCTATTTGGATTCCTTTTATTCCTTTTTCTTGCCTGATTGCTCTTGCCAGGACCTCCAGTACTATGTTAAATAAGACTGGTGATAGAGGGCATCCTTGTCTCATTCTTGTTTTCAGGGGGATGGTGCTCCGTTTTAGCCCATTGAGTATGATGTGGGCTGTGGGTTTGTCATATATGGCCTTTATTATGTTGAGGTAGTTCCCTTCTATGCCCATTTTGTTCAGAGTTTTTATCATAAACGGCTGCTGGATCTTGTCAAATGCTTTCTCTGCATCTATTGAGATGATCATGTGGTTTTTAGTCCTCAGTTTGTTGATGTGGTGTATCACGTTGATTGATTTGTGGATGTTGAACCATCCCTGTGTCCCTGGTATGAATCCCACTTAATCATGATGTATGATCCTTTTGATGAATTGCTGAATTCTGGTGGCCAAAATTTTGTTTAGAATTTTTGCATCTATGTTCATCAGCATTATTGGCCTGGAGTTCTCTTTTTTCATGGAGTCCTTGTCAGGCTTTGGTATCAGCGTGATGTTGGCCTCATAGAATGTGTTAGGAAGTGTTCCATCCTCCCTAATGTTTTGGAATAGCTTGAAAAGGATAGGTATTAAGTCCTCTCTGAAAGTTTGGTAGAATTCCCCAGGAAAGCCATCAGGACCTGGGGTTTTATTCTTTGGGATATTTTTGATTGCTGTTTCAATCTGTTTCCTTGTGATTGGTCTGTTCAAATTGTCTGCTTCTTCTTGAGTGAGCTTTGGGAGATTGTAGGAGTCCAATAATTTATCCATTTCCTCTGGGTTATCCATTTTGTTGGCATATAATTTTTCGTAGTAGTCTGTTATAATCCATTGTACTTCTGCAGAGTCTGTTGTTATTTCTCCTCTTTCATTTCTGATTTTGTTTATTTGAGCTTTTTCCCATTTTTTCTTTGTAAGTCTGGCTAGGGGTTTGTCAATTTTATTTATCTTCTCAAAGAAGATCATTGATCCTTTCTGCCGCCTTTTTTGTTTCAATAGCATTTATTTCTGCTCTGATTTTTGTTATTTCTCTCCTGCTGACTTTGGGTTTTGTTTGTTCTTCTTTCTCTAATTCAGTTAGGTGTAGTTTAAGGTTGCTTATTTGGGATTTTTCTTGTTTGTTAAGATGTGTCTGTATTGTGATGAATTTTCCTCTTAATACAGCTTTTGCTGTATCCCATATGAGTTGGTATGGCATGTTATTTTCATTTGTCTGCAGGTATTTTTTTATTTCTTCTTTAATTTCTTCAATGATCCATTGCTTGTTCAGTAGTGTGTTGTTTAGTCTCCACATCTTTGTGCCTTTCTCAGCTTTTTTCTTGTAATTAATTTCTAGCCTTACAGCATTATGATAGAAGAAAATGCTTGTTATTATTTCAATTTTTTAAAATTTGTAGAGGCTTGCCTTGTTTCCCAACATATGGTCTATCCTTGAGAATGTGCTGTGCGCACTTGAGAAGAATGTGTATTCTGCTGTTTTTGGATGAAGTGTTCTGTATATATCTATTAAGTCCAATTGTTTTAGTTTTTTGTTTAGCTCCACTATTTCCCTGTTGATTTTCTGTCTAGATGATCTGTCCATTGATGTGAGTGGGGTGTTGAGGTCCCCTACTATTATTGTGTTGCTTTTAACATCTTCCTTTAGGTCTGTTAATAGTTGCTTTATGAACTTTGGTGCTCCTATGTTGGGTGCATAGATATTTATAAGCGTTATTTCTTCTTGATGAAATGTCCCTTTGATCATTATACATTGGCCCTCTGTGTCTCTCTTTACCTGCCTTATTTTGAAATCCGTTTTGTCTGATATAAGTATTGCAACACCTGCTTTCCTTTGCTTGCTATTAGCTTGAAGTATTGTCTTCCATCCCTTCACTCTGAGACTGTGTTTGTCCTTGGGGCTGAGATGTGTTTCCCGGAGGCAACAAATTGTTGGATCTTGTTCTTTAATCCATTTAGCCACTCTGTGTCTTTTTATTGGAGAGTTCAATCCATTTACATTGAGGGTGATTATTGATGTATGTGGGCTTAATGCTGTCATTCTGTCGCTCGTTATCTGGTTTTCCTATGTTACCTTTGTTTCTCGTCCTGTGTGTTTTAGCCTACCCATTGACTTCTGCAATTTCTTATGCTAGGTTTCTTAGATTTCTCCTTATTTATGTTTTGTGGCTCTGTTCTGTTTTTTAGTTTAGTGGCTACCCTGAAGTTTGTATTTAGAATCTCGTGTATAATATAGTCTATTCTCTGGTGGTCTCTTACTTACTTGGCCTAGACTGATTTAGTCCCTTTGCTCTTCCCCTCCTAAATTATTATTTTCATCTCTTATTCCAACTCGTGTTATGAGTTTCTAGTTAGAGTGATAAAATGGTCTTTGATTTGGTGGTTTCCTTACCTTTATCCTAATGCTATAGTTGAATATTTGCTATCCTATTCTTGTTCTATCTATCTGTCTCCCTACTCTGTGGTTTGTGACCCCTTTCTCCCTTTTTTTCTTTTTTCAGGTATGAGGGCCTTCTTAAGGATTTCTTGTAGTAGAGGACTTTTGGTTACAAATTCCCTTAACTTTTGTTTGTCTGGAAAAGATTTAATTTCTCCTTCATATTTGAAGGATAATTTTGCTGGATAGAGTATTCTTAGCTGAAGATTTTTATCTTTTAAAGTTTTGAATATGTCACTCCATTCTCTCCTAGCTTATAGGGCTTCTGCAGAGAAATCCGCTGAAAGTCTGATAGGAGTTCCTTTGTAGGTTATTTTCTTCTGTCTTGCTGCCCTGAGTATTCTTTTTTTGTCTTTCATTTTTGCCATTTTTACTACTATATGCCTTGCAGTAGGTCTTTTTACATGGAAAAATCTAGGAGATCTGAAAGCTTCCTCCACACACATTTCTCCCTCAATCCCTAGATTTGGGAAGTTCTCTTCTATAATTTCATTGAGCACACTTTCTGCTCCATTTTCCTTTGCCACGCCCTCCGGTATTCCGATAATTCTTAAATTCGATCTCCTCATTGAATCTGCTATTTCTCTGATATTTTCCTCATTCTTTTTAATCCTTAGTTCTCTTTTTTCCTCTGTCTGGAGCCATTCAGCCTGTCTATCTTCGTTTATACTAATTTCCTCCTCTATGGTGTCTACCCGGGCATTCAGGGAATCTGTATTTTGTTTTATCCGGTCCATTGTATTTTTCGTCTCTAGTATTTCTGTGTGATTCTTCTTTATAGTTTCAATCTCTCTTGTGAAGTAACTCCAGAACTCGTTGACTTGTTTCTCTACCTTTCCCTCTACCTCATTGAGTTTTTTGATGATAGCTACTCTGAACTCATTTTCACTTAGTTTACCTATTTCCAAGTCCTCAGGACTTAATTCTGTGTTTTTATTGTTTTCCTTCTGGTCTGGAGCTTTTATAAATTGCTGAATGGTAGAGGAGTGGTTTTTTCACATGATGGTAGTATTCGGTTGCAGTTACAGCCTGTCGCCACTAGATGGGGGTCGAGAGCCACACGTTCTGAGCCCTCCACATTCAGCCAAGATGGTGGTACCTAGCGCGGGTTGGGGGAGAAGGTGCACTGTCTCTTGTGTGCCGATCTGGATTCCGATCAGCTCTCATTCTCTGGTCTCCCGAGGGCCTGGCTTGATGGGGTCCCCACACATGGAAGCTTTCTCATGTCAGCGGGTTTCCACTGCACCGGTGGAGGGAGTCCTGGACGATCCCCCGGTCGCATGGCCCCTCCCCCACTCCTTCCCTCACTCGCAGCAGCGATCCCAGTCTCTAGGGGAGGAAGCGAAGTTCTCTCTTACCCGTTCCAGCTCCTCTGAGGCCAGCTGCGGCCTCTCTGTCCAATGTTGTCTTGCTCTGTAGGTCTCTGACGTTCTCAGCATTAGGGGTTATTGGTTGAAATGCAGTTTTTCCGTTTCTTTGGTTGTATTTTGGAGGGGAGAGAGTCCCGGGTCAGCTTACCCCACCATTCTGCTCCGCCTCTCTCTAACAGCCGTTTATTAATCACATATGCTCCCAGCCCAGAGGAGGAGAATGCAGCACACTACACATACATTCTGTTGCACTCAGGAACAGAGTGAACAAACAGGGTCTGTGAGAGGCAAGCTTTGTAGTAACAAGATAGTGAGGTGACCCCTGGTTCCCATGGAAAGCTGTGATTGGTTTGTTTGAATAATTCTCTGGGCTGGCAGGCTACCAGAACCTGATGCTCAGGGATAAGTAGGAACCGTGGCTGGTCCTCTTGATCATGAAGGTTATTTGGAAAAGAGATCTTACGTTTGGGAGCAGAGAGGGGAAAGGAACTTGTGGTTAGGTCATTCAAGGCCCCCCACATTTCACCAGATGCGAAGGCAGTACATAATATTGGGCCTTAATTTTCAGCCTTTCACCACATTTTTCCTTCCCCTCTATCTCACCAAAGGAAATCACTATCCCAAACCTGATGTATGTGATTTCCATGTATGTTTTTGTACTTTCCTTTTTATATATACATCCCTAAACAATCTGGTTTTTTTCCAATTACATCAATGATATGATACATCTATTTCCAACTTTCTTTTTCCATGTTTTTTTATGTTTTTGAAGTTTATGTTTAAATTTATTGTAAATAATTCCTTCAGATTAGCTGCTGTGTAATATTAACTATATGAATGAACCCAAGTTTATCTCTTTCCCTACTTGTGTCTTTTACTACTAAAAAGTGTCTTAAAACACAGTTTGCCTCCTTGTGAACTCATGTAAATGTTTATCTGTGGTGTACAACTAGAGGTGGGTCGGGAGGGCAACAGGATTTGTTTATCTTGAGCTTTATCCATACTGCCAAATTACTTACTGTTTGTCAGGCATTAATACATATAAGTCAATCATATGAGGTAAATACTATTATCACCTCCATTTTACAGCTGAGGAAATGACACGAAGAGAGACATAACTTCGTTAAGTCACACAGCTAGTAAGTGGAAGAGCTTCAGTTTAAACTGGGACATTTGGCTTCAGAGTCTGTGATCTTCAGCTATTATGCCATTCAGCCTGTAATGAATACCAACTATATTCTGATTTGGTTTTGACTGATATATCTTATTCCATCCGAATACTTTCAACTTTTGTGTGACAATACGTCTAGGTATATCTCTTATAGGTAGCATTTGACTGCAATTTTTTTTTAATTTTTAAAAATCCAATTTGAGAATCACAGTCTTTTAACTGGTAAGGTTAGCCTGTTTACGTTTACTATGATTTGATGTATTTGGAAATAGTTCTGTCATCTTTGTGATTTTTGCTTGCCCTCCTTTGTCTTTGCTTCCTTTCTCTGCTTTCCTACCTTTTATTAATTGGTTGAATTTTCTTTATTCCCTGTTTTCTCAACATTGGTTTAGAAGTCCTACATTAAGTTCTAGATTTTTTTCCTGTTCTATTATTGGTTATCCATAAATTTTTCTAACATACCTTTTTCAGTTAACATATAAATTTGCTCAACATCCCTTTTCTCCTCCAGAGAATACAAAGTAATGCTTAGGAAGTTTTAGCCCTTATCGCTCCCCCTTCCATTTACCTCTAAAATTAGTCCTTAATATGGTTTTATACAGTTGATACATGTTCAGAATAAACTATATGTTTACCAGCTTTTTTTCTTCTGGGTTCACTTTCCTTCTCTCAGAAAGAGTTTCTTCAGTAGTTTTTATAGTGAGGAATGTGATTGACAAACTCTTTGTCTTCACCTGAATTTTTTCTTTTTTTTTTTTTGCTGAAGAAGGTTAGCCCTGAGCTAACATCTGTGCCAGTCTTCTGCCACTTTATGTGTGGGTCACCACTACAGCATGGCTGATGAGTGGTGTAGGTCTGTTCCTGGTATCCAAACCTGTGAACCTGGGCTGCTCAAGTGCACCAGACTTAGTCACTACACCACAGGGCAGACCCTGAAAATTTTTTTTGACTTTATTTCTGAACAATAGTTTACCTGGTAATAGAATTGCAAACTATAGGTTATTTTTCATTAGCACTTAATGGATTTTACTCCTATGGCTTCTAGTCTCTATTTTTATTCTTGAAAAAATCTGTTTTTAGTTTTATTCTTTTCTGGGTAATTCATTACCCCTCCCTCCAAAATTTTTTTCCCCTGGGGGAAGATTTGCCATGAGCTAAAATCTATTGCCAGTCTTCCTCTTTTTTTGCTTGAGGAAGATTTGCCCAGAGCTAACATCTGTGCCAGTCTTTCTCTATTTTTTGTATGTGGGTTGCCACCACAGCATGGCTGCCAATGAGGGGTGTAGGTCCATGTCCAGGAATTGAACCTGGGCCGCCAAAGTGGAGCATGCTGAACTTAACCACTAGGCCATGGGGCTGGTCCCCTCCCCCCAATTTTAAAGCTTTCTCTTTGATTCTGATCTTCTTCAGTTTCAATATGATATGCTTTGGTGTGTGTGGGTGAATTCATTTTTTTTAATATATATATATATATATTTTTTTTTTTTTGAGGAAGATTAGCCCTGAGCTAACTACTGCCAATCCTCCTCTTTTGCTGAGGAAGACTGACCCTGAGCTAACATCCATGCCCATCTTCCTCTACTTTATATGTGGGACGCTTGCCACAGCATGGCTATTGCCAAGTGGTGCCATGTCGGCATCTGGGATCCGAACTGGCGAACCCTGGGCCCCCAAGAAGCAGAACGTGTGAACTTAACCGCTGCACCACCAGGCCGGCCACGATGTCTTATGTGGGGTTTATGTTGCTCTTTGAATTTAGGATTCATATTTTTAATTCTAGAGCATTCCTAAACATTATCACTTTGGTTATTGACTTTCTACCATTGTCTTTTATCTTTCCTGGAACTCTTATTAGACATTTGTTAAAACTTCTTCTGTGCTCTATGTCTTTTAACTTCAATTTCATATTTTTCAAATGTTTCTATCTCTCTGTGCTGCATCCTTCTAAATTCCCTTAGAGTTATCTTCCAGTTCATTAGTTTTCTCTTCACTTATTTCTAATATGTTATTTGATCTGTCCATTGTAATTTTTATTTCATGGTTATTTTTGATTTCTAGGAATACTATTTGGTTCTTTTCCAGATCTGTATATCGTTTTTTTCACAGTGTCTTCTTTTATTTGGATTTCCTAATTTTTAAAATATTTTTACTTATTTTAAATATACCTACAACTTTTTTTAAGATTGCTGTTCCGTTTTGTGAAGTTTTAATCCTCCTGATTATTTTGTGTCTACTGACTCTTACTGTTGAGTATTTCCTGCTGTGTGTTGTAATTTTTAAAAATATAATTCAACTTTCTTGTGACTTATTTTCTCTGTGGCGTAGCCTTGATTTTCCAGAGCAGTTTTGTACTTGTTTTTGCTTGTATTCAGGGATATCACCAGCATGGAGCCTATTTTCACATTAATTTCTTAGCTCAAGAGTCCTAAACCCTGTGGCAACTTAACTTTGAATCCTAAAGTATAAGACATTAGCCTTGTTTTACATTCCTGTGGGGTAATTTTTTACTTTATGTAACCTGGAGCCTAGGCAGAGGCTGACAAGTTTCCTTGTTTCCCGTTCTCATGAGCAGATTTTTTTCTCTACTTCATACTTTCACTTTGAGTTAGAAAACAGTTCCATCAATGGTCCCTGCTTTATGCAGACATCGATGTTCCCACTTGTCTTCTCATGGAGGGCCTTTTCTAGTCTAACTTAGCAGGAACCTCTCCCTCTCTCCTCCCCTAGAACAGCCACATTATCAGCTCTCCTTCCTACTTCTGTGACTTTCGGTCTTTTCTGTTTCTAGTACCTGTTCTCTTGCAAGCTTAGCTACACATGTTAAGGGGGAAAATATTATTTTATCCAGAATTTCAAGGAGTTTATAATGGGAGACTTTTCCACATTTTCTAAGCTTGCATTCTTGCCAGGTCTGGAAATTGTTTCATAATGTCTTGACTTCTTAATCAAGGACTTAGACCAGAGTTGAGCTTTGTGGGGATACATGTTAGCAAACAGAAGTGTAGCCCCATTCTCAACTCCATGCTGCCCTCTTTAGCAGTTTTTGCAGAATAAAGCTGCTTCTAGGAGAGAAAGGGGTCTCCTTTCAGTTTGAAATTTTATTAAAGGTTACACAAGGGACTGTAGAAATTCTTGACCATAAGTTTTAGATTCCTAAATTAATACCTTCCTTTTATAGTTTCTTTGAAGCCATAGTTTCACTGAATCCAAATAGCAAGCATCATCCTGGAAAAAAACAAAATCCAAAACAATGAGCAAGCAACACCCGGGCAGGAATTACACAAATCCTGTAGCCAGATTCTCTCACAGAGCACTTTTCAGGAGCGTGAAGTGAGAACACTGTGGCCGTACTCTATCTAGGTATATTATTTCGGTTTCTGAAAGATCAGTATATTATGGAATATGGGAAAGCTTTAATAAAAAATCACTTTATAGTTGAGTTTTACTAATCCAGTTCAAGGCTTATATCATTTGTTCTCATCATCAGATTTTAGGGTTGTTGGCAGAGGGAAGATGAAACCTTTAAGTGAGTTGGTGGAAATGAAACTCAGAGAGCTTTTCTTCTGCCCAGAGATTCACGCAGCAATCCTGCCAGTTACATCCCTAAATTGTATCTGTCTTTCTTCTGCTCCATTTGGATCAAGATCAGATGTCAGCACTTTGAGCAGTTAAAAATGCAAAAGGCTATGAAAAGGTGCACATTTATTTTAGATTGGACAACAGTATTTGTCATGCCCAGAGTGTGACATAAGAAATGCACAGGTGCCATGAATAATGGGAAAAAAATCAAGCATCTGGTTCCTGCCCTTCCCAAAGCCATAGCCTGTTGTCTAGTAGAAATGGCCCTGGATCTGCAGTTAGAAGAGCCTGGAGTTCTCCTGGCTGTGCAGATGCAGGAGGTGTTGAAGGAGAAGAGAATGTGGATCCCAGTCTTCGCATTCTGTAGGCTGAGTGCTCATCCTCACCCGCAGGCCTGACACACTCCAACACCTGCTCTGTCTGTGCTCCCAGCTCCCACTGCCTGCAGAGTCAAGTCCAGACGCCCAGCCCAGTTTCGGCACCCTGCCTTCTCTAAATCCCCTCTGTTCGTCCAGCTCTACCTCCCTCTCTCCATCCTGAGCAAACAGACAGACTCCACCCTGCCCCGCTGTGCCTTCTTGCCTCCTGCCCTCTGCCTAGAATCTCTCTGTTGTCCCCATTCCCCAGACCATCAAACACCCCTCTCCTGTTCAGTCTTGAGGCCATGACACATGGCACCTGCTCTGTGTAGTCAGCTTTTCCCTTTCCCTGTGGCTGGAATTCATCTCCGTCTTACAGGCTCCCCACTCTTTGTTTGTGTTTCTCTGGCACTTACCAGTCAGGACTGGGCATTTTGCAGACACTTGTGAAAACAGGCTAGGTGTCAGGAACCCTGGGTCCTGGGACAGTTCCCCCACTAACTCTCCATATGCCTTTGAAGAGTTATGGCACTGGGCCCAATTTTCCCACTGGTGAAAACAAGGGCTTAGCCTGGCTGCTCACTGTGGTCCCATCTGGCCTGACTCTAACAGTTGTTTTCTTCTCCAAGATGGTGGGCTCTGTGACAGTAGCCCTCTTATCTTTTTCAGCTGTGCTTAGCACAGTGTCGTGTACGTCATGGTGCTCAGGTGTGTGAAGGCTGAATGCCTGCGGGATCTTCAAGGAGACACGAGGCAGATGCACCGAGTGGGTGCCATGTAGGTGATGAGGAGGGCCAGGCTGGGCTTACAGTGATGTGTGGGAAGATGGCTAAGAGGACACCTCCATTTATCCTGAGTGGACAATTCCAAACTCTGGCCTTCAGAACTTCCTCATGGAATCAGTTTATGAACTTTCCTCTTGTTTAAAAAAGAGATGAATAATGAACTCTGTAGACAACTTCTTCTTTGTGGTTTAATGAGGGTCCGTGGAAGCATGCGATTGAGGACAGAGTTTTCTACAGTAGGAAACTAAGTCTTTGACATTGAAAATGTAAAAATAGAGAGGCCAAAATGTTGCTTTAGGCAGGCATGTCTTGCTCTTTGCATACAATGGAGTCGTTTTTCAAAAAATGCACATGTAGTCCTCTTTCATAACCTACAAGAGGCGCCGTGAGGCATCAACCAACTGAGACTCCTAGAACCTCCACTGCTACAGCTATCCGGTGACTGACAGCTGTCGTTTGTTGAATGGCTGTCATTTGGGAGACACTTCATTAAGTGCTTCACATGTGCTTGCTGATTAAAACCACTGTTACAGATAAGGAAACTGAGCTTGGGGGCTGTAGATAACCTACTAGCTATAGTCACGTAGCTGGTGATGGGCAGGGCTGGAATGTGAGCGCAGGTTTGTGTGCCCCCATGGCTCATCCTCTCAACCATTAGGTTTCACCACTTCTCACAAAACCCAGCCCTCTATTTTCTAGATGGGTCTTCTCAATCCCTCATTCTGAAGGCCCATGATTCAGAAATACCTGGGTGACTTTAAAAACCCCTGATGTTCTGGACCCCTCCCAGGAATTCTGGTTTAATTGGTCTGAGGTTGAGGGACCAGACCTCAGTTTGTTTTAAACCATTCCGGGCAAATCTTTCCTGTGTGGGAAATGCTATAACCAAGGTACAGGCAGAGGGCTGCTCCCACTGAGGAGGGAACAACTAATTTAAACTAGGGGGACCAGTGAGAGACTGGGGGGAAGGGGGCTGTCTGAGAAGGGCCTGGAAGAGAAGCAGGATTCCTGGACAGTGGTCGGTGAGGAGCCTCAGGCCTTCCGTGGGAAATGCAGAGTGGTCTGTAGGAGATGCGCGGAGGGGAGGCCTGGACCTTGGAGGTTGAGCTGGGTGGTCAGTTGGGCCGGATGGGGTCCTGCTGGGGTCTGATTTCCAGATGTTCAGCTGCTCCCGGTTCCTTCTGCCGGTTTCCCTGCCTGTGGGGGGGTGTGGCCATCCTTCAGAACGTAGTTCCCAAGGCTGGGGGTGGTGGGTGTCATGTACTCGTGTACCTCTCAGTGCCTTGTGGAGCTTTTCCTGCCCAGCAAAAGTGCTGTGCAGCCTTGCCTGGTGCTTGCCATCTCCAGGTATTTACTGTGATTCATGAGAAGCTTGTTGCCAGCGGGTGATGTGCTAGAGGGCTGGCCTCCCAAACTCCAGAGAGGGTGCATGTGTTGGCGTCTCGGCCTTTCCCAAAATATGCATCGGATTGTGCTGGGAGCTTAAGAATATTCAAACCCCGAGGGCACAGCTAAGAGAGACCAAAGAGAACAAGGGTGCGGATAAGACTGTGTGTGCATATGTATGTGAGTGTGGGAGTGGGAGCGTGTGTACATGTGTGAATTGTGGGAATGTGATTGTGTGGCTGAGAGTTGTGTGTGTGTGTGCACGTGTGTAATGTGTGTGCGTGAATGTGTGTGCCTGTATGTGTGTGTGTCTGTGTGTGAATGTCTGTATGCCCCTGTGTCTGTGTCTGTAATGCTTGTGAGTTTATGAATGTGTGCGCGTGACTGTATGTGTGAGTGTGTCTGTCTGTGTGTACACACCCATACATGCTCCTTGGCAGTCTCCCTCAGCTCCCAGAGCTTTCAGGCTGATGTTTCTCACTTGCTCTTTTGTCACTGACTAAAGAGCCTGGGCTTCAGATTTAACCAGATTTGGCTTCGGATCACGCATCTTGCTCAGTGTAATTTCTGTAGCCTCATTTCCTTCATTTCTCCTGAACAGATTGCAGAGTGGTGGTGCCTCCCTCTCCAGGCTGTTGTAGACATTTCCTGGAAAGTACAGGTGCAGAGAGGGTGGTCAGGCTGTAGTGGGCCCCCTTGCTTGTCCCCACCCCCCAATTCACTTCTATCACTTGGCGCTGGAGGCTTTTCCTCCTCCTGGCATGAGATTAGCCTGGTGCTCCTTTAACAGCATCATTAGCCTGGGTTATGGTCCACTTGGGCCCCTAACCCAGAGGCAACTCCGGTCACCTCTCTGGATTAGACAGTTCCTTCCTCTCTCAGTTCCTCAGTTTCTTCATTTGTAAGGTTGGAGTGCTCTTCCCACACCACGGAGTTGTTGTGTGGTCCCGGGAGGTAGCGGCCAGGGGCCGCGCGCTGCAGGCTGGATCCTATTCCACTGTACAGAGCCTAGAAATCAACTTTTCCATTGAGCCTCCCTTTTGTCCTTATTCCTCTCTGGTTCCCACTGGCGTATTGTAGGAATCTGTATGGAGTTTCTCTATGACGATTAATTGTCGTATGCACACATGCCCCGCACATATCCGTGCATCTGTTTGCCTGGGGGGCACGTGCCTACCCCATTCATAAGCTCCCAAATTTCAGTTTTAATAAAAATGACTCAGGTTTAGCACATCACTTGTGTTTCTTTTATTTGCTTTAGGAGACACTGGGCCTTGGTTTTCCAAGTACCTTTTTTGACCTGGGATTAATAATTCTTTAGCCATGCAAAGTAGCATAGAAATCAAGAAAGCCTCATGAGGAAGCAGTCTTGGGTTTTCCTGGGAGGCACAGAGGGCACAGCATGGGGGGGCGCCTGGAAGTCCTGGCTCTCGTTCTCATTGCTCCCAGTTGCTTCCTTAAGCTCTCCAAGCCTGTTTCCTCATCTGTCAGAGAGTAATGATAAAAGTGAAAGAGGGGCCGGCCCCGTGGCCAAGGGGTTAAGTTCGTGCGCTCCACTTCTGTGGCCCCGGGGTTTCACCGGTTCGGATCCTGGGCGCGGACATGGCAGTGCTCATCAGGCTACGCTGAGGCGGCATCCCACATGCCACAACTAGAAGGACCCACAACTAAAATATGCAACTATGTACTGGGAAGTTTTGGGGAGAAAAAGAAAAAATAAAATCTTTAAAGTGAAAGAGGCTTCATAAGGTGTTACAAGAATTCAAGAAGAGAGTATCTATGAAGGTGCTCTGTGTCACCAAAACTGTAAAATATCATGTGCATGAGTTGCATTGCTCTCCCCTCAACTGCATTCATTTGTCCTCCGCTCTGATTTCTACGCCCATTTATTTACTTGGAGCTCAAGCATGAAAGGTTGTCTGTACCTTTAACAAACCAGAACATCTTGACACAAGATGCTTTTATCAGATGAATTTGATGGCTGGGGCAGGGCAGGGAGTGCTGTGTGGGGAGAGGTGCTTTTCCCAGTGACTTGTTCTAAGCAGGAACAAAACCTCTCAGGGCCTCATTGCGTTTTTCCATACAAGAAATCCAAACCATCGGTCTCTGCATGTCTCTGCAGACAGGGAGAGAGCATGCTAAAGTGTATAGAAGGAGCACTGCCCTCAGAATGGAGAGAGAGCCCATTGCTGAGAGCAGCTGAAATTTAACCCAAAGAAAAGACATTGTTCCCCTAGAAAATGGGGTGGAACTGTGTGGACTGAGTCAACTTTAAAATCAATAAGTCAACCATAAAAATGCCTTTTCTGAGCAGGGTGTGACTGGGGAAGCTAACGCTTTGTGTAGTTTGATGTTTCCTTGTAAATCTCAGAACCTGGGTCCATGCTGATCACTGAGCTTTACTTTCTCTTATGAAATTTTGTTGAACTTTTGGTTTGGTGTTTTTAGATTTTCCATTCAAGATTCTTTAATGTAGCTTTTTCTTTCCATTTCAAAGTAAGATTTATTATTGTTTGGTGATTACAAAATAGCACGTGCTCATTGTCGGCATTTTAGAAAAAGATGGGAAATTATAAAGAAAAAAATAAAAATTACCTTTTTATGAAAAATAAGAACAGTGATTTAATGGGAAAGGGCATGACAGAACTTTCTGGGAAATGGGAATATTCTAGATCTTTAAAGGGGTTTGGTTACTACACAGACGTACACATTTGTTAAAACTTCAGCAAACGCACACTTAAGATTTGCGCACTTCATTATATGTAAATCTTATGTTAAAAGAAAAACTGTAAACAATTATAGAGCTTGGGTTAATGATATGCGTGATGAAATATTTAAGGGGAAGTGTACAGATGTTTGCAATTTACTTTGAAGTGCATTTAAAAAATAAGATGCTTGATGAAGGATAGATGGATACATATGTGATAAAGCAAATATAGAAAAATGTTGATGGTAGAATCCAGATGGTGCGTATATGAGTGTTCACTATAAAATTCTTTCAACTTTGCAATATGCTTGAAAATTTGCCTGATAAAATATTAAGGGACAAAGATTACTAATTCAGGAAAAAAATCCATATTTACAATCCAAACATAACCACCATTAACGTTTTAGTGTGTACTTTTTTCTTTCATTTTCATTTCCAAGAACATATAATTTTATGTAATTAAGATCTTACTCCATATACAGATCTATTTTCATATTTTTCACTCAATATTGTATCATAGTTTTCTTTTGTCAGAAAAGTCTTCACTATGTAATTTTAAAGATGAAACTTACATATAGTAAAATGCACAGATTTTAGCACACAATTCCATGAGTTTTGACAAATGCATACAGTCATGCAACTAGCACCCCAATCAAGATGTGAAACAGTTCCATCATCCCAGAAAATTTCTCTGTGCCCCTTTGTAGCCAACCCCTCACCTCACATCCAGCCCCTGGCAACCATGGATGTTTCCTGAATGTCATTAAAATGGAATTGTATAGTATGTAGCCTTTTGACTCTGGTTTCTTTCACTCAAGCACAACACCTCTGAGACTCTTGCATGTTGTTGTATGTACTAGTAGTTTCTTCCTTTTTTATTGATGAGTAGTATTCCATTATAAGGATGTACATTAATGTGATTTTAATGTTTGTAGAAAGTCATTATATATCATAACGTGTTTTATTTATGCATTCCCCTATTATTAGGATATTTAAGATGTTTTATTTTTTTTCACTATTATCGATACCATCATAGTGAACATCTTTATGTATAAATCATCATCACTGATCATTTCTTTAAGGTAGATTCCTGGGAAGGGAATTACAAAGTCATATGTTATAAATCTTTTTTAAAGCTCTTAATGCAATTTTAACATTAGAAAGTCTTTTCTTGTGTTTCTTTGTGTGGTTCATAACAAGTTTGACTTAAAACTCCTCTGGTGTTTATAATCCTCTTTCTTCCCTTTTTTTCCCAATATTGTCCCTGTAGAACTGACTCAAAGTTTCAGTGTAGTCAGCGAGCCTTTGAAATTCTAAATCATGGAGGCCAGTCAGGAAACTTCCCTTTTCTTGGTGAAGATCTTAGAGGAACTGGACAGCAAGCAAAATACCGTTTCCTACCAGGACCTGTGCAAATCACTGTGTGCCCGCTTTGATTTGTCCCAGCTTGCCAAACTGAGAAGCGTGCTCTTCTACACGGCTTGTCTTGATCCCAGTTTTCCAGCCACATTATTCAAGGACAAGATGAAATGCACCATGAATAACCAGCAATCAAAGAAAATCATGGTGGCAGCAGATATTGTGACAATATTCAACCTGATTCAAATGAATGGGGGCGCCGCCAAGGAGAAGCTGCCCATGGGCCAGCAGAAGGTGCGCAGGAAGGAGGTGTCCTTTGAATCGTGCAGGTCCGACACAGAGATCTGCACCGCGGCCCAGTGTGAGGCCCTGAACTGTGAGCTGAGCGAGAGGCCCTTCAGCCGGGGCTACCCCACCAGACAGTCGTCCAAGTGCCAGAAGATGGACTGCAAGGACTGCCCACAGTTTGTACCTGCCTCCGAACCCAACTTCTTGTTAGGTGTCAGCAAAGAGCTGAAAAATCGGGCTGCGTCCCTGGACAGGCTGCAGGCCCTGGCCCCGTACTCGGTGGCCAGCCCTCAGCCCTGTGAGATGCAGCGAACCTACTTCCCCACGAACATTGAGAATGAGTCCATCTCCGATCAGGACTCCCTGCCCATCAGCCAGGGCATCAAGGAGACTTTCATTTCTAATGAGGAGCCATTTGTGGTCCAGTCCTGTGTCCAGAAGAGGAACATCTTCAAAGAGGATTTTCACAATCTGATGACTGTGGCCCCCAGTTTGGTTGGCCCCGCTAACAAGGCAGATGGTGAACATGGGGAACCACAGAGTCGAAAGGAACCCCACAAGACAGCTTTCTTTAATCACAGCTTTGAAATGCCCTACAACAGCCACTACCTGAATCCTGCGTATTCCCCTGTTCCTGACAAAAGGCGGGCAAAACATGAAAGCTTAGATGACCTTCAAGCCTCTACGTATTTTGGACCCACTCCAGTGATGGGGACCCAGGAAGCCAGGCGCTATCCAGGGAGGCCGGGCAAGCAGACCCCCTGGCCAGCCAAAAGCTGGAGCCTAAACACCGAAGAAGTCCCTGACTTTGAACGGTCCTTTTTCAATAGAAATCCCTCTGAGGAGAAACTACACTATCCAAATTCCAGCAGCCAGACCCCCAATTTCCCAGCCCCAGACAGGCGCCCGGCTTACCTCACGCCAAAGGATCAACAGCTGATTCTCCCTGTTGGCTATACAGCAAAACCAAACGGGCTCAAATCTAAAGAGCTTTCATCCCCCGTTGACCTGGAGAAGCACGAACCAGTCAAAAAGTTTAAAGACAAGAGCATTAGCTGCACCAGCGGGCAGCTCAGCTCAGATACCAGTAGTGTGGGCACCCAGACTGAGCAGCATGTGCTGGAACCCAAGAAATGCAAAGACTTGTGCACCTTGGGGCAGGGCAAGTACAGTGACAGGCATGCCATGAAGCAATCAGATGATGACTCAGAAATTGTCAGCGATGACATCAGTGACATTTTCCGTTTTCTTGATGACATGAGTATCAGTGGCTCGACGGGAGTGATGCAGTCATCTTGCTACAACAGCACAGGGTCTTTGTCTCAGCTGCACAAGTCAGACTGTGACAGTTCACCGGAGCATAACCTAACCAAAATTGCCAACGGGCTCACCAGCAGCAAAGGAGAAAAGGGCAACCGGCCTGAAAACAGCCACCACTCTGAAGAGGAGTTGAAGACCAGTGTGTGCAAACTGGTGCTCAGGATTGGTGAAATTGAACGGAAGCTGGAATCACTGTCAGGTGTTCGTGAGGAAATCTCCCAGGTCCTGGGAAAATTAAATAAATTGGATCAGAAAATACAGCAGCCCGAGAAGGTGAGTGTGCAGATAGATCTGAATTCCTTGACGAGCGAGGCTCCGTCCGATGAGAGTGCCTCTTCCCGTATGTTCCATACGCAGAATGGCTCCCATGGACCCAAACTGGAGAATACTGCCGACTGGTGCTGTTCTGATGCCAGTGGAAGCAACAGCGAAAGCCTTCATGTAAAGGCCTTAAAAAAAAGCCTCTTCACCAGGCCATCCTCTAGGTCCCTGACAGAGGAGAACAGTGCCACAGAGTCCAAAATCGCCAGCATCTCCAACTCGCCCAGGGACTGGCGCACCATCACTTACACCAACCGCATGGGCCTCAATGAGGAAGAGATAAAAGACAGAGGCCTTGGAGAGAATAAGGACTGGCATCGAAACTCGAAAGAGGTAACTGACGTTTAAGCTCACATAATTGGGCACAAGCTTTATCATGGCCCTGGTGTATTTCCAAGCCTTGAATGTTACATTAAACAAGATAGAGGCCTTCCTTCCATGTGCTAGTTATCCTTCCAGATCTGGCAGGCCTTTCCTCTCCAAATGGAGAGGGCAGCATAAGCAGGTTGTTTGTTACACCAAGTTGTCAGTCAGCTGGAGCAGCACACACCGCCATGTTGCCAACAGGAGAGAGTACAGTTCAGATATTGGACAGGTGGTGGGAGACCTGATTTTCATGGAATGGGGAATGTATCAGAGCAGGTGAGCACCACCATGGATATCTTCCTGTCCTTTCTGAAACAACAGGATGCAGGCAAAGAAAATGAGGGAAATGACTTAAAAGCGGGCTAACTCATATGTCCCTTTCATGTACTTCGTTGCACAAGTCGTGTTCTATTTTAAAAGTTGGACTTTTTTCATTGTAAGATCAATAGATGATTAGTAAGAAAAGAAGATAGATCAGGAAATTATTCATTGGTCCACCACCCAAGCATAGCAACTCTTAATATAGAGTCTTCTTATAGCAACTCTTAATATAGTGTCTTCCTTTGCTTTTTAGATTTCTTTCCCTATGCAATTGTATGTTCTGTTCTTTTTGCGTGAGCTTGAGTGTTTCTGCATCATGATAGCCGACATCTCCCAGTCAGGTCTGGAGTGAGTGCACAAACGTACACTCACATTAGTTCTTTTTCTCATCCTCTGCAGCAAGGATGATTTGTTTCAGTGGAACTTGTGGCAGCTCTTCTTCATGGGTTACATGAACTCTTTCTGGTTAAAGTGGTGTAATTTCAGTTTGTTGCTTGTTTCAGTTCCCTTCCCTGATTCTAAAGGTCAGTGGACAGACCATGGGGCCTCCTGAGATCTTAGAGGATCCAGCCATCAGAGAGAAAGAGCGAAGATGCTGTAGGCTGCAGACACTCAAAGCCAGAGCAGGAGGCTGGGTTCCTCAGATCGTGCCAAGAAAGCAAAACTTGGAAAACTGGGCTCTAAGGAAGTTTTCAGGGTCAAAGTGGGGGTAAAGAGTAAATAAAAGAAGTGATTTTTTTCTGATCCCAAAGAAACCTCCTGTATCTGTGCTGGCCACTGCTCTGATCTTCTGTAGCCACTGACAACATATGGTGGTGGGGAGAAACTGGAATGTAAAGCATCCCACTGCTCTGACAAGATGCCCAGCTGTTGGCCCTCTCCTCTGGGTCCACTGTCATTCTCTGCCAGGGTCTGCCAGCTTTCTGGAGGCCTGGGTCCTAGATAGCATTGAGAAGTGGGCATTTAGAGGACTTGAATGGTTAGACACCTCTATAGAAATATCAAGTTAAACTGAACTGGCCGTGCTTCCAATCTGTAAAATGTCAAAGCCTCATGCAATCACAGAAGTAGCCGAAAGCTTGAGAAAGATCTGCTTGAAATGCATAGTACAAAGTTGCTAATATTTGGGATGAGCTGTCTTCTTCATTTTGTCACCCTCTGTGACCTCATTTCTCCCTCCTGGTTTGTGGCTCTCCTCCCCCCTGGGCTGGCACTTCCCATGGTGGTGACCAGCCCTGGCCCACCTTCTGAGCTTCAGTCCCATATCTCTAATTGTTCAAGGCCAATTCCCTTGGATGTCTACCCATGTGTCAAAATCTGCAGGTACCTACTAGACTTTTCTGTCCCTTCAAAGCCAGTGTTCCCTCTCACTGTCTCCGTTCTGGGGTCACCTTTCTAGCAATTCCCCAAACTAAAGAGGCCTCGCTGATCTTTGACTTCCCTCGTTGGCTCTCTCATATCCAGGTTAGCCACTAGACCCTGTGAATTTATCTTGAGTGATGTTTCTTGCATCTCTGCCTCCATTTCCATTTAAATCCATCCTCCCTCCCCTCAGTCCAGGCGCTTACCACATCCCACCTGGGCTTTTTGTGCACATTCATAACTGGTCTCCTTTACTTATCTTCCTCACCGTCTATCTTTTCTCATAGACTGCTGCTATGTTCACCTTCCTAAACTGTACTTGGTGAATGTGCGGTGGCTCCTATTCCCAACTCTTCTTTAGCTCCTCTTTGCTCAGTGAAAAATTTCAACCTTCTTAGCCAAGCCTTTAAGTCTGGGAATTTCACGTACTTCTCCCCAATAAGAAGGCTCTAATTCACCCAGACTGGTCCCTCTCTACCTTGACGAGTCTACCTGGTTTTCCTCAAAAATGCCATGCTGATTCCTTCGGTCACGCATTCAGTTAATACTAATTGAGCATCCATTATCACCAGCCCCCATTCCACTGTCAAACCTTTCTTCACACGATTCCTCCATCAAGAATGTCTTGTCCACCTACTCTGTGCTGATCTAGATCCTGTGTTCCCCCCTCAATTCGTAAACTTCTGAAAGCTTTCCCAAGGATTATTGCTGATTTCTGATCTACAGCCATTCATCCTCTTTGTTCAGACATAGTAGATACAAACTTTTATTTTAAAAATGCATATTTGTATATACTGACTGCCAAGTTAGAATGCAGTGGAAGCACCAGGGAGGCAGGCATGAGCTGCAGTGAAATTTTCCGTCTTACAGGTGAGAACAGGTTCAAATCCTGGCTCTACCACTTACTGCCTTTGCAACATTGGGTCAATCTCTTAACCTCTCTAATCCGAGTTCCAGATCCATAGTGGGGAGAATAGTAGTTACAACCGTGGAATGTTCTTGAGAAGATGAAATGAGATGATCCATGTGGCAATGAGCATAGCGGTGGACACACAGTCAGCCCTCAAGTATTGATAATTATGACTGCAGTAGCTGCCGTTGTCATTATTGTCATTGCCATCTGCCCACTCCACCTGCTCAGTGTGGGCCCTGCATGCAGTGGGAGCTCTATGAGTGTTGAGTAGCCATGACGAGCAGAATAAATAAAATCAGTGAAGCCTCTTAGAAGATACTTGGCTTTGATGAGTTAAAAAGTAAGAGGCAACCTCATTTCCTTGTTTGGGTTTGGCGAAGTTTATCCTGCTTCCCCTGTATCTGTGTCAGCAGTCTGGATGGTTTGGAAGCCCTAAATATCATGCTGTGTTTGTAAGAGGTTTGCTGAGAGATGGACGTGTGCTTCTGGTCTGGTCCATGTGTAGGATACACACACACTCACATCTCTCTTGCTTATCACACGCTCCTACGTAAACTCTCCCTCTTGTGACACCCCACCTCCTTCTCCTTCCCTTACTCATCAACACTCACCTCTGCTCACATTCCTGTTTTTCCTTTTCTTCTTTCTGTTGCTCACATGCACAGCTCTTTGTGCTATTTCATATGCACAACTTCATGTCATGGTATCTGTCCTTCTACTTGGTGGTAGATTTTGCTGGAGTGGGGGCTTAAAAATGTACGTCACAGTCCCCTGCCCTCAAGGAGCTCACGGTCCAGGAGAGGAGACAGGCGGGCGAACAGGTGGTTACAGGTCAGTGGAACAGTGCTGGCCGAGGGGTCTGCACGCAGTCTTAAGTAGTCACATAGAGGGGCAGCTGTGCACCCTGGGGTAGGTTATTGAGTCTTTCTGGGCTCTATTTCCTTACTTGCACAATGAGGGTTCATAATATTAGTGATGATGTGAGGATTAGAGAAAATAATCTCTTCCTGGCACAGAAATGGTAGCTCATATTCGTGCTATTATCATCATAGGCTTTTCTTGGAGAATTTCCCCCGGTCCTGATTTACTTTCTATTTGTTTGTAAACAACTGCATTTTGCTACCTGGCTGTCTACAGAGCTTAGTGATGTAAAGCTCGTGGCTGCCCAGTTGCACTGTGAAATCCGATGGCATCTGTGCTGCTTTTCTGGACTTCTCTGTGCCCCTCTGCAGGCAGACAGGCAGTACGACATCCCCTCGCAGCACCGGCTGCCCAAGCAGCCCAAAGACGGCTTCCTGGTGGAGCAGGTGTTCAGCCCTCACCCTTATCCCACCTCCCTCAAGGCCCACATGAAGAACAACCCCCTGTACACAGACATGCGGCTGACCGAGCTGGCCGAGGTGAAGCGGGGCCAACCTTCTTGGACCATCGAGGAGTATGCACGGAACGTGGGTGACAAGGGCAAGCTGACAGCCCTGGACCTGCAGGTGAGCCTCTTGCTGACTGGGGCAGGGGGAACCCAGCCTCGCCCTGGCAGAAACAGGAGTGGATCGCAGATGGCTTAGACCAGCCCACTCCCTCACCCCCAGCTCCCTGGGTCCCCACCATGGAATTCTGAATTTTAGTAAATTGTAGAGCAGAGATTTTTAACAAGGGGATTGCTACTTTGCTAATTTGTAAACATTTGGCAGTGGGAATGCTTGATTGACTGATTTCCTTTGGCCATCCTATTTGTTAACAATGCATTTAAGACTCTGTACCAAGCGCAGATTCTCATATTTGCTCACAAGACCTGAGCCAAACTGTTTAATGAAATACAAGCTGATTTCTCCTTCCATGTGTAGCACGTGGGATGAGCATATTTGTGGGAGCCAAGCTATGGATTATGTTTCCATACGGAGCAGTCCCAGGTAAGAGCCATCCCCAGAAGCTCTGTGAGTGCCGTTGTGGCTGGAGGGCATATTTCTGTTCACCCACAGGCAGGACTGGGTTCTGGTCACACTTTTATTTTGATGGGCACCTTCACCTGGTTCCATTCACACCATGTCTATCTGTCTCCACATCACTGCAGCAGCACAGGAAAGACCCTGTCTCCACCTGTAGGCTTAGGTTTGTAGGCAGTGAGGTCGTAGTCCCAACAGTCCCAGTCATGAACAGGTCCCAGAATGACCATGCCACTTAAAGGGCAGTTGGAGAGATGCCAGTGGGGGTTGGTATGGCAATGCCCCCCAGAAATGGCCTCCCTCTAAAGCAGAGAGGGCTATGGGGAGGTGCAGCATGTTGGAGAAAAGAGAACTTTGGCTTCCAGCAGTGCTGGGTTCTAATCCAGGGCTGGCTCGTTTGCTGTGTGACCTGGAACATTACTTCACCTGCTTGAGCTTCGGCTCCCTCACCTGTTAAATGCGCATAATAATATCTAAGTTGTGGAGTCATTGTGAGAAATGAAAATAATGTATTTAAAGTACTTGGCATTAAGTAGGCACTGAAAAGGCAGTCAGGGCTGGTGAAGTGACACTGAAATCAATCAGTTCTCACGGTGCTTTTCACAGCAGGCTCTCAGGGCAAGACGCGGTGGCCTGCGAGGCAGGAGTTGCTATGGCCGTCTCCGGTTTAAAAATGAGGAAACTGTGGTCCTGAGAAGCTCGGTAACTAGCCCCAGGCCAAACAGGTCTAAATTCATCCTGGACTACCTGGCAACAAGTCTTGTGTTCTTTCTCTTCTGTTACCTCTCCACCATTTCATTTTTCTGTCGATGAGTATAATGGAGCTTCATGTCACAAACGTGATGGCAGTGACGTTTGTTTATATTGGACTCTAAATGACAGCAATTATTGGAAGGGGCAGCTCTAGCCAGATCCTGAGAGCGAGGTTTGTGGTGGCAGCAGGACTGTCCCTGAGATATTCCTTGCCCCTTTTATCCCCTGCATGTTATGTCCCTGTGTGTGCTGCATGCCACCTGTCCCTTCAGGCCACTTCCTCTTCTGTCATTGTCCTGCTGTCAAGCAGGCTAGACGAAGATTTGATTCTTCTGCAAGTGGGTCCCTGTGCAGCTGTGCCATGGGTGTCACAGGATGATCTATGGGTATTAGGATACCATGAGCAGCAGATGAGCCAGGAAGGACCTGAAAGTGTGAACTGCTCAACTAGTGGGATAATCAATATTTAACCAGTATCATCAGATGAACTTGAAAGGGTCAGATAAATTGAATGAGTCATAGATTGAGAAACATCTTTTTGAAGTTTGAGAGGAGGGAGCTGGGAGATTTTGTCCCTATAGATACATGCAGTTTTAATGTGCCAATGTTTATAAGCATAAAGACAAAATTATAAAAAATAAAAGCAGATCCTTGAGTTAGCTTTATGTGACATCACTTAAAAATACAAAGGATAGTTTATCCAGTTGCACAAAATATGAAGGAGCAGAGAGTTCAATAACCTTGTGAGGGTAATTGCAGCAAAGTGGCCTGGGCATCCAGAGCTCGATAAAGGCAGAGGCACTACCTTGTTAGTTTTCATCATTTTGCAGAAACTTAGGTACTGTCTTAGGGTACCTTCAGCATCTGGACAATCTTCTTGGGGTCCCTTGCTGTCAAGATGTAGATTTGCCATCACTGGTGGCCACTTGAGGGTATAGGCAGAGGTGCAAGCCCTATTTTCATTTCCAGTGTTGGGCAGGCCTAATTGACAGTTGAGTACACTTGCCTGTGTCCCTTGAAACCTTGCTATTACCTCTCTGCTACTTGGTATCATTAGAGCTTACAGTTATTGAAAAAACTAATTAAAAATAGTGTATTTCACAGGCTGAATCCCAGCCCATAAAGTGTATATAATTATGAAAGGAAGCCAGTTTCCTTCTGTCTGAGCTGGAGGGAACACAACAAAAGCTGACGTGTCATTTACACACTGTTTACCTCCTGGGCCAGACTTGGGAAGATTGGGAAGAATAGGTGGTTGTTTCAAGCTCCACGGCCAGAGCCTGTCTTCAAGGTGCCAGGGTGGGGAGGGCTGGTACTTCAGCCTTCTGCCTGAACCCAACCCACCCCTGCAGACCAGTCTCCCAAGAAAATATGCCCATCTTGGATCCATCTCTCCCTTCTAGAGTGCCCATTAAATTGCTGAGGGACTTTCATACCTAGAGGAGCAGACTGATCCCAAGTGCCCATGGAGGGCAGAGTTTTGAGGGAGAGGGAGTTACAGCTCATGCATAAGGACACATAAGGGCTGGGCAGTAGCAGAACTGCCCTGGGCAGCTTAAGGAGACTGTGGCTTCTGGGACTCAGCTGAGGATGCTGTAGTAGGAGTTTCTTGCAAAGTTTGTAGGGTTGAACAGAGTACCCTGCATTTCCAAAGAATTTTCCATTATTGAGAGTGTCCTGTTTCTCTTGATGGGCATCCTACATGGCCAGCACTGCCTTCTGCCCCTCAAGATAACATGAAAAATTTGACAATAGCCTTTAAGCATTGTGCTTCAGAGAGGAAGGGGACCTGGGAGAATTTCCCTGGTTTCTAAGTCCCATGCTCTTTTCATTATGCAATGTTGTATAGAATATACTAGAACAGGAATTGGCAAACTCTTTCTGTAAAGGGCCAGATAGTAACTACTTTAGGCCTTGCAGGCCTTACAGCCTCTGTCACAACTGCTCAGCTCTGTTGTTGTTGAGGAAAAGCAGCCATAGACAATTTGTAAATGACTGAGTGTGGCTGTGTTCCGATAAAATGTTATTTTGGGACACTGAGATTTGAATTTCATATAATTTTCACATATTACGAACTATTGTTCTTCTTTGATTTTCTTTCAACCATTTAAAAATGTAGAAACCATTCTTAGGCTGTGCAAAGACGTGTATTGGGCTGGAATTGGCCCATAGGCCGCATTCTGCAGACCCCTGTTCTAGAAGACTATTAGCAACAGGAGAGCAATAAAGCAGCCAGAGGAGTTCATGGCCCTTGGGTAGTCAGCGAGCGCCCCAGCAGAAGCAGACAGCACACTCAGAGGGGTAATGGGAGAGTATTACATTGGTGCAGGCAACATCTAGAGCCTGGAACAGGGAGAGGCTGCTGCACCCTTGGATCTGAAGGCCAAGGGAAAGGAGCTGTTTCTGAAACCCACTAAGAGCCCCCCGGACTGGGAGCGGGTGCTTGACAGAAACTGAGCCTCTGCCCAACTGCAGCCCAGCAGGGAGGAACCGGGAGAGTAAGCACCCCATCCCACTGACTGAACCCACCTGGGAGCCCCCTGCTGCGTTTACATGGGCCAGTCTCCCGGGGCAACAGAACAAGGTGGATAAAAGCAGAGAACAGGTCTGCAAGGACAGGTGCAGGATGACCAGCATGGGTTAGAATCATCAATATTCCACCAATAACGTGGTACAACTGAGTTTTGTTAAGTTTGTGGAGGGTTTGTTTTGTAATCCTGTGTGTGTGTGTGTATGTGTGATTTTTAATGTGCCCATGTTTATGAGCATTAAACAATCTGAGAAAATCTTCAAAATGGATATTTTGTTTGTGTTTCAAAGATTTAGGTGACCTCACTTGGAATGGCAATGTGTTGTTGCTTTTATGTGACACTTACATTATTAAATGCTTGCCGTAAAATGAGAACACTGCCTTTCTTTATGGAAATGACTGTAACTATTAACGGGGAATGGGACTTATGAGCAATACAGGTTAAATATGGTATTTCTCCTGCAGACAATTGATTAATCTCAGGGAGACTGGGAGACAAATGTCAGTGGGGGCTCTCCCACTGGGGATGCTGCACCTGGCATGGGGATGGTCTGTCACCGGTCTGTAGGCCTTGACTTTGAGCAGTGGCCTGACTTGCTCAGACAAATGTTTGAAATTGAAATATTTTATGTTTTGTTTGAACTGCTTATCCGAGAGTTGCCTTTGATTTTTCAGCAGAAGCTTTTCCAAGGAACTGAGAACTGAATCAGAGCGATACAATAGTCTTGCTTCAAACAGCTCTGTTCTTCAGGACTGTTAGTGGAGAATATTTTTCAGACTTCCTCTGGCGGGGGCAGCCTATTCTTGGTTGTATATCCTTAAAGTTTAAAGTCCTGTTTGTCTCCACCCTATTTTGCTTGCTCGTGAATAGAGGAGCCATGGGGTTCCCTGTGTCAAAAACATCATGACATTTGCAGTAAGGGAGGGGCAGGTGCAGTCTGTGATGGATGGGAGCCTGAGTCCCTGTCTCAGGCGGGGCTGGTGGGCCGTGGTGGATGCCTCGGTCACCTCTAACTGCCAGCTGCACACAATTCTTAGGTGCTGCAGGAGCGACGATTGTCAGAATGTCTTGGACCTTGTTGCAAGTGTTCACCATATTTCTGACATCTTCTCTTCACTTTTAGACACAAGAATCTTTAAACCCAAACAACTTAGAATATTGGATGGAAGATATTTATACTCCAGGCTACGACTCATTACTAAAACGTAAAGAAGCCGAGTTCAGACGAGCCAAGATCTGCAAGATAGCCGCTGTGATTGCTGCTGCCGCGTGCACAGTCATCCTTGTCATCGTTGTGCCCATTTGCACAATGAAATCATGAGCCTCTGGATGCAACGTTGTGTACAGCTTATGACTAGTAATGTCTCCCTCCGTAGTTTAAAATTATGCCGCAATGTGGCAACAGTTTGCTGAAATAGAGATGAAATCATGGAGGCTTTTCTGCAAATGCTGAAGATGGTGTTCAGAAAGTCTGCATTCTAGGGAGAAATCTACCTACCTATTAGCTTTGACTTAATTACATTCGGATACATTTTTACAAGTGCAATATCTTTTCTTACCAAAAGAATTGTAATGGACTACCAGTAGATACTAATTGAACTCCAAGAGAAAAACAAACAAAAAACTCCAGGAAGATTGACTGGATTCCTTCCATTTTGATGAGGTTTCATGCAAGGAATATGTTATACAGAAGATATTTAATACGTGCCTCTTTTGGAGGAAGCTAAGGGAGGTGGCAAAATGAGAAGGACGAAAGGAGAGATTCTATCTTCCTTAATGTTCCTAGACCATTGCAGGTGAAGGGACAGGGTGTCTGTCCATAAAGGAGCTTACTCCTCTGGCTCTTGTCAAGGGCTACCGACTTTCCGTTCTTGCCCTTCTGTCATCGTTCTGATCTTCACTGCAGATCTTCATGGGCGCATTCTGCACCTTCTTCCTTGTGCCCAGGGTAGGAAGGAGCTGAACTCCCAAAGCAGACATGGTGTAAAGTGCGCTCTCTCTGCTGAATAGGCCAAGGTCTTCGGGCCAGGAGACCTTCCTGTCCCCACCCCAAGACGGGAGAGCTGCTTGCTAATAATGTAAGGTCAATGTTTGAAAATCGCAGCCGCCCCGAAGGATCTCCCATTCTTGCTTTGGTGTGTGGCTTCCCTCCTTGAGCTTCTGTCTCCTGGTGGTACCAGATGCTCTGCTTCTCTCAGATGAGTTGAAGAATTTGGAACTTGTCCTTGTGCCTTGAAGAGCAGAGACAATGGGTAAACTTTGACACTCTAAATGTAGACCATGGTTTCTGTGCATCACTAATATCAGCCATTTCCAATGGCTTTAAAAAGATTTTGAAAGTGTGTCAATAATACGATACAGGCACTGAGGTGTTCTCAGCTACTCCAACATCTACTCCAGAGTTTTGAATACTTGTCAGCAGTGCAAAAAATATTATCTATTTAACCGTTTATCTATCTATATGTCTGTCTAAATACCTGATTTTGGTCTCTTGTCTTCTCTGTTAAATAACCTGAGAGTGAGATTTCTCCAGTGTACAGGAAGCCGTTGTAATTTCATTAGAATTTGATCTCAGTTTCCACCTGTTGAATGGTGCTTTGACACAATTGGACAGAGTCATTTTCAGCATTTGATTCTAATGCCTTGTTACAAGTTAGAGAAAAATGATTGACAGAAACTAGCTACCTTAATTAATTCTTCTGAGAACAAGGTGGGATATAAATAGATCTTGGTAGTAAAAATAATCACTCTGGATGATATAATAAATTCCTGAAAGAGAGGTTTAGGAAACTCCTCAGATTTTAAAGCAATAGGAGTCCAGCATCCATCCTAAAAACTTCCAAATAGTGCTTAGCTTGCTGTGTATAACTCTATTGTTCATCATAAGGGGTAGTCAGAACATTTCATGCTGTGAACAAATAAAGGATGGATGCTTCCATCTGTAGTGAGCCTTTATTTCTGGAGGTCTTCATGTTATCTGTTTCTATTCTCATGTTCATGTATGGATTTTTGACTAGGTGACTGAAACTTAAGCCTTAGTATGGAAAACTGAGGATTTATAATTGAAAATTATACATATATATATATATTACTGTCCATTGTCAGAATTTTAGTCTTTTGGTGCTCTGTTTTCACTTGGGCACGTTCAATAAGGTTGTTTCTTTCACCCCAAAGGGAATACTAGATTACCTTACTCTTGCCATGCCAACTCTCCTCCCAACCAGTATGGCTCTGTAACACAACCTAGTCCTACTATTCTCCCCTTTATCACAGATTAAGCTACGAGAGCATCAGAGATAGGTAGTTCCCAATCTTTTGCTCCATGATTTGCAGAGAAGTGGAGATGCTATTACCCAGGATAAGAAAAATCTTGTCAAATCCCAACCGGGCTCCTCCATTTGCCAGGGAGGATGATGGGGGATGTACCAAACCACTATTGCCACTGCCCTTGGATGAATCTATTCCTAATGGGCCTTGTTTGGTCCATGTGCCTAGCTACCTAAGGAGAGTGTGACTATAAGCCCCATCCCACACGTGGAAGGAAGGGACTCTGTAGAATTTTCTTCTACCTTGCATATCTCTGGAGGTAGTCAGAGAAATTTAGTCTTGCTCTAAGTCCAGTATAGCTTTAAAATTCCACTCAACATCATTGCCACGTAATGGAAACATCCAGACCTGGTAATACTCCTGGGAACCAGACAGTGATGGCTCAAAGGCAAGTGGTTTCCTCTGGAAAGGGGTCATCCTCAGCCTGATAGTTTCCAGTCTGCTGTCAAGTTATGGACCTGTGCCACAGCTTGAAGCTGATGGATGCTTGGGGTCTTGGGATCTAGAGAAGGTGAAGTTCACAGTTGGGTCCTTTCTTTCCATTGACTACAAGCTTATTAAAGCCTTCTTTCCCTGGACCCCATCCTCACGCTGGCTCCTCCATCCCTCTGTTTGCAGAATGGGGCAAGACCAGAGTCTGACTTGGAAGGAGACATCTACTCATCCCTCTAAAATTTACCTCTCATCTCCTGCTGCTATGAGCTCCCTGCAGGTGACATAGGGACTGGCCTATCTTCTGTACTGGGTGCCATCTCATACCACACTCTCTGGCATTTTCACATAGAGTATAATTTCCTGTGCCTGAGCCTAAAATCACTACACTATCAAAATTCACTTCATTTCTCTTGCATTTAAAAAATGAATACTCAGATGTTGTTATTTAAGGGATTATTTTGAAATCAGATATCCTTAGCCAATGATTAAATGCAGAATCATTTCATCCTCTTTTCTAGTCTGAATTTGCTTTGAACACAGCCTTGCAGAAAAGCAAAATAATTTCCCAGCTCACAGTTTTCAGATATTTTACACCAGTACTCCCTTCTTTAAACTGCAAATACAGTAAAGCAAATCATACTTATATCACCCATTAATAGCTGATCATAAATTGTTAGTATTTTAGGGCATGCAGCTATGTGATTGATATCTGCAAGGCTAGTTTAATAGATGTGCTAAAATTCACTGTTCTGACTGTGCCATAAGTTCTTTTCTTTTTTTTTAAGATTTTCACCTGAGCTAACAACTGTTGCCAATCTTTTTTTTTTTTTTTGCTTTTTCTCCCCAAATTCCCCCAGTACATAGTTGTATATATTTTAGTTGTGGGTCCATCTAGTTGTGGCATGTGGGACGCTGCCTCAACATGGCCTGATGAGCAGTGCCATGTCTGTGCCCAGGATCCGAACCAGTGAAACCCTGGGCCACCGAAGCGGAGCGTGCCAACTCAACCACTCAGCCATGGGGCCGGCCTCTGTGCCATAAGTTCTGATACTTTTATTGGAATCAAGGCGGTGCTGTTTTTGTTTACAGTTTATCAATATAAGAGCAACGGCATCTCTCTCTTTTTTCTTTTTAACAAAAAAAGCTCTGCCAACAGTAAATGATTCTGTTAAGTGGTCTAAAAATTTGTGAATGTTGAAATTCAACATAATTCATATTATAACCAACTTGCAAGAATATTGTGGTCAATTGTGTGAATACCAAATCAGCATATACTGTATATTGTATTACAGAAATTTGTATTTAAGGCAAAGATATTAGTAATTATTGGTATAATTGGGGAAAAGGGTATTAGTTATTTAATGAAGTAACAATGAGAAATGCAACAAACTTCCTTATTTATGCCTTATGAATAAAAGGGTTTGAAATGTAAAGTGAAGTTGTATGTGCGACACTCTAAAGGAACGGGGATCCGTGAAGGCAGGGACTTGTCTTTCCTATGTTTGTCTGTCCAGCTCTCAGCACACTCTTGGTGCTTGATCAATGTTATATAATACCAATAACTAAGCACATTTTTAGATCTTTTTTCAAATGGCTTGTGTGAACTTTGGTTAACGCACAATGGTTGGTTTGAAGCTATCATGTAAAATCTGCCTCTCGAAATATAATTAAAAATAAACAGAAAAATCGTAAGCTATCTTGCAATGAGATTTTATTCTATGCATAAATTGTAAGTGTTCAGTTTTATGCACAAATACTAAGTGTCCGGCTTGATGATTTTTCACAAATTGAACACATCCAAGTAATCAGCTCCCAGATCAAAACCAGAAGCCTACCTCATGCCCCCTTCTAGTTAAAACCTTGCAAAGAAAAATGATTATCCTAACTTGTAAGGGCGCATATTAGTTTTGTCTGTTTTTAGCTCTATGTAAATACATTCCTGCAATATATACTCTTTTTTGTCTATCTACTATCACTCAATGTGATGTGAAAAAAACATCTGTGTTGTTGGGTGTGGTTGTAGTTTTCTCATCCTCTTTGCACTGATGTGAATATAGCACAATTTATTTATCCATTCTGCCATTGATAGACATTTGGGTAGCTTCTGGTTTGGGGCTATGAACATTCTTGTATGTGTCTTTTGGTAAATATATGTGTGCATTTCTGTTACGGGTATACCTGGGAGTAAAACTGCTGAATCATGGGATATGCTTATGCTCTGCTTTAGTAGATGCAGCCAAAAAGTTTTCTAACATAGTTCTACTGATTTGCACTCCCATCAGCAGTATATATGGGCGTTCCTGTTGCTGTACATCCTGCTCAACAGTTGGCTTCATCTGTCTCTCATTTTAGCCATTATGCTGGGTGTGTAGTGGTAGCTCATTGTGCATTTAATTTGCATTTTCCTGATGACTAATGAGACTTACTACATTTTTGTATGTTTATTGATCATTTGAATATCTTATTTTGTGAAGTGCCTGTTCACATTTTTGCCAGTTTTCTATTAGGTTGTTTGTCTTTTTCTTATTAATTTGTAGAAATTCTCTATATCTTTTGGATATGAGTTATTACTCAGATATACATTACAATACTATTTTCCATTCTGTGAGCTGCATTTTTTACTCTCTTAATGGTGTCTTTTTGATCAATGGAAGTTCTTTATTTTAATATAGAAATGTATCATTTTATTCATTATGATTGGCAATTTGAGTCCTGTTTAAGAAATCTTTGCAGAGCAAGCCCTGAGGGCCTAGTGGTTAAAGTTTGGCGTGCTCCACTTTGGTGGCCTGGGTTCAGTTCCCGGGTGCAGAATCACACCACTCATCTGTCAGTAGCCATGCTGTGGTGGTGGCTCAGAAAGAAGAACTTACAACTACAATATACACCTATGTACTGGGGCTTTGGGGAGAAAAAAAAAGAGGAAGATTGGCAATAGATGTTAGCTCAGGGATAATCTTTCCCAGAAAAAAAAACTCTAGCAAAAAAATTAAAAAAGAAATCTTTACAGACTCAAAGGTCATGAAAATGCTCTATGTTTTCTTCTAGAAGCTTTATTGTTTTACTTTTCAAGGTTAGATCTGTACTCCTTCTGGAATTGATAGTTATACCTGAAGTGAGGTAGGGAGTTAAGATATGTTCTTTTCCCATTTGGATATCCATTGATCAGCACCGTTTATTAGAAAGATCATCTTTCCCTTTTTGACATAAGTCTGTTGAATATATATATGGTTTTCTGGACTTTTCTGCTCCATTTGTCTATTCATCTATTTTTGTGTAAGTATAACATCAACATAACTTTTTTCATCTCAGAGACATTAAGGCCTTCCTCACTATGAAGTAAATGAATAATAGCTGACTTGGGCAGAAGCCTTAGCACATTTCTCGCTTGTGAAATTATATTGTGCAGGATGTTGAAGAGAGAATTCACCCAGCTTCTTTTATCTCATTTTGCCATTCACAAATGTCATGGAGCTCCCTGCTTGAGTCATTAAAGAAAAGTGATTAAACATGAGTCATAGCACCTTGCAAAAAGCAATTAATATCTTGACACCTAAACACAGAAAGACTTGGAGAATGTCAGGGTAACTATGCAACAGTGGGTGTAAGAATGCTTTTTAGTTTTACAATAAAATATCAATTCAGATCCACAAATCCAACATTTGCATATAGATTGACTAGACTTGGACTGAATTTTGCCTAAGTGCTCTGAAAAAGTGAATTTGGAAAATAATATGTAAGTAATCTTGTAGAGAAAAATGTTTATCCTCCCTATTAGGACAAATCAATATGCAATATACTATTGTAAGGCATTTTAATCTGTCATTAATTTAGATTCCTCACCCCAAGTGCTAGCAAAAGTCAGTGCTTGGTTAACTTACTTTACATTATTGAATGTACATTTTAAAAAACCACATGCCATTTCCTAGTGCTCTAGAATTCAGGCCTTGCATAGCGTCCGCTGGCTTTCTCCATGATGAGCCTGAATTATTGAGATTTTGCTGTACCTGGATTTGGTTTATATCTTTTCCTTTCTTTCTTTCTTTCTTCTTTTTTTTTTTAGATTGGTGCCTGAGGTAACAACTGTTGCCAATCTTTTTCTTCTTCTTCTTCCTAGCCCCCTAGTACATAGTTGTATATTCTAGTTGTGAGTGCCTCTGGTTGTGCTCTGTGGGATGCCACCTCAATATGGCCTGACAAATGGTGCCATGTCTGCACCCAGGATCTGAACCTGAGAAACCCCAGGCCACTGAAGCAGAGTGCATGAACCCAAACACTCAGCCACAGAGCCTGCCCCTGGTTTATATCTTGATTAATCTTTGTGATGGAAAGAAGAAGGTATACATGACTTCACACAGAAGTGATACTATGTTATGTGAAAAATATTCTGGTATCTGAAAATAGGAAGACAACATTCGAGTTTCTGACTGGAACCAGGTACTGCACTTCAACAGGTACTTCAGTGCAACTCATGCAAACACCATCTCTTTGCTGTCTAAAATTGACTTCAACTTGTAGCAGTTTTTGAAAATTCTTGAAAGATTCATTAAATCCTAGACATAAAATTATTCTTATAAATCAGCAGTGCAAGTGTGATTAATTGCAAATTCAGTTTCCTTTCATTTGTCAAGGAAAGTATAAGAACTTAGTAAATTATGCCTGATAAGTTACTGAGTAGTCACCCTGCTAATAGAAGAAATGTACATGGTATTTTTATGCTGGTTACTCAGTCATGTTCTACATTTTAATGATTCTTGTATAATTTCATAAGTCCCAATGAGGGAACTTTTCCTAGCTCATTTTTTCTGGGACCAATGCTGTTTGATCTAGATGTCTCAGCCAGTCTAAATTAGCATTTTGTTAATTATTAAAGTTCATTTTTACCATTAGCAATGCATATATGACCTATATGCTTCTTTCTGATCCAACATTTTTCCTACCCTTTGGTTTATTCATTCATTTATTTAGTCAACTGATATTTATTAAGCAACTTGAAGGTGCAAGGCAGTGGCTTGCAGCTGAAATATTGTTCATGCTGTGTCCCCAGAGCCAACAATATTTTGTACATTTTTAAATAAATATTTTTTGAATGAATGAGTGAACAAATGAATGAAGAATGTCTTGGATCTGATGTCTTGGAATGTCCATTTTAATGAGCGTGTCCATAAGAATCAAGTAAGCAAATGAATAAATTTCAAACAGAAATAAGTGCAATGAAGGAAATCAACTTAGAGAGGAGCAGAGCCACAGCTTGAGTTAGGGTAGCCAGGGAAGGCTTTCTGGAGGATGTGGTATGTGGACAACTGAGGAAGAGCATTTCTGGCAGCGGGAACTTGCAGTGTAAAAGTCCCGAGGTGGGAATGAAGACCAGGAAGAAGGCCAGTGTGGCTTGAACTTAGTGAACTAGACTAGGGAACGTGGTATGAAGAGAGAGCAGTGCAATAGGCAGGGGCTAGATTATGTAGGGCCTGGCAGGCCACAGTAAGGAGGTTAGGCTTTATTTTCAATATAATGGAAGGTTGTGAGCAGGGAGATGACATAACTCATAATCTGATTTCTATTTTTAAGAGATCACGCTGGTTGCAATGTGGAGAATGGAATAAAGGGAAGCAAGGGTGGAACACAGAGACCAATCAGGAGAAAGCTGCAGTAGTCCAGGGGAGAAGGGGGCAGTGGCTGGACCAGGATGAGGCAGTAGAAGTGGAAAGGACTGCACTCGTATTTGTAGGTGCAGCCAATTGAACTTGCTGATGAGGGCAGGGTGAAAATGAGACAAGCTGATTTGGGATGACTTCTCAGTTTTTGGCTTGAGGAAAAGGGTAAGTGATAGTGCTGTTTAATTTCTTGGAAAAGACTTTGGAAGGAACAATTTTGGGATGGAGAAGGTACCTAAGGCTCTGTTTTGGACACATTACATGTGAGTTTTCTTTACGTGTGAGTTTTCTTTCATCTGGCCCCTACAGGATGAAGTTTGACATACAAGACTCAGTGGTTTGGCTCCTGCCTACTTCTCCCACCACCTTCTATACTAAAATATTTTATGCACTAGACACCCCACACAGAGTGCTGTCTCAAACCACTGCCTCTTCTTTGCCCAGATAATTCATCTTTAGGACTCTACTCAGTATCATTTCTCCAGGAAGTCCTCTGTATCAGTCAAGTTAGGCCATGATATGCCACACTAAGAAGCAATCCCCAAGTCTCAGTTGCTTATAGCAACAAAGGTTTGTTTATTTCCCATGTTGAAATCCATCATGGGTCAGTGCAGCTGGATTTCATGTCTTCATTACTGACCCAGGCTCAATGAGAAGCTCCACATCTGGGGCATGCTGGTCTCCTGACAGGGAAAAGAGAGATGGCAGAAGTACATAATGGCTCTTACAGCTTCTGCTCCAAAATTACACACAATCCCATGTTTACATCTCATTACCAAGTCAAGTCACAAGGACTGGCCTGATAGCACTGGAATGGTAAAAAGACTTCTTGCTCAAGGAAGGTCTAAGGAGACTGGTAGGGAAAGGCAGCAGTTACTTGTGAAAAATAATAACTAACATAGTGCAGGTTAGCATAGGAGCATGTTAGATATACAAATTCTCAGGCCCCACCCCAGATCTACTGAATCAGAAAATCTTGTAGGTGGGAAGAAGGATGGAGGCTCAGTAATCTGTGATTTAACCAGCCCTCCCAGTGATTCTAATGTATGCTCAAGTTTGAGAATCATTGATGTCACGCACCTTCTCTGACCCTTTTCTTCCACTGACTAGGTCAAGAACTATTCCCCAGTGCACCCACACTTCCACCACAGTTGTTATTGCATTGTTTGGAAGATTAAGCCTTTTCATTATCAACACTGGCCTATGGTATGCATGCAATAAATACTGGTAGAACTGTAAAACTAAAGTATCATTTAACCCCAGGAACAATGTACCATTTGCCATCCTAGCCCAGCTCTGGGGATCCAGTCTGTAATGCTCTTGGGACCTGTGTTTTGTGCAGGACCAAGGAGTATCTGGATTCCAAGAAGTCACTATCCTCTGTCTGTATTCTCACACCCCTGCCATTGCTCCCCCTGCTGGGCTGAGTCCAGTTCTTGCAATACACTCAGAGAGAGAATGGTCTTGGTAATTTTGTGAATAGGCATGTGCTCCTATAATTTAGCTTTGGCCAGTTTCCCTCTCCTGACTCCTGGCCTTTGATCTTTCGCCTTGCGTTGACCTTGCTCCTTAGCAAGCCTAGCTCACTGCTGTATTCTGATTTGAACGCTACTTTGAAACCAAGGTAGCAGTGCCATCCACTTGCCCACCCATATTCCAGCCCCCTACGTGGCCAGCAGCACTCTGTGATCTCTGCTGGTCTGGTACTGCTAACCATCCCACACAACTGCTCCTTCACGTCCTAAGGTTAACCAAGTTCCACTCCTGGCCTCTCCTGAGCAAATCTGTAATTCTTCAGAGCCCTTGGAAGCCCCAATTTGTATTTGGATGATCAAGGAAATACGTGGAGAAGAATCCTTACCTGCTTGTCATTGTCTAGGTCAGGGTCGAGCCCTGTCCACTCCTCGCTTGCACATTGCCTGCGGTGGATGCTTGGCAAGTACAGAATGTACAGCTGTGACAATCGTACTAGTCATCCCTCTTGTTGACCACTTAGCATGTGCCAGGCAATCTGCTACTTAATCTTCACAACACTTTACGAAGTAGAAATGGGTTTTGTCCTCATTTTGCAGTTGAGAAAATGGAGAGGTGTGCCTGGCTAGGGTCTTGAATCTTGGATTCAAAGGCTGCTTTAAAATAGTGAATCAACAGAAAAAAATTGAGATACAGTAAGGTCAAGGAGTAAGATCAGGAGATGATTGCTACTGAAAAGATCATTCCCAAGACGGGGGGGGGGGGGCCACACTACGGGGGGCCACACAGGGAAGCACCCGGGTCTGGCAGGGGGCAGAGGGAGAGGGAGAGAGAGAGGCAACTGTAGGCAAAGGGCCCTTATTGTAGTTTCCAAGGGAAGGAACAGATGAGGCAGGGTGGGTAGGCAGTTTTAGGATTGACTGGCTAGTTTGAATAATTTCATAGGGGCAGTCCCTAGTTAGGGGTAGGTGGATAGCAACCAGATTGTAAAAGTCTGATAAAGGAGGATGTTGGTGTGTGGGCTCTGGGATGGTTGGTTTGCATTTAAAAAATAAGCACTTTAGGGTGAGTTGTTTGCTATCTTTAGGAATCAGCCAGCCCTGGGAGGGACAGTCCCTTCAGGGTCAGCAAGGCCCCAGATATCAAAGCATCTGAATGCAGGATATATAAGACATGGTTGATACAAAGCCAGGCAGTCAGATTCCAGAGCTAGTCTGCCCTATGGGCTGGGAGTGGGTATGAAGCTCTCTGGGATAGGGTATTAGGATTGGACCACATTAACCTGCACTCTTCTCTGCCAGACCTTTCCAAGGGGACCATTTATTTCCTCCCCACAGCAGCCTGATGAGTAGGGATTATTATTGCAGGCCAAAGAAACCAAGGATATGAGTCTTTCCCCAGAATGTCTGGCCTATGAGCAACACAGGTGGGACTTGAAAGCAAATTTGGGTGAAGTGCAGCTGCTCTGATTCCAAATCCCAAGCAGTGTTTGGTGTGGAGTTTGAATTATGGGAAGACCTACTAGGCTGGGAGCCCAGACAGAACCACTCACGTGGATAATACCAGGAGTCTAGGCCAATCGTCTGGATTGCGCACATCCTGGGTCAGTGATGACCACATGACAGAAAACTGAGACCAGATGGTTCAAATGAAGATGTGGAAGGAATGTGGGTCTCTGGAATCAGTCAGACATGGGCTCGATTCCTGAATCTGATGTTTTCTGTTTAAGCTTGAGCATGTTTTAGCCCCTCTGGGTTTCTGGAAATGGAAACAATAACCCCAATCCCACAAGGTTTTGAGAGAATTAAATGCAAATCCACAAAGCACCTGGCTCATAATAATTACTCAACAGCGTTAGTTGCCTCTCTCTAATTCGAGGGGCTAGCACAGGCAGATGGGAGGTCATTGGCTCAGTTGGTAAGCCCTGAAAGGGTAGAGATATGAAAGGCAAGGGCCAGGTTGGAAGCCGCTAGTCAGAACCACCAAATAGCCACAATCCCAAAGGTTGGCAGGCCGGTGAGTGACTGGCCTGATGGTTTATTGTGAATGTCTTGAGGTTAGAAACCCTGGAGTAGGAGCTCAGAACCCACAGAGAAAGCAGGGGACAGAGTCTGCTGGAAGAGAGGTGGACAGTTGCTAGAGGAACTCTAAATAGGCTTTCATGGATCTAGCATCAAGGGTCAGCAGTCTCACAGAGAGAGAAGGGCTCTGACATCAGGAGGCAGAAACGAATGCAAGGAATTGGGCCGCAAAGGCAAAGATCTGATCTGGGGTGTGCTTACCAAGGGCAGAGTGGGATGGTCAGTTTGCTGAACCATCACTCAGCCCTGGTTGATGTCCATTCGTTCATCTGTTCATCCAACCAATGCCTACTAAGCACCTACAAGTGTTAATTCTGGTGATCAGAGAACAATAAGAAAAACAGTTTCTATTCCCAAGGAGTTTAGAGTCAGCCACAGGAGACAGGCAAGTAAATTAATTGTAGCACCATGAGATGTGGACACTGGCTGTTGGGAGAGCAAAGAAGAGAATGAGTAACCAGGGAAAGCGTCAGAGAAGAGAGGACATTGATATCCACTTCTCAAATGATGAATAAAAGTTTATCAAAAAGAGAAAAATAAGAAAGCTATTCCAAGCATAGAGGACAGTGTGGGCCAGTACATAGAGACGTGTAAAAGGAAGGCATATTTTAGAAGTTCAGAGTTCCATCCTGCTGGAGTGCAGAGTGTTGAGAGTGGGAATAATGGAATGCCATTGTTCCCATTTTGCCACTGAAGAAACTGAGACTGGTGGGTTGAATGACTTGCCCAGTTGACAGTTAAGCCAATGTTTTTTGCCTCCAGGCCCCACGTGATCCTATTCTGGCACACTTTATTCTATGGAGGGTGCTTCAGCACTTTATCCGTAGTCAGTATTTTATACTGCTTGAGCAACAGGCAGACAATTTTTTTGAACGAAATAAAGAGTCAAGATATAGTTGCAATTATATGTAAAATCTAGGTATATAAAGGAGGCAATTTATACCTCTAAGGAAAGGACCAATTATTTAGTACACTGAGTCAACACAATTGGCTAACCATTTGTGAAAAGCTAGACAGTTGCCTCACATCTTTCACTAAAATAATTCTACATGGGCTAAAGAACTTACTGTTAAAAAATATGAAGTCATTATGTATGTAATGTAAAAAATATGAGTAAAAATAAAGGCTTTTTCTAAGCATGACACCTTGCTTAGATCAAGTTTGATAAATATGACTTCATGATATAAATGAGTCAACATCTGCTTCCAGCCATGACAGAGAAACTGGCACCAGGCTTGCCCTCTCACAGTACAAATCTAGAAAACTAGACCGAATATGATAAATAATTGTTTTCAGACATTATACCATAGGCAGCACAGGACTGTGATATCTGAAGAAGAGCAACAAACAAGGCCAGCACTATGCTCACCCCAGATTTCTGTCTAGAGCTGCTTTCTGGACTGTGATGCAGGGAGGGGGGACCTCAGCAGAGCAAAGCAGCCTCTGCTTCAGCCCCTCACCTGTCCTCAAACAACTCCAGTGGTCCCAATAACCATACTGAAACTGCTCCTCTCAAGGTTCATAGTGACTTCCATCTTTCCAAATCTAGCAGTACCTTCTCTATTTTTATTTAACTCAACCATGCAGGAGCATTCAATACTCCCTCCTTAAAACACTTTCTTCTCTTGGCTTTGGTGACACACTATCCTGGTTTTTCTCCTTCTCACTTGGCTCTTCTTTTCTATCTCCTTCTCTGTGTCCCTTCCAAACTCCTTCTGTTCTTCCTACTCTCTCTAATTTCCCATGCTCCAGCTTAATCCTGGGCCCTCCTCTTTTCATCGACACAGTTTCCTTAGGTAGTCCCATACAGTCCCTCAGCTTAAAATACCATCTATATAGTGACAAACCCCACATATATATCTTCACAGCCGATTTCTTTTATGACCTCCAGCACATATATCCAAATACCTACTTGACATCTTCATGGGATATATAATATATACCTCAAATTTAATATATCTAATGGAAAGCTTGAGTCATTCTCTCTCAAATTCTCTCCCAGTCCTCCCCCTCTCAGTTATTTGTGTCACCAACTCTCCAGCTAAAAGGCTATGAGGCATTTTTGATTCCTCTCTTTCCCTCATTCTCCACATTCAATCTGTCATTCATCCTATTGACTCTATTTCAAAAATATATTTTGAGTAATGCCCTTCTTGTATCTCCATTGACACCATCCTCCTCCAAGCCACCACCGTCTCTCACCCAAATTATGACAACATTCTTCTTTCTGGCATCCGTGCTTTTCCTTTTACCCCTATAGTTCATTCCTACCCAGAAGCCAAAGAGACCACCCTAATTGGATGAAATCTGATTCTTCACCCTCCAATGGCTCCCCATTGCACTTAGACTAAAATCCGCAGGATCCAGCCAGACTCTCTAAGCCCCTCTCCTATCACACTTTCACCAAGCCCTGGGCACTCTGGGCTTCTTTCTCTTCCTCAAGCACACCAAACATGTTCCCCACTCAGGACTTTGACACTTGCTGTTTGCTTAGCCAGGAGTGTCCTTTTCCCATAGTTGTATCATGTCACCTCCTCAGAGAGGTCCTCCTCAACCTCCTTACCAAAATCACTCCGTGCTCAGACAGTTTAAAAAGTGTTCCATCACTGCTTTTAGTTCATTTGTACAACTTATCATTATGTGGCCATAATTATTTATTTTTTATACTAGAATAGAATCTCCATAGATGCTGCATCTTCAGCACGTAGAACAATGCTAAGCCCAGAGGCCTTCAATGAATATTTGTTGAAAGAATGAATGGAGTATTTCTTAATATTTGTATTAAAGGTGAAAAATAATACAAGTTGCTGTTTAAAAGAAATGTTGCCTACCATAGAAAGAGTGTTATTAATGTGTGGTTGGAATGCTCAATGAACCTACAAATGCCTGTGGATAAACTTCTGTAAATTAACTGGAACATTCTCCATTTGTAATGAAAAATAACATAAAACAAGATTTTTTAAAATGATACATATAATAATTATAATGATCCTTTACATAAGCACAGCACTAAGAAATCTACAGAACACTTTCACATGGTTGTTTACATCGTTTTCTCTGTATTTTCAAGGCTAAGATTTTAGTTTCTAGAAGGGTCTTAGCTTAGCTTCTCCAGGAAATACGTGATAGGAGAGAGATTGGTTTGCAGGAGTTTATTGGGGAATGCCCGCAGGATCAGCAGCTTGGACAAGTGAAGAAGTAGGTCTGAGCAGAAGGAGGAGTTGGACCACAATACAGTTGCAGCAGAGGCCTCGGCCCTTCTCAAGGGGATTTCTGGAGCTGCTGTCCCCTGTCGAAGCCAGAGAGGTGGGCATTCTGCCTCTTCAGGGAACCATGTCCAGGGCCGTTTGCCTCTGGGGAGAGGGTTTGGCTTTGGGGGAGGAGGCTTTCTTCAGCTGAAGCCAGTTCCCAGCGACCAAATCACCTGAGAGCTGTCAGCCACCAACACTCTGGCAACTGAGGGATGCATCGGTTCAGGGCTGAAGAGAGGACCTGGGCAGCACAACCCAGTATCAACTACAGGAGGATGCATCAGCTTCACTTGGGAGTTTGTTAGAAATGCAAATTCTTAGACCTCATCCGAAGCTTACTCTGGATTTTAACAAGCTCCCCAAATGATGCTGATACACCTTTAAGTTTGAAAACCACTAGGCTAGAGGTTCTGAAGAGGGCTTTGGTCACTTCAGAGGACATTAGGAACCATCTTGCTTCTCATTCTGTATGACGCCACATGCAAACTGATGATTTTCCTTTCAGGGACCAAAATGTGAAACTAGCTTTGCTCTTGAGTGCCTCAGCCGTACTTAGAGTCAATTTGTAATGGAAATTAAAATGTAGAAGAAAAGGAAGTGAATTGATTTTCATGAGTTCAACAGTTTTCAAAGACAGAAAGAGGAGTAAGGGAATCAAAAGAAGACATATGAATGTGTATATGTGTAGAAATGGATTTCCTGGGGTTGGATAAGCAAAGAATCAATCACTTGGGGACGAAATAGTGAGTATTCCCTTCTGCCTCCAGGTGGCACTGTTAACACAAGACAGCTTTGTTGTCCAGCATCTTAGTGGAGTGGGAAAGCATCCTCTGTATGTAAAGTGTGTTTGTTAATTAGTTATTTATGACTGAGGGAGTGTTAAAATTAAATTTAGAGAAATTTGGAATGTGTAACATGTGGTTTCAGTACACCATTTTTTCATTAAAGCATCCAAGCTTCAACTACAGGAGGTAGTTGAACTTAAACTATTAGTTTAAGTCTTTCCTCTTCTTTTCTCTCCCAATTCTAAGAAAAACTAATTTAATCTTAATAATTACCATTTTACATTATTAAAATAATATTTTAAAACAATAATTGTAATTCCTTGCATTTGTGCACCACTTGAAAGTTTTAACACTCATATTGCTAAGTGAAGAAAGCCAAGTGCAAAAATTGTGTCCGGTATGCTACTATTTTATAAAAACAAAGAGATGAAGAAGAATATACCATTGTATTGTTATCTATATACATAAAACATCTTTAGAGGGGTAACTAATAACAGTGATTACCCTTTGCAGTGGGATGGGAGTTGGAGGATGGGAAATAGGGTGGGAAGAAGAGTTTTCACTACGTATCCTTTTATGCTTTTTGAAGTTCACACTATGTGAATCTATTACTACTCAAAACATTTTCTTAAATAAAAATTTCAAATGTTTTCTTGTATCCTCAGGAGGCATGGAAAATAAGTATTGCCATTCTCATTTTCCAAAGGGTCATGCACTCAGTGTGAGGAGAGGTGAGACTTTAACCACAGGCTTCTCATTTCTAGGACAGTGCTCTTTGTACAAACCATTTTGCTTCTAATTTTACCTAAATCTGAAATTTCTTGGGGCAATGTCATATCTTAAAGCCACTCATACTTCTCAAAAGTAAACCCAGGCTTACTAAATCAACCATTGCATCTTCTACACTATTTTTATGGAATTGAAAATCTGTTTCCTCAGAGAAATTCACAGTAATATCTGATTCATAAGCAAAGACAATTCCCTTGAAATTCTCTTTTGTTATCTGTGGAAGATTGCACTAAACCATGAAATTTACTGGATCGTGAAATACAGAGCTGCTTTTTGAAGAGTTGTCATAAGCCACCGAAAAGGAATACGGACTCAAAGTCTAGTTTTCTCCTCAAAGATGAGTGTAAAAGACACCTCTGTGGAGACCTGCACTCGGCTTTGGCTGCATCAGCAGGGGCACTTATGGAAGATTCTGTCTTATCTTCTATTTCCAGAAACTAGGTCTCTTCAGAATTCAGTTATCTATGTGCATACACAGTAAATGTGGCCGGTAGAGAAGGGAGGAAGGAGGCTGAAAGGAGACAAGGAGGCAGCTTGGCTGTCAAATTAAGGTAACTCTTCTCATCAGCTGAATTCAACTTGAAATTTGCCCCAACTTGAGAAAGTCACGGAAACTCAGTTTACAGATCTGTAAAATGGAAATAATTCCTTCTGAGGGTCACTGGAATGATTAAAATGGTAAGGTAACTGGCACAGTGCCTAGAGAAAAGCATCTTTAAAGTAGGTGTTGTTTCAGGTGTAGAGTGACGGAATTGGAGTCAGAAGTATCTCCATTCTCTCATCTTTGAGATGGTGTCAACAATGTTCACCTTGCAGGACTGTCATTAGAGCTAAAAAGATAGTATTCTTAGCAATGGTTACTGAGGAAAGTTTCCTTTTTCTTTGCCCTATCAGCAGCTATCTCCTCATCATGGCTGCCATTTCCAGTCTCTATTTCCTCCAGAGACTCTTAGTAAAGAATAGCCTAATGATTCAGCTCCCATGCTCAAAGACCAAAGATAGTAATCTAAACCCAGGCAGTGGTAACCCCTGCCCATGTAGAGCTGTGCAAAAGTCCCACACCAGTCCAGACCTGGGACACAGGAGAAGCACCAAGGCCAGAGGCATGGAGGTGGAGTCATCTAGGAGGAGAGGATGGTGGCAGCTGTGGAAGGGGTAAGACTTTCTAGCACGTAAACTGAAGCCTGAAGACAGAGCCCTGTGGAACTTCCATGTGTGAGGACTGGAAGGAAGTCATGAGAAGGACCAGGGGAGGTTGGAGGTTCAGGACTCCAGGGAGGAGAAGATTCTAAGGATCATAATAAGAGATAATGATTATTGAGCACTCATTACATGGGAAACACCTAGCATGCATTACCTTATGTAAGGCAGGTGCTCCTTGGAGCCCCATTTCATAGATGATGAAACTGAGGGTTAGAGAGGGAATGTGAGAGGCCTGAGGTAGCACAGCTGGTAAGTGGCTGAGCCAGGATTTGAAGTAAGGTAGTCTGCCTCTGGCCACCCCACACTCCACTTCTACCCCATACTGAAGGGGGCCAGTGATGGCACTGGAACTGTGGTAGTGTTGAGGGGATGCAATTGAATTGGGCACTAAAGACTGAGTGAGTGTAATTCGAAGAGATTGGAGGTGGAGTGAATAGAAGGCTTATTGCAATGGCCAGGAGAGGAGGAAGTAGGACAAGGAGATGAAGATTAATATTTTAAATATTGTATTAATGTTTTAAATGAAAAGAATAGGGTGCACAATGGAGAGGCACACTGTTGAAGGAGCATATATTTAGGAAGCAAAAGATTTTGGCCTGATCACAGGTCAAGGGGCAGAACCCAAGTAGAGAGAAAGGTTAGTGGTTTGACGGACAGGGACCCAGGCCCACATGGAGGGCTGAACTCAGTGGGAAGAAAGAGAAGAGAGGCATGAACATGTATGGAGCCCCACTGTGTCCCAGGTGCCAGTCTTGGCACTCTTCTCTTCCTTATCTCATTGACTCATTTATCCAGGTATGAGTGAGCCCATTTTACAGGTGAGGAAATTCAAGATCAGAGAAGTGTGAGGGACCTCCCCAAATTCACAGAGCCAGAAAGTGAGCAGACTGGAACCAGACCACATCTGTTGACTCCAAAGCCTGTGAGCTTCCTTCCTGTGGTCTGTGCTGCCCATTTCCTACTGGGACAGGGGGGAAGGCAGAAGAGAGGGCAGGCATGCAAGGACATTGGAGCTGGATGGGACAGGGAAGCAAGAGAGTTTATCGTTTGCTGAGAAGACAGAAAAGGGATGAAGAGGGAAGGACCAAAACAGCTGGTCTGGGGAATTCAGCAAGTGGCGAGATGGGGCAGGCCGGCCAGAGGTGCTTAAGGCCTCACTGAGCAGGTGGGGCTGCTGGACCCCTGTCAGCGCAGGGTCTGCCTAAGCAAAAGGGCTCATAGCCCCAGCCTGGAACTGGGGCCACAGACCCCAGGATGGAAGTGAGAGGCCAGGACACTGCCTCCCTGAGGAATAAAGGAGCCTTGTTTTTCTCTTCTCCCACTTTGGCCAGGATGATTACGTGTTTGTAAGTATGAATGTGACTGCTTGAGTGTATGTAAGGTGAGTGTGAGTTTATGTGTACAGGTGTGAAAGAGTGCATATGTGTGTGTGAGTGTATATATAAGCATATGTGAATTTGTGTGGATGTGTGAGTATGACTGTGAGTACACATAAGGTGTGTGTGAATAAGTGTGTGAGTGGACATGTGTCTGTGAGTTTGTGTGGGGGTGGGTGACAGTGTGAGTATACATATATGAGGTGTGTACGGGTGGTGTATGCCTGTGCTTGGCAAATAGGAAAAGAGAAGCTTCCCTGGATGTGTGGCGGGAATGAACACACATCCCTCTGAAATAAATCACTGTCTACACGAGTCAGGCTGGCTGTGAGCTACGTGACAGGCTTCTGGAGGCTCTCGGGCTCTGGCTGCCCATGGCCTGGTGTTCCTTGTGCCCTTTAGTACGGCCTCAGACCCCTGGGTACAAGGACATTCCTGTGCAGGTCTGAGGGGGCAGCTTCAGGCAGGAGGTAACCTCTCATAGTGTCCACAAACACTTGCCAATCACAGTTGGGGGTCTTCGGTGGGGTGCCCTGGCCCAAAGGACACCTGTGTTCTGTATCACTGAGTCTGCATGGGAAATCCGGGTGCATAGCTATACCTTTTAATTTTTTGTTACTGAAATGCAAGTGGCAGGGATTGAATCAGAGACAGAGAAAGAGGAAGAGGATGCATATTTGTGGCACAGGAAGTATAATTCAGTTAGACATATTGCATGTTCTTAAAGTTCTCTTGTTTGCCTTTAAAAGTGATATACTTCATTCATTCCTTCTACAGACTGCTTATTGAACCCATATGACGTGCCAGGGACTGTGCTGGCTGCTGGGGATAGAGCAGTGAACATCCAGACGCCAGCCTTAGTGTCCAGATCTGAGTCTGTCAGGAGAGACAACAGAGCAAGTCACTACCCCTGTGGCCATGTGTGTAGGAGAGGTAAGGTGCACTGGGATCTTGTCAGAGGGCTTGAACTTAGTCCAGGAGTGGGGGACAGTGATATAGGTGACAAGAGCTTTCAAAGTAGCTCTTCTGAGGAGTGAGAATCACCTTTGTGATCTCCATGGTGCCCACTCCAGTGTGAGAAATTGTGCCTTTAAGGAGGCCATGCCTGCAAGGAAAAGATCCTCACCCCTCCCCCCCCACCCCCAGGAATGGAACTGCAAGGAACCCCAGTCCCAGGATGGGACATACAGGCCTAAAACCAACGCAGACCCCAGGTCTCACCTCTTGTCACTGCGGTTGGCAGGAAGTCACCTTCGAATCTCATTCAAGGTCCCTGGGATTTAATGATTCCAGCTGTGTTACGCCCCTTCCTCACTCCAACCCACCCTGTCCCTAGCCAGCTAATAACAGTGGCCTCTTACACAAGCTAAGCACTGTTCCAAGGACCACGCTGATGTTCACCACCACTCTCAGAAGTAGGTACTAATATTACTGCCAGCCCTATGTTATAGTTGGGGACAGAGGCACAGAGAGGTTAAGTAATTCATCCAAGGTTACATAGTGGGAGATCTAGAATTTAAACTCAGGCATTCTGAAATGAGAGTTCATGTTCTTGTCTACTCTGCTATGCTGCCTCTCAAAGCCAAATCTACCCTGGCTTCCAGATCTCAAGACAAAGATTCCTTCACCCATTCGCTGAATTTTTGAAAGCCATCATACCCTGAGGTCTTACCATGTAATAGCACTGTGCTAAACCCTTTATATACATTATTATTCATTCAACCAGTTTTTATAAAAGGCCAACTGTGTGCTAGACAGGGTTCTAGATGCTGAGAATACAGTAGTGAACAAACCAGTTTTCCTACCCTAATTATAATTGAGTGGGGAGACACATGATACACAAAGAAGCCAATGAATATAATATCAGACAATGATAAATGACATTTGTCTCACTTGATACTCACCCCATCTTTAAGAAGTAGGTATTATTATAACCATTTTGTAGATGCAGAAACTGAGGCTCAGAGAGATTAGTAAATAGATCTAAAGTCACAGAGTTAGCAAGTTTGAACTTGGACTTGATTTTGGATTTAAATTCAGATCTCTCCAGCTCTGAAGCTGAAGTTCTTAACCATCACCCTCTCAGGCCATTGTCGAGGAATGAAATACTACTTTCATTTATCCTTTCCTCCTCTCTCTTTTCTTCCATTACCCCTGCTTAAAAAAAATAAAAGGCAGAGGGGAAAAAGTGCAGAATCAGAGGGCTGGAGGGATGATACACTGGGGTCACCTCCTGAGGTCACCTGACCATTTGCCTGTCCTAGGGAAGGGCTGTCCTCATACTTGGTAGAAGCCATCTTGTCCCATTCTGAATGAGAATGTCATGCAGGACTGAATCAATAAGAGTTCCTCTTTCACACTAGAAATTCTTTTGTTTATTTTTTCTCTCCTCCTCTTGTGCTGAAAGATGTGTTCACGTAAAGATGGAAAAGAAAGCCAAGCAATTTGTCACAGTAATATCTTTCCTCCTGGCCTTCATAATGAATTGTGGCGGTTCGAGTTAATCAATCACTCCCATAATTGTTCTTGTGGATGCTTTCTTTGTAAAGGGATCCTAAATTGACTGTTTCCACAGACTGTGTGTGACACCTGTATGCCCGTGTGCTCCTTAGAGGGGAGGAAAATGACATTTCCTAAGCATGTGTGTCAGGCGCTAAGCTGGCTGCTTTGGATACATTACCTCATCTTCTCCCAGCCATCTTCTCACATCCTGGGAGATTCAGTTTCTTCCTTTTTACAGATGATTTTACTGGGATACAAAAAAGTGAGGTGTGTAGGCTGAGGGGAGACAAGCTGTGGGGAGCAGAGCTGCATCTCCAGAACTTCCACATTAATCTTCTGCATCCTGATTAATATGATAACCCCAGTTCCTAAAGATTCAATCCATATTCTTACCAGATGTTTACAAGCTTTTCCTCAAGGATATGAAGATGCTTTACAGTTCTCTTAATCCCCAAATCCTAATCCTTCTCATTTAGCTTTGTCCTTACCAATGGGAAAGTAACAGCTCACCATGCAAGGCATTTAAAGCACAGATTCCATTTGCTCAGAGGCCTTTCAAGCTCCTTTGATGCCTCATACTGCAAAGCTTCACACATTTCCCCAAACAGGGGGTAGGGAGAAAATGGTAAAGACTTTTAAAAATTCAACAATATAACATAAGTTAATTGATTGTGATGCCGCTGCTTTTGGAGAAAAAATATTGAGTAGCTGTGCTATAGAAACTAGCAAGTATTTTACAGAATTGATGAAATTATTTATGTTTAGCGCTTTCATTACTTGTCCTCAATAACATAGTTGCCAAAGCTGTTTGAAGTGGACTCAGACATGGTTTCAGTGTATTTCTATTCAATTGGTTAAATATTTTCCTGTATCCACTACCAATTTGCACAGCAGGCCAATGCAAAGGAGCCCAAATGAATTGTCACACATCCCTGATTAATGTGCTTTTAATTCCGAAACAAATAGGATCACAGTGAATTTCAAAGAACTGTCCAAATTCTTTTATTTGAATTTCCTGGGATGACTGGTGTGTGGAATTAGTGGATTGTGGGTGGAAGCTTGGCAATTGTTTCATCAGGCAAATATTCTGGTTGCTCATTGTAATAGGGTCTGAACTGCATGTCACATTATCTGTGCTAATGAAGAATGGGGGCAACACCAATAGATGCCAGGTGGACACAGACCACAGGATTCCTTGGACCCTATGAATTTAAATCTCCATCTGTGCCACATCTAAAGTTGGGCAAAAATAACATCTTATTTTTGCATGATACACCATACCTTTGAGCTCTCACTTGTCCTCATGAAATCTGTTGTACGAATATTGTAGAAGAAACTAAAATTATAGGTGAGGGTCTGGACTCATTGATCTTTGATATTCTTTTCAGTTCCAAAACTCTGGGTTCGTCTAAGATCTCAAAGCTTCAGCTAGACAGGAAGATATGACCCAAGTATTGGAATAAGTACAGAATTACCTATATTTACTTACTCATTCAGCAAGTACATACTATTTACTTACTCAGGATTAGGCACTAAAGATACAGAGATGAAAAATCTTGGTAGGTCCCTGCTCTCCAGGAGCTCTCTACTTAGTGAAAGAGATTGTTATAACTCCAGTAGAGAATCTCATTATCACCTCTGCTTTTCTGTATTGCCTGCTGGATTATAAATCTCCTGAAAGGCAAGATTATGTCCTATTATCAGATCTGTCCGCAAAATCCAGAATGGGGCTTGGCCCCTAGAAGACATTCAAATAATATCAATTGGATGAATAAATGATTAGATGAATGGTATTATGGAGATGTTGATTAAAGTACTGCGGGAGTTCAGAAGAAACTATCACAGATGGAAAGGAGTTCATGGAAGACACATTTCAATTCAATCAGTGATATATGAAACATTACTTTGTGCCAGGCCTTGAGGTAGGTTGCTCAGGCACAATAGCAAACAGCTCCCGTCCCCAAGGGGCTCTCAGTTCATTTGGGTGATAGACACAAGTAAGCAGACCGTTGGAGCACAGAGTGGCAGATGTTGGTGTGAGGGTTAGAGCAGGGCCTAGGGAACTCACAGGAGGATCATCTAGCCCAGTCTTAAGGTATTCAGAATGATGTCATTTCAGGACATAAGGACCTGGAAAATCTGAGGCATGTCCTAGGCTGCAGCACAGTGTCTGTATGGGAAAATAGGAGGGAATCAGGCTGTAAGGACTGGTTGGGGTTATCAGGGGAAGGCCTTGCATGCTGGGCCAATGAATTTGGGTGTTATTCAGTAGGTGATGGGGAGCATCTGAAGGTTCTTGTGTGAGAGAGTCATCATATGAGCACTCTGGTAGGTGGCATGGAAAATGACTGGGATGCTGTTGCCTGGACAAAATGTCTGAGAGCTTGGTTCTGTATGATTTCAAATAATGCTACTATCTACATTTGTGAGCACTTTCACAAAGTCACAGAACCACAGACTCATGTGCTTGGAAGAATTCTCTGGTCAATTACGTAGTTCAGTGTTTGCTCCTGATACTGATCCTCCTTGACAATCTCCTGCATAAGGGATTACTCAGCTTCTGCTTGTACATCTCCAGTGAGAGAGAACACACTCCTGAAGGAGCTCAATCTATCCTCAGCCAGTCTGAACGCTAGAAAGTTCTTTCTTATATTGAATCACAATCTGTGTTCCTATAATGTGGACATAATTGTCCCACAGAACAAGTCCCAAAGCTGACAAATGAGACAGCTAAACATCTCTAGCTGTCCCTCAGGGAAAATAGATTTTGGTTTTTGTGGTGGTTAATTTTATGTGTCAACTTGACTGGGCCATGGAGTGCCCAGACGTTTTGTCAAACATTACTGTATGTGTATCTGTGAAGGTCTTTTGGGATGAGATTAACATTTGAATCAGCAGACAGAGGAAAGTCAATTGCGTTCCCTAATGTGAGTGGGTGTCATCCAATCAGTTGAAGGCTTGAATAGAACAAAAAGGTTAACCTTCTCATGAGTAAGAGGGAACTCTTTCTGCCTGACTGCTTTGAGTTGGGACATTGGTGTCTTCTCCCGCCTTCAGATGTGAACTGAAACATCAGCTCTTTTTAGGTCTTGAGCTTGCCAGCTTTCAGACTATAACTTACACCATCAACTCTTCTGGTTCTCAGGCCTTCAGACTTTGACTAGAACTACATCATTGGCTCTCATGGGTCTCCAGCTTGCTGACTACAGGTCTTGGGACTCTCAGCCTCCATAATTGCATGAGCCAATTCTTCATAATAAATCTTTTGATAGATAGATGTATATAATATGTACATATATTATAATATATACATAATATACATATATAATACATACGTCCATGTGTCTATCTATCTATACATATGTATGTAGATGCTGGTTTTGTTTCTCTGGAGAATGCTGAGGTTACAATTCTCTTCCCTTCCTGGTTGTTTTCCTTTGGCCCACTCAGGTTTGGCAATGACCTTTGTAAAGTGTGGTGTCAAAAATGGAAGACGTTGCTCCAATTTCTCTGATCCTTGCATAGAGAGTAGATGACCTCCTCTCTTATTTTGAACTGTCTCTTTAAATGCAGCCAGAGAAGACATCAAACAGCACTATAAGATTGGTCTTTAATCCCCATTTTCCAAGGAACAAACTCAGACAGGGTCAGGAATTTGCTCAAGGTCACAGACCTAAGTAAATGACATAAAAGAAAATCTAAATATCTGATGCCTAAATGAAAAATGACTTCTAGCCTGTGCTTTTTTACTGGATTCTACACCATAACTTGTCCTAACCATGTAATGAAAATCTTATAAACTAGATCTTTTAAAGAGGTCATCCTACCTGATTCCTGAAGAAACCTTGCAAGGTGGGTTTTGGTCTTCTCATCCTGGTCACTTTCCTTCAAACCACCAGGGATTGGCAAAGACCTTGTTTTATCGCCATTCTGTAGATCAGAAAACCAAAGGTGAACAGTGAGTAAATGTCAGACTATGTCAGTAAATTTCAGAACCTTGGTCTGGTTCCAGACCACACACACTCCACTACACTTTCACACCATGTGAGCGTCTTCAGAGTCCAATGGCACATTTACTTGTTAAATGTACTGACAGCTCCTTCCTCTCATTTGCCTTTCTCCACGCCTATACTTGCACCGCTGCCTTTCTGGACCTGGATGTAGGCCTTCGCTTTTTTTTGTTTTATGATGAGATAGAACACGTAGGACTTGGACTAGGTTTTTCAATTTTGTCATGAGCACATTTTATCGTTCAGAATTAGCAGAACAGCAGGAAAACACAAGCATGAGAGGGCTGGAGAATATTTTTTCTCACCTTTCAGTCTCCCTTCCCCCTTGGTAAGGAAGAGAAACAAGTTTCCTAATGATTGGGGAAAATTGTTTAAGTAATTGATGACCAGAAAATCACAACTTTTATTTTTACTCTTGACAATGAAGATAATGCTCTATCTTGTCAGTTTTCACTAGGGGCTCCTGCCATCAGCTCATCCTGATGCGGATTTTCAATATCAGCAATCTAGACCCGCTCCTGGACCTCACTCTCTTAATGTCCAAGGGAGAAATGCCTACGTTATACTGGACTCTGTTGTAGTGTTAGGGCCCATGCAGGCAGATATAATAACAGAAGACAGGAACTTTCCTCTTCTCCATTCACCCCATTGTCTAATTTACAGAATGAGTACGCAAACATAGTACTGCACAAAGACAATGATCGTGCTGCAGGGGATGATCAGGGCTGGGATCTGCCCTCAGCTGTGCCCAAATATTCATGACCTTGAGACTTCCTTCTTCTGACCTCAGTTTCTCCATGAAAACAAACATACAAATAAACAGCAACAAGAGCCTCAAGGTGATTTAACTTGAGAATCAGTAAGTTCTCTCTGAATTCTCATATTCCATGATGCTATGGTAGAATTTCTAGGGATATTTTAAGTCCATCAAGAATTATAAAGGGCATCACATACATTCTTAAGGGGACTCTCTTGTCTCATGTGAGACTCATATTTTCTAGTCATCAGGCTTGGGAAGAGAAATATCATTATTTCACAAGGTCCCCAAAGAACCGAGCTGCCAAAATGTGTAATTGTTCAGACTCCTCCAATGTTACCCTCATGTTGTTTCTCACCAATTTCCTCCCAGTAGTAAGACAGAAGAGGCTCTTGTGCATACATTTGAACAGGGAAAAGGTAAATACCCAAGCTACTTAAATTCAGAAGCACTTTTCTTTTGTCCCCACTTGGATTTAATTTCCAAATCACAATATTACAGATTTAAATACTATGTCCAGAGGTGTGGGGAAAGGGTAAAAATAGAAGCCAGAATTGGCAGAGGGGGCCATCAGCCTGTAAGTGGTAGCTGATTTATTAACAAACAGAAGAGAAAATTGATTTATAAATGTTCTTGGGGAGGTAAGGACTGCTGCCTGCAGTTTTGAATTAATGTCTAGTTATATAAGAAATTCTTAATCACACATGTATCCTTACCTACACAGCAATATGGGAATACATTTCCCATTTCAAAAACCAAAACCCTACAGATAAAGCTGAAGCCCCCTCTGAACAATTCTCATCCATTTTCCACCCTGAGTTCCTGTTTGGTGCCGATATTTTAAGGTCAACTGCCTCACTTTTATGTAATTTTAGATATACATCAATAGATCTGTAAAAATTATATCATATTGCTTACTAGTATGTTTATTGTTATTGGCTTTTTAATTGCATGTATAATTTCATCCTACAACTTGTTTTTCACTCAGTGAAATGACTTGAGTTTCCATCCCTAGTCCTACATACATTTATGTTGTTTCAAGTTTTTCACTTTAAACGTGACTGCAATGGACATTTTGTACCTGCCTCTTTGTGTACGTGTAGTCATAGGTGACTTGCTCTTCAAGAGTGGCTACATTATTTTACGGTTCCATCAATTCCAATGTAAGTGTCAACACTTTATATTTCCAAACTCTTTTGGTTTTGCGAGTCTATGTGTGAAAAATGGCATCTCATTATTTTAATTTGTATTTCTTTAATTGTGAGAGAGTTGAATATATTTTCATGTATATTTTTCTATTTACTATACATATTATATGATCATTTTTCTATTGTGTTATCTGTGTTTTTTTCTCATTGATTTTTAGGAACAGTAAATTTTTTTCCTAATGTTTGTTACAAATATATTCCCCCAGTTTGCAGACATCATGCCCCCTTCCCCTTTAATATTTTAGTGTGTATTCCTTAAGAATAAGATTTTCTTGTATGTAACCACAGTACTGACATTAAATTCAAGAAATTTTATTTTGAGGCTATAATTTTACCTAATCCACCATCCATATTCTCATTATTTACTTGTCCCAATAATATTCTTAATGGCATTTTATATTCTTAATAGTATTGCTCCTCTCCCCCACGCCATCCAGTCCCGAAGCACATACTGCATTTACTTACGATTTTCCAGTCAGTCTCCTTTACTCTGGAACAGTTCCACAGCCTTCCATCGTCTTTCATGACATTGACCATTTTGAAAAACTGAAGTCAATTATTTTATAACGTTCCTCCAGTTGGTTTTGCCCACCGTTTCCTCATAACGAGATTCAGATTTTGTATCTCCAGACAAACATGACCCTTTGTTTTTCTCAAGGTATCACATCTGGAGGCAAAAAAATGTCCACCTGGTGATATTAATTTTGAGAATCTGACCAAGGTGGAACTGATCAGTGTAGTTACTATTTCCCTTGATCCTCATCAAGCTATGCCCCTAGATTTAGTGTCCAATAATGATTCTTGCCTCAACCAGTCTTCACTGTGATGGCTACAAAATGGTGATTTTCCACCGCTTATTCCACACTTACCGGTCAGTTTTTTACCGTAAGGAAAGATTCTCCCTCTCCCTGATCTGACATTCACTTATTCATTCATTTATTATTTCTCTCTCGTATCTTTCTCCCCCTCTCTCCATCTTTCTCTCCCTATCTATTATTAGAATGGACTCATTGATTCCTATATTATTTGGTGATTTATAATCCATTACTGTCTGTGTCAATTTGCTGTTGTTGCTGTAACAAATTACCACCTGGTGGCATAAACAACACACATTCATTCTCTTACTGTTCTGGAGGCCAGAAGTCCAAAATCAGTTTCACTGGTGTAGGGGAGGAAGACATTTCCTGTACATATTGTGGGTTCTTCTGGCTGGAGAATGAATTAAATTCACATGAGACAGAATAACAGGAGAAAATTAAACAAAGCTTTATAACATGTATACATGGGAGAGGCTCAGGCAAGCTGAGCAACTCACCAAAATGGCTGAAGCCCCCACCTTAAATATCATATTCAGCTAAAGACAAAGGAGGATGTTGGAGGTGGGGGGAGTCAGTTACAGGAGGTCACCAGACAAGGATGGTAAACAGGAATAAGATTATTATGCAGATTTAAGTCCTTGCCTTCTGCATTGATAAGAGTTTCTAGAGATAAGGTCATCCCCCCTTCTTCCTGGTACAGAAAAGGAGACACCTTTACAGATGGAGATTTCCTTTACAATGTAAATGTCTCTTACAAAGGGTAAGTAAATTCTACTTTTCAGTTGCTTTCCTGTCTGCAGTTTATTAAAAGTAACCAGCCCCAAATAATCCTCATGCCAAAGAGACATATCTTGGGGTGACCAATTCCAGTCCCCCACACTGGGCTGAGATCCAAGCATTGGCAGGGCTGTGCTCCCTCTGGAGGTGCTGGGGGAAAGTCTGTTTCCTTGTGTTTTCCCAGATCCTAGAGCTCCATTCCTTGCATTCCTTTGCTAGTGGCCCTTTCCTCCATCTTCAAAGCCAGCAACATATCATCTTCAGTCCTCAAGTTGTCTTCTTCTTCTATGTAGTCAAATCTCTGCCTGCATCACTCTTATAAGGACACTTGTGATTACATTTAGGGCTCTTTAGATAATCCAGGATAATCTCTTCATCTCAAGATCCTTACCTTAATCACATCTGCAAAGTCCCTTTTGCCATATAAAGTAGCATTCACAGCTTGCAGCGATGAGGATCTGTGTGTCTTTGGAGGTCATTATTCAGCTGATCAAACTTTTTTGGAGGTCAAAATTTAATGCTCAAAGTATCCTAGATTTGAACAGTGGAATCCTTTTCAAGCTTGTTCCTTTGTCCTTTTGACATACCCTCATCGTTTCACTTTTTTAGTTATTTGAGCACTTCATTACTTTTTGGCACAACAAGTTATTTCAGGTTCATCTTATACTCTCTTTCCCCCAGCCCTTGAATCATTTCTCCAAGAAACCTAGTCCCTTTTAGTGGGAAATAATATTTAGAGACAAAAATCTTGGCTCTAGGTTTGCTCACTATTACAGGAGTGGCATTATTTCTGGGCCCTTTCAGTGGACAAAGCTAGGAAATATGTATATATTTATATATAGTTTTCAAATCCAACTGGGTTCTTCTTTATCTTTCTCCATTCTGGATCTCCCTTTTTCCGTGGTGAGAACCCTGAGTCCCCACAAAATCAACACATTATTCACTTCTCAGTGCTGCAATAGACATAAAATAGTGTCAGGTTTGCTACAGCCAGACCAGTTATGTAAAAAAGACCTACTAGGAAGAGTTCTGAATTAATTGCAGTTCTTTTGTTTCTCTAGACTGAGGATATGTAGCCATAAATCGCATTCAAAAGTTACTTGCATTGATTCTTTCTCCTCCTCTGTGTGTTTATATTATTTACTTGAAATCGATAGATTTCTTTTTTTTCTGTTTCCATTCATTTTTAGGTTGTTTTTTCTTCCCTACTGAATGATCCTTTTGATGAAATTTCCCCAGTTATCCTTTGATCGGTTGTAGCTTCCTCAGGAAGGACATCTGTGTACAGTGTTCCCCGAGTTCTTGCACATTCAAATCTATCTTATGAGCCTTGACAGCTTGGCTGGCTTTAAAATCTTTGGTTCATACTATCTTTCCTTGAGTTTCTTGAAAATACTTCTCCACTGTTGCCTTTCTTTTCATCTGTCCTCTTGAGAAGTCTCTTGCCTACCTAATTATGTTACCTCCATAAATAATTTGATCTTTTTGTTTTGAAACCTGAGGATATTTTTCTTTGTCTTTAAAGTCTAATAGTTTTATTAATATATGTCTTGCAGTTGATCATTCCAGGTGAATTTTGCAAAGTCTACAATGGTGCCTTTCAATGTGTAGATTTGAGTTTTTTCTTATATCCACAAAGTTTTCTTGGATTACGGTTTTGTATATTAGTTCTGTTTCATTGTTTTGTTTTTCTTCTCCTGGGACTTAAATCATATGTATATTGTATTGACTTCTATTTCATTTACCTTCTCTCTGACCCTTTTTTACTGCTTTCTTTAACTCAATTTCATTCTCTTGGCTGGTTTTCTGCCTGTCTTCGATGTCCTTATTAAAATTTCATTTGACTTTTTTCTCCCTTAGGCATTTTATGATTTATTTTTTAGTTTTGAGATGGTTTTCTCTTTTTATTCCATTTCTTTCCTGGGTCCTCATTGCTTCTGTTTGTCTTTCTCTCTCATACATTTCTGTTCTTAGTCTTGAGTTTCTATTTCTATGTGTGTTTTAGTACCTCCAAATGCCAGTTAGAGGATATTTGATTCAGTCTAAACTGCATTGTATTACAGTTTTACTTGGATTTATGGTTTTTTGAGGAGAATGATCATCAACTAAAATGTTATGATTCACATTTTTTATTTTCTTCTTATAGGAGCTTTGTATAGAGTTGCTTTGATTTTTTTTTATATAACTAGACATTTTAAGGATAGGATTCATAGATTAAGAGGGCTTTCTTCTGTCAGTATAGGGAAATACCATCCTGACCAGGGAAGGAGGTGGAGTAGCAGCCTCAGCCTCACTGCAGGGTCAGCAAGAAAGAGTGCTGTGATAGATTAGCAATGTCTGCCTAGGGTGCAAGATGTGCAAGGGGTGATATGTGGAATACATATATTCTTACTCTGATGTAGCATCATATTTCCACTCTATCCTTCCACTTAATTCCTTATCAGAATTCACCCTGAATATTAAACTGGAGCTCCAAACCCCTATTAATTTTCTACTAGGTTTTAGATTCAGTATCTTTTTACCTATTGTCCAAGTTGCTTAACAAATATTTCTATTTGAGTTTACTTGATTATTCCAGTCTTCTGCATTTTTCAGTTTCTTCCATTTTCCTATCTCTAATGTTCCTTTAGGCACCCTGAAGTAGAAATTTCTAGGAATGCAAGCAAAGAAAGTACAGTTCTCCTTGACTTGTATCCATCACATTCTTCCACCATGAAGTTGTATCAGTCAGAGTTCAAACAGAGAAGCAGAATATTAAGATATATGTAAATGAGAGAGGAAGATCAAGAGAGAGAGAGGGAGGGAGAGATTGATTTGCTGCAGGGAATTGGCTTATGCACTTGGAGATCTTGTTAAGAAGTCTCTCTAAGGGTATTTTCTCCACATCTGATGCTAAAGCTAGAAGCTCATAGTGTAGCCAACCAAGAACTGTGAAACTAAGATATAATAAGAAATATACATTTAGTCTTTATCCTGGTTCCTGACACAGAGCTTCTAAGACCCTTGAAATCTTCAGAGTGTCTTTATGTTGCTAATGAGTTGATTCTTGGAAGATGTGGGCTGGTTGCCAGAGGAACCAACTATGTGATAACAGTGTTGGAATTTTCAGTCTCACCCCCACCCTCCACCTGCAGGGAGGGGAGAGGAACTGAGGATTTAGTTAATTACCAATGGTCATTGATTTAACCAATCATGAAACCTCTATAAATGCCCTTTCAGAGTGGTGAATTTATAAAGGCGCTGGGAAAGTGGTGTGCCTGGAGAGGACATGAAAGCTCTGCACCACTTCCCACATACCTTGCCCTATGCATCTCTTCCATTTGGCTGTTTCAGAGTTATATCATTTATAGTAAACTGGTAATAGTAGGTGTTTCCCTGAGTTCTGTGAGCCATTCTAACAAATTATTAAACCTGAGGAGGGGGTCGTGGGAACCAGCGATTTATAGCTGGTTGGTCTGAAGTGCTGGAGGCCCAGACTTGTGATTGGCATCTGAAGTGGGGTGGCAGTTGAGTACATCTGAGCTCTTAACCTGTGGATTCTGCGATGACTCCAGGTAGATAGTGCCAGAATTGCTTGGTGTGGAAAACCCACCTATTTATTGTCAGAAGTGGTGAATGTAGAGAGAGAAAGTTTTTCCTTTAGGAAGGGAAGATCACAAGTAGACTGGAACTCAAGAACATGAGTTGGAATTCACATGGACAGACTAGAACTATCTCTAAACTTCATGATGTGGGTGTCCTGCAGAAACTAGGCCCCTTAGTCACAGAACTAAACACAAATACCTGGCCTGTGAGTCAGAGAAACTGAGGGAGGATCCAGGCGATGGTAGAGCAGTTGTGCGCCAGCTGCTGCTTCACACCTCCGGGTGAGTCAGCAGGGCGTCAAAAAGTGTGTAAGCTACAAAATGGCTGTTGCTTCCCTTGGCCCCTCCACGTCTTTCAAGAATCTCCCTTGTGGGCGCCCTAGCCAGAAACATCTGAGAAAGCAAATTCTAGGAAATGTAGTTTAGCTTTGCCAAATTGATAGATTCCAAAGTCACCACAGAGACTAACTTTTGAGTCTTTAAGTAATCACATGAGGTCTTTTTGGGCTTTACTGTCAAGAGGAGCAATTTTCTCACAGCCTTCATTTGATTCATCTACTGAGGCTGGTTACATCAAAACCCTAAATTTCGCTGTTTGGAAAATGTCCTAAATTAGTGGAATTGCCTAGAATAGTAATATAAGAAGAACGGAGAATTAGGCAGACTAAGAAGTCTTTGGGACTTCTCTCCAGGCTGCATCTGGCCACTACTCACAGCCCCGCCCCGGTGCCATTTTGCTTTACCCTGAACTCCCTTGCTTTTCCTTACTTTTCTGTCTTCTCCTTTCTTCATTTGCTTATGTAGCCTAGACTTCATGATCTGTCACTCTGACACCTCTCTTACCAATACTCACACTTCCTTGTCCTTTCATCTTTCTTTCTTTAGTTTATTTTCACTTATACATGCACAGAGGTTGAAAGAACCAAATTGTTATATGATTTGTAGTGAAAATAGCAGTCTTCTGCCCACTTACCACCATAATCTTCCATTCCCTCAAGCAATCACTTTTAACTCTGTTAGCTTATTCTTTTGGTATTTATCTCTCTGTCTCTAAATAATATGCTTATTTGCTCTTAATTTTTCAGTTTCAGGCCTGTCTGTGGCCATCCCGCTATGGGAAATGCGAATTTAGTTCTCTTTCATCCTTGTAAAACCCTCCCTCCCCTTTGCAAGTATTCTTTCAGACACTCCATTCTCCAGTAGAGTTTTATGGTTATTTAGCTTAGTTCAATGCTTAGTGCTTACATAATTATGACTATGTAAATACTACTCAGACAGACTCTTTCTTGTAAACCTTTTTGTCTTGCTTGGAATACATATTTTCCTTTCTTTTTTCCTTAGTTTTTCTGTATTTATCACTAAACTAATCCCAAATGTTTAAATTTTTCAATACATTTAGATACTTCAGGTCTATCAATTTCAACTTCTTCAAAAAATCTCTACGACAGTCCGGACTCTGAACTGGTTATCCTCCCTACCTGGGGCAGAGCTACTGTCCTGGGTCGGCTCTTCACCATCATCTTAAGAATGCCTTTTCTCTTTTTATGGTGTGGCTTCTGAATTCCAGGTGCTCCTACTTCTTGGCATTCTTGTCTCTTCCATTCTTGTTCCATGGCTGCAATATCTTCTTTTCTTCTCTGAAGATATTAGTGTTAGATGATGTTAGGTTTCTTCTTCCTGCAGATCTCTGTTCCCTTTAGTTTTCTTCCATTCTTCCTTTTATTTGTTTATCTTAGTCTCTATATCTATCTTAAAATGTTTCCTCAGGTGTCTGGCATCTCATGGTTGTCTACTCATATTTAGAAGTGAGGCAATAAAAAGCTGGCTGAAAACTCTGAGCACTTTACTGGGATGGGTTTCACCTTATAAAAATCTGACTAGTTTATTCCACTGTGCAATCCAGTTGCCCAGGATCTTTACATGATCAGTCTTTGCTAATCAGATCTTCTTCGGAGGATCTTCCAGCTTCCGGTTAGAGGGTGAAGGCTAGGCTTTCAGGATGTGGCTGAGTAAACGAAGTCTAAGTGTTTATGCTTTATTTAACCTCCCTATTTCTAGTCTGGGGGTCCTACTCTCAACTCTGCCTGTTTTACTATAGTCCGAACACATTCCTTTTGTCCTTTCCAGAAAATAAACAGTCTCCTGCTGGAGCAATACAGGGATAAATCAATCCCTTTATATCTACTTTTCAGCTTCCAGGATTTTGTTGCTGATATCTTTTCTTCTGGGTTTGTGGGCTTATGCTTTTTAAAAAGTACCTATAAGTGTTTTTTTTTTTTTTTTCATGAGGGAGCAACAGTAAATGTGTGTATTCAAGATGGCCTCTTTACCCAGAATTCTTCTGATGTACCCATCAAAACACCAGCCCTAAATCAATGCCTTCTGATTTCTGGTTGTCCTTTACTGCTGGAAAACATCTCATAACCCGTGGATTAGTGCCCCTGTAAGTATGCTATCTTAAGCCACAACTGAATCTCAGAATTGTCTGGAATCCTTATATATGTTTCTTAGGAGCTCTGATTCCCATTCCTTACCCACCCCCTCAGTTTCTCCTACAGCTTCCCATCTGCCTCACACTTTGCTTTCAGTGGAGCATATCACCTTCTACTTCATAGAGAAAGGAGCTGTCAATCAGGTATGCCATTAGCCTTCCTGGCACTACCCCCTTCCTAAGGATAACAGCATGCAGGCCAGTCTTGGCCTCCTTCTTTCTTGTTACAGTGAAGAACTTCCCCTGAGTGAGGTTCTCCTGCACCCCAGCTCTGGACCACTCCCTGGATCTTACTCCCACTGATCCTGCTCTTTTATAACCCCAGCCTCTCCCTCTTTACCAGCACCTTCCCATCAAGGATGTGGAGGCAAATCCATTCACTGTCTGATCCTTGCCTGCTTCTCCTGACTCATCTCACTATTGTCTCCCTGTCCGTCATGCTCCAGCCATGAGAACCATATCCAGTTCCCTAAACACACATATCTTCTGTTCATTCTGGGCCTCTGCAAATGTTGATCACTTTCCCTGGGTTTCCCTATTCTCTTCTACCCCCAGAGCATACTTATCGTTCAGGACCTAGCTAAAATGACACCACTTTAAGAAACTTTCCTCACCACCTCAAACCTTGGTGGGGCCATTTCTGTGAGGTCTTACCTTACCCTCTGTCTATTCTTCATGAGTCATTTGCCACACTGAATTGAAGTGGACTGTTTTCTCATCTGTCCCCTCACTGGACCATGAGCTCCCTGGAGGCAGGGACTGAATTCACTGTGAACCACCAGTTCCCATCACAGTGCCTGGCATATGGGAAATGTTGAATTCCTGCTGGACTCCCTTTCTCCTTCTCTAGGAAGAATCAAGCCTTAGGGAGAATGGCAAGCAAAAGGGAAAACAATCTCAACAACAAGCTGCTACAGTTTATCCACTAGGAGAATGAACTCCATGCTTCCATCATTCGACTCTCTCTCCATACGGTGAAGGCAAGAACTAGAACAAGAAAGGCAACATGGAGTGAAGCACCTGCCTTCTGGGGTGCCCCCAAATTCCCAGACTGTAGATATTCCCTGAGGTGAAGTTATCCCACTACTCATTACTCTTTACTTAATTTACAGGTATTTTTCTTATTAGCATGAGGAGAGAGCTCCATTGCCAGGGCAACTAGGAGTAATACATGCCTATTTCAGCCTTTATGGAAACCTAACTCAACAAGGTCAAACACCTATTCTGCCCCTATTCCTATCGTCCAAAGAACAAAAACTTTCTTCAGTTCTTCTGGTGTCCTCTCGAGGATTCCATCAATTTCTACCACGCCCTCAGTTTCTCCTCGAGCTTCCCATCTGCCTCAGACTTTGCTTTCAGCAGACCACATCACCTCCTACTTCACAGAGAAAGGAGACGTTAATCAATTATTTTCTAAAGTTAATATCTTAACTAGTTTCAGTGGTGTTAACTAATCTTGATACTTTCCTTTCCTCCAATAGAATAGATTCCCTCTCTGATCAATACAGTGTACTCAAGAATAAACATTTAATAATTAGTTACTGCATAAATGAACCTCAGTAGATTATCAACTTGTCATTTGAATCTACCTTGGCTTTGGCCATTTGGACAGCAATATCCATCTACTATTTCCCATTATGACACAGGTAAATAAATTAGTCTAGACCAGTGGCAGATTGTGAGAATGAATAAATTGTTTAGGCAACAATAAGTCACATTAACTTATAGAATCACAAAGCTTTATTTCAATCATCCCTAAGGATAACATCCACTCTCCTTACATCACCACTGCTGCAAAGAAAGACAAGATTTGATGTCCTGGATGCTTAATTTACATTCATATGCTAGAGGTGTGCTCGTGTGTGCTGAAGACCCCCAGCTGAAAGTGAACTCTTCCTCTGCTAAACTCCTATGCTCCTATTTTAAAATAAATTTTAGTCAAAATTTCTTTAAAAAATTTTTTTAGATGAAATGCCTTTACTGGTTTCAGGGATGCTGGGGTGCTGGCTGCAGGGGATATTTATCAATTGGTGGTTAGGGAAGGCTCTCTGAGGAGAGATGGGAAAAGCCAGCCTCACAGCCCACTATAGGAAGGGTGTTTTGGGAAGTGAAAAGAACACTTTAAAGGTTCTAGTTAAGAGTCTTACTATCTAGCTGTGCTGGCTATTAACTGCAGTGTGGAATACCCCCAGAAAAGCTATTGGATGAAAGCCAAAAAGACCCGGGTCTTGAAGGACCCATGCACAAACTCACCCATCTCAGCAACCTAAAATCACCAGAAAGAAGGCTGATAGTCCTTTGGTGAAAAGAGACTCACCTGGTAGGCTCTGGATGCATCTCGGCAAGAAGAGAGCCCTCTCCAGAGATGGAGACATTGGTGGTGGCCATTCTTGTCACCTAGTCCAGGTGAGCTGACAGACAGGCAGTTGCAATTGAAGTTCTTCCCTCGGCCTGATAGCCCAGGGGTCTGCCACACCCACTAGAGTGCAGATTTAATCTAGTTCAGCCAGGGCAGATGGCCCATCCTAGGAACCAGCCCGGCCCAACAGCAAGCCCTCAGCATACTTGTCAGCCTGCATTGACTGGGTGCCTTGATCCTCTATAGGCAGGCAAGTGTGTCCACCTCTGTGGAGGCAGGACCTGTGTGAGGACCAGGTGAACTGTGGGGGGCATTGGTGGATGGGTGGGGGCCTCTGCAGTGGGGAGTCAGGATATGCTCCAGGGGGTTGAGAAGCGTGCACAGATCAGGACTGTATTGACGGTCTGTGTGGTCCCATGGGGAGTGAGGCTTATCAGTGGTAGAAGACCTGTGCTTCACAAAAAGCCATAAAAAGAATCAGCCTCACCTTCCAAAGCTGAAAGAATTGAGTGCTCCCATGCCTAGGGCCAGCCCCAATCAGCTGCACTCCTAAGAGAACTGACAACTATAAGACCCTGAGCCTAGCAACCAGCTACACTGGGTACTTACCAAATTAAGAGGAAAACTGCAACAGGAGTGTGCTGTTAGATCTTGTAGACACCAGTGCTGAGGCTCCCCAAACCAGATTTACAAACAGGTGGCCAGGGAAGGAAACACTAGACTCCCTGGGTACCTGCATTAAGAGCAACTCTGCCACAGCAGAAGGACACAAGTAGCCCACAAAGGGGTCACTCCCAGATCATTTGGTCTGGTGACGAGAGGGAAGCACACTCCTGGGCCTCAAAAGGCATCTCTTACGTAAGGTCACTTCTCCAAGATCAGGAGACATAGCTGACTCACCTAATACATGGATATGAGAACGAGGCACAGAGAAAGAAATATAATGAGGAGACAAAGGAGTGCATTCCAAACAAGGGAACAAGACAAAACCCCAGAAAAAGGACTAAATGAAACAGAAATAAGCAACCTATTTGACAAAGAGTTCAAACAAAAACTCATAATGATGCTCACAGATATTGGGAGAAGACTGGATGAACACAATGAGCTCATCAACAAAGAACTGGAAAATATAAAAAAGAACCAATCAGAAATGAAGAATACAATACTGGAAATGAAAAATTCACTAGAGGGACTCAATAGCAGAGTAGAGGATGCAGAAGAACAGATCAGCAAGCTAGACAAAAGACTAGAGGAAATCACCCAAGCTGAAGAGAAAAAAGAATTAGACAGAATGAGAACAGTCTAAGGGAACTCTGGGACAATATCAAGCACACTAACATTCATATTATAGGTGTCCCAGAAGGAGAAGAGAGACAAAGGAGCAGAAAATCTAATTGAAGAAATAATAACTGAAAATTTTCCTAACCTAAGGAAGGAAACAGACATCCAAGTACAGGAAGCACAGAGAGCTCCAAACAAGAGAAGCCCAAAGAGGCCCACACCAAGATGGATTATAATTAAAATGTGCAAAATTAAAGATAAAGAGAGAATCCTAAAAGCAGTGAGAGAAAGGCAACAAGTGACATACAAAGGAAAGCCCGTAAGACTATCAGTGGACTTCTCAGCCGAAACCCTACAGGCGAGAAGAGAATGGCATGACATATTTAAAGTGCTAAGAGGAAAAACACTACAGCCAAGAATACTCTGTCCATCAAGGTTGTCATTCAGAATGGAAGGAGAGCTAAAGCACTTCCCAGACAAGCAAAAATTAAAGGAGTTTATCACCAAGAAACCAGTTCTGCAAGAAATGCTGAAGGGACTTATTTAAGTGGGAAAGCAATGACCACAAATAGGGATGAAAACATTATCAAAGAAACTGCCCCCAAAACAAGGCAATAAAATCACTGGTAAAGGTACAAATATATTAAAGGTAGCAGATCAACCACCTCTGAAGATAAGATGAAGGTTAAAAGACAAAAGTACTAAAATTACCTATTTCAATGATAAGAGGGTAATGGATAGACACACATAAAACAAGAGATTAGATATGATTTCAACAACATAAAATGTGGGAGGAGGGGAGTGACAAGTAAAGCTTTGAGAAAGAGGTCGTCCTAAAGAGTCTATCAATCAACTCAATATCAACGCACTATAGTACATTCTATATATAGACTATTATATAGGATCCTCATGGTAATCACAAATGAGAAACCTATAATAAGTAAGCAAATAAGCAAGACAAAAGAAATCAAACATATTACTAAAGAAAGCCATCAAACCGTAAGGGAAGAGAGCAAGAGAAAAAGAAAGGAACAGAGAAGAACTACTAAAACACCCAGAAAAAAAAGTAACAAAATGGCAATAAATACATATTTATCAAGAGCTACTTTAAACGTCAATGTACTAAATGCTCCAATCAAATGCCATAGGGTGGCCAACTGGATAAAAAAAACAAAACCCATATATATGCTGCATACAAGAGACACACTTCAGACCTAAAGACACTCACAAACTGAAAGTGAAAGGATGGAAAAAGATATTCCATGCAAATGGCAAAGAAAAGAAAGACAAGGTAGCAATAATTATATCAGACAAAATAGACTTTAAAACAAAAACTGTAACAAGAGACAAAGAAGGGCACTACATAATGATACAGGGAACAATCCAACAAGAAGATATAACACTTGTAAATATCTATGCACCCAACATAGGAGCACCTAAATATATAAAGCAATTATTAACAGATATAAAAGGAGAAATAGACAGTAACACAATAATAGGAGGGGACTTTAACACTCCACTTACACCAATGGATAGATCTTCCAAAAAGAAGATCAATAAGGAAACACTGGCCTTAAAGGACACATTAGAACAGATGGACTAGGTGGATATATACAGAACATTCCGTCCAAAAACCACAGAATACACATTCTTTTCAAATGTACATGGAGCATTCTCTAGGATTGATCACATATTAGGCCACAAAACAAGTCTCAATAAATTTAACAAGATCGAAATAATACCATGCATCTTTTCTGACCACAAAGGTATGAAACCAGAAATCAACTACAGGAAGAAAACCAGAGAAGCCACAAAAATGTGGAGATTAAACAAAATGCTCCTGAACAACGATTGGGTCAATGAAGAAATCAAAGGAGAAATTAAAAAATTCCTGGAGACAAATGAAAATGAAAATATGACATGCCAAAATCTGTGAATACATCAAAAGCGGTTCTAAGAGAGAAGCTTATAGCAATTCAGGGCTACCTCAACAAACAAGAAAAATCCCCAATAAACAATCTAACAGCGCATCTAAAGATGCTGGTGAAAGAAGAACAAGCAAAGCCCAAAATCAGCAGAAGGAGGGAAATGATAAAAATTAGAGCAGAAATAACCGATAAAGAGACTAAAAAAAACAATAGAAAAAATTAATGAAACCAAGAGCTGGTTCTTTGAAAAGATAAACAAAATTGACAAACCTTCAGCTAGACTCACCAAGAAAAGAAGAGAGAAGGCTCAAATAAATAAAATCAGAAATGAAAGAGGAGAAATTACGACACCTCAGAAATACAAAAGATAATAAGAGAATACTATGAAAAGCTATACGCCAACAAATTGGATAATCTAGAAGAAATGGATAAATTCTTAGAAACATACAACCTTCCAAAACTGGACCAAGAAGAAGGAGGAAATTTGAATAGACCAATCACCAGCAAGGAGATCAAAACAGCAATCAAAAACCTCCCAAAAAATAAAAGTCCAGGACCAGCTGGCTTCCCTGGTGAATTCTACCAAACATTCGCAGAAGACTTAATACCTATCCTTCTCAAACTCTTCCAAAAACTTGAAGAGGAGGAGAGGCTTCCTAACTCCTTCTACGAAGTCAAGATTATCCTGATACCAAAACCAGACAAGGACAACACAAAAAAAGAAAATTGCAGGCCAGTATCACTGATGAACATCAATGAAAAAATCCTGAACAAAATATTTGCAAATGGAATACAACAATACGTTAAAAAGATCATACATCATGATCAAGTGGGTTTCATTCCTGGGATGCAGGGATGGTTCAATATCCACAAATCTACCAACGTGACACACCACATTAACAAAATGAAGAATACAAATCACATCATCATCTCAATAGATGCAGAGAAAGCATTTGACAAGATGCAGCATCCATTTGTGACAAAAACTCTAAATAAAATGTGTATAGAAGGAAAATTCCTCAACATCATAAAGGCCATATATGACAAACCCACAGCAAATATCATTCTCAACAGAGAAAAACTGACAGCTATCCCTCTAAGAACAGGAACCAGCCAAGGATGCCCACTGTCATCACCACTCTTGTTTAACATAGTATTGGAAGTCCTAGCCAGAGAAATCAGGCAAAAACGAAATAAAGTGGATCCATTTTGGAAAAGAAGCTAAACTGTCACTCTTTGCAGACAACATGATTTTATATATAGAAAACCCTAAAGAATCCACTAAAAACTTTTAGAAATAATAAAGGAATACAGTCAAGCAGCAGGATACAAAATCAACATACAAAAATCGGTTGTGTTTCTATACACTGAGAACAAAATAGTAGAAAGAGAAATTAAGAATACAGTCCCATTTACAATTGCAACAAAAAGAATAAAATACCTAGGCATGAACTTAACCAAAGAGGTGAAAGATCTGTACACAGAAAACTATAACACATTGTTTTTGTTTGTTTGTTTTCTTTTGTTTAGTATTTTCTTTTTTTTAATTTTTATTTTTTTCGGATGTACATCATATTTCGAATTGTGTATACATTACATCATGTTCACCACCCGAACATTAATTATAGTCCATCCGCTCACATGTGAGCCTAATCACCCCTTTTTGCCCTCCCACCTCCCCTCTTCCCCAAAGGTAACCACCAGTCCAATCTCCAATGCTATGTGTGTTTTTTTGGTCGTTTTTATCTCCTACTCATGAGTGAAATCATATGGTATTTGACTTTCTCCCTCTGACTTATTTCACTCAGCATAATACCCACAAGGTCCATCCATGTTGTCACAAATGACTGGAATTCATCATTTCTTATGGCTGAGTAGTATTCCATCGTGTATAAATACCACATCTTCTTTATCCGTTCGTCCCTTGATGGGCACCTAGGTTGCTTCCATGTCTTGGCTATTGTGTATAATGCCGCAATGAACATAGGGGTGCAAGCATCTTTATGCCTTTGTATTTTCAAGTTCTTTGGATAAATACCGAGCAGTGGAATAGCTGCATAATATGGTAGACCTATCCTTAATTTCCTGAGGATACTCCATACTGCTTTCCATAGTGGCTGCACCAGTTTGCACTCCCACCAACAGTGAACAAGGGTTCCCTTCTCTCCAACACCCTCTCCAACATTTGTCGTTTCCTGTCTTGTTAATTATAGCCATTCTGACCAGAGTGAGGTGATACCTCATTGTACTTTTGATTTGCATTTCCCTGATAGCTAATGATGTTGAGCATCTTTTCATATGCCTGTTGGCCATCTGTATATCTTCTTTGGAGAAATCTCTGTTCAGATCTTTTGCCCATTTTCTTATTGGATTGTTGGTTTTTTTGTTGTTGAGCTGTATGAGTTCTTTGTATATTTTGGATATTAACCCTTATCTGATATATAGTTTTCAAATATCTTCTCCCAATTGTTAGGTTGTCTTTTCGTTTTGTTGATGGTTTCCTTTGCCGAGCAGAAGCTTTTCAGTTTGATGTAGTCCCATTTGTTCATTTTTTCTTTTCTTTCCCTTGCTCGGTCAGACATGGGACTTGAAAATATGCTGCTGAGACCAATGTCATAGAGCGTACTGCCTATGTTTTCTTCTAGAAGTCTCATGGTTTTGGGTCTTACATTCAAGTCTTTAATCCATTTTGAGTTGATTTTTGTGCATGGTGTAAGGGAATGGTCTACTTTCATTCTTTTGCATGTGGCTGTCCAGTTTTCCTAACACCATTTATTGAAGAGACTCTCCTTTCTCCATCGTATGCTCTTGGCTCCCTTGTCGAATAATAGCTGTCCATAAACGTGTGAGTTTACTTCTGGGCTCTCATTTTTGTTCCATTGATCTGTGTGTCTGGTTTTGTGCCAGTACCATGCTGTTTTGGTTACTATGGCTTTGTAGTATAATTTGAAGTCAGGGAGTGTGATAACTCCAGCTTTGTTCTTTTTTCTCAGGAATCCTTTGGCTATTTGGGGTCTTTTGCTGTTGCATATAAATTTTAGGATTCTTTGTTCTACTTCTGTGAAAAATGTTGTTGGAACTTTGATAGAGATTGCGTTGAATCTATAGATTGCTTTAGGAAGTGTGGACATTTTAACGATGTTAATTCTTCCAATCCAAGTGCACAGAATATCTTTCCATGTTTTTGTGTCTTCTTCGATTTCTTTCAACAATGTTTTATAGTTTTTAGTGTACAGATCTTTCACCTCTTTGGTTAAGTTTATGCCTAGGTATTTTATTATTTTTGTTGCAATTGTAAATGGGATTATATTCTTAATTTCTCTTTCTGCTACTTCGTTGTTAGTCTATAGAAACGCAACCGATTTTTGTACATTGATTTTGTGTCCCACAACTTGACTGTATTCCTTTATTATTTCAAAAGTTTTTTAGTGGACTCTTTAGGGTTTTCTAAATATAAAATCATGTCATCTGCAAAGAGTGACAGTTTCACTTCTTCTTTTCCAATGTGGATCCCTTTTATTTCTTTTTCTTGCCTGATTGCTCTGGCTAGGACTTCCAATGCTATGTTAAATGAGAGTGGTGACAGTGGGCATCCTTGTCTGGTTCCTGTTCTTAGAGGGATAGCTTTCAGTTTTTCTCCATTGAGAATGATATTGCTGTGGGTTTGTCATATATGGCCTTTATTATGTTGAGGTGTTTTCCTTCTATACCCATTTTATTTAGAGTTTTTATCATAAATGGATGCTATATCTTGTCAAATGCCTTCTCTGCATCTATTGAGATGATGATGTGATTTTTATTCTTCATTTTGTTAATGTGGTGTATCACGTTGATAGATTTGCACATGTTGAACCATCCCTGCATCCCCAGAATGAAACCCACTCGATCATGATGTATAATCTTTTTAATCTGTTGTTGTATTCGATTTGCTAGTATTTTGTTGAAGATTTTTGCATCGATGTTCATCCGTGATATTGGCCTGTGATTTTCTTTTTTTGTGTTGTCCTTGTCTGGTTTTGGTATCAGGATAATGTTTGCTTCGTAGAAGGAGTTAGGAAGCCTCTCCTCCTCTTCAATCTTTTGGAAGAGTTTGAGAAGCATAAGTATTAAGTCTTCTTTGAATGTTTGGTAGAATTCACCAGGGAAGCCAGCTGGTCCTGGACTTGTATTTTTTGGGAGGTTTTTGATTGCTGTTTTGATCTCCTTACTGGTGATCGGTCTATTCAAATTTTCTACATCTTCTTGGTCCAGTTTTGGAAGGTTGTATGTTTCTAAGAATTTATCCATTTCTTCTAGATTATCCAGTTTCTTGGCGTATAGCTTTTCATAGTGTTCTCTTATTATCTTTTGTATTTCTGAGGTGTCCGTTGTAATCTCTCCTCTTTCATTTCTGATTTTATTTATTTGAACCTTCTCTCTTCTTTTCTTGGTGAGTCTAGCTAAGAGTTTCTCAATTTTGTTTATCTTTTCAAAGAACCAGCTCTTGGTTTCATTAATTTTTTCTATTGTTTTTTTAGTCCTATTTCGTGTATTTCTGCTCTAATTTTTATTATTTCCTTCCTTCTGCTGATTTTGGGCTTTGTTTGTTGTTCTTTTTCCAGTACCTTTAGGTGTACTTTTAGATTGTCTATTTGAGATTTTTCTTCTTTGTTGAGGTAGGCATGAATTGCTATAAACTTCCCTCGTAGAACCGCTTTTGCTGTATCCCACAGATTTTGGCATGTCGTATTTTCATTTTCATTTGTATCCAGGAATATTTTTATTTCTTCTTTGATTTCTTCATTGACCCAATCATTGTTCAGTAGCATTTTGTTCAATCTCCACATTTTTGTGGCTTTTCTGGTTTTCTTTCTGTAGTTGATTTCCTGTTTCATACCTTTGTGGTCAGAAAAGATGCATGGTATTATTTTGATCTTCTTAAATTTATTGAGACTTGTTTTGTGGCCTAATATGTGATCAATCCTGGGGAACGTTCCATGGGCATGTGAAAAGACTGTGTATTCTGTGGTTTTTGGATGGAATGTTCTGTATATATCTACTAAGTCCATCTGGTCTAATGTGTCCTTTAAGGCCAGTGTTTCCTTATTGATCTTCTGTTTGGATGATCTATCCATTGGTGTAAGTGAAGTGTTAAAGTCCCCTCCTATTATTGTGTTACTGTCTATTTCTCCTCTTATGTCTATTAATAATTGCTTTATATATTTAGGTGCTCCTGTGTTGAGTGCATAGATGTTTACAAGTGTTGTATTTTCTTGTTGGATTGTTCCCTTTATCATTATGTAGTGCCCTTCTTTGTCTCTTGTTACAGTTTTTGATTTAAAGTCTATATTGTCTGATATTAGTATTGCTACCCCTCCTTTCTTTTCTTTGCCATTTGCATGGAATATCTTTTTCCATCCTTTCACTTTCAGTTTGTGAGTGTCTTTAGGTCTGAAGTGTATCTCTTGTATGCAGCATATACATGGATCTTGTTTTTTTATCCAGTTGGCCACCCTATGGCATTTGATTGGAGCATTTAGTCCATTGACATTTAAAGTAGCTATTGATAAATATGTATTTATTGCCATTTTGTCACTTTATCCTTTTTTCTGGGTGTTTTAGTAGTTCTTCTCAGTTCCTTTCTTTTTCTCTTGCTCTCTTCCCTTGTGGTTTGATGGCTATCTTTAGTAATATGTTTGATTTCTTTTGTCTTACTTTTTTTCCTGCTTGTTATAGGTTTCTGGTTTGTGGTTACCATGAGGATCCTATTTAATATACTATGCACATAACAGTCTATATTGAGTAGATAGACTCTTTAGCTTGACCTCTTTCTAAAAGCTCTACTTTTTCACTCCCCTCCTCTCACATTATATGTTTTTCACATCATATATGGTCTTTTGTTTAGTGTGTGTCTATCCATTACCCTCTTATCATTGAAATAGGTGATTATAGTACATTTGTCTTTTAACCTTCATATTATCTTCACAGGTAGTTGACTTGCTGTCTTTACTATACTTTTTCCTGACAAGCGATTTTATTGCCTGCTTTTTGTTGTTATTGTTTTAATAATTTTTTTATCTCTATTTGTGGTCATTGCTTTCCCACTTAAATAAGTCCCTTCAGCATTTCTTGCAGAACTGGTTTCTTGGTGATAAACTCCTTTAATTTTTGCTTGTCTGGGAAGCTCTTTATCTCTCCTTTCATTCTGAATGACAACCTTGATGGATAGAGTATTCTTGGCTGTAGGGTTTTTCCTTTTAGCACTTTAAATATGTCGTGCCATTCTCTTCTCACCTGTAGGGTCTCAGCTGAGAAGTCTGCTGATAGCCTGATGGGCTTCCCTTTATATGTCACTTGTGGCCTTTCTCTTGCTGCTTTTAGGATTCTGTCTTTGTCTTTAATTTTAGACATTTTGATTATAATATGTCTTGGTGTGGGCTTCTTTGGGCTTCTCTTGTTTGGAGCTCTCTGTGCTTCCTGAACTTGGATGTCTGTTTCCTTCCTCAGGTGAGGAAAATTTTCCTCTATTATTTTGACAAATAAATTTTCTACCCCTTTGTCTCTCTCTTCTCCTTCTGGGACCCCTATAATCCGAATGTTAGCATGCTTGATATTGTCCCAGAGTTCCCTTACACTGTTCTCATTCTGTCTAATTCTTTTTTCTCTTTTCTCTTCTGCTTGGGTGATTTCCTCTAGTCTTTTGTCTAGCTTGCTGATCTGTTCTTCTGCTTTCTCTACTCTGCTATTGAGTCCCTCTAGTGAATTTCTCATTTCAAGTATTGTATTCTTCATTTCTGATTGTTTTTTTTTTTATATCTTCCAGTTCTTTGCTGATGTGCTCGCTGTGTTCATCCATTCTTCTCCACATATCTGTGAGCATCCTCATTATATTTTGTTTGAATTCTTTGTCCAGTAGGTCACTAGTTTCTGTTAACTTAGTTCTTTTTCTGGGGTTTTGTACTGTTCCCTTGCTTGGAAAGTATTCCTTTGCCTCCTCGTTATGCCTCTTCTCTGTGCTTATTTCTTTGTATTAGGTGAGTCGGCTATGTCTCCTGATCTTGGAGAAGTGTCCTTATGTATGAGATGCCTTATGAGGCCCAGCAGTGTGCTTCCCTCTCGTCACCAGTCCATAAGAACTAGGAGTGACCTCTGTTTGGTCTACTTGTGTTCTTCTGCTGTGGCAGGGTGGCTCCCTCTGCCCGTACCCAGGGAGTCTGATCTTTCCTTCTCTGGCCAGCTGATTGTAAATCCAGTTTTGGGAGCCTCAGCACTGTTGGCTACAAAGTCTATCAGCACACTCTTATTGCAATTGTCCTCTTAATTGTGTTGGTACCCAGTGTAGCTGGTTGCTAGGCTCAGGGGCTACAGTTGTGATAGGCCTCAGGCCTACAAGGCTGTTGTCATTTCTCTTAGGAGTGCAGCTGAGTTGGGCTAGCCCTTGGCATGGGGGCACTCAATTGTTTCAGGCTTGGGAAGGTGGGGCTGATCCTTTTTATGGCTATTTGTGAAGCACAAGTCTTCTGCAGCTGATAAGCCTCATCCCCCACCAGACCACATACACTGTCAACACAGTCCTGGTCCATGCACATTTCTCAACCCTCTGGAGCGTACCCCAATGCCACACTGCAGAGGCCCCCACTTCTCCCTCAATGCCCCCCACAGTTCACCTGGTCCTCACTTAGGCCCTGCCCCACAGAGGCAGACACTTTTGCCTGCCTGTAGAGGATCAAGGCACTCAGTCAATGCAGACTGAAAAGTAGCCTGAGGGCTTGCTGTTAGGTGGGGCCAGTCCCTGGGGCAGGTTGCCCGCCCTGGCTGAACTGGATTAAACTGTTCTCTAGTGCGTGTGGCAGACCCCTGGGCTAACAGCCCAAGGGATGTACCTCAATGGCCCCCACAGGTGTCCCTATCAGCATGCCTGGACCAGCTCCGAACAATGGTTCCCACCAATGTCTCAGTCTCCGGAGAGGACCCTCCTCTCACCAAGATGCCCCCAGAGCCCACCAGGTCAGTCTCATTTCACCAAAGGACAGTCAGCCTTCTCTCTGGTGATTTTAGGTTGCTGCAGTGAGTGAGTTTGTGCCTGGGCCCTTTAAGACCCGGATCTTTTTGGCTTTCGGCTGATAGCTTTTCTGGGGGTGTCCTCGCTGCAGTTAGTAGCCAGCAAAGCCAGACAGTAAGATGCCTGTCTCAGTTGGGCTGAGTCCTGTCAATGAAAATAATCCACAACCAATCTATAAATGAAAATTTGGGTGAGTTTATTCTGAGCTGAAATCTGAGGACCATGGCCTGGGGCCTTTCTTCCCAAAGGAAGAAAGGGCACCAAACAAGTGAGGTATACAGAGTGGTTATATACCCCCATACAGGACATGTCGCATATGATTGAAATGTCCCTCCCACAATAGTCACAAGATTGCCCTGTCAGCACAGCACTTGATGGACACAGCAGGTAGTGGGTCTGCTATTTCAGAGGGCATGGCAGGAGGCAAGTCTATTGTCTTGAGCTGGGTGGTTACAGGTGAACACAGCAATCAGTTTCTAGCCTAAGGAAAGATGCTTAATCCTTAAAGAAATGCCAACATTGGGAGGGGGAGGGAAGTTGCACCTTTATCTCAAGGGCCTTTGCTCTTGCCATAGGGAATATCTAAAGCAGATATACAATGCATGCTCCACGGCCACAGTCAGGCCCTTTTGGAAAGACAAGGTCAGGCCGAATTAGGTTTATACCAAATGGCTTCCTCATATTCTCCAATATATCCTATTGCTTGCCATTTTTATATGTCAGTCCAAAGGATGGTTATAGCAGTATTGCCCACGCTCCGGACCTCACTCCTCCAAGGAGGGCTTGTACCTTAGGGTGCCTCTCGCCTGGCCAGCTGAGAAGCTCCGCTGCTCCTGAAGGTGGCTTTTTTCCTCTCTGGCCGGAGTTACTGCCTCTTCTGCCTTCGTCAGGACTGTCCCTTGTTGTGGGGGTTCTTTTTATCCAGTTTTCAGTTTTCAATCCAGGGTGATTCTTCCCAAAATTGTTGTAACCTGGTTGTGTTCATGGGAGGAGGCAAGTTCACCGTCTGCTCACGGCGCCATCTTGACAAGATCTCCTAAAACATTGTTGAAAGAAATCGAAGAAGACACAAAGAAATGAAAAGATATTCCATGCTCTTGATTGGAAGAATTAACGTCGTTAAAATGTCCATACTTCCTAAAGCAATCTCCAGATTCAACGCAATCCCTATCAAAGTTCCAACAACATTTTTCACAGAAATAGAACAAAGAATCCTAAAATTTATATGCAACAACAAAAGACCCCGAATAGCCAAAGGATTCCTGAGAAAAAAGAACAAAGCTGGAGGTATCACACTCCGTGATTTCAAAATATGCTACAAAGCCATAGTAATGAAAACAGCATGGTACTGGCACAAAACAGACACACAGATCAATGGAACAGAATTGAGAGCCCAGAAATAAACCCACACATTTATGGACAGCTAATATTCGACAAGGGAGCCAAGAGTATACAATGGAGAAAGGAGAGTCTCTTCAATTAATGGTGTTGGGAAAACTGGACAGCCACGTGCAAAAGAATGAAAGTAGACCATTACCTTACTCCGTGCACAAGAATCAACTCAAAATGGATTAAAGACTTGAATGTAAGACCCAAAACCATGAGACTTCTAGAAGAAAACATAGGCGGTACGCTCTTTGACATCGGTGTGAGCAGCATATTTTCAAGTCCCATGTCTGACTGAGCAAGGGAAACAAAAGAAAAAATGAACAAATGGGACTACATCAAACTAAAACGCTTCTGCATAGCAAAGGAAACCATCAACAAAACGAAAAGACAACCTAACAGTTGGGAGAAGATATTTGCGAACTATATATCAGATAAGGGGTTAATATCCAAAATATACAAAGAACTCATGCATCTCAACACCAAAAAAACCAACAACCCAATTAAAGAATGGGCAAAAGATCTGAACAGAGATTTCTCCAAAGAAGATATACAGATGGCCAATAGGCATATGAAAAGATACTCAACATCATTAGCTATCAGTTAAATGCAAATCAAAACTACAATGTGATATCACCTCATTTGTGTCAGAATGGCTATAATTAACAAGACAGGAAACACCGAGTGTTGGAGAGGATGTGGAGAGAAGGGAACCCTCATACACTGCTAGTGGGAGTGCAAACTGGTGCAGCCACTATGGAAAGCAGTATAGATTATCCTCAGAAAATTAAAAATAGATCTACCATATCATCCAGCTATTCAACTGCTGGGTATTTATCCAAAGAACTTGACAACACAAAGGCATAAAGATGCTTGCACCCTTATGTTCATTACAGCATTATACACAATCGCCGAGACTTGGAAGCAACCTAGGTGCCCATCAAGGGTTGAATGGATAAATGTATATATACATAATGGAATACTACTCAGCCATAAGACGTGATGAAATCCGGCCATTTGTGACAACATGGTTGGACCTTGAGGGTATTATGCGAAGTGAAATAAGTCAGAGGGAGAAAGTCAAATACCGTATGATCTCATTCATAAGTAGAAGATAAAAACAACGGCAAACAAACACTAGCTACGGAGATTGGATTGGTGGTTACCATAGGGGAAGGGGAAGTGGGGAGGGTTAAAGGGGTGATTAGGCTCACATGTGAGGGGATGGAGTATAATTAGTTTTTGGGTGGTGAACATTATGTAATCTACACAGAATTTGAAATATAGTACGATGTACATCTGAAAGCTATATAATGTTATAATCCAATGTTACTGCAACAAAAATATAAATAAATAAATAAATAAATAAACAAAGGATCTTGTCAAAGTTGTCAAACAGAAAGGGGAGCAGTTTGGAAAGTATAGAAATGCATAAACAATCATCTCCCTACTCAAACATATCCATTTATTATCCCTCCTTTCTGCATAGTTCTAATCAAAATTATGGCTTGAATTTTGCTTAGCACTGGGCAGCATTCTCCAAGTTGCATAGGTAGATATTCCATTGTTTTCTTATCCATTCCCTTATTGTTGGATGCCACCACCCCCCACCCCGCCGCTCACCCCACCATGGGATGGGGTATGGTCTCCGCAAACTGTCTTCTCTGCCATCTGCCAAACAAGTCTCCAGGCCCTTCTCACTTCCAACACTGCATTGAGGAGCAACAAGGGGCAGTCAAAGAGGGTTTGTGAGGAAAACAAAGGTCCTGGCTTTGTAGAAGGCCTCAGACTCTCCACTCCTGAGCTCTCTGGGTCCTGAGTCTGGAGCCCACACACTCCCTCTTATTATCATGTCAACCCTTCCTCCAGTGAGTCAGCCTGGATGTAAAGTCAGGACAGAGATAAATGACCCAATGGCCTGCTATCTGAACACCTCCTGGTCAGCACTCCCTTCATGGCCCCACAGGTCCCAAGGCCCCTCTGGCAGAGCCTGACTTCTCCCAGCAAGAGAAGGGCCCAGCCACAGAGAAGGGAATGATTCCTGGACATAAGGGGTTCTGCTCTCCAAGAGCTCCTTGCTCACTTGTTCTATGTGGAAACCTCACCCCTGGGGTGCTGACTCACTCACACCACCTCTCCAGAAAGAGGAAGGTTAAATGTGTTTGAAGAGTTGGGCACAAGCTGTTGCTCCAGCTGTTAACTGTGAAGGGACACTGGGGAGTGGGCAAAGCCACCCTACCCCCCTGCCCTCCACATTGCCTTGGAGGGAGAAAGAAGCTGTTCCAACCTGGCAGCTGTTATTTACACTTCTGAGTAATGTGTGAAGGTGTGAGTGTAGAAACAGTAGCAGATGACTCCAGAGAATATGTAAACAAGACCTTTGACAAAGGTGTGTACTATTTATGGGAAATCTGAGGCCTCTGCTAAAAATATATCCCCAGCACCAAATGCTCATTCCTGATACAAGAACTACACGGATAAAAAAGTTATTTCACATCTATCTTTTCACCCAGGCTGCTGACTCATGTGTTTGTCATCTAACTGTTAGCATCTCAATTTTGCAGGAGCTGATTTTAGCATAATATTACAGCAGTAGCACGCTGCTCTAGTCCCAACTCTTCCACTAACTAATTGTGCTGGATTCACCTTATTAGTAAAATGAAAGGGTAAGGGAATAAAATGGAGTTTAATACTCACTTCCAGTTCCACACTTTATGAATGTAAGAAATCATTTGGGCAGTTGATGTCATGGATGGGAATGTGGAGTTTCTGTTTCCAAGAGCTGTGTTTGGAATTTGTCTTGCTTGTAGCAAGGCATGTAATGCATGTCGAATGAATGACTTTATGCACCAAACCATTCAACTTTAATTTTTATAACTATGGAATTTCATCTACACAGTCTGAGGTCAACTAACCCAAGCAAATTCAGGGAAAGTCCAATGACTGAATAAATATCAACTTTTACCTGCAAGTGAAGAAAACTAACTGGAATGAGCAAAGAAAACAAAATATAGGTTTTTTTAAAAAAATTCATATGGTTAAAATGTAGGAAGGGTGTGAGAAAGAGTGGCTGGGAGCTGCCCTTGGGGATCACTAGAACTAACAACTGAATGCTCTCAGGAAGCATCCTCTTCACCCTTCCCTCTGCTTCTCTCTCTACCTGCCAGCCTGCTTCTCTCTCTTGCTGACTAGTGGAACTGGGAGTGGGGAACGGGGTAAGAGTGTGGCAGCTGGAAGTTCCAGATTCACATCTTTATAGACCCAGAGCTACAGAAGAAAAAAGGCTTCTTTTCTCCCAACTCAAATTTGAAAAATCTTAGGGAAGGACTGTGATTGGCCCACCCTGAACCCCATGACTACCTATTGGACCATCTATCTCTTCAAGGAGTGGGGGATGTGACTGGCTCAGCTTGGGTCATGTGCCTGCCCCTGAGAGGAATGGGCAGGGCTCTGCTACTACAGGAAGAGGATAAAACCCACATGGTCACTGGGGAGAATTTGTGACCGAACAGGAAGGAATTGAAACACATTTTGCTCATATCTAAATCTGGCTTCATATCATATCTGGCTTCAATTTAGATATACAGTAGAGGCTTGTCACAAACTGGGTCTGAGAGTTATAATAGCCTGAATATCTGAAGATGTTAATAAAAGTAGATTCTCTTCAGAATGATCCCGTCCACTTCATGACAGGGACAAAAGGATCTAGTATTTGGGGGAGATGTAATTTTTAGGGAAGCAAAAGGATCCCTCTTTAAAGAAATGGTTTTACATGTAAAAATTTCACTTGGTCACACAATATTTTCTAAGAAAGGCATAATGAGAATTATGTGTTTTGACTCCAAACAGAAAAAAAAAAAGGAACTCCATGTAAAGTGAAGTGTCAGGGCTAAAATAAGCAGTTACTGAGACTTGAGGATAGGGTGTTAGAAGAACCACATGCAAAATTAAAATAATTCTCTACCATTTAACACCTATTATATTAGGGGAAACTTTTTTTAAATGATAACACCCAATTTTGGCAAGGTTCCAGTGAAGCAGGTACAATTGTGCGTTGCTAGAGGACTGTGAATTGGAAAATGATTTGACAATATGCACTTAGAGCCATTAAAGTGCTTGGCTTTTTTGATTCATCAATCGCTCTTCAAGGAATTTCTCCTTAGGAGGTAAACTAAGGAAGAAAAATAAAGATGCTCACTGAGCTCTAATTTCTATGAAGAATTGTGAGGACCAGGGTCACATTTTATTTATCTTTGTGTCCCCTACACGGTCTTCATCAGGCATGACACAGAGTTGGCACTTTAAAGTTTGTTAAAATAATAAATGAAAATACATGCCCACAAAAGGAAAATTTTAAATTAATCATGTAACATCATTTCAACGTGAGAGGGTCTTGTCATTAAAAAATAAGAACTATGGGAGCCAGCCCTGTGGCGTACTAGTTCAGTTCCACACACTCCACCTTGGTGGCCTGGGTTCGTGGGTTTGGATCCTGGGTGTGGACCTACACTACTCATCAGCCATGCTGTGGTGGTGACCCACATATAAAGTGGAGGAAGATTGGCACAGATGCTAGCTCAGGGCTGATCTTCCTCGGGGGGTGGGGGGAACTATGAAAACAATATTTCAGTGTGTGGGAGGGCTTACCCTACAGATTCAGGGGAAAAAAAGAAACTAGATGGTATATAACATTGTTCCTATGTTCTGATTACAAGAATGTAAAATTTGTTTACGTATCTGCACACGGAATGGAAAGAAAACAGAAGAAAGCAAGCAATTACTAGTTGGAGTGAATTCTTTATTTTACAGTCCCTTAATATTTATGCAATAACATGTTTTAAATTAATTGATGTTTTGGAAGTATAACTGTTATGACAGAATGACCAACAGGACCCATCTGGATGTCAGCAGAGCCCTCATGAGTAAGCCAAGAGGGAACTCTCTCATTTCCTCATCCTGGGTCTTGGGAGACCTTAGAAATGGAATCTCCCAAAGAAAGTATATCTACGCCTATGAATGTGTCCGCATAAAGGTGTAAGTACATAGATTCACAAATATATGAATATACTGTTTGGTGGACAGGCATGTAGAAGTGTTTAATACAATCTTAATTAAAGATAAACATTTTCTTGTCATGATATTGTGATTTATAATAAGAAATATATACTTGGTCCTTGTCCCTGCTCCTGGCACAGAGCTCTTAAACTCTTGTAAATTCCTAAGTGATAAAAGCAGTAGGAGCATCTTTTGTCTTAATGAGGTGACTCTGGGTGGGCTCCTTGCTGGCTTCTGGATGGGGGCTGGTCACCAGAAAGACCAAGCGGTGATTAGAAGCTTGACATTTCAGCCCCACCCCCGCATTCTCCAGAGAGTGGAGAGGGGCTGGAAATGGAGTTAATGATCCACCATGGCTACATGATGAATACTTTACAAAAATCCCAATAATAAGGGGTTCAGAGAGCTTCCAGGTAGGTGAACATGTGGAGGTACTGGGAGAGTGGCATGCCCAGAGACGGCATGATGCATACCTTACCTTACACATCTCTTCCATCTGGCTGTTCATCTGTATCCTTTACCATGTCCTTTTATAATAAACTGGTAAACAGTAAGCAAACTGTTTTCCTGAGTTCTGTGAGCCACTCTTGCAAATTGATTGAACTTGAGGAGGGGCTTGTGGGAATCTTCAATCTGTCGTTGAAGGGTCAGAAGCACAGGTGACAACCTGGACTTGGGGTTGTCATCTGACCTGGGGGTAGGAGGAACAGTCTTGTGGGACTGAGTCCTTAACCTGTGGGATCTGATGCTATCTCCAGGTAGGTGGTGTTAGAATTGAGTTAAATTATAGGACACCCATCTCACGTCACAGAATTGCTTGGTGTGAGGAAAAAACCCCACACATTTGGTGACCAGAATTGTCAGAAGTGTTGTTTGTGAATAGTAAAGGAGAAAGATACAGGATGCCACCGAATTTGTGAATTTAAGTTATAGTGTCAATTCTCTCTCTTTCTAGGGGTGCAGCCTTGAACAAATAAATCCTTCACTCTCTCTGTAGCCCCTGGTGGTCAGAATTTTATTCCACTGTCCTTCCTCCCTCTGGCTCAGTTTCCAATTCTATAAGCCAGGAGCAGTGCCTCCCGTTTCACTGGTTGTTGTGAGACATTGAGAGCCCCAGTGTTTTCCAATACAGCTCATCACTTCAAGGGAATAGTTCTTAAAATTACCCATCTACAGATTCAGCCTGATGCACCCTCCCCCTAAGTCCCCATTACAATACTCATAAAAATATGAAAAGGAGAAAATTCATCACAGCAGAGACATTATGGATAATAACCAACCATATGCCAGCAGCTAGGGGAGTGATCATGACTGCAGCGTCAGTGGGATTGTAGTAGGAAAAGAAGCCATCCCTGGCTGCTGCTGATTCCCTCCAGCAAGCCCTGGGCTTCTTGTCCACATCGTGCAGCCATTCCAGACTGTGGATTCTCCCTGAAACAAGCTGAATTTCAGCCAAGGCTTCTGCCTCCCAAAGAGCAGCGAGTGCTCTTCCTTCTCCCTCCTCTCAGCCACTCCCCCTCTGCCCCACACACCAGAGAACGACTGAGACTGATTCTTTCAGAAATTCTGCAGCCCAGTTTATCCCTCTAGCCTGCCCCATATCCCTCTTATCCTTAATCACTCTTAATGTCATTGTCCCCGTTCCTCTGTCCTCTCCTGTAACTTCATCCTCGTACTGCTCTGGGCTACCTCTGCCTGACTCAGTTTCCTAACACTTTCCTTGTGTCCATTAGAATTACATGCCCTTTTTAACCTGTCCCAAGGACAGCCTCTTGCCCCTATCTAAGAAACCTGACTGTCCCCCTCAGGGGGAGCCTTCTTAGGTAGATTGTAATCTTCCTCCTCTCTCACCCCCAACCCCACAAGACTAGAGGGCAGGACAGGGAGGTCAGACTGTGCTCACCAGAACCCACTCCTCCCTGTGCTAAGGGCCCCCAGGGTCCTCGAGTGAAGTGACTTAAGAAAAAGACCACCAGACGCCAAAATCTTCAGACATTTTATTGGCCATAGTATTATCCCCCAAACCATGGGAGCAGGTGACATCTCAAGCCAAAACTGACCTTCCAGTCCCCTCCCCTCTATTTTATTCCTTGCTTGTAAGTGCAATGAGCATCCCCAACCATATGGCAAACACAAGGAATCTCATTGTAGTAACGCGTTACTTCTGCCTTTAATCCTCTGAGGTCTCCCCATTCCCCTGGTGAGCTCTTGACATTTTATGGCCCAGATACACTCATAAACACTGAAGAATCTGGCCTATTCCAGATGGTTTGGTTCCCTATGCCAAGCCTCAGGTTCCTAAATTTCTATTCAGGTGATTACTTGATTACTTTCTCCAACTGTTGCCCTTATGGGGACAAATGTGTCTGACAGGAGTGTTCTAGCTCGGGCAGAACACATCAAGGCCGTCAGTGCAGCGACGTTGTTCAGCCAAAACGTCTCCTCTCGCAAGAGTCTCTGCACTGAATGGGGAAGGAGTAAATTTTTGAGAACAACTGGCCTGCAACCACACAATTTAATGGGATCAAGAACTAATATTGTTTCCATTAACATGACTGTATTATTTCAGGACATTTTTACCCCAAAATATAAAGTTGCAAATGCCTTTATTAGGTCTTTCAGTAACTGCCTACAAATCCATTTATTTGAGCAATAGATTATTTCTCAACTAGACCTATTCTCAGGACAGCAGGGAAATCAGGCAATATATCAGGACAATAGAAAGTCTCAATTAATGGGCAAAACTGCTGCTTTTCCAAATGGCTGTTTACACATCAAGACTTGCTTGACCTCACAGTGCCCACCAATCCCAAGCTATTGTATCCCAACCAAGCCCCTGTACTAAGACACGCCAAACATTTTGTAAATATCCGCTCTTGACCTCCCCATCAGGAGCCACACCTGAGACTCCATCAAGATATATTTTTCTTTACTGCAGTAGGTAATAAACCTGGCTTTGCTTGAGCAACAGATTATTTTCCTAGTCATTTTGAAGACTCAGTGGTTGTCAGTTTGAAACTTTTTGGACTCTTTTCGAGTTCAGTGTTCACTCTGTTTTAATATTACGCCTCCAACTGATTGATAATTTTGTAACTCAAAAGTCTGCATCCTCTCCAGGCCCAGGGCTGAGTCTCCAGACCTTTATGCGTGGAAAACCAGCCTTGTGTAAAACCTCCAGCCTCTCTGATGGTCTCACCATCTGTCTATGTTGTCATCTACCTGTCCTCTACATTGTCCATTCATTCATCCAACAAATATTTACTGAATGATTTCTCTGGACTAGACATTACCTTATAACTGTTCCTTCAACTACAGCCTTCTACTCAAGTGTCCCCATTAATGGAAAACTTTAGCACCCCAAAGTTTTCTTTGTCTCAGTTCTTGCCGTCAGCCTCACTGTCCTCAACTCGAGTGACTCTCACCTACACTTTACCTACCCAGTCCTATGGAAGTGCCCAGACTCTGTCATCCCCTGCCATGCATGTGTGTCAAGCTATTTACATGTGTGATTGACAACTGGAAGTGCTCTTCTTCCTAGGCCTTTTCCTAGCCCTTCTCCCTTGTGAAGGCTGACTGAAAGTACTCTTATTGCTAAGAAAGCTTTTAGCACTGGGAGCAAAGACTCAGACTGTAAATCACTGCCTTAGGTTGGCTTCTTTAGAAGCAGACTCTGAGACAAACTGGGATGAGTTGGTCATCCTATCTCCAGGAGAAACTGATAAGAGAGCAGGAAAAGCAGAACAGGGAAGATGCTTCTTAGGCAGGCAAAGCTGCAACTGTGTGCATCAGGAGGCTCACCTCCGCCAGACCCTACAGCGACACTGGAGAGTAATTTATGCCTCAGAGTCTATCCCCACCTAGGCTAAGAGAGCTGGTCCTCCAGACTCCTGCGCCTGTTAGACATCATCTATGGTCCTTGGGCTGAGGACCTGCAAGGGACAGGGGAGTGAGTGGAGCAGCTCCAAGAGCCTGAGGGTAACCCTCTGTGCACTGACATCATCCACTACAGTTCTAACTTCAAAGGGCATAGAATCAAATGATTCACACAGACAATGCTGGGGCAGAACTTTTGTGCTCCCTTCCCACCTCCACTCACATGAAATATAAACCAATTTTGGATGGGAGAAGGAAAAGACAGTTGTAGGTGGTCACAGGGAGGACCAGGGGAAATACTCTACCTCCCAGATGATTCTTAAAGGAAGGGTGGAGGTCATCCAGGAGAATCTCCCTCAGAGTCTGTGGGCCATGATGAAAACAGCAGACTTGGACACTTTTGCTCGTTGTTTCTGAAGATGAGAGCCTTGCAGTGGTGTCTCACATGATCAGGGCATTGAGAAACAAGACTCCAGTTTGCCTAGAGAGGAGTGCAATGTGCCCAGCGTCCACACACCTGTTTCCCCATGATCCTGAAGAATGGAAAATGATGCCAGATGTCCCCAGGACACTGAGTGAGGGGCCCTGAAGGTTAGCAAAGGGAAAGGAATTAGTGTGCTGGGCTGCAGTCCATTGGCTGAGTAGTGGGGGCTCCCCAAGAAAGGGCTGCAGTGTCACTTTAAGAGGTCCTTTGTCACCATCTCCTTTGTGGGCCAAAATCTCACCAGCACTCCTAGGGACAACTGCCCTTCTTTGTGACCCCACTGGTATACACTGCTTTACAACTTGCTGAAAGTGAAGTTGACTTAAGTCTTTTAAATGCATTTATTTTCTCTCCAGGAGAAACGGATGGAATAAATGAACTGAGATTATGACAAAAGCTACAGCAAGGTCCCCATGTGCCTTCTCCAAAGGTAAATTACAGTTATTGCAAGAAGAGATGAGTACATGGAGTATTTCCTAAAATACCATGAGAAGTATCTCTTTGTCCCAAAATTAAGCTTCCTTGCTGTTAATATTTCTGCTCATAACAGAGATTAATCTCTCTTTCATGTCTGAGTGACATCACAAAGTCGAGACCATACCTAAGCCTTAGAACTCCTCTGGTGACATGGGAGAGTGCCACCAAGGACATACCATGTCTGCCCAGGGGAGCAGCACAAGGAGCAAGAACATTTCCCCCTGTTGAAGCTTTGAAGTGGACACCAGTTGTGTCACAGTCCAGAATCTGGATGTGGGCTGTGGGTCCTCTCAACTGTTTCTGTTCTTTTGTCCATGAGACCCCAAGGCTGGGGGTCCAGGACTGCTTAAATGCATGGGATGATCCTACCTTTAAGAGAGGGCTGAAAATGGAGCAAACAACTGCTGAATGCTGTTTTGCTGTTGTCTTGAGTGGAACATTAAGGGACAGAAAAAGCATTTGAAAACTCTCTGTCTTTGGTGTCCTAAAATTTTCCTGCCTTTAGAGTAAAAGAATCAAGATAAAGTCGCACTAAAAAGGGGATGTCTTCCCTGAATTTGGGAGGTTTTAAAGCAGATGCATATAGCTGGCAAGGCCAAGGGAAGATGCTGCTGTGCCTCCCAAGTCCACTCCGACCAGGCATGGGTCTGGAGCTGAAAGCCACAGACTCCTAGATCACCACCATAGAAGGTGAAGTCACAGGGCTCAGTCCAACCTGATCAAGAAGGCGGGCGCCCCAGCTGCTGCTTCCACCACTGGCAACTAACAGTGACCAAATAAGCCCTCGGGGGTGTTGGGATCTACCCAGAGGCAGTGAGAGGAGAACTGAGATGCAATTGTGGACTGGGCTCTGACTGAGTTAATCATCCTGAACTGACTAATCAGTCACGGGAGTGGGCCTGATATTCTGAAAGCATCTGGATTAAAACATCTGCCAGAGTGTGGGCTGGAAGATCAGAGACAGAAACTAAGGGCAGTTTTAGAAATAAATCAAAGCCTACTTGTTCATATTCAAGTCTAGGTCTGCTGAAATGTTTTCCCTCTCACTTAAAATTCTCTTAAACCTCCCTTTCAACCTCGCTTTTAGTGTAACTAGGACTCTGGTACCTTGATCCTCTACTGTCTCCTCAGCTCTCAGTCTCCTCTTCTCATTTCCCACCTCAGGCGCCTAGATCCCACAGGGCACCATGTGATCCACTTTCCTGACAATGCACTCAATTCTCACCCTTTTCTCACTGTCAAGCCTGTTGAGGAAAACACAGGGCTTTATCCACCCGTCTGCTTGCTCCAATTCTATCCCTTGGTTTCTGAGCACTGCTGGAGAAAATTGCACAGCCATGCAGATTAGGACTAGCACAGATGGGAGGCCTCCAAGCTCGACAAGGCCTTCACCATTGCCTCGAGAGAATTTCTTATGTCTCGAGTCAGCTTTAATTTCCATTTTTCCTCAGTAAACTCCCCTGACACCTCCTGGCTACCCCACCACACTAATCTTCCACTCATCCTCTCTTCCTCTGACATTGATGCACACGTTTATACACACTGCCCATTGGGAAAGTAGACGTTGTCAGACAGACTCCTCAGCACTCGGTATTTTGGAAAGCTGTTTTGTTGTTGAAGTTTTAGTCTTTTTTGGTGGCTTTTTAGTACTCATATGGGTATCTTTGTACCTGGAAGGGAAGCCTAAAGGCTGTTCCAACTTTCCAAGTTCTCCTTTTTAACAATAACAACAAGAAAATTAACTTCAAAGATAATGGAAAAAGTCAAAGTAGTACCCAGGCAGAGAAATTAGGTTTCCTACAAAAAAGAAAATCAGCTGACTCAGACTTTTCTTTCACAACATTAAATTCTAGAAGATAATGAGGTTTTTGCAGAGTGTTTTGGAGGAAAAGAAATCTAAGTATACTAACTTTTTTAATATGAGAAGGCAAAGAATGACATCACAGATAAATGCATGGCGTACATCCCACCACTCAGACACCATTCTTGCAAAAATTACTCAAAAATTTCCTGTGGACAGACAAATAAATTAAATACGTGAATAGAGAAGTTGAAATTTAAAGAAAACTGAAAGTAAGCTTGAAATTCCATTTAATGACAGATTGAATCATATCTGTTGTGTGTATAAATACATTATAGTTAGAAAATTGAAGGAAAAAGCCAAAAAGTTTCTTATAAAGATTTAGAAGAGAAATAACAATAACAACAACCATATGAAGCTCATCTAACTCTAAGTCTGTTTAGATGTCTTAGGGTGATTGTCTGGTTTACCACAATTGGCCGTACCCCGGGAGCTGGACCTCATATACAAGGGAAGACCCCTCAGCTGTCTGTATTGTGTGATTCTGTTTTGCTAGCCACTGGACAGGCATTTGACTCAAGCTAAGCCATTAGATCATCTCTACCAGGAACTGGAATCTTGAACTGAGAGCCATAGTGCCTGAGCACCATTAAACTGAGCTACGGCAGAGCCCTCCAGCGTGATGTCTCATGAGTGCCTCCAACCAAGACCTTTGGGTCCACTCTGGCCCCTGTCCATCTCAAGGCATGGCTGTTCAGTCTTCCTTGGACTCTGTGTCATTCCCTGGTTGCCTATCAATAAATGCCTTCTTTAAGTTAAGCCAGCCATGGTCCATTTCTGTTATTGTTGACCAAATAAAACTTAACTAATGCAGAAGTTGCTGCCAAGAGTGAAGACTTTCAATTACCAGAATGTCAGAGAATAAAAGGAGTGTGATGAGGGGAGAAGTGAGGATTTCCTCGTCTTCCTATCCTTGTCTGGAAAGATGGCGATCCTTGCCATGCAATAGTGACATAATTAGTAAAACCACTGCCTCTCTTCTCTTGGGACTTGCTTCTATAGTTTTATCATAGGATTTTAGCATATTTCAGTTATGACTTGCAGCATTTATGGTACAAGGTGAAAGAGACTAGCTCTAATCCAAGAAAGCCATCCTAAAAATTGATAGAGAATAGCATAGAAAGTATGTAACTCTGTTAAGCAAGGCTCTTTATGGATGTCACCAGAAATCTGAGGCAGCTGAACATCAAATAATTATGTACCTTGCCAAACTACAGCAGTAAAATTTGCCACTATATCCTCTTTATTTTATTTATTTATTTATTTATTTTTGAGGAAGATTAGCCCTGAGCTAACTACTGCCAATCCTCCTCTTTTTGCTGAGGAAGACTGGCCCTGACCTAACATCCCATCTTCCTCTGCTTTTTATACGTGGGATGCCTACCATAGCGTGGCTTTTTGCCAACTGGTGCCATGTCCGCAGCCGGAATCCAAACTAGTGAACCCTGGGCTGCTGACAATCGGATCATGCGAACTTAACCACTGCCCCACCGGGCCGGCCCCTATATCCTCTTTGTAAAGCTAAAGTTTTAGTGTCCTCAGCAGAAAACTGTGGGTTTGTAGCACTTAGGAGAAGTCAAAGAAGTCTGAGAGAGGAATCTGGGACTCCTGGGGATTTCCCTCTGTCTCCTTCATTCCTTCAAAGTAGCTTCAAAAACAAGAAAGTGGAAGAATGGGTACTCCCTAAAGACTGTGAACTTAGAAAAGAGAGGCCCTGTGATGTCACATTAGAATGCATTGCCAGATGTGGCTGTAGGTCGTCTCCCACCGAGGAAAAGGAATTTGGTGAGCCACACGACGTTGAGGCCTTTCAGGTGTATGGGAGAGAAGGATGTGCCTATATGTAAACACACACGGGCATGCGTATGTGCTGGGCGGTCAAGGGGTGGAATGTAGTGGACATCTATTTCTTGACTTGCTCACTGTCTCTTATTTTTCTGGAAATAGGCTTCCTATCTAAGGGAAAAGGGATTTTTCTCTTCTCTATCTATATGGTTACAGAGAAGGAGCCATGTTTAGATAACATGGCCCCAGCTCCTGGCTACCTAACTCAAGCTATATTGGATTCAATCTGAGTCAAAATCCTTTCTCATAAATTTCAAATTTGAATTAAGAAATTTAGATATCAGCCTGGCTACTGTCTGGATCTAGATAATATATTCTGGAGCTATTACCAATTTCCTGTGAAGGACCATTTTCCTTCATATGAACTGAAAAACAGAAAGCTGGACTGCAGTGAGAGAAAAGCATCACATACGTGTGCTGAGCAGACTACATGAGAAAGTGCTGCCAAGGTCTTCAGTGCTGCTCTAGTCTGTCCGTGGAGCCTGACTGCATGCTTGCTGGGATTTAGGATGTCCTCCTTTTGCTTGATATTCTTAGTATAACACCCTTAGTAGTCTCCCTTTGGCTTAAGCTGGCTCAAGGTTTCTATTTCTAGCAACCAAGAGAATCCTAATATCCATCAGTATAGGTAAAATTTACATTTTTTTAACTTTATCTTTAGTATGTCATCCCTTTCTCAAGTTTCCTCTATGGTTTGAACAAACTTTTATCACAGCGCTTATTACAGTGAACAGTCATTATTTTACACATATGCCACCCACTCTACTATGAACTCACTAAGAGCCAGAATTCATTGAGTCATTCTTCTCTTCATCCCCAGATCTTTTCACAGGGCTGAGCTGTCTAATGGAGCACATAAAAGCGGACGTGGGCAGTAGGGTCTGCAGTGGGAACAGCACTTCCTGCCTTGGCAACTTCTTTGGAGGGAAGCTCCTGACTCGCCAGCTCCATTCACACCTGAGAGTCACAATGTGTCCTTGTCACCCAGCACAAGAAGACCAGGAGATTGAGATAGTGGTGAGATGGGGTGCATCAATGCTGTTTAGCTAAATGGTAATCACTAATTAAACAACTGACCTGCCCAATCATCTCAAACAGCGGCACAAGCGGCCTTCCCTCCAGAAGCTCAAACTGAGTTTGGAATCTGAGCAGAAGTCAAGCAGTGGAATGACACGCTATCATAGTCTCTAATGTCCATCCAGGAAGGCCAAGCACTGTCATGGGGCACAATGGCCCAGCCCACTTATGGCATGGGTGACACCAGATTTCCATCATATGGATGTGTGTGTGTCTTAGTCTGTTTGGGCTGCTATAACAAAATATCACAGACTGGGTGGCTTATAAATAACAGAAATTTATTACTTACAGTTCTGGAGGCTGGAAGTCTGAGATCAGGGTGCCAGCATAGTCAGATGAAGGCCTCTTCTGGGTGGCAGACTTTTTGTTCCATCCTCACATGGTGGAGGGAGCTAGGGAGCTCTATAGGGTCTCTTTTATAAGGGCATAATCCCATTGATGAGTGCTCTACCCTTATGATATAAGCACCTCCCAAAGGCGCCACCTCTTAAGACCATTGCATTGGGCATTAGGATTTCAACATATGAATTTCTGGGGCCACATATTTAGACCATAGTATTGTGTGTGTGAGGGGGTGGTGGTGGTCATGACAGGAGGCAGTTTGTTCTCAGGATCCAGGACTCGCCCACCCCTAACACGGGTGAATCCCAAAGCAAGAGCACAAATGGAGGTCCACACACTCCACGTCTACATATTCAAATGTTTTAAAGCCAGCTAACAAAGTGCTAAATAAAGTGTGCTCTACCTCTTACCTTGACAGAAGACTTTCCAATATAACTGGAAGGCCAGATTCAGATTTGGAATTCTTGGATTTCCTGGAGTTCTTCACTGAAACATAGATGTCACAGGGAGACCTGTGGCACTGCGAGGGATCCTGAGTGCAAACTGGATACTCAGCCCACATGTCCGAGCATCATCCATACCCCCCATAGGCAGCTTGCCCCTAAGCCACACTGAACCTAGGCATGCACACACCCCTTCAGACATCAGACCTGGGAAGAAGCTCTGGCAGGCCTAGGAGAGAGATCCATGCTGTTTGGACAGGGGATTCCAGGATTCTGAGTCTCAGAAGGTTTTCAAGTTGAAGGAATGGAGAACATGGGCTCAGGGGGGCACACTCCCTTAGTTCTGTAGGTCCCCACCCCGGGAGAGGGTGCAGCCAGGAAGGGCCAGGGTGGGGCCCTGTCAAGTGTGGATCCCAGGGCAGAAGGCCCTCTTCTTTGGATCTGAGGGTAGTCCTGGTCAGGAAGGCAGGTGGCTATCATCTGAAATGGTTCTCCTGTAGGGCAGATGGCCAGCCACTGCAGTAGGGCACAAAGCCAGGGTCTGGTTCAAGAAAGGTGCGCAGTGTATTAGTCAGCTCAGGCGGCCATAATAAAGCACCACAGATTGGGGGGGCTTATGCAACAGACATTGATTTTCTCACAGTACTGGAGGCTAGAAATCCAAGATTAAGGTGTTGGCAGGTTTGGTTTCTCCTGTGGCCTCTCTTTGGCTTTCAAATGGCCTTCTTGCTGTGTCCCCACATGACCTAAACTCTGTGTGTGTGTGTGTCCCTGGTGTCTCTCACTGTGTGTCCTAATCTCCTCTTCTTATTAGGACACTAGTCAGATTGGACTGGGGCCTGTGCTACTTGCCTCATTTTACCTTAATTTCCTCTTTAAAGGCCTTGTCTCCAAGTCACATTCTAAGGGACTGAGGGTCGGGACTTCAACATTGGAGTTTGGTGGGGAGGACACAATTTAGTCCATAATGGGCAGTCAGAGCAAAGTCCTCCCCAAGCAGGAGGAGGGAGCCTCTGAGCAAGATATTGGAGGGTACTTAGGGGCAATGATTGAACCAGTGGGGAAAGGTGAAGCATCGGCTGAGGGCCGTCAGAGGACCAGACTCATAGTGAGGCCACCAGGTCCTGAGCCAGGTTGGCTACAAGGGAAACTTGGAAGGTGATGAGATGGGGAAGTGGGGGACAAGCCAGAGCCCGGTGGCCAAAGCGTGGTCACTTGATGCTGGATCTAGAGAGACTGGCTTGATTCCAAGCACCCTCACCAGCACAGTGAGATTGCTCACATCCTTCCGACCTCAGGCTGGCTCAGGAGTGACAGAGCCAGCAGGTGGGGATGTCCTAGCCTGCAGATAGGAGGGCCTGGGTAGGAAGAGCCTGGGAAACAAGACGGGACCGTGGGGAAGTTCTAGGGAAAACACAGGTTCCAGTATGTCTGGAGCTGTGTTGTCCAATATCCTAGCCACTAGTCTCTTGTGGCTAATTGGGCACTTGAAACAGGGACTGCCTGATATGAGATGTGCACTTAGCATAACATACACACTGGATTTTGAAGACTTGGTGGGAGAAATATAATGTAAAGTATCTCAATAATAATGTTTATATCGATTACATGTTGAAATGATCATATAGTCTATATATTGCTTTATATAAATATGTCATCAAAATTAATTTCACCTATTCTTTTGTACTTTTTTAAAACATAGTCACTATAAAACTGAAAATTACATATGTGGCTCACGTTATATTTCTACTGGATAGAACTGTACTTTCTCTGACTAAAGATAGAGAACAGGAAAGGAGGAGATGAAGGAGGAAGAAGGCGGTGAAGGAAGATAAATGATCTTTTTTACATGAGGATCTTTGCTAAAAAGCTAACATTCATTGAGCACCTACTGTGCTGTCGGCGCTGAGCAAAGGACTTTAGCATAGAATATTTCACTTAATCTTCATAACCACTCCAACAGGTTTCTATTACTATTATCCCCATGTTATCGATGAGGAAACTTAGAAAAGTGTATGTCACTGGCCCCAGGTTCTAGAGATGTTAAAGGTAGAGCTGGGATGTGCACAGAAGCAGCCTGACCAACATATCCACACTCTTATCCTGTATCCTTCATCCTTTATCCTATATACGGCCCAAGCTAGAAGCTTTATGTATGCTCTCACTGACTTCTCACAGAATCTCTGGGCAAAGGCCGCACTGTGTAATTTTTTCTTAGTAGAGAGCTCACTGTTTGTTCCTTGTTCAATCAGACCTCAAACCCAGCCTTGCTGGGACAGACCCCACCCTCTGTTCCTTCGGTGGTAGAGATGGAAGAAACTAAATCCTCTGAAACCCTGGCTCAGGAAAATTGGATGGGACCTAATCAGCTGAAAAAACAAGGCTGCAAATTGATCCTGACATGAGAAGTCATCAAGAATCTGCAACAAAATTTCCAAGCTGTCAAAACAGTTCAATATACATTTGCTTTGAGCATGGGGGATTAAGGATTCCAATTCTCCACCAGACACCAGTGATGAGCAGAGAAAACGAATGGGCCATTATAAATCTAATCTTCTGATGCTAATTGTCCCTGGAACAGCACAGGACACAAACACCATCCTCTCCCGCAGCAGGCTTGCGAGAGCAATTGGATTTCTCTCTGGTTCCTTGTTACCAGGGACCCCACTATTTGGAAGATAAGTTACTATGCTTACTTAACATAGCAGGGATCCAGTCCTACGAGATGGTCATGTACTTTCTGGCCTCTCTTGGCGTCAGACAGCAATGTTGGGTCCCTTCAAGTCAGGCAATGGCTCCAGGGCTTCCTGGAATTTCTCAGCTGAGGTCTGGCTAAAGGGCTGAGAGGGGGACGCGCATCCCAGGAGCTCTGGTGTATCAGTTTCTTAGGGCTGATATGACAAAGTACCACAAACTGGGTGGTTAAACAACAAAGCTTTATCGCCTCCCAGTTCTGGAGGCTAGAAGTCTGAAATCAGTCTCGGCAGGGTTGGGTCCTTCTGAGGGCTGTGAGGGAGAGTCTGTTCCAGGCCTCTCTCTCAGCTTCCGTGGGTTGCTGGCAATCCTTGGTGTTCCTTGGCTTGTAGATGCATCATCTTGATCTCTGCCTTCCTCTTCACGTGGCATTCTCCCTGTGTGTGTCTCTTTATTTGTGTCTGTCTCGGTGTCCAAATTTCTCCTTTTTTTTTCTTTTTTTAAGATTTTTTTTATTTCTTTCCTTTTTCTCCCCAAAGCCCCCCCGGTACATAGTTGTGTATTCTTCATTGTGGGTCCTTCTAGTTGTGGTATGTGGGACGCTGCCTCAGCGTGGTTTGATGAGCAGTGCCATGTCCACGCCCAGGATTCGAACCAATGAAACACTGGGCCGCCTGCAGCGGAGCGCGCGACCTTAACCACTCAGCCACGGGGCCAGCCCCCCAAATTTCTCCTTTTTATAAGGACATCAGTCACATTAGGGCCCACCCTAGTGACCTCATCTTTGCTTGATCATCTGCAAAGACTCTTTCCAAATAAGGTCACCTTCACAGGTACTGGAGTTAGGACTCCAACATCTTTTTGAAAGACAATTCAGTCCATAACATCTGGGATGGCCAGTATTCCCTAGGAGAACAATTATATCCCTAAACAACAGTATAGCCTAGGGGCAGAAGTCATCTGTTAACCTCACTAGTCCTTACCACAGACCTGTTTTTCCCCTAGGACCCCCAGGGACCTGCTGTGGGGGCTGGGAGAAGGCTGTGTCCTGTTCTCTCTTAAGCCCCTGGATCCCTTGCGAAGAGAAGTCTAGGTCAATGGCTGTCTTACTTCGTCTTGCTCTGTCCTGGCTCGGGCACCAGGGTGAGGCAGAACGTATGCTGCTCTCCGTCCTCATTCTTCATCTGCACCTGTAACAGGTAGTGTGTCATCCAGACCCGCATTTAAGTCTAGGCTCTTTCGTTTACCAGCCATGTGACCTAGGGCATATTCTCTGACCTTGTTCAGCCCCGCTTTCCTCATCTGTAAGTGAGGACCAGGACGCTCAGCTCCTTTCATGTGCCATGGTGAGCAGTACAGGAGGAGGTTCGGGTGAGGCACCGAGCATAGTGTCGGCACAGTTTTGGTGCATAATAAGCAGTATCTTTCATCACCGAGGCCAAGCTTAGTCAGAGCCTGACTAGGGGAACCAACTCCTACTCTCTGAGGGGCCACACAGTGGATGTCATCCTGAGGACTAGCACTGCCAGGAACCATCCCTTCTGACTAATGACGCTCACACCTGACTTCAAACGCTCTTGAAGACTCTCATTGCACATCTCTGTCAGCATTTGAGTTCCAGAGGTGCATGCTGTATTTGGCAGCCCTGGAATTGGGAGTAGTAGGTAAGCAGGGAGGGAGAGGAAATGTATATTAATGGAGGAGATTGAAGACTAATAAAGAATTCCATTCATAAGGATCTACCAGAAAAACAAAACACCATTTGTCCAATCTCCTAGGGCCCAATTAGACCACTGCTTTAGCAAACCTGATTTTGAGATGTGAGTGTTCTTTCTTCTGTGTCTTAGAGAGAAAGGGGAGAAGAAAAAAAGGGGAAGGAGGGAGGAAAAGAAGAGAGGAGAGGAGACGAGAAGAGAGAAGAGGTTTGGAGGGGAGAGCAGCGGGACAGAGATGGGAAGAAGGAAAAGAGAAAATGAGAAAAATCTATGTTTCTCTTCCCAGAGTATACTTTCATCTCCTCTGATTAACTCTTTCTCAGAAGTCTGATTCCTGAGTTTTCTCTTGCTCCAGGGTCAGCTGAAGGTGCCTCCTCATTGCTTTCACAATGCCCCAGGTTTCTCCTTGGAAGTCTATATCATTTTATACTTATCTATTCATGTGCCACCTCCCCCACTACACAGTGACCTCCTGGGTGTCAGAGACTCTGCTGATCCACACTGTGCCTCTTTGTGCTTATGTGATGGTTAATTTTATTGTGTCAACTTGTCTAGATCACCATACCCAGATATTTGGACAAATGCTGATCTGACTGTTGTTGTGAATGTATTTTTTAGATGACAGTAACATTTAAATCAGTGGACTTTTAGTAAAGCACATTACCCTACATAATGTGGGTGGGCCTCATCTAATCAGTTGAGGCCTTAAGAGAAAAAAGACAGACTCCCTCAAAGAAGAGAGAATTCTGCCTGCAGACTGCATTTGGAACCAGGCTGTAACATCAGCTCTTCCCTGAGTCTGCACCCTGTTTTCAGGTTGTCTCCCTCTCTGACTTAACTACTTTCGTGCCCCATGTGAAATCTTTGTCTTCAGAAGGAAGTGTGCTAGGAGAGTGAATTAAAGAATTTTGTTGGGTTTCTAACCAAGTAGGTTTCTCCATATCTGTTGAGGATCCCAAGAGAAAAACAAGGCTAGATGGAAGGGACTGAGGCTAGGTAGGGACAGAGGAGCCCGAGGGCCCATGTGATGACAAGTTTGACTCCTGGGGCAGCAATGGGTCGGTTGTTCCTCTCCATCAGGTGAGCCACCCAATTCCACTGTTCAGATCCTTAGATCCACAACACTGCCCTCCAGATTCCACTCCACCTGAGCCTCGTTTGAGGCATTATGCTTACTAAAAAACTGATGAATCAAATATCTCAGGGGTTTGACCATTTCCTGAAGGGCCCGTTCTAGTTACAAAATCGCACTCCCAAGCCTATTCTATCAAGTAGAATTCGTGATCAATACCCTCAGAAGGGAAGATCGCCTGGGAAGAGAAGGCAGGATTGTGACCGAGCGTAGACCTGAAGATCGTGGAGGGTAGATGTTGTATCCGATTTGCCTCAAGAGCTCTAAGACTCAGCACAGGGCCTGATACAAAACTCCGCTCAGCTGAAGGCCAGAACTCAGACTAGGGTAAAATTCTACGACCTGCAGGATGCGCAGAGGAAACCTCAGGAAAAGGAGGGCATCTGGAAGCTTGGAATGAGCACCAGGATTTATACTTCTCTGTTTACAAAATGTGCTTTTTTATTCCCCCCCATCAGCTCTTTCTGCAGCCACTAGGCATTAGAGGTCTTAATCCCAAATGGATAGACCTGAGGCTCAGAAAGTCTATGGACTTGCTCATCCAGTCAGAGCCACAGCTTGAGCTTGGACCATCTCCTTCCAAATCTCAAGCTCTTTGGAGGGAGGAGGGTCCTAAGAAAGCTACTGGGGTGTTCTTGAGGAGATAGCTTATGTACTTCATAATAATCTGCCTGGGGCAGAACCAGACAAAAGCTATCTCCAGGCCAATTATCTTCCCGCCAAGGAAAAATGCCTCTATACAAAGGCAGTCCTGTCCCCCTCATTCTGGCACCAATTCTCATGGGGAAAGACAGGAGAACAGCTCAGCTCAGACCCCGCTCCACTCCATGGCCTTCTTTCCAGCAGTTGAAAGTGTCCTCTTTGTATATCAACTTGTATCAGGGTTGCAAACCTACAAATGGCACTCAGATTTGCAAAGAAAACACAGCTTCTTTATTTTCCACAATTGATCTAAGGAAATTGAATCTGATCTGACAATGTAAAACAATCTCTTTAGAGAATTCAGCTTCTTTTGAATAAATGCTGTGTGTTTTTTATTCCCTTTCACCTTGCTTATCTCCAAGATGGCATCTGGCTGTATGGGAGAAATGATTTGTGTGACCTAATGATGATGGGAAAGACCTCAGACCCACACAGGCCACCGTCCCACAGTCCCTACCGGCTCTTCTAGTCTCTATGATGGTGCTGCTCTCCACTCAATTGACAGGAGCCCTGCTGGCATCAGAAGCTGAAACCTGTCCTCTTGGTCCTCTCTGGGCTCAGAAGTTCTGCCACTTTGATTCCAACTCAGCCCTGTCTGGAGCTGCATGCCCCTGAGCTGCAATGCCTAGCCTGTTCTTGACCGGGACGGTCTGCCATAGTCTGCAACTACAGCATCCCTTCACCACCATGCAGCAATACCCCTCCCCTGAGTAAACCTCCCAGCCAACACCATCATGCTCTGTGATCTTTTAGGGGGACCAGGAAACAATGGGCACTGTCCTTGCCCCCCAGGAGGTGAGGAAGTCTCTGGTGGAGTAAATGTAACCTTCTCACTTCAGCTGGGAGAGAGAGTCAGGACACCCCTGTTTCTCTACTTGCTGGCCTGCCTCTGACTGCCCCTTTCCTTCCATGATTCTCTTGGGGCCAGAAGAGGTGGGCTTTCCACTTATTCTTCCCGTCTGATGGAGACAACCCTTATATCTATACTTCTATAGGAAGCATTTGCCCTCCCCTTTCCTGGAATTTTGGTGGTGAAATGGCTGCCAGGAAGCTTAATATATGAGTGAGAGAGTGAAAAACACATCAATCTGGTACTTTCCAAAGATGACCTCATTACACAAGAACACCAGTTCCTCTGGCCAAGCTACCAGACAGGGCGGAAGGCCACTCTTCTGGCCACAGGTGCTCTTAACACTTCAAAGACAGGAAAGCAGAGGGGATGGAGATTACTTAGACCCCAAAGAGAACTGATGTTGATAGCAAGGTGAACGTTTGTCCCAGGACAGAGAAAAAAGCTACACTTTCAAATTGGTGAAGAGACCTTGTGGCTGAAGTCTGAGCATTGAGCCCTTAAAGATACAGATTGACCTTGAAAGATGCTCCTTTTTCAGGAACATTTGCTGGCAGCACTCAAGGCAAAATGCTCACTATCTGGCAATATTGAAGGTGTCCAGCCCAAGTGTTTGACATGGCAGGCTCATTTGCCAAGGTCATACCTCTGGTTCCCATACGGAATGAGAAGAATCTGGTTCCAGGAGCACAGGCTGGCTCCCTGGGTGGGCCAGTTGGAGCAGAAGTCTGAGCTTTTGGTGTCAACAGGGAACAGCGTGAATGAGCCTGGCTGACTCAGCACCCAAAGCTAGCGCTTCGGAAAAATACAGCTTAAAACTCATATTCTACCAATGTGGAAACCACAGTTTATAACCTGAGGTCCTTGAATGGAGAGCTTCAGGGAGTCCATAAATTTCTTGAATCTGTCAAGAAATCAACAAAGTGTGTGTGTGTGTGTGTGTGTGTGTGAGTGAGTGAGTGTGTGAGTGTGCGTCTGAGTGTGGGATGGGGTATGTGTGTCATAGTTTTGTTTTTACCAAATATTTGAAGGAGGATCAGACCTGTGTCAGGTACAATGGGATGAATTTAATGCAGGGAATCGGTTACATTAGTGAATACAGGAAGGAGGAAATAATAAGGAATAAGAACTAATGAAATAGAAGACAAACCTATAATAGAATCAATAAAGCCAAATGATGGTTCTTTGAAAAGGCTAACAAAATTGATATCCCTCCATAGAAACTTTAAAATGTGCCCACAAATTCTTTGACAATCATCTCTAAGAAGGAGCCTCATTCTGCTCCTTTTGAGCATGTGCTATATTTCGTGACTCTCTTCTAGAGAGTAGAGTAAGTGGAACTGATGAGGCGTGACTTCAAGACTAGATCATAAACGGCTTTGCTCTCACTTGGATCCCTCACTCAGAGGGAAGCCAGCTGCCATGTTGTGAAGACACTCAAGCAACCCTATTGAGAGGTTACCTCTATATAGAGCAGCCCTATAGAGAGGTAAGCATGGTGAACAACAGGGGCCTCCAGGAACTGGGACCTCCTGCCAACAACCGGCGCTAACTTGCTGGACAAGTGAGTGAGGTAACTTGGAACTAGATCCTTCGGCTCCAGTCTTTAGATGACTACAACTTCAGATGGCATCTCGGCTGCAACCTCATGACAGATGCTGAGCCAGAACCAGCCAGCTAAGCCATCCCCAGAATCCATTCCCACACACAGAAACTGTGTGAGGTAATAAATACTTATTGTTTCAAGCCACTGAGATTTAGGGTAATTTTTTACACAGCAAGAGCTAACTAATACACCCTCTAAGAAAAGGGAAGAAAGAGAATATCAGGAATAAAAAAGAGGATATCACAAAAGATCCTACAAACATTAAAAAATATTACAAAAGGTTATTTGAAGAATTTTGTAGTAATAAATTTAAAAATTAGAAATGGACAACTTCTTGGAAAAACATGATTCACTCAAAATGACCCAAAAGAAATAGAAGACATACAGAAAGAAAAGTCTAAGCTCAGGTCCAAAAAATTCCAGCTTGTTTTATGAAGCCAGTAAAAAGGCAATAGAGAACTTAAGAAGGTCACTACAAGAAAAATAAAAAATAAACCAGTCTCTTTATGAATATAAATACAAAACTCCTTAATAAAATATATCAGTCCTAATCCAGTGACATATAAAATGAATTTTTTAACTCTATCAATGCGTGGTTGATTTGACATTCAAAAATCAATTATTATAATTGACCTCTTGAATAGATTAAAGGAAAAAGGTCATATGATCACTTCAAATATATGCAGAAGAAGCATTTGATGAAATTCAATATTTGTTTATGTTAAAACATTTAGAAAATAGAAATAGAAGGAGACTTCCTTAATCTGACCCACAGTATCTACAGACAGCCTACAGCAGTCATTATACTTAATAGATCTTGCCCCTGACATGGGGAACGTGTGAGAATTGCCTGCTACCCTCAGTGCTACTCTGCACTTCACTAAAGGTTCTAAATAGTCACTAAAACAAGAAGAAAAGGGGATTGGAAGGAAAAGAAAAAAATCATGTTTAGTCCTAAATGACATGATCATATAAGAAAAATCCAAAAGAATACAGACATTTACCTAGAATTGCTAAGTACACTTAGCATAGAAGCTCCCTGTTGTCTGCACTCTGGACCTAGGCTCCCACAGCTGTTTGTCTCTGGAAACTTGCCAGTCCTCAGGGTGAAGAGAAAGAGCTGATGAACCATGCCCTGATTCTGAAATCTTTTCCCCAGAAGTCACCACATTACCTGCAGTCCCATGTCATTGGCCAAAGCATGTCACACTGCCACTCCTGAGTTCAACAGGTTGAGGACATGTCATCCTCCTGCAGGGAAGGGCATGGTAGAGAGCAAAACAGTAATACAACCTATCATAAGAGTAAGGGAGCAGATGTCTAGAGGACTGAGAAAGAAGCAGAGAGAGATACATACATGATGGTGAGAGATGATGGCAGGTGACAAGGGACTAGGAAGTTGGGACAGAATTGGCCAATGAAAACTTCCCAGGGTGGAGTTGCTGAAGGAACAAGTGTCTCATCCTCACTGTGAAACTTGTTTGCTTTGCTGCAACACGAACTCCTCCTGTTTCCCCAACCATATGATAAACACAAATGCTTTGATGGAAATCAGGGAGAGGTGATGAATTTCATATCTGAGTCTGTGCAAAGTAGGGGAGGGATCAGCCCTGGTGGGTAGAAAGCACATGAGAACAAACATTCAGCAGAAGCGGGAACCTAGAGCCAGATGTCACTCTCAGAATTTATGCCCCTGGGACTTCTCAGAAATCTGGAGAAGGGCATTGGAAAGCCCACAGATATAGGGTAAGAAGCTTGAACTAATTTTCTCTAAATCTCAGCTTTCCTGGTTAAGATCTAGGTAACATCTATGACAAGCATACATTTTTTTGAGTTAGAAACTAATTAGCAAATATTATGGTTGTTTAAAAAACTCCAACCATATCTGCCAGTGATAAAGTAGCTAAAGTGAGGGTAGTAAGTGGAGGTAGAGTGTTCTGCTGGATTCTTCTTGGCTTTGGCAAGAAGTTACTTAAGGGGATCATTAAAGAACCTTAACACTTGTGTATTACAACAAGTGTATAGTTGGGTTTTCTTTTTAGCTAATAAAGGCAAATAGAGTTAGTAAATTTTAACCAAATCTTGAAAACTGATCTCAGATCTCTAAGATATATGTAGTGATACCAAACCTGAAGTGAGTTCGTTCACCTGTTGCGCAGCAAGCCAATCTCTGACACTGGGGGTGGTGGAAGAAAGTAGGAATTTTATTTTTGCACAGTGCTGAGCAAGGAGAGAGGGCAGCTAATGCTGAAATCCCAAACTCTCTGAAAAGCTAAAAGGAAGGGTTTTTATTGGGGGTTTTAGGTAGGAGGGGGGAGCATATAGCCTTGCTGGCCAGCAGCTTTCCCACCAGCCTGTATCTCTTTGCAGGGAGGAGATAATGAATCTAGGTGCTTGTCCTTGGTGGTGTCTGTCTCCATGGAGGATAGTGGATTTTGGATCCAGGAAGCCAGGGAGTAAGCAGGGCTTGAGTGTTTTGGCTTTAACCCCATATATGCTGGGTTTAATGTGGGGAAACTTATATCAGGGTCGATATCAGTAGGAGAGTTCTAATGCTAAATCCAAGCAATTCTTTAAAAAAAAAAAAACAGGGATCTAGATAAAGATTCAACTCAGGGTTAACCTTGCTGTTTGTGTCATCCATACAACAGAGGACTACATCAGTGCCATCACATCAACACTCACTGCAGCAGCAAGAATCGTATGCCAGTATAAATCGAAATGGGTTTAAAATGTGTCTGTATCTATAAGGCCAATGCAAATGAAAATGCACAGATCTACACAAAATCCTTGTCATCCACAGTTTATATTTGCTTTAGCTATGAGAAACCAGGCCAACCAATCTCAAAATGGAACTTGAGGAAATTAAATTTTGCGTGTGGCCATAAGACAGCCTTCCAATGAACTTCCAATAGTTCAACATGTGTTGTGTGCCAGCAATGCATTTGACGTTGTATGTCTGTGTGCCTTTTGTCTATGTATAAACACAGCCTTGGAGCATGTAAACACCAGGTTCTCATCTAGCAGCATTCAATCCATGTGTTGGTTTGGGTTTCCTCAAAGACAGACCTTAAATTGAGTGTGTGAGTACAGACAGTTTACTTAGGAGGTGATTCCAGTAAGACAGTGGGGAAGTGAGACAGGGGAGAAAAAGCAGCCAATAAAGGGTGGGTCATCAAGCAAAAAACCTATCAGGGGTAGGGAGATCACAGGAGCTTAATCCCAATGGAGAGCCTAGAATCAACGTAGAATACTCCTGTCAAGTATTGCCTAAAGGGGTGAGGGAGCTGGGGTATTTATAGCCCAACTGCCTTAGGTCATTTGTTAGGGACTCCGGGAGGCAGGGCACTAAGTCTCTGGTACTTCCAGCCTGCCCCAGGCTCTGTTACCAGTGAAAGCCCTCAGGCAGAGAGATGCAGAGACTGGCAGGTGGAAATCAGTCACAGTAGCCCATAATGGCCAGAGCTAGACAGACACAAGTGGGGCTCTGACAGCCGCCTCTGCTCCTGTCTCCCTTCCTATCTTACAGCAGTCTACGTTTATCGGGTCCTTTATCTTCTAGTATTTCTTGCTGACTCCTATGCAGATTTTTATGAGGGCTAGGAAACCCCAACTAGGCAGTCTCTTGCTCCTCCAGTTTGTGTCTTTTGTCCTCTGTTCTGCAAGGTGCTGTTTCAAACGCTGACATCTAGTGTTTGCCCACCAATATGTTCAGAAGCAAAGGCAAGAGAATAACCAGGACAAAGGCTAAAAGTGATCAAAGTGTTTCGATCCTGATCCACGACGAAGACGACATCTGCAGTAATTAGCCCGGCAGTAATTAGCCCGGAGGTAAACACAACTGTGAGCGAGCCAGCTGCTTCATTCTGCCGATGTAGTCTCCACCCTTATTCTGAGACACTAGCTCTTCCAGGAGAGGAGCCCCATACGCTCTCTAGAGAAGCCTCACTGGGACCTTCAGAGGTAAATAAAGCCCTGGCTGAACCAAGCCTTGAACAGAATAGCAAGCATCTAAGAGATCTGCACGGTACTATCTTCTCGGCAGGCAGAGACTGCAGCAGGCCCATGGTACCATTTCTTAATTGTCTCGGTGCAGCACAGAGGCTAGAAAGCTCCAACCATTAACTTTTATGGAGAATATTTTCCAAGAGGCTGCCCATGTCCTGCCCTACTTCTCAGAGCTGGCAAATGATATACCTAGAGCTTACAAAAAGTTCGAAAAGTTGAAGGCGACCACAGTTGATTGAAGACAATGAGTCCGAACAGGGGTGACTTTGCCCCCACTAGAGACATTTGGCAATGTCTGGAGACATTTTTCTTGTCACAACTGGTTTGTGGGGGTGCTAACTGGCATCTTGTGGATAGAGGCCAGGAAAGTCGCTAAACATCCCACAAGGCATAGGACAGCCCCCCACAGCAAAGAATTATCTGGTCCAAAATACCAGCAGTGTTGAGAAACCCTGTCTAAGGAGATGACTGTGCTGGAAATAGAGTAAGACGGACCCTCAGATACCCCCCTGCAATCTTATTTTTCCTCTGCCCCTCACAGACTGCCTGTTTTGCTAACTAAGCTCTAAATGATACCTCCTTCCACCCTCCAACTGTATTATAGTCTCAGAATAGTCTCCTCAACTCGCCACTTAATCCTTCTTATCGTTGTGTTCACAGAAGTCACCTCTCAATGTCCCCTTCCCACATTACAGTTACATTTCCAAATTCCTCTTTCAACTTCATCCACCTTTCTTCATTCTGTGCCCAGAATTTCCCCACCTCTACTGTGAGCCCATCATCCCCAGGACAAGCCTTTCCTGATCCTTGGATTCCAAGGTGGAGTGGCTTCTAAGAAGCCTTCTCAACTCTGAAACAGCAGCTCCGGAGCCGGCCTTCCTCATAGAGCAGAAATCCGAGTGCCAGGCCAAGAGGAATGGGATTCTAGGATTGAGCCCTCTGACCCTCCCCCTGACAGCTGCAGCCCTCACTTCAGGGGCCCATGCCACCCTGTCATGGTAAGATGGAGGCTTCCTTGTGTGGGGCCTGGAATCGGCCACCCCAAGACATGTCTCTTTGGCATGAGGATTTAGGCCTGGTTACTTTGCAGACAGGAAAGCAACTGAAAAGTAGAATTTACTTACCTTTTGTTAAGAGACATTTACATTGTAAAGGAAATCTCCATCTGTAAAGATATCTCCCTCTCTACCAGGAGGAAAGGGGGATGACCTTATCTCTAGAAACTCTTAATCAATGGGGAAGGCAAGGACTTAAATCTGCATTTGTTTATTGTGCTGGTCTGGTGACCTCCTGTAACTGACTCCCCCCACCCCCAACATCCTCCTTTGTCTTTAGCTGGATATGATATTTAAGGTGGGGGCTTCAGCCATTTTGGTGAGTTGCTCAGCTTGCCTGACCTCTCCCATGTATACATGTTATAAAGCTTTGTTTAATTTTCTCCTGCTATTCTGTCTCATGTGAATTTAATTCATTCTCTGGCCAGAAGAACCCAGAGAGGGTAGAGGAAATGCCTTCCTCCCCTACACTTGCCTGCTAGCTGGGATGATGGACAGGCTCCCTGTTAGAGCAGCTGGCCCCCCAGCAGCATCATCCTTGGGCCTGGGGTGAGGATGAACAACTTGTCTCAGTTGGCATTGAAAGCTTTGGCACTGAAAGTCAAGGGATGGTTGGCTTGGGACGGTCCTTGTTTTAAAACTGAAAGTCCTACATCTCAGGAATGCCCCCGGATGGCTGCCCACCCTACCTGGGCTATTCTAAGTGGGAGCAGAGGCTGAAGGAGAGCAGAGCACAGCTGCTTCTTCCACTGGTGTTCACTCATGACAGCACAGTTTTCCCTGACACCAAATAATTGCTTCCTAGGTTTAGGTATGGAAGTCTCTCTCAGAAACTCAGACTTGATGGTTTCGTGCAATGTAGCTCAGTTCAACAGACATTCTTGGAGCATTACAATATATGTCTCACTTCTTGCTGGGGGAGGACGAAGCAAGGAATACAGAAGAGAAGAGGCCATGGCTTCTGCCCTGGAGGGCCTCTGAGTCTAGTTATGTGTGGAAAGACAGAGACAATGCAGAGCAGCAAGGGCTATGACAGAGGCCAAGGCTGAGAAGGAAATGGAAGAGGCAGTTAGGGAAGGCTTCCTGAAAGCAGAGTGTCTGACAGTGCAGGCTTGAAGAACAGAGAAGTTTTGCCAGGCAGAAAAGGAAGTTTAGGGAGAAAATTTCCAGGTCAATGAAATAACAAGAAAACAAATATATTGAAAAGCCTCAGCAATGCTTAAGACTTACATGGAATGGAGAGAAATGTGATTCTCTTTAATCATTAAATGAAAGTACATCTTTATACTTAAAACGTAGGCTTCTCATTACTCAAAATGCATCTTCATCTATCTCCCCACTTGTCATTTTCATAACCTCACTTCAAGTGACAAGACAGAGACTATTATCCCAATTTATATTCTGAGGATGCTGGCCCCAAAGGGTTAAGTAATTTATGTAAATTACATGTCTAGTTAAGGGCCCCAGGCTTTGGCTTGAGGCAGACTGCTGAATACAGAGGGGCCGCCTGGGCTTTGGCACTAGCCAGACCCTGTGGGATACCAGATTCTTTACTTAGTAACACCCTGACCTTGAGCAAATTACTGAGTCATAGTTTTCTCTTGTGGGAAGTGGGGAAAATATCTCCCACGCAGGACTGTGTGAGGATGAAATGAGATAGCCAGTGTGAATAGCCTCCCTCGTGAGGGCTGGAGCCAAGGGAGACCAGCAAGAAATGGACTCTACAAGCTTGGGCTCTGAATTATGCATATCAAAGAATAAGTTTGTTGACTTGAAGAAGCTTCCACTGTTTAGATCTTTCCTTTGTGGCTTTGCTTCCTTGAATTTCTATAATTTGATTCTCAGTGGGCTCAAATTAATTAAATAACCTTTCTTCAAGGCTGAGAACGCCAATGTGCTTTTGAGAGGATGCTCATTATGCTTGATATCTCCTTTAATAATATGAGGTTAGAAAGAGCCAGTAGGATTCTCTCGTCAATATGGCGGCATAAGCAGTCTGAATTCATCTCCTCCCTCGAACACAACCAGGTTACAAGTATTTTTGGAAAAATTACCCTGGATTGAAAACTGAAAACTGGATAAAAAGAACCCCCACAACAAGGGACAGTCCTGACTAAGGTGGAAGAGGCAGAAATTCCTGCTGGAGGGGAAAAAGCCACCTTTGGGAGCAGCAGAGCTTCTCAGCTGGCCAGGCAAGAGCCACCCTAAGGTACACAGCCCTCCCTGGAGGAGTAAGTTCTGGGGCGGGGGTGGTACTGCTATAAGCATCCTTCAGACACAGTCCAGCTGAGACGTGGGTCTTACTGTCTGACTTTGCTTGCTATAAACTGCAGTGAGGATACCCCCAGAAAAGCTATCAGCAGAAAGCCGAAAAGATCCAGGTCTTGAAGGGCCCACGCACAGACTCACTCATTGCAGCAACCTAAGATCATCAGAGAGAAGGCTGACAGTCCTTTGGTGAAATGAGACTCACCTGGTGGGCTCTGGGGGCCTCTTGGTGAGAGGAGGGACCTCTCCAGAGACTGAGACATTGGTGGTGGCCATTGTTCTGAACTGGTCCAGGCGTGTTGACACAGACCCCGGGGGGCGCCACTGAGGTTCATCCTTTGGCCTGTTGGCCCAGGGGTCTGCCATGCCCACTAGAGCACAGGTTTAATCCAGTTCAGCCAGGGCAGGCAACACACCCTAGTGACTGTCCCCACCTAACAGCAAGTCCTCAGGCTACTTTTCAGCCTGCATTGTCTGGGTGCCTTGATCCTCTACAGGTAGGCAAGGGTGTCTGCCTCTGTGGGGCAGGGCCTGTGTGAGGACCAGGTGAACTGTGGGGGGCATTGGTGGAGAGGTGGGGGCCTCTGCAGTGAAGCATCGGGGTACGCTCCAGGGGGTTGAGAAGTGTGCATGGACCAGGACTGTGTTGACAGTGTATGTGGTCCTGTGGGGGGTGAGGCTTATCAGGGCAGAAGACCTGTGCTTCACAAATAGCCATAAAAAGGATCAGCCCCACCTTCCAAAGCCTGAACCAGTTGAGTGCTCCCATGCCTAGGCCAGCCCTACTCAGCTGCACTCCTAAGAGAACTGACAACAGCCTTGTAGGCCTGAGGCCTATCACAACTGTAAGCCCCTGAGCCTAGCAACCAGCTACACTGGGTACCAACCCAATTAAGAGGAATCCTGCAATAGGAGTATGCTGATAGACTTTGTAGCCAACAGTGCTGAGGCTCCCCAAACTGGATTTACAAACAGGTGGCCAGGGAAGGAAAGACTAGACTCCCTGGGTACCTGCAGTGGGAACAACCCTGCCACAGCAGAAAGACACAAGTAGCCCACAAAGGGGTCACTCCTGGATCTTCTGGACTAGTGACGAGAGGGAAGCACACTGCTTGGTCTCATAAGACAGCTCATACTTAAGGCCACTTCTCTAAGTTCAGGAGACATAGCCGACTCACCTAATACCTAGAAATAAGCACAGAGAAAGAGGCATAATGAGGAGGCAGAGGAATACTTTCCAAGTAGGGGAACAGGACAAAATCCCAGAAAGAGGACTAAATGAAACAGAAACAAGCAATGACCTACTAACCAAAGAGTTCAAACAAAATATTGTGAGAATGCTCACAGATATTGGGAGAAGACTGGATGAACACAGTGAGCTCATCAACAAAGAACTGGAAAATATAAAAAAGAACCAATCAGAAATGAAGAATACAATACTGGAAATGAAAAATTCACTAGAGGAACTCAATAGCAGAGTAGAGGATGCAGAAGAACAGATCAGCAAGCTAGACAAAAGACTAGAGGAAATCAACCAAGCTGAAGAGAAAAAAGAATTAGACAGAATGAGAACAGTCTAAGGGAACTCTGGGACAATATCAAGCACACTAACATTCATATTATAGGTGTCTCAGAAGGAAAAGAGAGAGACAAAGGGGCAGAAAATTTACTTGAAGAAACAATAGATGGAAATTTTCCTAACCTAAGGAAGGAAACAGACATCCAAGTACAGGAAGCACAGAGAGCTCCAAACAAGAGAAGCCCAAAGAGGCCCACACCAAGATGCATTATAATTAAAATGTGCAAAATTAAAAATAAAGAGAGACTCCTAAAAGCAGCAAGAGAAAGGCCACAAGTGATATACAAAGGGAAGCCCATCAGGCTATCAGCAGACTTCTCAGGAGACCCTACAAGCGAGAAGAGAATGGCATGATGTATTTAAAGTGCTATAAGGAAAAAACCTACAGGCAAGAATACACTATCCATCAAGGTTGTCATTCAGAATGGAAGGAGAGATAAAGAGCTTCCCAGACAAGCAAAAATTAAAGGAGTTTATCACCAAGAAACCAGTTCTACAAGAAATGCTGAAGGGACTTATTTAAGTGGGAAAGCAATGACCACAAATAGAGATTTAAAAAAATCAAAAAAACAAAATAACAACAACAAAAAACAGGCAATAAAATCACTTGTAAGGGTAAAAATATAGTAAAGGTCACAGATCAACTATCTGTGAAGAGAATGTGAATTTAAAAGACAAATGTACTAAAATTACCTATTTCAATGATAAGAGGGTAATGGATAGACACACACTAAACAAGAAACCATATATGATTTGAAAAACATAAAATGTGGGAGGAGGGGAGTGAAAAAGTAGAGCTTTTAGAAAGAGGTCAAGTTAAAGATTCTATCAACTCAATTTAGACTGTTATATACATAGAATATTAAAAAGGATCCTCATGGTACTCACAAATCAGAAACCTATAATAACCAAGATACAAAGTAAGACAAAAGAAATCAAACATATTACTAAAGAAAGCCATCAAACTACAAGGGAAGAGAGCAAGAGAAAAGGAAAGGAACAGAGAAGAACTACTAAAACACTTAGAAAAAAAAGTAACAAAATGGCAATAAATACATATTTATCAAGAGCTACTTTAAATGTCAATGGACTAAATGCTCCAATCAAATGCCATAGGGTGGCCAACTGGATAAAAAAACAAGACCCCTGTATATGCTGCATACAAGAGACACACTTCAGACCCACAGACACTCACAAACTGAAAGTGAAAGGATGGAAAAGGATATTCCATGCAAATAGCAAAGAAAAGAAAGACGGGGTAGCAATACTTATATGAGACAAAATAGACTTTAAAACAAAAACTGTAACAAGAGACAAAGAAGGGCACTACATAATGTTAAAGGGAACAATCCAACAAGAAGATATAACACTTGTAAATATCTATGCACCCGACATAGGAGCACCTAAATATATAAAGCAATTATTAGCAGACATAAAAGGCGAAATAGACAGTAGCACAATAATAGGAGGGGACTTTAACACTCCACTTACACCAATGGCTAGATCATCCAAAAAGAAGATCAATAAGGAAACACTGGCCTTAAAGGACACATTAGAACAGATGGACTTAGCAGATATATACAGAACATTCCATCCAAAAAACCACAAAATACACATTCTTTTCAAATGCACATGGAATATTCTCCGAGATTGATCACATATTAGGCCACAAAACAAGTCTCAACATATTTAAGAAGATCAAAATAATCTGATGCATCTTTTCTGACCATAAAGGTATGAAACTAGAAATCAACTACAGGAAGAAAACCAGAGAAGCCACGAAAATGTGGAGATTAAACAAAATGCTCCTGAACAACGATTGGGTCAATGAAGAAAGCAAAGGAGAAATAAAAAAATTCCTGGAGACAAATGAAAATGAAAATACAACATATCAAAATCTGTGGGATACAGCAAAAGCGGTTCTAAGAGGGAAGTTTATAGTAATTCACAGCTACCTCAACAAACAAGAAAAATCCCCAAAAAACAATCTAACAGCACATTTAAAGGTACTGGAAAAAGAACAACAAACAAAGCCCAAAATCAGCAGAAGGAAGGAAATAATAAAAATTAGAGCAGAAATAAACGATAAAGAGACTGAAAAAAAACAATAGAAAAAGTTAATGAAACCAAGAGCTGGTTCTTTGAAAAGATAAACAAAATTGACAAACCCTTTACTAGACTCACCAAGAAAAAAAGAGAGAAGGCTCAAATAAATACAATCAGAAATCAAAGAAGAGAAACTACAACAGACACCTCAGACATACAAAAGAAAAGAGGAGAATATTATGAAAAGCTATATGCCAACAAATTGGATAATCTAGAAGAAACGGATAAATTCTTAGAAACATACAACCTTCCAAAACTGGACCAAGAAGAAGGAGGAAATTTGAATAGACCAATCAGCAGTAAGAAGATCAAAACAGCAATCAAAAACCTCCCCAAAAATAAAAGTCCAGGACCAGACGGCTTCCCTGGTGAATTCTACCAAACATTCAAAGAAGACTTAATACCTATCCTTCTCAAACTCTTCCAAAACCTTGAAGAGGAGGAGAGGCTTCCTAACTCATTCTACGAAGCCAACATTATCCTGATACAGAAACCAGACAAGGACAACACAAAAAGAGAAAATTACAGGCCAATATCACTGATGAACATCAATGCAAAAATCCTCAAGAAAATACTAGCAAATGGAATACAACCATACACTAAAAAGATCATACATCATGATCAAGTGCGTTTCATTCCTGGGATGCAGGGATGGTTCAACATCCGCAAATCTATCAACATGATACACTACATTAACAAAATGAAGAATAAAAATCACATCATCATCTCAATAGATGCAGAGAAAGCATTTGACAAGATGCAGCATCCATTTATGATAAAAACTCTAAATAAAATGGATATAGAAGGAAAATTCCTCAAAATAATAAACGCCATATATGACAAACCCACGGCAAATATCATTCTCAATGGAGACAAACTGAAAGCTATCCCTCTAAGAACAAGAACCAGACAAGGATGCCCACTCTCATTTAACATAGCATTGGAATTCCTAGCCAGAGCAATCAGGCAAGAAAAAGAAATAAAAGGGATCCACATTGGAAAAGAAGAAGTGAAGCTGTCGCTCTTTGCAGATGACGTGATTTTATGTCTAGAAAACCCTAAAGATTCCACTAAAAAACTTTTAGAAACAATAAAGAAATACTGTCAAATCGTGGATACAAAATCAACATGCAAAAATCAGTTGTGCTCCTATACACTAACAACGAAGTAGCAGAGAGAGAAATTAAGAATACAATCCCATTTACAACTGCAACAAAAAGAATAAAATACCTAGGAATACACTTAACCAAAGAGGTGAAAGATCTGTACACCGAAAACTATAAAACATTGTTGAAAGAAATCGAAGAAGACACAAAGAAGGGGAAAGATATTCAGTGCCCTTGATTGGAAGAATTAACAACGTTAAAATGTCCATACTTCCTAAAGCAATCTCCAGATTCAACGCAATCCCTATCAAAGTTCCAACAACATTTTTCACAGAAATAGAACAAAGAATCCTAAAATTTATGTGGAACAACAAAAGACTCCGAATAGCCAAAGGATTCCTGAGACAAAAGAACAAAGCTGGAGGTATCACACTCCCTGATTTCAAAAGCCATAGTAACAAAAACAGCATGGTACTGGCACAAAAACAGACACACAGATCAATGGAACAGAATCGAGAGCCCAGAAGTAAACCCACACATTTATGGACAGCTAATATTTGACAAGGGAGCCAAGAGCATACAACGGACAAAAGAGAGTCTCTTCAATAAATAGTGTTGGGAAACTGGACAGCCACATGCAAAAGAATGAAAGCAGACCATTCCCTTACACCATGCACAAAAATCAACTCAAAGTGGATTAAAGACTTGAATGTAAGACCCAAAACCATGAAACTTCTAGAAGAAAACACAGGCTGTACGCCCTTTGACATCGGTCTTAGCAGCATATTTTCAAGTCCCATGTCTGATCGAGCAAGGGAAACAAAGGGAAAATGAACAATGGGACTACATCAAACTAAAAAGCTTCTGCACAGCAAAGGAAACCATCAACAAAACGAAAAGACAACCTAACAATTGGGAGAAGATATTTGTAAACCATATATCAGAAAAGGGGTTAATATCTAAAATATACAAAGAACTCATACAGCTCAACAACAAAAAAACCAACAATCCAATTAAAAAAAGGGCAAAGGATCTGAAGAGAGATCTCTCCAGAGAAGATATACAGATGGCCAACAGGCATATGAAAAGATGCTCAACATCATTAGCTATCAGGGAAATGCAAATCAAAACTACAATGAAGTAGCAGCTCATTCTGGTCAGAATGGCTATAATTAACAAGACAGGAAACAACAAATGTTGGTGAGGATGTGGCGAGAAGGGAACCCTTGTACACTGCTGGTGGAAGTGCAAACTGGTGCAGCCACTATGGAAAGCAGTATGAAGTGTCCTCAGAAAATTAAGAATAGATCTGCCATATCATCCAGCTATCCCACTGCTGGGTATTTATCCAAAGAACTTGAAAACACAAAGGCATAAAGATACATGTACCCCTATGTTCATTGCAGCATTATATGCAATAGCCAAGACTTGGGAGCAACCTAGGTGCCCATCAAGGGGCGAATGGATAAAGAAGATGTGGTATTTATACACGATGGAATATTACTCAGCCACAAGAAATGATGAAATCCGGCCATTTGTGACAACATGGATGGACCTTGAGGGTATTATGCTGAGTGAAATAAGTCAGAGGGAGAAAGTCAAATACCATATGATCTCACTCATAAGTAGAAGATAAAAACAACAGCAAACAAACACATAGCAATGGAGACTGGACTAGTGGTTACCATAGAGGACGGGGGGAGGGCAAAGGGGTGATCAGGCTGCAAGAGAGGGGATGGACTATAATTAGTTTTTGGCTGGTGAACATGATGTAATCTAAACAGAATTCGAAATATATTATGATGTACATCCGGAAGCTTAAAAAAAAAAATAAATGAAGCTATCAGAATTTGTGAAATAAGAGTAAATATATGACTTTATTGTTTTTAATTTATGTAAAAGTTAATTAACAGTCTTGAAGTAAACAAGAGTATGAATGTATTGTTTGCTTTATAACACGGGTAGAAATAAAATCTGACATGAATAGCAACAGCAACAACAAACGGAATAGGCAAAACTAACCTAGAGTCATAAAAGCAGAATAGTGGTTGCTTTTGGGGTAGGATTGTCAGATAAAATATAGGACCCAAGTTAAATTTGAATTTCAGATTAATAAATAATTTTTTATTATAAGTAACCAAAAAAAACCAGAGCCAGAAGTGTGATTGTTGAGTGTCCAAGACAACCAAAGTGAAGAAGAGCTTATCTGGGTTGGATCCATAAAATTGTTCATTCAAATTTTTTCTTCTTGTAGTGTTTTTATATTGTTGAAACCAAGGAGAGGAAGATACTGTGATTGATAAGCCCTTTTAATGATGATGAGTTCCAACTTTCAAGCTTTTATTCCCAGCAGCTGAGGAGTGTGGATTCTTCTTCTCCTTTATCTACGTGGAGGGCACAGCTACCATGTACTTGAGGACGCCTCTTCTCCACCAGTGGTGAGGGGGGAGGACTCTAATCATCAACCCCATGTCTGCCCCCAACTACTCCAAGTCCGTCTGCTTAATCAAGGACACAGCAACATAGATGGAAAAAGTACAGGCTAGTCAGACAGTCTTGGTTCAGATCTTGACTCTGCCACTGACACAGTGACAGTGACCATGTTTCTAACATTGACTGAGCCTCCTTTGTCTCATCTCTAAAATGAAGGTGGTAGGGGCCGGCCCAGTGGCATAGTGGTTAAGTTTGAGTGCTTTGCTTTGGCAGCCAAGGGTTTGCAGGTTTGGATCCTGGGCACAGACATATATACTACTCATCAAGCCATGCTGTGGCAGCGTCACTCATACAAAAATAAAGGAAGATTGCTACAGATGTTAGCTCAGGGACAATCTTCCTCAAGCAAACAGAGGAAGATTGGCAACAGATGTTAGCTCAGGGCCAATCTTCCTCACCAAAAAAAAAAAAAAAAAAAAATGTAGGGCCGGCCCCATGGCTGAGTGGTTAAGATTGTGTGCTTTGCTTTGGCTGCCCAGTTTTGCTGGCTTGCATCCTGGGCGCAGACCTTAGCAAGCCATGCTGAGGCAGCATCCCACGCAGATGAACTAGAAGGACCTACAACTAGAATATACAACTATGTACTGGGGGGCTTTGAGGAGAAGAAGATAGAAAAAAAAAAAGGGAAGATTGGCAGCAGATGTTAGCTCAGGTGGCAATCTTAAAAAAAAAAAAGATTAAAAAATGCAGGTGGTAATACTTACTTGTAGGATCACTATGAGGATTAAATACAGCAAAGACTGTAAAGCACCTAGAACAAGGTCCACATATAATGAGTATTAAAGAAATGATGTTTTCCCCTTCAACATGGTCACTGCCTCAATATCCAGCTGCTGCATTCATGTCAAATTGTTTTGAGTTTTGCAGTCTATTATAGAGACTTAAAAGCAGATAAAACCCAAAGTGATTTTACTCAGGACCATTTGTAGAGTCATTATTTCAGGATATGACCTCCAAGGACTCACTACAACAGACAAGTTACTCTTCAGAGCCTCTTATGAACCTACTGTGTGCCGGGCACGAAAGTCGTGTCTATGACCAGGACATACCTAGTTTGTGCCTTCCAGGACCTTATAAATAATGGGTGAATGTCCACCTTCAAAGCAGCAGAGATGGTTTCCAGGGGTTGGGGGTGGGGCGAGGACTGAGATGGTTACCAATAAGGAAGGCAGCTATCATTTCCCAAAAGCACAACAGGGCAGGCGGTCGGGTCATGAGCAAGAAGAACCTCCACCAGGGAAAGGTGAGTATTTCCAGACAGGGCTATAGCAATCCCTGGGGGCCACCTGGGGAGACCAGAAAGAAGCCACTTGCAAGTGTCTCTCCTAAGGAGAAAAAAGCAATAAAGGGGCAGGCCCAGTCCCAGGAAGTTCATCCCCTTTGATCCGGAGTCACTGTTGCTGTAAGAATGCCATAAGAATTCTAAGGTCTAAGATGTCTTAGATAAAATGATATTTGGTTGAAAAGGCACATGGTGTGAGAAAAGGGCTTATCTAGAAGCCCTTTGACCAGAAGCCTAAGAGAGCAGAGCCTAAAACCACCTAAGAGAGCAGAGAATGATCAATAACTTGAGTTGGGCAGTCCTGGTCCCAGCATCCTGAGCTGGGAGGCATTTCTGCACCATGTGGTTTTGTGAGATTTCCAGAGATAGAGAAGCAATGCCACCCTGGCCTGTGGCCGAGGAGAGAAAAAGCCTTGGGATCTGAGTTACAGGTCAAGAAAGAGATGCAGGAGGAGACTGGGACCTCTGTATGTTGCAGCCCGTTTAATGGAACCAGAGTGGAACTCGAGAAGTCACAACCAGGCACGAGACAGCACAGGAGTTCATGGGGGTCAAAACAAGAAGCCGGTGTTCTGGACCTAGGCTGAGACAGAATCCTTGGCCGCAGATCCTAGAGCCCACAGCACAGATAGCAATCCCCAACTAGAAAATGTACTATTGGCACCACTATATATGCCAAAGGAAATTATTTATTAACCTTGTGTACGCATTTAAAATTGTTTTGATTCTCTTTTCGCCAATTCACTTGGTTTCTCAAAGTCCTAAAGGTGTTTTTGAACTAGATACTTCTGGTCTTATTGAACTGGAACTACCCCAAACTAGCTATGCCCCACTAAACACTCCAGGGCAGTGGTTCCCACTGGTGGTAGTTTTGCCTCCCCTCCTCCCCACAGTCCAGGAAGCACTGGAAATGTCTGGAGACATTTAATTGCTGTGTTTAATTGGAGTTTTAATTGCTGTGATTGAGGCGGTGTTACTGACATCATGTGGGGAGAGGCCAAGAATGTTAACCGTCCTATAATGTACAGCACGACCCCCCCCCCAAAACAAAGAATTATTCAGCCCACTACGTCAACTTTGCCAAAGATGCGAAGCCTTGCTCTAGGGCAGGCCTGCCCCTAACATCTGCAAGGTCCAGAATAAGCACGTAAATGAAGGTCCTTGGCTCATACCTGCCCTGCTCTCCCACTCTGCCTGGCTCCTTCCTGCACTGAAATAAGCCTTGCACACGTGTGTGGACACCTCTGTCTGCACATGGAACTCTGTCCATGCCCCCCACAAACTTAGAGGTGTAGAGATCAGGGGGACAGAAAAGAACCTAGTCCAGGGAAAAACTGCACAGACTGGTTGCAGACTTGGGGCCGTTGGGACAGGGAATTCTGAAGCCCTGAGTACCTGGACCGTGATCTACAAGGAGGGCCAAATGTCATTGCCCCTTGGAGTGAGGTGAGGCCAGAGGAGACTCAGAGCAAAACCCCCTAAAGCTTGGGACCTGACAAGGGGCCCCTTGGCTGGAGTCTGTAGGCAGTGCTGCTGCAGGATCCACACAGGTGTGAGCCACAAGTCCCTGTAATGTCGCATTGCTCAAGTGGAATGGTTAGGGAGGGAAGAATAGGGATTGGGTTAGGAGCTAAACATGACTATCAGAAGATCTGAACCTGTATATATTTGGCCCTATAAATTTGACCCTGGCTCGCTGTTAGCTGTTTGGACCTCAGAATATAGGGGGAACCCAAGCTTCAGAGGAAAGGCATATCAGAGAGCAGAGGCCCAAGAGGGGAGGGGATGCTAGGGTGAGAAGAGCAGAATAGGAAGAAGTAGCATGAAAACAGCCTTGGAAAATTCTAACCGTCTACCAGTCCTCTTTGCTTTGATTCTTCTAACTCTGAGATAGAAACATTTCAAATCCTTTCCCTAATTTGACATCAATCTTATACTTTGGAAAATGATCCTGTTAAAATAATGTGTCCACATGTAGAAACTGGAGAGTGGAATTAATGACTCACCGCTCCCAGACATATGATGTTCAACATCTATCCATTCTGGCATTCTTACTTCCCGAATGTCCTTTGTCACCTCCCATTCCGCCCCCCCACCCCCCGCACCCGCTTCCATCACTCTCTTGGTTCGAGTGTTCATCATCTCTCCATGAACCATGGCAACAGTGTCATAAATGGTCCCCTGATTAACAGTCTCCTCCATTCCATCCTCCTCATACGCTGCTAGAAAACCCTTCCTATAACACATTTTCCAACATGTAACCCCAAAGTTCAGAACCCTTCAGTGGTGTCCACCTTGCCCACAGATTACTGCCCAAACTCCTTAGCATGTCACTGTCCCCTGACTCTATGATTTCTGCTCCAATTTCAAGGTTCTGGTTTTCATGCCTGGATCCACCAGCCAGAAGAAGCTTTCCAGGTTTATCTCCCAGAAGTTAAAGTCCTGTTACAACTGCAATTTCTCCAACTGTGCCTCTGAGACCCAAAGCCTTCAGGGCCCTGGACTTTTTATACATTTCTGGCACAATGGCAATTTCAAGGGAATGGCTACCAGAGGCATTAAAACCACATCCCAGAACAGCTTGAGAAACACCATCAGAGACAAAGGCTAGAGATGTTTGTAGTAGACACAGAGAGGCACTGCCCAGCTCCCCTTTCCAGGAAGGACCTACCCAATTGCAGGGAGAGGGGTCAGCACACAGCTGCGGGTGTCTGCTCTCCAGGGTCTGCTTCAGCTGCAGAGCTCCACCTTGCCCCAGATCCCCTTTGCTGTGCAGCTATCATCTGGTAACTAAGTGAGGTCGGGGTATAAAGTCCTGGCCAGTTTGGTACAAAAGGATGCAACTCTAATGGCCACTACTTGCTCCAGAGTGCCCCATAAGAGTGGCAAAAGTTTTGTCATGCCTGCATTGCAGTTTCACCTCTCCTATTTGACTGGAATTTCCAGCGAAGGATTAGGTTCTACAAGAAGGCCCAGAAAACATACCATTTACCAAACCATAAGGAATGTGTCCCCACTGCACTAAGTCCAGTGGGGGTCACCTCTGTAGGCCAGGGCTGATGGCAGGAGAAGCTGTTACAGAACTTGGCTCATAGGAATTATTAGACCCTGAAACAATACAGGCATAGCGGTTTAACCACCAAAAGCCAAGGAATTTCAATTACTGCAATGGCCAGCAAGGACAGAGTAGTAGCTAAGGGGTCATGACCAGGAATAGACCACAGAGTTCATAAGGGCCAAATAGATGGGCAGTCAATAAAGATACTGGCCAGCTTAGAGCAGCAGAAAAAATCAAAGCTATATGACCAGTAGGCTCCTTGCCTCATTTCATACCTGAGTCAAATTTCAGATGGAGAACTCATTGACTGAACAGGTGGCCAGGTCCCCAGGAGGAACGACCCTGTAAAATTCTGTCAAGTATATACATCAAAGAATCTTCCAGTCCTTTCACAAAAGGACCTACAGCCGTTTACTGAGGTAGCTGTATACCAAGGAAAGAATTACCACACATTTTGAAGATTGTTAGTCACGGTTCACATTGATACCCAGAGGCACAAAATACCATAAAGGTCTTGCTGCTAGGGTGGGGAGATTTAAGGGCCTTGTAACAAATGGACCCCTGCCCAGGGAATAGCACACAGACAGTCTAAGCATCCACGGACCCACACAGTAATCATTTTTCTGGTCTCCACGTATATAATTGGGATTGTCACGCTCAGTAGTTCAAGTAATCACCACATTGGATCCTTGGCATGTGGAGTACTAGGTATCTCATGGAAAGGGCAAATGGAAGCCTCTGAAATTAACCCACCTTTGACAAGATAGTAAATCAAAAATAATACTGCGTCTCTGGGAAGAGGGCAGAGATAAGTGCTACCTTAGGAGGTAAAGGAGGCAGAGGTGACAGTCCCCTGTATGTCTCCAGGCAATTCATGAGTATGGCCCCTGCAGAAAGCACATGGGTCCTGGAGGATGATTGGAGATACTGCAAGCTCAACTAAGTAATAACCCTGATGGCACCTATAGTTTCTTTGTTAGAACAGACTAACAATGGCTTCAGGTACATGGAATATGGTCATTGATTTGGCAATGTATTCTTTCCTATTCCATTCGGAAAAGAGAATCAGAAACAGTTTGCGTTCTTATGGAATGGGCAACAGTATATGTTTACAATTTTTCCCCAGAGCAGCGTTAACTCTCCCACCCTCTGCCATGATATAATCAGAAGAGATCTGGACCATCTGGACATTCTATATAACATCATATTGACCCATTACACCAATGGCTTAAATTGGTCAGGACAGATGGCCAAGAAGAGGCTAGTGAAATGTGCACCCCAGAGAGTTGGGGACAAACAGTATGAAGATTCAGACACCTGCCACATCCGTAACATTTTTAGGGCCCAGTGGTCAGGGATATGCTGGAACATTTCTTCCCGAGTAAAAGACAAATTATTGTAACTTGCCTCTCCCACCACAAAGATAGAAGCATGACACATGGGCTTCCTCAGGTTCTGTTTTGCAAAGGAGTCAGGAGAGCGGGCCCATGACCACAAGACCCTCTGGTCATATGTACCTCACTCCCCTGAGGCTGCTAGCCTGAGAAAGTACTGCAATGACAGCTGAACTGCCAGCCCAGAGGCAATACTCTGCAAGGATGGGATACCACCTACCATCCTCCAGGGTGGAATATGTGCACAAACCAGAGATCTTTATATGGAGCCGGTCCCCAAGAGGAAGCATACAGTGATCCAGGACCCCAGGGGTGGAAGAGGGAATGGTCCCACTTACCATGGACTCCTAGTGATCCTCAGGTGGACTCTGTACTTCCCATCCCCACTACTCTGGGCTCTCCTGGGTGAAAGGTCCTGGTCCCCAAAGGGTGCACATTTTCTTTAGGGCACATAGCAGGAGTCCCATTGAATTATATGTTGAGGCTACTGTCTGGGCACTTTGAATTCTTGTGTTGAGGGACCATCAGGCAAGGAGAGAAGTCATCATCTGGGCAGCTCTAGATGACCCCAAACATCAGGATGGGGGCAGGTTGGTATTATACAATGGAGGAGTGTGAGGAGCCAAGGCGATCTACCTGGGTCCCTCTTGATATTCCCCTCCCAATTGTGATTGCAAAATGGACAAGTATACAACCACAGACTGAGAAGGGCATAGTGACTAGGGACTCAGACCCTTTGGGGTTGAGAGTCTGCTTCCACCACCAGGAAAGCCATCAAGGCCAGCAGAGAGGGTAAGTGAAGGAGAGGGGACTCCAGAATTCTAGAATGCATAGTGGAGAAGGGAGACAACACATATCAATTGTGGTCTTTAGACCAACTGCAGTGGCAGGGCTGTACTGTATCCCACTGATCTCCCTCCCCTGGGTTTCTGAGGAAAAGAGGCCACCAGAATCCTAGGTGAGCTGCCCCCTGAATGAGTACAGAGTGGTGGCTCCAAGAAGAACAAGGAGTAGACTGATAGTCATGGAGATGCACAGTCCAGATCCCCTTCAAGGAAGGCTCTGCTGCCAACTCTAAAGAGAACAGTCAGCAGACAGCCTCCACCATCAGCATCTCCATGGTTCTCCTCAGTTGTGGAAAGACTCCTTGTCCTTCCCAGAGGAGCGCACACCTGGTGACCGGTGCGGCCAGGGTCAACAGGCCCGTCTATGTAGCCCAGTGGGGCACAACTCTGATGGGCATCTTTAGTCCATGGCCTCCACAGTGTTGGCCTGGGCTTTGCTGAGCCTGCACTGCAGTCAACTTTTCCACCCACCCAATCCTGTCTCTCCCTGCTTCCCTTTGCAGGCGTTAATCCCTAATAAACGGTTTGCACCCTAAACTCCGTTTCAGAGTCTGCTTCTGCAGAACCCAACCTTAACCAAGTTTATACTGAAAACTGAGTGGGGAGGTTGAGCCGTGAGCAGTGAATGACTGTATTGTGAAAGGCTAGGGAGCAGACCTGAGGAACGTCAGCTAGAGACCTTTGCCTCTCCATTCTTCCTACCAAAACCAATAGTTGTTGAGGCTGAGAAATGTCAATGGGTGAATGTGAATGTTTGTTTTCTAGGGGGACAGGGATGAAGCTCATTAGGGCATTAAACAGGGGCTACACCCCCAGCAGAGCGTAATGTCACTTCTTTAAAGTTCTGAAAATGATTGGTAGTAGTTGGAAAAGACAGGTAGCTGGAGGATGAGGTGCCTGTGACCGTTTTGGAGCTGGATGGAGAGAGAGAGACCATGCGCATAAGAACGTCTTTATTCTCCTGCCTTCAGCTCCCTGTTGGCCTCCTCACTGCCTCTGCACTGTTGGGCCCCAGGCTGCTGCGAGAACAGTACACAGCACATGCCTGTGCCCACTGTGACCACCGACTCCCACCCCCGCCTTTGAAACAGAAACATTTGTGAAAAAAACATTGTCTCTTCCAACTTTGGAGGGTGAATCAATCGATTCAATGAACCAAGAAATCAACTAATTTCACTCTTTTTAGTTTGTTTTCTAAAACACACAATAGGTGTTGCTTGGCTACATTGAGAAGCAATCTAAGAGCTTCTTGGGTCTTTTGGCAAAAATTACCATAATTTTCTGGAAATAATTTATGAAAAATTGACTATATCAGCTATACATAAGCTTTCATATGCTTCTGAAAATGTCAGAATAATATTAACAATATTAATAATAACAGTAGCTGACTTCTCTATGCTACTTTACAATTTACTAAAATTTTTACAAACATTCTTTCTTCATCTTCACAACTCTTTTACAAACTGGGAGAAAATTATCCTCCTTTAAAACTCCAGAAGCTCACAGGGTTTCAGGGACTTTCTCAAGATCACAAAGCTAAGAATGACAGAGCACAGCTAATTTCACTGTGGCCAGGTCATGAGACAAGAGATGAAAATGTCATAATTCCAGTCACTGGCCAGGCTACCTAAGATTCTGTTTGTAAGGTTTATTTGGCTTCTAATCTTGCCCCAAAGAGAAGAGTTATCCACGTAGCATAGTAATCTTGGAAGAGAAACTGAAATAACAGAACATTTTAATTGCATCCACACTGTTTTCGTAGCTGTTAGTTAGCTAGCCCTATAAATAAATGAGACCTTGTCAAGGTGGGCACGTGTCAGTATGTGGGAAGTATCATTTTCACATGTGCACTCTTCATCTCAAGGAAATCTCACTTAGCATCTCAACTCATCGCTACCTTTCAGCAGCTAAAAAGAAGTTTGCCTGTCGCCCTGCAATATGCTGGCAGCTGAGTCGGCCAGGATCCAACTCGGCACTTTCCTTGTGAGCACAAAGAGGAGAGGGTGAGAGGCAACTTTGCTGAGCAGCTACCATGTGCCAAATGCTGGGCACCTAACAGTGTTTTTAAAGTATTTACATTAACCCTGCCCCCAAAGTCCTATGGTTCCTAAATTATAGAAGCTGAACCTCTGAGAAGGAGGCAACTGAAGGTCACTGTTGCCAGTTCTTTCTCCTTGAATTCATATTGAACCTCCACTGCCTGGCAAGCATTTCTAAGGCAGAGTCCTGTTCTTCAGAGCACTCATTTCATAGCTCCATAATTGTCAGTAAACGCCTTCCTCTTCTCCGTGGCCTTAGCCCGGCGTGGGTCTGGTATTCAGGGCACTGGTGCTGCTTGCCCATAAACCTCGCGCCTCCTTCAAGTTTCTCACGCTCTTCCTCCCTGCTGGGATGACACTTTCCTCATCTTCGCTTGGCCAAATCTTTCTCATCCCTCAAGGCCTAATTCAAAGGCCATTCCACCCAAAAGCCTCCCTCAGCCACTCCAGTAACTTCCGTCTATTCTGTGAATTTCTTCTCCCATCGAGTCATGGCCCCAGGGCTTCTTCCTTATTGAAACTCACCCTGACTCTCCCAAGCAAACTCCTTCCTCTGGGCTCTTACACGCTTCAACTCATAGCTCTATTGCAGCGCGCTGTGCAACCTGCCAGAAACAATGATAGAATCCTGCAAAGGGGAGTCCTTACCTGTTTTTTCTTTACCTACCAGACACCATAATCCTAATCCTAAGTGAATGTCCAGGCAAGGCATCATCCGTCTACAACATCATTTGGATAGTCTTTTAAAATCGGAGCTTCATGAAGAAGACAGCAAAATGTGTGCCCATCCTACAAAAAGAAGCAGACATAGTAGAGACATTAAAGCAGAGGAACAGAGCTGCCAAGGATGGTCTATTAGAGATGTGAGCTTGGCTTTACATTGCCATCCCCATGGTTTACAAGTAAAGATCCAAGTCCCAGTCTGACTTGGAGCTTAGTGGGAGCCCAGAGCCAGTGTAGCCAGGGAAGTCTCTGGGCTGTCATTTTCTTGTGTGCCCTGCATTGTTCTGTTCCCATGCCACCTTGTCTGCCATGAGACTTCTGATTCTGGCCCTCGAACTCTTCCACTTACCTCTTAGGCTGTGTTATGCTTTGCTCCACATGCAAACTGAATCATAGGTCTTTCTTTTTAAAGCACTGGAATAGCATGCATTCTTATAACAGGGCAACATTTTACAGCTGCGTTCCTCTGTTTTAATAGCCCACTGGACCAACGAGAGGGATTGTACAGCTCCTTGCAAGGAAAATTTCTTCTTGCTTCTTGTCAGCACTAAAAATTGATCCCACAGTTGTTCAGCCCAAGGCCTGCCTGCGGAACACCATTACCCAGTCTGTGGGCCGGTATGGCCAGAATATTAAGATTTAATCATGTCACAGCCATGGTCTCTGGGTTACGATAGCAATCATTTTGTCTTTCAATCATCTGTTCACATGTCTCTCTCCACTTGAGATTGTACACTCAAGAACACGAATGAGGCGTTCCATCTTTACACCCTCAGCTCCAGCACAGGGCCCGGCACACTCATATTTTGTTGAGCGAATGAGGAAGACTGCTCATGTCCAACAGACTCCCACACAAAGGTTAACTGCGTCATTCATCTTTGGATCTCACTGCCTGGCACAGCACTTGCCCACGATACAAACTTAAATGCCCACCAGGACCAGCATGATGGTTTAAACAAATGAAGACAATTGAGAGTGGTGGAATGCAGAGAGCAGGAGACCATTTAAAGAGGAGAATGGCTCCTCAGCTCCTGCTGATTATCGGCACTTAAAAACACAGGCCCATTGTGGCTAGATCATCTGATTTTTCAAGAGAACAGAGAAACTGTGATTCTTATGTGAAACTTCCCTGTACAAGTCAAACTTATCGGTAGCCCAGATCCCATCTACTAGTCTGCTCTGTGCCTCCAGTACATGCTCAATGACGGGCAAGCGGCTAGGCACAAGCATCCCAGGTGTGAAATCACTCTGGCTTAAAGTGTGACTTAGTCCTCGACCCCCACCCCCCACCCCCACCCCCGACCCGCACAGTGCTCCCCTGCTGCCTGCATTTCCACAGTTATCCCTGGCTACAGGAGCAGGGACTCCGAGGGTCTCACATCCTCTTTCTCACTCTCAAGGTCTATGAATGGTTCCAAATCACTTCTTGAATCCAGGTTCTAAGACCTGGACTCCTGTTCCCTTTAAGACTAGCTGCAGCTTTATAAACCTGCAAGCTGTGTTTCAGAGATGGGTTCCCTGAGTGAAGCGCGTACTGCATTAGAACATATGTCTTCTTTATCAATGTATAGAGCCGTCATTCCAGTGGATGGTCTCTTGCGCTCTGTCAGTGAACAGCTTTGCTTTTGTGTTGGGCGAGAGCAATGGGAAGATGAGGGTGTGGATTCACTGTTGGCAAGTTGCTGCCTCAAAGATGCCCTTGTGCTCTGAAATACAAAATATGTCTCGTATTAAAGCACAGAGCAGACCTCTTCATTTTGGGAGCATTCCCAAGGAATCGAAGCCATTGAAGTGTATCAGCAGTTTAAATTGTTGTGTCAATGTGCAGGAAGCTGCAGTTGTCTGCATTGAATGCATTAGCCGTTGTACCATCTAATTATCCCATGTTTGCAGAGATTTGAGGATTCATGGAACTTCCCTTCCTAAGCAAAATCATTTTGTACAGGCCGCACCTCTGTCCCCGCGCCCTTGCCAATGCTTCGAGCTGCAGGTATGCCAAGTTATGGAAGGATGGCCTTGGAAGCTCAGCAACTGACTCAGCCTGGACAGCAGGGATGATGAGGCAAAGGAAGCCTGGAGCCCCAGAGACACCAGAGGGTGGCCTGCACCATCCCTGCTCCTGCCTTCAGATCTGGCCCAGGCTCCATGCTCCTCCTTCCCTGGACTCCTGACACATTTAAGCCTGGCCACTGCCCAGAAGCCCCATGTGCTGTAGGAGCTCAGTGGCCCCAGCCCACCGTCTAGGTTCTATAACTATCTGAGAGCGGGGGAGTCCTCCTAGAATGTCCAATCTCCCGTTGCTCCTTCCCAACAGCCACTGTGGTTTGCCTGTAACAGGAGGGCTTGTGCCCAGCAATCGCACAGAATCGCTGAATGTGGGGACCTCAAAGAAGACCTAGTCCAACTTCTTCCTTTTCCATGTGGGGAGACTGATGCCCAGAGCGTTTGGGTTTCCTGCCCAGCTGAGAAGACGGGGAGCCATGTCTCAAGTCCAGGCCCGAGACTCCAGGTTTTGTGCTTTGTCTCCACATTCTAGGTGTGACATTTGGAGATCTAACTCCTGGCAATTCAAGAGGGCCCTGCCCCTGGTGAGACGGGCATATCCCCAAAGTAAGTTTGCATGGGAGAGGGAGGCTCCTCGTTTTCATTCACTCCCTTGTTCCTTTATTCAACAGACATTTGTGAGTTTCTGCACCATGCCAGGCTCTGTACTCCCAACGATGAGGAAAAACAGAGTCCATACTCCTGCCGCACTTACATATCAGTGGTGGAGACAGTGGGAGCCGATTTAAAATAATTACATGAATAAATACACAGTTGTTCACTTGTGAAATGAAGGAACGGAGAGACGGAGGAGGAAGAAGAGAGAGAATGCAGAGGGCTATGAGTATGACAGCCGGGGTCAGAAACGGCTTGCCTACACAGATGGAGCAAAAATTGAGATCTGAAGAATATTAGCTGTAAACTAGACTGGAGGGGAGGGGAGATAGGTGGGAAGGGAGAGGAAGTATTCCAAAAACAGAGCCACAGAGGGGTTCATGCTTTCCTTGATGTTCAGAGTGAGTATATTCGAAGGTGTCAGCCAACTCACACGTGGAACAGCATGAACAACTGACGCATGGAACAGCATAAACTGACGTGTGGAACAGCATGAACAACTGACGTGTAGAATGGCGTGAACAACTGAAATAATGTTCCACACTTTGCAAAGAAGCAAAGGCAGATTTCACTTAAAGGAACCAGAGTCTGAATTGCTTCCAATTTCTTAGGGGGCAGTGATATAGAAGGAAAAGTGTATGATTTGGAAAGAGGTTATGGTTTAAATTCTAGCTTCACCAATTTAAAGCTGTTGATCTAGGGCAAGCCATTTCACCTCTTTAAGTCTCAATTCCCTTATTCACAAAATAGGAACAATAATGCTCCATAGAGCTGTTAGCAGGGACTAAACATTTGCACAGTTCTTGGCACAGAGTATGTGCTTACACTAGTTTTCTTGGGCTGCCACAACAAAATATTGTTATGTTAACGACAACATACGTGAAGCCATAGACTGAGTGGCTTAAACGACAGAAATTTATTTCCTCACAATTCTGATGGCTGGAAGTCCAAGATGAAGGTGCCAGCAGGAATAGTTTCTGGTAAGACCTCTCTCTGGCTTGTGGACTGCCACTTCTCACTGTGTCCTCACAGTCCACAAGCCATTTTCTCTGCTCACACGCATCCCTGATGTCCTTCCCTCTTCTCTCAAGGACACCAATCCTCTTGGATGAGACCCCCACCCTTATGACTAATTTAACCTTAATCACCTCCTTAAAGGGCCTGTCTCCAAATACAGTCACACTGGGGGTTTGAGCTTCAATATATGAATTTCAGGGGACACAGTTCAGTCCATAACATGCACAATGAAATCCAGTCATTTCTTTCTTCACTTTTTCTCCCAATTGTAAAAGCAATGACAGAATAAAATGGAGTAATGCTTTCACAATCCATTAAGAATTAGGGTGTTAACCAGGAATGCGCTACGGATGCAGTTATTTCTTCATGAGGGCCACAGCATTTCGCTGTAGAACCCCAGACCCGCAAGCAGGCCTTCACAAGGACACACAGGAAGCACTGAACACACTCACAACTGGAGAGCAAAAGGGAAATTTGGATACGGAAAACTCCTTGGGAAAGCCTAGATGCCCAACTGCTCATTTAACAAAAATCATTAACGACAGTAAGGATGTCAAGAATAAGGTGATAATGGAACTGGAGAAAATACAATTGACTGTTGAGAATTAAGTTGATTAACTAGTGTTAATTTGATTAATTAAAGAATTAATTTGATTAACTAGAGTAAAGTTGTGGCTCACAAATAAGCTACAAATAATCAAAACTTTTAAAAAGTAAGAAAAGATAAAGCAGCACCAAACCCAGATTTTAGCAGTGGAGAAAGGTGGACAAAGGGAAAGAGGCAAAACTGTAAAATCTTTCATCAGTTATAAAGGAGTTAAAAGTTGTGTTTGTTTAGAATGTTTAAAAATGATGATTCTAGCTTTAAGAATGTCAGTGGAGCGACTCATAAATTGATAATAAATGATCTTTTAAAAATGAGAGAGTTACCTTTTAATACACTTTAAGACAGAAAATGAAGTATAATATAATCATTTATCAAAACATACTTCAAAAATCAGAAGAGAAGAGGGGCCGGCCAGGTGGTGCAGTGGTTAAGTGCGCACGTTCCGCTTCTGTGGCCCGGGGTTTGCCGGTTCAGATCCCCGGTGCAGACATGGCACCCCTTGGCGAGCCATGCTGTGGTAGGCATCCCACATATAAAGTAGAGGAAGATGGGCATGGATGCTAGCTCAGGGCCAGTCTTCCTCAGCAAAAAGGGGACGATTGGCAGCAGATGTTAACTTGGGGCTAATCTTCCTAAAAAAAAATTCAGAAGAGAAGACAGAGGACAAGTGAGATGACAAATGATAAATGCAGTGTCGTGATTATAGAAATTTAATGTGAGTGGCCTGTCTCAAGCTATTTAAAGATTGTATTTTTTTAAAAGTTAGCATTAAGTTGCCCACAAGATATGTTTCCACAGCAGAGAGATACTGAAAGTTAAAAAAATTCATGGGCCAGACTATGCCTGTCAAATTCAAATAAAGAAACAGCAGGCAAGATTAATGCTGGACAGCATAGTGTTTAAAAGGAAAAATTTTACATACGACTTGCAAGTGCATAAAGCAAAAACTATAAAAAATATGTGAGAAATGAAACAAAAACATGATTGGGTGAGAGAATGTCGTTTACTATTATCACCCTATTACAGATCCAAGGAAACGGGGTTTAAATAAGGACAGAAACAAAATGGAAGACACAATAAACACAGTCCACCTAATAGACATACCACATTTCATAACCCATAAATATAGATTACTTTTTCTTTTGAAGTGCATATACTCGGTCTATAAGCAAAAAATGATCACATACTAAATCATAAAGAAAATATCTAAAAACACAAAAAAGCAGAAGTTTTATAGATAATATTTTGAAATCACACTGCAGGAAGTTAAAAATTCAAATAAACATTATAAAGAAAAATACTCAGAAATATAGAAACTGAGAATAATGTTACACACATTGCTGAGACAAAGAGGAAATTAAAACATGAGAGATAGAGAGGGAGAGAAGAGGGGAATGAGAAGTGAGAATGAACTTCATACTTTTGGAACAGAAAATCACAGCAAGGGAAAAATAAAAGAAACGAAATAATGCCAGAAAAAAAAATTGAAAGAGAGAAGTGATAAAATGAGAAAAAAAGAAAAAGGAAAGAAATAGAATGTAGGGCTTTAAGAGCCCCAAATCTGAGGTCAAATGAACCTGGGTTTGTTATCTCTACTCCAACACACGTGGCTCTGCAAACTGGGAAAGTTTAGTTAATTTCTCTGTGACCCATTTTCCCATGTTTTTCATCTGTAAAATATGGGTAGTAACGGTGCCATTTTTAGAGGTTGTTATAAAAATTAAATAATATTGGGCAAAGCTCAAAGCACAGTGTTTGGTGAAAAATTGATAAAGTCTTAATAAATCTTCAGAGGTCAAAGTGGCGGTGGCTGTTTTTGTAAGAGTAGTAGTAATAGCAGTGTTACTAAAAATGACAACTTTGAAAGGAAAACAGAACAATAAAACAGACAAGGACATGGTCAACTTTTTAACAACATGTGAAATAGAAAGCAGATCCTTAGAAATGAGAATGGGAATCTAGCAACTAATAATGAAGTAAAAGTTTCAAGTCTGTGGATATCTTGCAGATAGTTGTATGATAAGAAATTTACAAATTTCAAGGATAGCTATTCTTCACACATTCTTCACACATGTACGTGTATGTGTGTTTGTGTGGGTGTGAGTATGCATGAAGATGATGTAACACACACTCACACACCCCCAAAATAGACAAAGTCAAAGGCAAGAAGGAAACAAGAAGAAATCTTTCAACTTTCCCAAAGGTTTCATGGATTTAGTGATAAAGCTGTCTAAATATTTAGAAACATAATTTCTACCCAACACCGTCAATTCTTAAGCATTAAAGAACAATTTAATTCGTCCTATTTGTTTCATACTTGATGAAGAGAGTGTACGGTACAAAAACAAATTTGAGATTGATTAAAAATCTAATAAGGGGGTCAGTCTGGTGGCATAGTGGTTAAGTCCATGCACTCAGCTTCGGCGTCCTGGGGTTCGCAGGTTCAGATCCCAGGCCTAGACTCAGCACTTCTTGTCAAGCCACACGTCAAGCCACACTGTGGTGGTGTCCCACACAAAATAGAGGAAGACTGGCACAGATGTTAGCTCAGTGACAGCCTTCCTCAAGCAAAAAGAGGAACATTGGCAACAGATGTTAGCTCAGGGCCAATCTTCCTTGGGAAAAAAAAAATCTAATGAGGAAAAGAAAGTTTGAAATTCATTAGAAGAAAGTATCAGAGAATATTTTTATAGCCTCAGGGTGGGGAATTAGTTCTTAAACAAAGATAAAAAACACTAATCACAAAGGAAAATATTTTTATATCTGACTATATCCAAATTATAATCTTTGGTATGATTAAAAAATACAATCAAGTTAAGTGAAAAGACTAGAAAATATATGTGTGACACCTCTAAAGACAAAGAATTCACTTCCAAAATATCTAAAGAACTTCTACAAATTAATAAAGAAAAGAAAAATAGTCCAATAGAACCAAGAAAGAGCAAAGACAGTGATAACATTATTCTGAGATGAGAAAAACCAATGATTCATAAATGTGTGAAAATACATTCAAGCTCACTAGTAATCAAGAAAAGGCAAACTAAAACAACTATTTCATGCCCATCAGATTGGCAAAAAGTTTAAAAATTGTCAGTATGCGTTTTGGTGAAGCTATGGAGAAGCTGGTATTCTCACACTCTGCTGTAAATAAGCAAATGTGGATAATAACTTCTAGCGCAAACTGACATTATCTAGGATAATTGAAAACCCTCACTGGGACCCAGCAATTCAGTTCCACGTACACACTTTAGAGAATCTTTGGTGCACGTTCTGTAAAAAGACACACACGTTACAGAATTGTTTGAAACAGCAAAAAGAATTGAATAGCACCTGAATAACAATAGAGAATAGGATAAATAAAATGTGGTCTCTTTTTAAGATAGAATTCTGTATATTCAACATTTTACACACACACATGAATGTAATGTTAATAAAAGTCACATTGATGAGCGCTCCACATAGTATAATACTTCGAATGAAAATTTTAGAAAACACAAAAGAATACAATAAATTTTTCATGAATTCGTATGTATGTTTGTAAAAACATAAAAGATGGATTGAAAGATATTAAATTAATGAAAATGTTTTCCTCTGGAAACCTGAGAGGAAAACGAGACTGAGGATGCCAGATTAGAGAAAACTTCTATTTTTTTCTTAAATTGTAGTAAAATACACGTAAATTTTACCATCTTCACCATTTTTTAAGTGTACAGTTCAGTGGTATTAATTATATTCACATTGTTGTGCGACTGTCACCACCATCCATCTCCAGAACTCTTTTCATTTTTCAAAACTGAAACTCTGTGCCCGTTAAATACTAACTCCTCACTCCCTCTTCCCACAACTCCTGGCAGCCACTATTCTACTTTCTGTCGCTATGAATTTGACAACTCTAAGTATATTCTACATAGGTATAATCATAGAGTATTTGTCCTTTTATGTCTGGCTTATTTCACTTAACAAATTGTCTTGAAGACTTATCCATGTTTTAGCATGTGACAAAATTTCCTTCCTTTTTAAGGATGACTAATATTCCATTGCGTACCACATTGTGTTTATCCATTCATCCATCGATGAACACTTGTGTTGCTTCCACTTTTTGACTATTGTGAGTAATGCTGCTATGAACAGGAGTGTGCAAATATTTCTTTGAGTCCTTGCTTTCAGTTCTTTTGGGCATATACCCAAAAGTGGAAGTAAGGGGGACTTCTTTTATATTTCAAAAGTTTCCTATCTTTTAAGAAAAACAAAATAAGCCTTAAAGAAAACATGTCAAGATGTTGACAAATGTTCAGTTCTAGGCTGTGTGTATATAGGTGTAGTTTGCACTAATTTTTGCCATTTTCTCCGCTTTGTAGATCTCTCAAAATAAACAAATATAATAAAAATGAAATTTTTTAAAAGAAATTACATAACCAAAAAGAATCTAAACTAAACCAATCACTGTTTTGCACTAAGACAAAAATCTTGGAACTTTGATAGGGATTGCATTGAATCTATAGATTGCTTTAGGAAGTATGGACATTTTAACGATGTTAATTCTCCCAGTCAAGAGCACGGAAGGCTTTCCATTTCTTTGTGTCCTCTTCGATTTCTTTCAACAGTGTTTTACAGTTTTTGGTGTACAGATCTTTCACCTCTTTGGTTAAGTTTATTCCTAGGTATTTTATTATTTTTGTTGCAATTGTAAATGGGATTGTATTCTTAATTTCTCTCTCTGCTACTTTGTTGTTAGTGTATAGAAGCACAACTGATTTTTGTATGTTGATTTTGTTTCCTGTGATTTGACTGTATTTCTTTATTGTTTCTAAAAGTTTTTTAGTGGATTCTTCAGGGTTTTCTAGATATAAAATCATGTCATCTGCAAAGAGTGACGGTTTCACTTCTTTTCCAATGTGGATCCCTTTTATTTCTTTTTCTTGCCTGATTGCTCTGGCTAGGACTTCCAATACTATGTTAAATATGAGTGGTAACAGTGGGCATCCTTGTCTGGTTCCTGTTCTTAGAGGGATAGCTTTCAGTTTTTCTCTGTTGAGAACAACATTTTTCACAGAAACAGAACAAAGAATCCTAAAATTTATGTGGAACAACAGAAGTCCCCAAACAGCCAAACGATTCCTGAGAAAAAAGAACAAAGCTGGAGGTATCACACTCCCTGATTTCAAAATATACTACAAAGCCATAGTAACAAAAACAGCATGGTACTGGCACAAAAACAGACACACAGATCAATGGAATAGAATCGAGAGCCCAGAAATAAACCCACACATCTCTGCACAGCTAATTTTCAACAAGGGAGCCAAGAACATACAATGGAGAAAGGAGAGTCTCTTCAATAAATGGTGTTTGGGAAACTGGACAGCCACATGCAAAAGAATGAAAGTAGACCATTACCTTATTCCGTGCATAAAAATCAACTCACAATGGATTAAAGACTTGAATGTAAGACCTGAAACCATGAAACTTCTAGAAGAAAACACAGGCTGTACGCTCTTTGACATCGGTGTGAGCAGCATATTTTCAAGTCCCATGTCTGACCGAGCAAGGGAAACAAAAGAAAAAATGAACAAATGGGACTACATCAAACTAAAAAGCTTCTGCACAGCAAAGGAAACCATCAAGAAAACGAAAAGACAACCTAACAATTGGGAGAAGATATTTGCAAACCACATATCAGATAAGGGGTTAACATCCAAAATATACAAAGAACTCATACAGCTCAACAACAAAAAAACCAACAATCCAATTAAAAAAGGGGCAAAGGATCTGAACAGAGATTTCACCAAAGAAGATATACGGATGGCCAACAGGCATATGAAAAGATGCTCAACATCATTAGCTATCAGGGAAATGCAAATCAAAACTACAATGAAGTAGCAGCTCACTCTGGTCAGAATGGCTATAATTAACAAGACAGGAAACAACACATGTTGGAGAGGATGTGGAGAGAAGGGAACACTTGTACACTGCTGGTGGAAGTGCAAACTGATGCAGCCACTATGGAAAGCAGTATGGAGCATCCTCAGAAAATTAAGAATAGATCTGCCATATGACCCAGCTATCCCACTACTGGGTATTTATCCAAAGAACTTGAAAACACAAATGCATAAAGATGCATGTACCCCTATGTTCACTGCAGCATTATACACAATAGCCAAGACTTGGAAGCAACCAAGGTGCCCATCAAGGGACGAATGGATAAAGAAGATGTGGTATATACACACAATGGAATACTACTCAGCCCTAAGAAATGATGAAATCCGGCCATTTGTGACAACATGGATGGTCCTTGAGGGTATTACACTGAGTGAAACTAGTCAGAGGGAGAAAGTCAAATACCGTATGATCTCACTCATAAGTGGAAAATAAAAACAACGTCAAACACACACATAGCTACGGAGATTGGATTGATGGTTACCACAGGGGAAGGGGGAGGAGGGCAAAAGGGGGGATTAGGCTCACATGTGAGGGGATGGACGATAATTAGCTTTCGGGTGGTGAACATGATGTAATCTACCTAGAATTTGAAATATATTATGATGTACATCTGAAAGCTATATAATATTATAATCCAATGTTACTGCAATTAAAAAAATAAATACATACATAAATAAATAAATAAAAGAAAAAATCTTATATGAAAGTACAAACTGATCAAATTGGTAATAAATAGAATATTTCATGTATCAAATGTTTGTTCTGTGAATGAAGGATGAAGCCTCAACAACAGATATCTATTTCAAGTAGTTATTAGATCAAGTAAGGAAAGTCTCATGGTCGTTTTAGTAGATGCCAAAATGTTATTTGATCAAGTTCAACATAGTTCTAATAAAATATGCTTCATAATATGGATCAAAGTCCTTCAGAAGTGGTTCAGAGCCAAGCGGAGCCGGATGCCTGGATCCACATGCTCTTTTTGCTGTTTACTTGGGCAGATACCAATCGCTCTGTGCCCAGTGACCTCGTCTGGAAAATGGAGATAATAAAGGTTTTGTGTGAGGGTTGTTTGAAGTGACACATATGTAAAGTATTTAGAACGGTGCCTGACATGTAATACCACACAATAATCCCTAATTAAGTATTGGTGGTGGTGTTGTTGCTACAATAAAAAATATCTTAAATTCATTACCCTCAATATTATACTCACAAGTGAAACTGTACAGATAGTCTCTCTCAATTCAGGAACAAAAAGTGCTCTTTATGACCATTTTTATTTCATATAGTTTTGAAATGATATATGAAAGAAAAAACAGAACTAATGATATAGATTAATTAGAAAGAGACAAAGCGTCATTATATGTTGACACTATGACCGCAGACCTACAGAAGCAGGAGGAGTTAACTGAAAACTTCTATAATTATTTTTTTATAGTACACTAAATTGACCAGACACAAGATGTATAAAATAAAACAGTAACTTCCTTGCACATTGGCAGTAACTAACTAAAATATAGATTAAAAAAGAATTCTCTTTTAAATTATAGCAAAACACACAAATTAGCACAATAAACATCAATATTTTGTGGGAGTGATCTTTATACAGAGAACATCAAATTTGTGGACAAGTTTTTAAAAAATTGAATGAAAGGAAAAACATATTACATTCCTGGATGGTTATATCCAGGTTATATTATAAACATTTTGGTTTACCTAAATAAATCTATAGATTGAATACCATTTTATAAAAATTTCTCTCAATGTTTTCTGGTAACTGAAAAAAAAATGCCTAATATTCAAAAGGAAGAATAAATAGGATAGACTACAAGGAAATTCTAGGATATCCCAGCTCTACCAAATATTGAAATGTACGGTAAATCAACAATAATCCAAAGAGTATAGTATGGGTACAAGAGAAAATAGATCATTGGGACAGAAATCTAATGTGTGTGTGTGAATTTTATACATAACAAAAAAGCTACAAAAAACATGGAGAAGATGGTTTTACTTAATGTTTGCAAAATCAAAGTAATTTAGAAAAGGAAAGGAAGACCTATAACTCATGCGCGTCTAGCACTGAAAAGAATGTCACCTGATTCGAGATTTTTTTTAAAAATTTGACCTCAGAAAATTAAAATAGAAACGAATGCTTAACAAATGATAGAAAAAAATCACAAAGGAAAAGACAGATAATGTACAACATAAAGAATAGAAATATCTCTATGTTCTCCAAAAATAATAAAAATCATGGGATAACAAGGGAATACATTCTGGAAATATCCTTATCAGCTACATTGAAGTGACATGATATTTTGGTTTTGCTTCCCTCTCTTTCTCTCCACCCACCGCCCGCCCCCCCCCCCCCCCCCCCCAGTCCCTGCACTGTATTAGGAAATGGAACATACATATATCCGTATATCTAGCCCTGAATGTGCTGGGCATGTAGTAGGTCAACAATAAATATGGACCGGCTGAACTGAACTATAAAGGAAAATAGTTCTTTGCAAAAGAGGAAATCAGACAAGAAAATTGACATGGAAAAAGGTTAGGCTCCCCAGTGATCAAAGAATTGCAAATTACAACAGCCAGGCATTACCATCTTTCACCTACTTCATTAACAAAAAGTCAAATAAGATCACAGCCTGGTGGCCTGAAGCAAGAGGGCAGCTGGACTGTAGCCATTCCTGCCCCCTCCTTGGAGGTGGAAGTTGCTTAAGATTTACCATGATGGTTTCAGCACTGCTCCTTATTCGATTTGCTTATAAAAAAACGCAATAAAAATCAAGCGTAAGCAACTTGCTGGCCAGAGACCGTGAATGTCCCATCTTTCTCCACTAGCAGTTGCTAAAAACCTCAAAAGGCAGTTTTAATTTCCTCTCCCTGTTCATCTGAGATCTGGTTTCCCAGGCAGCCGAGGTGCTGGGTGAACGCAGGGACAGGCATCCATCAATTTTGTGGATGCCATAGCATGGCGATTTTGAATCTTGCAATAAAACAAGATTAGTGGGCTTAACTCCGCTTGATTTGACATTTCAGCAATGAGGGTTGTCTTTGCCATGTTCCTACACCCCTTTCCTTCTTGTCTCCCAGCCATTTTGTAATCACCAGCCAGGTTCTGTCTGCTCCCTCAGATTCCTGAAGAGAATCATGTAAAAGCAACATGTACTGTGAGCTCTGAAAAAGACAGATCACTCTGATTTCTTCTCATCTTCAAAGGCTAACAGGGATTTCAGGGGGAAATGGGCTCTCGCAGCCATGGTGGTGGGGCCAAGTATTAATTATTTAATCTTCTTAGTGATCATTTCATCCATCAAAGTGCACTTACCATGCATCCAGCACTGTGTAGCATCTGAGATGGGGGAGAGGGAATATACAAAGAATTGCAAGGTGTCTACTCTAAAGGAGACGGAGGGCTATAGGCACGGTCCAACCTCAGGGACGTGGTTCTAAATAACAGTACTACAGAGGAACAAATGAGTTTGAGTGGTTGGGACAGGCTTCTTGGTGAAAGTGGACTTGAGCTGGACTTTAAAAGACGAAGATTTCTACAGGGAGGCAGAGGGCATGGAGAGATGCTCAGAAGTGGAGGGCAAGAGATGGGCATGAGGAGATGGGCCTGGAAACGCCTCTGTACCTTCTTAAGTACTGTTTCCTTGCCTCTGAATCCAGCTCAGACACAGCCCAGAATCCATTCATGGGCACATCTCCTCCTCCAGAGCTTTCCCTTCTCTGCTCTACCAAAGAGAAATAACTGCTCTTTCTCTGAGCTTTATGACTATTATCTTATTATTTTAAGTTTATAGTAAATTATTATTTACACTGCCTTATAATTCTTATTTTTATATGCTTATCTCCTGTAATAGATATTGAGTAGCACAGTATCTGGGACATAGTAGGCACTCTTAAAATGTTTCTTGTACTTAATTGAATTAATTAAGATAAATTTGTATAGGAGGTTACAGGGTCCTGGACAAGTGCTGAGAGGGGAGAAGGGGAGAAGAGCATGTGTCATAGCTAGTGGCAGCTCACCTTTACCCAGTGCTTACTACCTGCCAGGTATTTAAGTGAGTGACATGCATCAATATATTTAATCTTCATGACAAATCTAATGAAGAAGGTGCTGTTAATATCCCTATTTCATAGATCAGAGCATGGGTGGAGGTCAAGTAACTCCTCTGAGCCTCACAGCCGTGAGCACAGGAGCTGGGCTGGGCTGTGGAGGCAGGCGCTGGCTGCCAAGCTCACTTTTAACCACAATGGTGGGAGGCAATTCAGCAGCCAGGAGACTTGACACTGCAGGTGGCTTAGAACCCTAAAGTCTGAGACGGAAATCTATCCCCCATCTCTGTCTTGGTCCATTCGGGCTGGTGTAATAGACTACCATAGACTGGTTGGCTTATAAACAACAAAATCTTATTTCTCACTGTTCTAGATGCTGGAAATCCAAGATCAAGGTACTAGTAGATTCAGTGTCTGGTGAAAACTGGCTTCCTAGTTCCCAGACAGCTATCTTCTCACTGCATCTCACGTGGTGGAAGGAGCAAGGGAGCTCTCTGGGTCTCCTTTATAACACTAATCCTATTCCTGAGGGCTCCACCTGCAAGACCCAATCACTTCCCAAAGTTCTTACCTCTCAATACCTTCACATTGGGGTTAGGATTTCAATATATCAATTTGCGGGGGGGCGGGGGGGGTACACAAACATTCTGTCTATAACAATCCCCCTACTCAGCAAAAGAATGCTCACAAATAACCTTAACAAATAGTTGTGTGTTTTTTGCTTGTTTATGTTCAAATTTCACTAGTTGACAATGAAACCTATGGTTTAAAGTGTAGCATGGGAAACCTTAATTCTAAACAAAAATATGAAGTTCACGATTTCTATTCCTTTGGGATTCATAATAATACTAATAATAACAATAAGTCTGTGCTAAGCATTTGGCATGATCTTATTTAATTCTTCCAACAACCCTGAGTCAGATGCCACTATTATTCTTATTCCGCTAAAAAATAATAAGACTGAAGGCTTGTTACACTAACAACAACAAAAACAAAAGACTCCCAGGAGCTAGGGAATCATGATAATTTTTAAAAGAACTGCTAAGATGCTAAAGTTAAGGTTGGGCAAAGATATATCAGGAAAATGTGGAGAAAAACAGGGGTTGCAATATTAGAAAAAGTAGAGTTCAAGGGTAAAACATTATAGAAACAGAGGGAAATGTAATTTTTTGTTGTGAAGTCCAGTTCATACAGGCTTGAAACTTTAACAAGTTGTATTGTTAACGAGTAACATTGCATCCAGATACATTTAAGAAAAAAGGAAGAAATGCCAGAACAGCAGTGGGAGGATCAGTACGCTTTTCTGAGTGCTTCACAGATGAGGAAGGCAGACAATAGACAAGAAGATAAAGGACCTAAATAAGAAAATTAGGAAGGCATGTTCAATAAATTTACATTACAATCTGGTCCTATAAACCTTACACCTTCTTTTCAGTGCCCATCGACCTGGTCTGTATTGGACTACAAAGAAAATTTTAATAAGAAATTCGCCGAAGTAGAAATTGTATGGAGTCATTTTTCAAGCCTAATAAAAGATTTATTTTTAAAATCCAATCACTTGAAAATTTTTAAAAGCAGTAGTCTAAGAAAAAATCTAAACAGCAATTATAAAATGTTTAGAAAAATGACACAAGACTGCTACATATCAATACCTCAGCAATAATAAAAAGAAAGTTATTGCATTAAATATATTTATTACTAAGAAGAACAAATAAAGATAAATTGAGAATTTAACTCCATATATTAGAGACAGAGGGAAAGAAAGATAAATTGAGAATTTAACTCCATATATTAGAGACAGAGGGAAAGAACTAAGGAAAAGAGGAGGAAAAAATAATATGAACAAAAATTAATAATTAGTAAAAAGAAAAAAGTAATGTTATGAGTTTATCCAGAGACTGCTTTTTTCATTAAAACTGAATCTAGCAAAACTAGTCTAATCAGGAAAAATGAGTGACTATTCAAAGTTAGAACTAAAGATGGACATCTAGTTATAGATAAGGAGGAGATTAAAGAAAAACACTTTAAATTCTATCCTAATAGATTTGAAAATCTGAATGAAAAATGCTTTAAAATTTTACCCCCCAGGGCCACCCAGCTCCCTGCTGCTGCACCTCCGTAGACACTCTCTGACCCACGGCAACCCCCATGGCCTGTCTGTAGAATCTTAGGCTCCCAGGCCATAACTGTGAGCCATTGGTCAATGAATCAGTTATCAAAATTGACCAAAAAAGAAATATAAACAATAAACACTGCAGTAAATATTGAGGAAACAAAAAGTCTCCTTTCCTCACTAGACCATGAGCCAAGATGGGGCAAGGACCACATCTTATTCATCTCAGTAAAACGCGATAGAAAGGGTGGGAAACGTCAGCTCTGAGATCCTGTCTTGTCTCCATCTCTGAGACTCTGGGTCCCTGGACAAGTCATTTAAAGTCCAGGAGCTTCAATAAAATAGTGCTAATAGTCCCTTCCTCAAAGGCTTGAGGTGAGGAATAAATAAAATGATGTGCTTTTCAGATCTGGACAAGAGAAGTCTCATATTAACGTGAGCAATTATACATCATAAAAGTAACAAGTAAATTGCAGGACTGTAGAATAAAACTAGGAAATGTAACTCAAGGTCATAAAAGAAGACTGGAATAAATGGAGAAAGAGTTCAGTTTCCTGAGTGTTAAAATACAATACTTTAGGTGTCCACCTGGTGGTGCAGTGGTTAAGTTCACACATTCTGCTTTGGCGAGAGGCCCATGGTTCACGGGTTCAGATTCTGGGTGCGGACATACACACTGCTTGTCAAGCCATGCTGTGGCAGGCGTCCCACATATAAAGTAGAGGAAGATGGGCACGGATGTTAGCTCAGGGCTAATCTTCCTCAAAAAAAAAAGATACGCTTTAAAGATGTCTATTTCTCCAATTTTACTCGTACATTGAGCACTTTTTTTTTGAGGAAAATTAGCCCTGAGCTAACATTTGCTGCTAATCCACCTCTTTTTGCTGAGGAAGACTGGCCCTGAGCTAACGTCCATGCCCATCTTCCTCTACTTTATATGTGGGATGCCTGCCACAGCATGGCTTGCCAAGCGATGCCATGTCCACATCCAGGATCCAAACTGGCAAACCCAGGCTGCCAAAGCAGAACGTGTGAACTTAACCACTGGGCCCCCGGGCCACCGGGCCAGTGCTCATTTAGCACATTTTTTTAATCTGAAAGATTTTTTTCAATTTTATGAATAATTCTAAAATGGGTGTAAATAAAAAAGAATAAGTGAGAATAACTACCCCTCAATAAAAAACAATACATAGGAAGAATTTACAACATCAGATCTTGAGATAGAATCTACAGCTTCAGTAAATAAAACAATGTGATATATGAATTAATTTATCAACGGAAAAGGATAAAAACCCAGAAACAAATACATGTTTCTGTTTCTAAATATGCGTTATGTGTATAGTTGTGAATTTCAAATTAGTAAGGAAAAGGTGAGTCATTCAATAAATGGTACTAGAACAATTAGTAACTATTTGGGAGGAAAAAGAATTTAGATGCTACTTTCTATCAGGCATTGAAATAAACACCAGGTGACTAAAATATTTAAACTTAAATTATTTTTCAAATCTTAGAAAAAATCTTGGGATAAATATTTGTATAATTTTAAGGTGGGAAAGGATTTTCTATACATGACTCAGGCATAGACATCATGAAGAAAATGATTATAAGATTTTACCATATGACAATTTAAATTTTCTGCACATCAGAACTACCATAATAAACAACTGGTTGAAAAAATGTAATAGAAGAAAAGCTTTCATTTAGAATAGAGAAAAATGAAACCCTAGGAATAAACTGTAAAAGAAATATGCAAGACCTATATAAAGAAAACTGTAAAATGTTACTGAGAGACACAAAACACAACTGCAACAAATGGGAAGATTTAATATAATTGTGAACAGGACAAATCAGTGCTATAAAACCTTTATTCTTTCTAAGAAAATTTATTAATATAATGTTATCCTGATAAAAATAGCAACTTTTTTTTTGCAATTGCTTAGGTGATTCTTAAGTTCATTTGGAAAAATGAACATGCAGACATAGCCAGGAAATATTTGAAATGGAATTGTAATGAGAAGAGATAAGTTCTACCAATTATTAAAAGATATTATCAAGTACAGTAAATTTAAATGTATGGTACTAAAGCATGAACCCACAGACATATCAAAGGAGCTGAATATAGTGTACAGAAATTGACACAAATTCATGAAAAAATTTAGTATATAGTAAAAGTGAAATTTAAAATATGTGGAGAAAAGATGGATTATTTAACAAACGGTTGATACAACTGCTAGTCATCTGGAGAATAAAGTTGCAGTAATAATTTACTACCTTATGCCAAACAAATTCTAAATGGATCAAACATTTACATATAAAAAATAAAATAAACACCACAAAGAAAGAATATATATATATATATAATTTCAGAGTGTAGAAGATGCGGTTCTAATTATAACAGAAAACCCAACCCAAAGCGCAGGATGGGCCAGTGATCTGCCTCGATTCTCTCTCATTGACCCCTAGAGGGAGAGAATAGAAGGGAAGGGAAGGGCAGGAGGAAGGAGAGAGGGAGGGAAAGTCGGAGGGATGGAGGGACAATCCCTGACCCCTGTCTTTGCGTGGGCCAGAGGAAGGAGCAACAGGCAGGAGACTGACAATTTTCTTCCCTGAGCAGGAAACAGGATTTTAAGCTACATGTTCACTTTTCAAATCTGTCTAAGGCTTATCATCCCTTATAGTATTTACAATCGCAGCAAGTTTATGTGAGTTTCCTTCTCTCCTCCCGGTTTTAAAATAAAAACCTTAGAAGTCAAAGAACAGAGCCTCAGGAAGAGAATCTGAATGAGCTCCACTGCCTCCTTCAAAAGTTCAGTTTCTACAACAGTAACGACAATTGGAAATAATGTTCAACAATTGGTAGCAGTTGGTCGCTGCACTGCTTTTAGTATCTTATGTCATTTAATCCCCCCAGTAGCCCTATGAGTTAGGATTTATGTCTATTTTATAGATGAAGACGTAGAGGCTCAGAACACTTACATAACTTCCCAAACATCCCACATGCCTAAGGTGGGGGTGGCCAGGATTTAAACCCAGGCTGCTCCGCCCTCTTAGACGATGTCTAGTTGGAGACCAGTTTCTCTCCACTTCACAAAGCCACACAGATAGCGCAGAAGGGGTTGCCAACTTTATAGTCAGGGAAGGTCAGGTCCCACTCCACCTTGCCCCCAACTCCACATGGATCAGGACCAGAGCAAGGAGATAGAGCCAGGACTGGCCCCTTGCGGGCATTAGCACCCAGAGGGATGATTAACAAATCGATGCAACTAGTTTCCATGGAAACTATCCACCTAAAGTGATATCAGTGTGTTCCTGGATTGATGAAGAAGCTTCTGAAATCTTAATAACCAGCCTGAAGGAAGATAAGCTGTCAGGCTGAAAATTGTAAGATCCTGTTTTTCAACCTATTGGGCCAGACAATGGAGTGGACAGGAAGCTATATTGCAGCCAATAAAACTTTTATTGACTAATAACAAATTTTGGAAGAGTAAAGTTGGACGAATCACTAGTACTTGTCCATATCTCTCCAGGAGTGAGACCTGTCTGAAAAGCAGCGCCCGCAGGCACTAAATATCACTGCTTTTCAGGTCTCATTCCACTTGCCCCTTTGTGCTACTTGACACAGCTGATCACACCTGCCCTGTTGTCTTCCTTTCTTCCCTCTCTGCATCACTCCTTCCTTAGTCTCCTAACCTGGGATCTCTTCTCTGAACACTCCAATGGTTTGTCTGCCCTCCACCTTCTCTATCCATTTCCTTAAGTGACCAAGACTCCCAGTAGTCCCCATTGCCAAGCCCCAAGGCAGCATCTCCAATCCTCACCCCACCTGTACCTGGCTGTCCCTCTAATAAATCACCTCCCCCTCCTACACTTCCTCCTCCTCCTTGAAAGCCTATCTTGGGTAAACAAGACCACCATCCTTCCAAGCACCCTAAGAAATAGACTCAACCATTCTTTTTTCTCCACTACCAGAGGCCAATCAGTAATCATTTTCTGACAATTATACTTCTTTAATATCTCACAAATCTAGCCTCTCTTTTCCATCTCCATTTATACAAACTTGGCTTAGGCCCCCTTCGTCTGGCACCTTGCCCTGTTGAAAGCACCTCCTAACTTGTCCTTTTGTAACTTATCTAATCCTTGCTATTTGCCATGTCAGTGTTAACTTTCTGAAAATCCACTTGTGCTTTCACTGTTTGCAAGCCTCCATTATTCCTTCAGGGTCCACAGAGCACATTACGATCTGACCCCATCTGTTTTATTCTTGTCCTTGCTCCTTTGTCTTCTCTACCTCATGTCTCTCATCTTTCACTGAAGGTGGTGTTCAACCTCTAACCTCATGACTGGGACCCCCCACCCCTTCTCCGCTCAGGGGAGGCCCACTCTTCCTTCTATGCCTGGCTCTGATTCCTCCTGGAGGGAGAGCATTCCCTGACTTCCTGGAGAACGCCTCTCCTGTGCTATGCACCCATAGTCCTTTGTTCATCAAGAATAAGAAGACAAGAAATCAAAATAACAGTAGCCAATAACTATTGGGTGCTTATGAACCACGCACTGTGCTCATCTCTACCTTGATGTGAGTCATCTCGGTGAGTCCTCACCATAGCCTTCTGAGCCCATCTGCTTTAAAGGCGAAGAAGCCGTTATTAACACGTGCTCTGTGTTGTCTGTTCACTTATCTTCTCCCCATTAGATTGTGTATGAGCTCCCAGGGATAGAAATGGTTAACTGTATATTCCCAGTGCCTGGCAAGGACTAGGCACATGATGAATGCTCATTAAATCCCAAAGGGAGGGGGCTGGCCCCGTGGCCGAGTGGTTGAGTTCGCGCGCTCTGCTGCAGGCGGCCCAGTGTTTCGTTGGTTCGAGTCCTGGGCGCGGACATGGCACTGCTCGTCGGACCACGCTGAGGCAGCGTCCCACATGCCACAACTAGAAGAACCCACAACAAAGAATACACAACTATGTACCGGGGGGCTTTGGGGAGAAAAAGGAAAAAATAAAATCTTTAAAAAAAAAAAAAAAAATCCCAAAGGGAGGGAAGGAAGGACGGAGGAAGGAAGGATAAGGGAGAAGGAAAACGTTCTGGATTCTTATTACAGCCTAGACAAACAATTCCACAAGAAGATCCTGTTCTCTTTGCACTCACCAAGCATCCCTCTGATTTGTAATTTGCCTTCTGAGCACACCTACCCCCATCACTGGTCCAGGCGCTCCAAGAGCAAATTAATAAAGTGCAGCTGGCCTGTGCTTGGCCTCCCACGGGTTTAATGTAACTTTTTTTCCATGATCTGGCTCTTCTGCACGACCAAATAAAGCCACAGTTAAGAGCATCCAAAGCTGGCTCCAGAGCTGCACCTGTGCAGCCTCCAGAAAGATGTAAATCACCCTTGCCCTTCTCTACCATCCCCCAGGCTACGCCTAAACACTTTCTCTGCCTCTCCCAGTCCTGTCTCTCAAATCACCTTCACTACAATAGGGCAGCGATGCGCCAACACTTGACTTCCCCATTATTTTGGTTTCCTTCCCTAGACAGGTCTTGGGACCCAAAGTCAATCTCACGCGCAGATCTATATATGTCGTGTTGTCAGATGCATTCAAGGTACTTCCCCAAGCTGAGTCTTTCTTGCACCAAAGCAACAAAGAAGCTGGCTTCAGGTTAACAAGGAAATGACTAGATGGGAGAAATCTTCCAGACTCCCCTCCAACAATTCATAGGGTAGAAGACAGCACTGTTTAGATGGCAACACCCACAGTAGTGACTTCCGAGAGGAAACATTGGAGCGAGATGAAGGACTTAAGGAAATCACTCTCACTGAACTCAGCTGCACAGAACTGGTTTTTGCAGTGCGATGTAGCCAAGAAAGCCCAGTTACTTCTCTAATGGGTGTGAGTCTGCACCTCGTCTTTCATTAAACCTGTTGCTTGACAAATGCAGGCTTAAACACGGCCAGCCTGAGGGCGGCTGCCTGAGAGGAGGCCTGTCTGGAACGGCCATTTTGAGATCCAAGGGAAAAGAAAGTACATCAAGGCCACAGAGAAGGCCCCAGCAGCCTAGGGCTATGGGTAGGAGGACAGGGTCAGGCCTGGTCATTGTCTCACATTAGGCGAGTCTGTTCTGGAGTCCATGACCAGACCAAGAACACAGGGGAGTAAGTTCTATTTCAGTCTCTACTTTTAACTGATGTGGCTGCTTTTCTCCAATTAAGTGAAGGGGAACAGAAAAAGAATCAGCACTTATTAAGCACCTACTGTGTACCAGCCACTGGGTTATGTTCTGTCTATACAATTAATCTTTATATCATTTAATCTTTATATCAGCACCTTGATAAAGACATCCTCACTTTATGGATGAGGAAATTGAGGCTCAGAGAAGGTAAAACCTTTGCCCAAAGCCGCACAGCTAGGAAAAGGTGTTGGGGGAACTTGAAGTTGGGTTCCTTTGGCTTGGAAAATGGTGTGCTGTGCTCCTGGATAATTTTGGCCAGAGGGACAAGGAATAGTCTTGCAAGAGGATCTTTTAGACCACTTGATGTCTTCAAGCCGAGAGGAGACCCTCTTATAGATGAACCTTCCTGGTAAAAGTGCTTCTGGAGATGCCCGTTATTGTAGTTTGGCAAACAGTTAAACTCTGAATTCTCTCCAAACACATGTTATTTTTTATGCCACAGAATTATCCTTCAAGTGAACCTAGGCCCTAGAGCCTGTGGATACAAATGGGGAGATGTCAGCAAAAGCGCCCGCCTTCCACGGCAGCCTCCAGCTCAACCACAAGACCCAAGCCCCCCTGAAGACCTCCTATTCCACAAAGTGTGTCTGGGGTCCCTGTCGGGGTGAGGCAGAGGGGCTCCCTTGGGTTCAACCCTGACCCTCGCCTGCTCGGTGCTCCCACCAGCTCCCACCCAGGCACCCACTTTCTCCCACCAGTTTTCTGCCCTCAATAACATCATTGCTCCTCTGGGAAAATGCTGTGCCCACCTGGGACACAAAGCCTTCAAGATGCCAAACTGGCGTGAAATTTCTGAGGAGAACACCTCCTATGGCCACTTCTAGGAGCACCTGTCCCACAGAGGCAGGTGAGAAGCCAAGCACTGTCGCTTCCTTTCCGATTCCTCATCTGTCAAAACCCAGCCTTACCTCCATCCTCCCTCCCTTTTCAGCCAAAGCAAAATGCCTCGTAAATCAACGCACATAAGTAGTCACTTCTTTGTGTATTTCCTTTTCTCTCATCCATTGAGCCGTTTGAGTTTTCTTATTTTTCCTTCTTTTCTATCTTGAATTGGTCTCATGGAGTTTTCTTTATATGACTCATGCCCCTTATGTTAATTTTAAAATTGTATATTCTACTTTTATGTTGGATACATAACTATGAAAAGCCTACAGTTAATCAAAATGTCTGCCCTCCTCTCAAACAATGCAAAACTCTTACAGAACTTCTATCACTTTCCTCTCATCTTCCATGTGATTGTTCCATAGCAGCTTGTCCAATAGATATATAATGTGAGCCATATAAGTGCTTTTATATTTTTTAATAGTCACATACAAAAAACAGAAACAGCTGAAATTATTATTATTGTTTGTGTATGTGTGAGGAAGATTCACTCTGAGCTAATATTCATTGCCAATCCTCCTCTACTTTGTATGTGGGATGCCGCCACAGCATGGCTGATGAGTGGAGTAGGTCTACACCTGGGATCTGAACCTGCAAAACTCAGGCCTCCAAAGTGGAGCACACAGAACTTTAACCACTTGGCCACTGGGCCAGCCCTCAGTTGAGATTATTTTTAATAATGATTTTATTTAACCCACTATATCAAACTATTATTACTTTAGCATATAATCAACATAAAAATAATTAATGAGATATTAAATGTTCTTTTTTGCATGCTAAGTTTTCAAAATCTGGTGTGGATATTATACTTACAGCATATCTCAATTCAGACAATAAATTTTTATCATAAATACTTTATCTGTCTTTAAATTTTATAAAATTTACAATTGGCAAAGTAGATTCCCACACTCAGGTAGATCCAAACACACTTGAAAGCTTTCAGATAGCTGAATTGACTCCCAAGAAGTCAGTTAAATTTTCAATTGCAGTAAAGTACGTATAAAATTTACCATCTTTATTATTTTCAAGTGTAGAGTTCAGTAATGTTGAGTATACTTATATTGTTGTACAACCAATCGCCAGAACTTTTACAACTTGCAAAACTGAAACTCTACACCCATTAAACAGCTCTCCATTCCTCTCTCCTCCCAGCCCCTGGCAACCAACATTCTACTCTCTGTTTCTGTTCATAAAGTGGAATAATAAAGTGTCTTTTTGTGCCTGGCTTTTTTACTTACCATGTTTTCCAGATTCATTCATGTTGTAGCATGTGACAGGATCTCCTTCTTTTTTAAGGCTGAATAATATTCCATAATATGTATATACCATGTTTTGTTTATCCATTCATCTGTTGATGGAATCTCGGTTGCTTCCACATGTTGGCTATTGTGAATAATGCTGCTATTAACATGATGTGCAAATATCTCTTTGAGACTCTGCTTTCAATTCTTTTGAATATATACCCAGAAGTGGAATTGCTGGATCATATAGTAATTCTATTTTTAATTTTTTGAGGAACTGCCATACTGCTTCTCATAGCAGCTGCACCATACTGTTTTCCATAGGGGCTGCACCATTTTACAATCCCAACAGTCCACATGGATTCCAACTGCTCCACATCCTTGCCAACAGTTGTTATTTTCTTTTTTATTGATAGTAGCCATCCTAATGCATGTGAGGCGATATTTTATTGCACTTCCCTAATTATTAGTGATGTTGAGCATCTTTTCATATACTATTTGGCCATTTATATATCGTCTTTGGGGGAAATAGCTATTGAAGTCCTTTACTCATTTTTAAAATGGGTTATTTGGTTTTTTGTTCTTGAGTTGTAGGAGTTCTTTATGTATTCTATATATAAACCCCAATCAAATATATGACTTGCAAATAGTTTTTCCTATTTTGTAGGTTGCCTTTTCACTCTGTAGATTATATTCTTTAAGGCAAAGAAGTTTATAATGTTTATGTAGTCCAACTTATCTATTTGTACTCTTGTTGCCTGTGCTCTTAGTGTCATATCCAAGAAATCATCACCAAATCCAACGTTATGGGATAGAGCTCATCAAGATGGTGGCACAGGCCAACACTGAACTCACCTCCTCCAACGAACACAACCAGGTTACAGCTATTCTCAGAAAAATTACCCCAGAGGAAGAACTGAAAACTGGATAAAAAGAACCCTCATAACAAGGGATAGTCCTGACTGAGGTGGAAGAGGCAGAAATTCCTTCTGGAGAGAAAAAAGCCATCTTTGCAAGCTGCAGTGCTCCACAGCCAGACAGGTGGGAGCCACCCTATGGTACACAGCCTTCCCTGGAGAAGTGGGGACCTTAGCAGGGGCATGTTACTGCTCTAGGCATCCTTCAGACTCAGCACAACTGAGATGAGTGTCATACTATCTGGCTTTGCTGGCTAGTAACTGCAGTGGGGAATATCCCCAGAAAAGCTATTGACATAAGCAGAATAAAGCCAGCTCTTAAAGGGCCCATGGACAAATTCACCCATTTTGGAGAAGAAGCTAAAATGACCAGAAAGAAAGGTGAGCAATCCTTTGGTGAAAAGAGACTCACCTTGTAGACTCTTGGTGCATCTCGGTGAGAGGTGAGACCTCTCCAGAGACTGAGACATTGGTAGTAGCCATTGTTGTGACCTAGTACAGGTGTGCTGACACAAATGCTGGCAGATACCATTGGAGTTCTTTCCCTGGCCTGTTAGCCCACAGATCTGCCCCACCCAGTAGAGTGCTGATTCAATCCAGCTCAGCCAGGGAAGGCAGGCCACCCCAGGGACGGACCCCACCCAACAGCAAGCCCTCAGGCTGCTTGTTGGTCTGCATAGACTGGGTGCCTGGATCCTCAGCAGACAGGTGAATGTGTCCGCCTCTGTGGGGCAGGGCCTGTGTAAGGACCAGGTGAACTGTGGGGGGCATTGGTGGAGACCTGGTGGCCTCTCCAGTGGGGTGACTGGGTATGCTCCAGCAGGTCAGGAAGTGTGCACAGGCCAGGACTGTGTTGACAGTGTGTGTGGACATGTGAGGGGTGGGTTTATCAGTGGCAGAAGACCTGTGCCTGAGAAACAGCCACAAAGGGGATTGGCCTCACCTACCAAAGCCTGCAACAATTGGGAGTTCCCATGCCTGAATGGCCAGCCCCATTCAGCTGCACTCCTAAGAGATCTGACAACAACCTTGTAGGCCTGAGGCCTACAGCAATTGTAAGCCCCTGAACCCAGAAACCAGCGACACTGGGTCCCTGCCCATTTAACAGGAAAACTGAAACAGGAGTAGGCTGTTAGACCTTGCAGCCAATGGTGCTGGGGCTCCCCAAAACCAATTTACAAACAGTCAGCCAGGGAGGGAAAGCCTAGACTCCATGGACACCTGCAGTAAGAGCAACCCTGCAGCAGAAGAAGGACAAAAGTAACGCACACAGGGGTCACTCCTGGAACATTTGGACTGGTGAAGAGAGGGAAGCACACTGCTGGGCCTCAAAAGGCATCTCTTACATAAGGCCACTTCTCCAAGATCAGGAGACATAGCCGACTCACCTAATACATAGAAATAAGCACAGAGAAAGAGGCATAATGAGGAGGCAAAGGAATATGTTCCCAGCAAGGAAATAGGACAAAATCCCAGAAAAGAACTAAATGAAATACAAATAAGCAATCTACCTGACAAAGAGTTCAAACAAAAACTCATAAGGATGCTCACTAATCTTGGGAGAAGACTGGATGTACATAGTGAGAATGTCAACAAAGAACTGGAAAATATAAAAAAGGACCAATCAGAAATGAAGACTATAATACTGGAAATGAAAAATTCACTAGAGGGACTCAATAACAGAGTAGATGATACAGAAGAAGAGATCCGTGAGCTGCACAAAAGACTAGAGGAAATAACTCTAGCTGAACAGATAAAAGAAAAAAGAATTAAAAAGAGCGAGAAGAGTCTAAGGAAACTCTGGGACAATATCAAGCACACTAACATTTGTATTATAGGTGTCCCAGAGGGAGAAGAGAGAGACAAAGGGACAGAGAATCCATTTGAAGAAATAATCGCTGAAAACTTTCCTAACCTAAGGAAGGAAACAGACATCCAAGTAGAGGAAGCAAAGAGAGCTCCAAACAAGATAAACTCAAAGAGGCCCACACCAAGACACGTTATAATTAAAATGTCCAAAATTAAAGATAAAGAGAGAATCCTAAAAGCTGCAAGAGAAAGGCAACAAGTGACATACAAAGGAAAGCCCATAGGCTATCAGCAGACTTCTCAGCTGAAACCCTACAGGCGAGAAGAGAACGGCATGACATATTTAAAGTGCTAAGAGGAAAAAATCTACAGCCAAGAATACTCTATCCAGCAAGGTTATCATTCAGAACGGAAGGAGGGATAGTTTCCCAGAGGAGCAAAAATTAAGGGAGTTTATTACCAAGAAACCGGTTCTACAAGAAACGCTGAAGAGACTTATTTATGTGCAAAAGAGAAGATCATAAATAGGAATAAGAAAATTATCCAAAAAAACCCCACAAAAAACAACCAGGAAATAAAATCACTGGTAAAGGCAAACATACAGTAAAGGCAGCAGATCAACCACCTATGAAAAAAATATGAAGGTTAAAAGACAAAACTACCCAAATTACCTATTTCAGTGATAAGAGGGTAATGGATAGACACACACAAAACAAGAGATTAGATATGATTTGAAAAACATAAAATGTGGGAGAGGGGAGTAAAAGAGTAGAGATTTTAGACAGAGGTCAAACTAAAGAGACTATCAACTCAGTATAGATTGCTATATACATAGACTATTATATATGAACCTCATAGTAATCACAAACCAGAAACCTATAATAAATAAACAAATAAGTGAGAGAAAAGAAACCAAACATATTACTAAAGAAAGTCATCAAACCACAAGGGAAGAGAGCAAGAGAAGAAGAAAGGAACAGAGAGGAACTACTAAAACACCCAGAAAAAAGTAACAAAATGGCAATAAATACATATTTATCAATAACCACTTTAAATGTCAATGGACTAAATGTTCTAATCAAATGCCATAGAGTGGCCAATTGGATAAAAAAACAAGATCCATGTATATGCTGCATACAAGAGACACACTTCAGAGCTAGAAACTAACAAACTGAAAGTGAAGGATGGAAAAGGATATTCCATGCAAATGGCAGAGAAAAGAAAGCTGGGGTTGCAATACTTATATCAGGCAAAATAGACTTTAAAACAAAAACTGTAACAAGAGACAAAGAGCACTACATAACGATAAAGGGAACAATCCAACAAGAGGATGTAACACTTGTAAATATCTATGCACCCAAGACAGGAGCATCTAAATATATAAAGCAATTATTAACAGACATAAAAGGAGAAATAGACAGTAACACAATAATAGGAGGGGACTTTAAAACTCCAATTACATCAATGAATGATCATCCAAAAAGAAGATCAATAAGGAAACACTGGCCTTAAAGGACACATTAGACCAGATGGACTTAGTAGATATACATAGAACACTCCATCCCCAAAACACAAAATACACATTCTTTTCAAATGCACATGGAACATTCTCCAGGACTGATCACATGTTAGGCCACAAGTCTCAATAAATTTAAGAAGATCAAAACAACACCATGCATCTTACCTGACCACAAAGGTATGAAACTAGAAATAAACTACATGAAGAAAATCAGCAAAGCCACAAAAATGTGGAGATTAAACAAAACGCTACTAAACAACAAGTGGATCAATGGAAAAATCAAAGGAGAAATCAAAAAATACCTGGAGGCAAATGAAAATGAAAATACAACATGCCAAAATCTGCGAGATGCAGCAAGAGTGGTTCTAAGAGGGAGTTTAAAGCAAGTCAGGCCTACTTCAACAAACAAGAAAAATCCCAAATACACAATCTAACAGTAGACCTAAAGGAACTGTAAAAGGAAGAAGAAATGAAGCCAAAAATCAGCAGAAGGAAGGAAATAATAAAAATCAGAGCAGAGGGGCCAGCCCCATGGCCAAGTGTTTGGGTTCGTGCGCTCCACTGTGGTGGCTCAGTGTTTCCTCAGTTCAAATCCTGGGCGAGGACGTGGCACCACTCATCAGGCCATGCTGAGGTGGTGTCCCACGTGCCACAGCTGGAAGGACCCACAACTGAGAATATACAACTATGTACCAGGGGACTTTGGGGAGAAAAAGGAAAAAATAAAATCTTTAAAAAAATCAGAGCAGAAATAAATGAAATAGAGACTAAAAAACAGTAGAAAAAATCAATGAAACCAAGAACTGGTTCTTTGAAAAGATAAACAAAATTGAAAAACCCTTAGCTAGACTCACCAAGAAAAAAAGAGAGAAGGCTCAAATAAATAAAATCAGAAATGAAAGAGGACAAATTACAATGGACACCTCAGAAATACAAAAGATTATAAGAGCATACTGTGAAAAGCTGTACTCCAACAAATTGGATAATCTAGAAGAAACAGATAAATTCTTAGAATCATATGACCTTCCAAAACTGAATTAAGAAGACGTAGAGAATTTGAATAGACCAATCTGCAGTAAAGAGATTGAATCAGTAATCAAAAACACCCCCAAAAATAAAAGTAGTGGAGCAGACAGCTTTCCTGGTGAATTCCACCAAACATTCAAAGGCTTAATACCTATCCTTCTCAAACTCTTCCAAAACATGGAAGAGGAGGGGAAACTTCCTAACTCATTCTACAAAGCCAACCAGACCAGGACAACACAAAAAAAGAAAATTACAGGCCAATATCACTGATGAACATTGATGTAAAAATCCTGAACAAAATACTAGCAAATCAAATATGACAATAGATTAGAAACATCATACACCATGATCAAGCAGGATTTATTCCAGGGATGCAGGCATGGTTCAACATCTGCAAGTCAATCAATGTGATACACCACATTAACAAAATGAAGAATAAATATCACATGATCATCTCAATAGTTGCAGAGAAAGCATTTGACAAGATACAGCATCCATTTATGCTGAAAACTGTCAATAAAATGGGTATAGAAGGAAAATACCTCAACAAAATAAAGGCCATATATGACAAAGCCTATCATTCTCAATGGAGAAAAACTGAAAGTTATCCCTGTAAGATCAGAAACCAGATAAGGATGCCCACTTTCTCCACTCTTATTTAACATAGTATTGAAGTCCTAGCCAGCGAAATCAGGTAAGAAAAAGAAAGAAAAGGGATCCACATTTGAAAAGAAGAAGTGAAACTGTCACTTTTTGCAGTCGACATGATATTATATATAGGAAACCCTAAAGAATTCACTAAAAAACTGTTAGAAGTAGTAAATGAATACAGTCAAGTAGCAGGATACAAAATCAACCTACGAAAATTAGTTGTGTTTCTATACACTAACAACAAAGTAGCAGGAAGAGAAATTAAGAATACAATCCCACTTACAATTGCAACAAAAAGAATAAAATACCTAGGAATAAACTTAACCAAAAAGATGAAAGAGCTGTACACTGAAAACTATAAAACATTGTTGAAAGAAATTGAAGACGACACAAAGAAATGGAAAGATACTCCGTGCTCTTGGATTGGAAGAATTAATAATTAAAACGTCCATACTTCCTAAAGCAATCTCCAGATTCAGTGCAATCCCTATCAAAGTTCTAACAACATTTTTCACAGAAATAGAACAAAGAATCCTAAAATTTATATGTAATAACAAAAGACACTGAATAGCCAAAGGAATTCTGAAGAAAAAGAACAAAGCTGGAGGTATCACATTCACTGATTTCAAAATATACTACAAACCTATAGTAACCAAAACAGCATGGTACTGGCACAAAAACAGACACACAGATCACTGGAACAGAATCAAGAGCCCAGAAATAAACCCAGACATCTCTGGATAGCTAATTTTCAACAAGGGAGCCAAGAACATACGATGGAGAAAGGAGAGTCTCTTCAATAAATGGTGTTGGGAAAACTGGACAGCCACTTGCAAAACAATGAAAGTTGCTCATTACCTTACACCATGCACAAAAATCAACTCACAATGGATTAAAGACTTGGATGTAAGACCTGAAACCATGAAATGTCTAGAATAAAACATAGGCAGTACGCTCTTTGACATTGGTCTTAGCAGCATTCTTTCAAATACCATGTCTGACTGGGCAAGGGAAACAAGAGAAAAAATCAACAAATGAGACTAGATCAAACTAAGAAGCTTCTGCACAGCAAAGGAAACCATCAACAAAATGAAAAGACAGCCTAACAATTTGGAGAAGGTATTTGCAAACCACATATCAGATAAGGGGTTAATATCCAAAATATACAAAGAACTTGTA